>NC_140974.1:49048407-49078407 GCF_056783735.1 Eptatretus burgeri
ACCTCTCTCTCTCTCTCTCTCTCTGACCTCTCTCTCTCTCTCTCTCTCTCTGACCTCTCTCTCTCTCTCTCTGACCTCTCTCTCTCTCTCTCTCTGACCTCTCTCTCTCTCTGACCTCTCTCTCTCTCTCTCTCTCTGACCTCTCTCTCTCTGACCTCTCTCTCTCTCTCTCTCTCTCTCTCTCTCTCTCTCTCTCTCTCTCTCTCTCTCTCTCTCTCTCTCTCTCTCTCTCTCTCTGACCACTCTCTCTCTCTCTCTCTCTCTCTCTGACCTCTCTCTCTCTCTCTCTCTCTCTCTCTGACCTCTCTCTCTCTCTCTCTCTCTCTCTCTCTCTCTCTCTCTCTGACCTCTCTCTCTCTCTCTGACCTCTCTCTCTCTCTCTCTCTCTCTCTCTCTGATCTCTCTCTCTCTCTCTGACCTCTCTCTCTCTCTCTCTCTCTCTCTCTCTCTCTCTCTCTGGGTTCAATGTTGTGGACACATGTATTATCTGTGGTACACACTGTCCTCGTTTTTGGAGCTTGCACCAACCACTTTCTGCTTTTTGAATCAAGGGGTAGTACTGAGCAGGAAGTTTTAATGTTTCTCCTGTTAATCCGTCACTCTGTGCTTTAGCATGCCAAGATTCCAAAATTAGTCGGCGGTGTTTGCCTGGCATGACGTCCAGAATCTTTGTATTACTTCCATCATAACTGTGACCAAAACTGATGCATTTATGTGCTATGGCTGATTGTGAAGCCGCCTCGTACCTCTGGCATGTTAATTTATCCAATTTTAAATTTCTTCCCGTTTCCCCTACATAAGCTATGCCACACTCATTCATATACCATGCGATATACCGCATCTGATCTGTCCCCAAATGTTACTTTATCTTTCAATTTAGTGATGGCATGATGAATGGTGTAAAGGGGTTTGGATGCGACCCGGGTTTGTGCACTGCGTATGATTTTGCCAATGTTCTCTGATAATTCCGGGTAATATGGTAAAACGCGGAAACCAAACTTTTAGTCTTCGTCTTATTCTTAGTCTTAGTCGTAGTCTTCTTATTCTTATTCTTCCTCCTTCTCTCTATGTTCTATCCTCTCTGGTTCACCAAGTCTGGGTGGCATTCTTTTATTATATCCATTTATTGTTGGAATGTCTCATACCTGTCTACTTTCATTGATTGCAGCATGTTTTTGAGGATGAAACCTGCCAAGCTCTGAAAGTCAGAGTGCCGGCAACACTGCACTTATGTGTGATGGGGTGGCACGAGTTGAAGTCCAGTAGTTTAGTTGTCTGTGTCGGCTTCCTATATACTGGTGTTTTCAAAGTGCCATCTGGTTGTCATTGAACCTCCACATCTCAGAATGGTAGCTTGAGTTGTTCAATTTCCATGGTGAATTAAATGCTCGGAAGAACCTGGCACAGCTACTTGAGAAGGTCAGCATGGTCCCGGTGTACAAGTCAGCATTTTATGATTATTATTTATTTAAACTATGCAATAATCAATTATTGTACACTGCTCCCTCTCAATTCCATCTGCATGTGCTGCAAGGCGGCGTCGCCGGGCGCCAAAGCCGCCACAGTGATGTTGCCTGCCAGAGGATTTGTTATTTATTTATTTGGCATGGGGGTAGTGTACTTTGAATGTACCTCTACTCGTTTGAATTTTTCTTGGGAGTTTTTTTTTTCTTTTCAGAGGAGAGGGCATGGGCAAAGATGGTTCTTTGGTAAAAACACATCAACCACACAACACCCTCTGACGAGACCCCGACAAACAACACTCCGCACAGATGCATACAATGACCCATCAATGCTCGACCTATCTGAAAGTTTTGCCAACATCCCTCTACCCCTCGAGCTCCAATAATTACCTGTACCTATCTAATTCCAATTTAAACCTCTCTACTGTTTCTGCTGCCACTACCATTCCAGGGAGACCATTCCATGCATTAATTACTCTGAGTTAAAGACCCCTACATTATTACCATATTAATTGTCCTCTTTTCTTTACTCTCAGGCTATGGCCCCTGGTCCTATTACTGTCTACTTTGTTGAATAATTATTCTGCACTTATTTTTGTCGACCCTTCGTTGTCTTAAACTTCTCTATCATATCACCACGTAACCAAAATGGCACCCAAACCAAGGAATACATTGACAAAGTTAAATTTGCTGTACAAAGAAACCTCCATGATGTCGCTTGATATGTATATGTGGTAATGAGCAAGGAGTGCATCCTGCCTTTCAGGTGACTGTGAAACGCCACCAGTCGGAGCATAAACTGAAGGCTGAACTTTTGGACAAAACGCGTACCAAGCTGCACAAACTACGCCGCCGCAGCCGCAACAGCAAAAGGCCAGACAAGTACAATGAACGCGAGAAGCAGGTATGTATTTCCAAAGAATATGATGAACATTTGATGACTGGAACCCTCTTGTCATGCCCACAATCTTCTCACCTACCATTGATTTATTGTAAAATTGTAATTTTTTTTCTCTCCCAAGAATGGGAAAAGGTGTTTGCATCGATTCCACAAGCACCACGTTGATTTTGTTCTATTGTTGCTGAACTTGCATCATATAACTCCACCTGATATGAAATCATGACATTATTGACTTCCTCAGAAAGTCTTCAAACTGCACAGTACAACAGACATTAAATAATGAAAAATCGTGCTTAGGCCGAGGTTACATTTGCCACAGCGGCCGTGGGGTCTCCAAAATCTACGGCCACTAGCAATTATACGGCGACCGCAGTATTTCCACGGTCACATAATGTATCAGTCACATATGTATTTATTTTTCGGGGAGCCGCACGGCGTATTTAGGCCCAAGTCATATTTGCCACGGCGGCCTTGGGGTCTCCAAAATCTACGGCCATTAACAATTATACGGCAGCCGCAGTATTTCCACGGTCACACAATGTAGCAGTCACATATGTTTTTATTTTTCGGGGAGCTGCACGGCGTATTTATAAATTGTGGAGACCGAAAACGTGGGGTTGCCTTACGGTCTTTGATTTGATGTCGCACGGTGACCTGAGGGCGTTCCTGTGGCGGCCATAGAATTTTCAAGGCAGACGCAAGGCGACCGCATGGGGGACCGCAGGGGGGCCCTAAAGCGAACATGCGGCCAGACGGACGGTAACGGATGGGTTAATTTTTATTTTTTTTTTACCGGGTTTTTTTTTCGGCTTGTCGAATTGCTACGGCGAACGTAGAAATGAAAAAAGTCATAACTCCGCGTTATAATTCCACGGCGGCCTTACGGCCTGTAAAATATAGCCATACGGCGTAGGGCCACCCTGAGGCCACCGCAGAAACTCTGCGGCCTCCGCACGTTTCTGTCAATTCAGAGGGCGTACGGCCGCCGTTTCCTCACCGTAGAGCAAATGTGACTTAGGTCTTAGAAATTGTGGAGACCGAAAACGTGGGGTTGCCGTATGGTCTTTGATTTGATGTCGCACGGTGACCTTAAGGGGGCCCTGCGGCGTCCATAGAATTTTCACGGCAGACGCAAGGGAGCCTCAAGGTGCCCGCAAGGCGACCGCAGGGGGCCCTAAGGCGAACGTGTGGCCAGACAGACGGTAACGAATGGGTTAATTTTTTTTTTTACCATTTCTTTTGTTTCGGCTTGTCGAATTGCTACAGCGAACGTAGAAATGAAAAAAGTTATAACTTCGCGTTATAATTCCACGACGGCCTTACGGCCTGTAAAATATAGCCATACGGCGTAGGGCCACCCTGAGGCCACCGCAGAAACTCTGCGGCCGCCGCACGTTTCTGTCAATTCGGAGGGCTTACGGCCGCCATATCCTCGCCGTCGAGCAAATGTGACTTAGGCCTTAGCATGACACTTGGTGAATTAGTTGACCTTTCCGTGTGGTGGTCCAAGCTGTAATGTCATGGAATGTGTGGTGTTTATTTGTTCGTACATTAATAAAATGACGCAACGTCACAAATAACAATTATCAGGCGAGTGTTGTCATGGTAACGGCAGCAGATTGAAAATTTTCACAACTCATTTAAAGCCACCATGTGACATTCAACAACTTATCGTCGGTACTTGTTGCCTTCATTCTGATCGTAGAAAATATTTGAAAATACCAACGAACATTGCTTTTCAACCAGCTTTACCGTCCCGTTATCAGGTTTGAAATATGTTGTGAAACAAAAACATGTATTTTGTATGTGTGTTTTGGGTGACCCTGACCTCGACCTTGGGTCAATTTCGATCAAACTTTGTACATATGTTAATATTACATGCACAAATAGACAGTATAAGTTTCAATATAATAAGTGCAAAACTGTTTGGGAAATAACCATGTGTAATTCACAAAATTACCCATTGGTTTAAAATGGGCGATAATATAAAGTGATGCAGAATCCAGATCCTGATCTTGAACATCACCAAAAGTCACATATCCTTTTGCACTGTGGATTTCTATCAGCTGTTAAAATTTCATCCAAATCGGTTAAGAATTGTGACCTGTAGAACGAATAGAATTTTTTTTAAATCACACCAATCGCTAAAAACTTTGACGTCATACGCTTGCGAAAACTGTGCATAATTTGTACTAACATGCATTTTAAAACATTTAGATATTCCATTGAAGTTTGTTTTGGCGTCAACAGGAAGTCGCTACGGCTTCCGGTTACTGAGTTATGTTCAAAAGCTTGTTTTCACCTTTTTTTGACGTAACTACGTGACGTCAAGTGCGATTATGACGTGATTTGATCCCAGACTATTTCAGCAAGATTGGCTATCACGTGTTAAAATTTGAGAACGATTGCTTCAGTAGTTTCGGCTGCACACGAGCGTAATTTTTTTTTTTAAATGACGTCAATAGGCAAAACTTTGACGTCATACGTTTGTGAAAACTATGCGTAATTTGTAATAAGATGCATTTAGTAATCATTTAGATATTTGAATGAAGTTTAATTTGCCGTCAACCGGAAGTCGCTACGACTTCCGGTCACCGAGTTATGTCCAAAAATGTGTTTTCACGTTGTGTGACATCACGTCGTGACGTTTAGTCCGATTAAGACGGGGTTTGGACGCCGACTGTCTCAGGTGGATTGCCTATCAGGTGTAAAAATTTAAGAACGACTGGTCCAGCCGTTTGGGCTGTAGACGACCGGACAAACAAACAAACAAACAAACAAACAAACAAACGGAACAGACCAACATACTTGACAAAATCGAAGATTTCGCCAAGTAACAATCTATTAAAAGGAAGAGAATATGATAAGAGAGTAAAAGGATGTGGAAATAGTAATATAATATGGTCTGTAATTGCAGACACTTTCGGTGATCATCTTATCCACAAGTCGAAGATACTCTTGCGTATCCCATTTGCCTCTCAGTTTTGTCTCATTGTCCATGTTGACAGGTGGAACAGATGGGTGAGCAGTGTCGTAAAGACTATGAGGCCTTTGTGAGCGAAGGATTTAGAGCTGCTGTGGTTGAGGAGCGTCGGCGGTTCAGTTTCCTTGTTGAGCGTCAATGTACTGTTGCCCGTGAATTCTCTCTGGCCTATGGAAAGGTGAGTTTAGGGGAGAATAGGGCAGGTGGAGTGCTTGTTTGTGAGGCCATCTATATATTTTACATGCACAAAAATAAGAGCATTTTTACACTTTTACCACTGTTCTTTATATTGCCTTTCCTCTTCTCCTTGGTCAAACTTTTTGTTTTTAATCTCTGCTCTTTTCTTTCATTTCCATTGATCAAATGGTTTTCAGAGCAATTTCACAATGGTGGGAATGTATTGTGAAGAAAACTTGAGAATACAAAAACTTGAGTGGCAGATTGTCACATGGCATTCTCTGTTAATTTTGCGAACTAGCAAAGAAACTGTCCTTATGTATGATATTTCTCTCTGTCTCTGTCTGTCTGTCTGTCTGTCTCTCTGATGTACTATACTCTTCACAGAGTGTTGGTGTCACCGAAGCAGCTTCCTGAGCAAGAGTGATACTGTGTGGTTTGCCAATGCCTTCCCAACAGTAGTTATAGCAGGAATGTGGAATTTGGCCATGGTGTCAGCATTGGCTCACATACTCTTCACGAAGGACACCGTTGGATCTTTACATCCACTAACTAATGCCAGCAGACGGGATGCCCAGTTTAACGTCCATTGGACGGCACACACATTGCTGAGTCATGGACAAAAGGTACGCCTGTGAAACACCAGATTGAGAGTTTACAGTTGGACGAGATTCAAACCCAGGTGAGGCAGCTTCAAAGGGAGTATGTGTACCTCGTTTCCATCCTGCCTCCCTCTACAAATGGAATAATACCCCCACATTTATGAATGGGTTAATTCCCCCAGAATTTGTGCATTTTAGTATGACATTTAATGTCCCCTCCCACCGAGAGAAGCTCTATGCCATACATATTTACATGGAGAGAATCTGGGTACCTTGAACCCCCAGGTGTATGAAAAAGTAATTTCTCCTGGCAAAATCCTTTCTGCGCACCCCCCGGGTACAACCACTACTTTTCAACGCATTCCGTCCAGCGTTTCAGGAGTTCATAGAAGTCGAATAAACAGACCCATCTCAAATTATATTATGATTGAGTGATGTTCTTGCACTGCCTTTGTATTCCAGGCTCGCGACCTGTTGAACCAGAAGCTTCCGGAATGGCAGCAGTCATGCATGCACCCAACCCGTCTGCCGGAATGTGCGCTAGAGAAACTCCGCAATGCTGTGACGGGTGGCTTAAAGACATGTGAGCCAACATCCGAAGAAAGGCCAAGCGAGGAAGATGACGATGCATCAGTGGTTGATTTGGTTTCTCCGGTGAGTAAGTTAGCAGCAGCGCAACCACTAACTCAGCAGGTGGATTTTCATCCTGCTTCACAGCTGGAGCAATTTTTATTGCTCTCGTGTTAATTTAATGTTTGGTGAATATTTGTTTTGGGGGAAATGATACTATCAGCACAGTCGGGCTCCTTCATTCTCTCACATGAGGCACGAGTTACCTGACAAAGAGTGACCATCCTCAAGGTCATGCAGGATGGCTAGCCAAGATATGACTTATTTTCCAACAATGTTTGCCACATGTTTGTTTCTTTTTTTTGTTAATTCAAAATTGAGGCTCGTAGAAGAGCGAGGCAACAGGGGGAAAAGGTAATGCATCCATAAAGTGGCAGGAGGCCAATACACAGGGAATTGATTAACCGGAAGAGAGAAAACGCAGCAACATCTGGATGAAATCTGCAAGAGCATGTGGCCTCGAGCCCGAGACAAGGGCACACAAACCCATTACAAAACTAGAAGAGCACTCGGTAGAGCGCATCCCTCCGCCACATAATGCCTGATCCATGAGAACATATCGGGCCCAATATATTTTTGAAATATCATGCTGTACAGATCTATATCGTTTTTTGGCCCCATCTCTAAATGGTGAAGAATCACTTTAATAATTAAATAATTCGCATATCCGGATCCGGATTCGGATCCTCACCAAAATCAAATCAATTCGTCCTTGCCACACACCCAACCTGTCCACCAAGTTTAGTCTGCAACTTTTTGAGATATCCTGCTATATATCGGTTTAGCACTATCAATGGTGAAGAATCCCTGAAAAAAATTATCAGGTCCGGATCTGGATTCGGATCTTCACCAAAATGGAACCAATTCTTCTTTGTCACACACCCAACATGTCCACCAAATTTCATCCGAATCTATTAACAACTTTTTGAGATATCATGCTATATATCGTTTTTGGCCCCATCTCTCAATGGTGAAGAATCACTGACAAAATTCTCATAGCCAGATCCAGATCTTCACCAAAATCAAATCCCTTCTTTCTTGTCACACACCCAACCTGTCCAACAGAATTTCATCGAGATCCGTCCACAACTTTTTGAGGGGATATCCTGCACATAAACACAGACAGAAAAGGGGGAAAACATAACCTCCTTCACCTTCGGTGGTCGAGGTAATAACTTGTGAAGCTACTCCCCTCGATGTGAAAATACATTTCATTAACAAATTAATCTGAAAAACTGTTAAACCATTCCAGAACAGATGCCCTTCACTTTTGAACAGGTTCTCAAAGCAGAGATCATGTCTTGTCATGAAGGAACCCCGAACCGAAAGGGGGCGTCTTGCATGACCTGACTGAGATGTCACAGCCGTAGCCACTTAACTTAATACCTGACTTCACCCAAGCACATCTTATTACTGCAACCTGGCATGTTCATCATCCTCAACCGATTTGCCTTCGTGATGCATCGCAATCCTGCTTAATTTCTCAATTAGCAGTCATGCTTCATTTTGAAGAAAAAAAAATAAAATAAACCTTTCTGTGAAGGGTATTGCTTTTTGTAAATTACGTTTGTCTGTGTTCGATCTGTGGGTGATCCAACACAATTTTTGGACTTGTCCATGGTGTTATTTGCCTTTAACTGGAATGTGCTTTTTACCCCTCAGCCTGAATTGGGCTGAAAAAGGGGTATTGTCGTCACAGACGACCGGGCGTCCGTCCGTCCGTCTGTCAACTTTTGGTTTCCGTCAATTTCGAGGAGAACGCCTTGTCCGATGAAATCCATTTTTGCAGGGTGTGTTGGGGTTGAGTAGAGGAAGGTTCCTTTCGAAAATGGGTGCACTGCGATTTTCAGTGTGGCCGCCACGGCAGTCGTCTTGAAATTGGTTTTCGTCAATTTTGAGAACGGCTTGGCTTGTCCGATTAAATCCATTTTTGCAGGGTGTGTTGGAGTTGAGTCGAGGATGGTTCCTTTCGAAAATGGGCGCGCTGCGATTTTCACTAGCCGCCACGGGAGCCATCTTGAAGTCTGATTGATTTTCGATATGACGTCCAACGTGCTCTAACTGACTGCATCATCGTGATATCACTGCTTCCTTTTACAATGCATGGGCTGATGGGTTACGCCCGCTTTGCGGAGCTATTTTTATTTAATATCATCGTATTGCATTCCCCTCCTACATTTGTCATTTTGGGTGTCCTTTTAATTCATTTCGATGGCGTTTTTATTCATTTATTTAAAGAATCATGCTTTACACCCTTGTCTTCAGGTTGATTCTGCTCCTTCATTGGCACAACCACAAATAACCACAAGCACAGAGCCCAAACAAGCCCCCTCCAAACCACTTGTAGGCATCGCCAATGAAGCACCTGCAGCTATGGGTACGACAGAGTTTGCAGCTCTGGCGAGCCTGAATACTGAATCGGAAGCTAAGGTGAGATACAAAGTGGCTTTAAGACCACCCTGAGGGTAATGTCACTTTATGGGGCAAGGAAACCCTTGCTCAGACTATAAACATTGTCATACATATTCGCTGGGTCTTTGTGATCGATTCTGAGGCCATGTGTTGTTCCAATTTCCACAGTTTTATCCCAGCCCTTTCACCTTCATTTTACTTGTATCATTCAATTTTAGGGCTAATTTTGTATTTCCAGTACTTATGCAAAAGGAAGATTTTTTTTTTTTGACCCCTATCCCTCCTCCCAAATCCCTTTGATATCTATACATTCTGTTCTCCCAACCATTTTCTCTTTCCTCGCTTATCCTCCTCGATTTCCTTCCTTTATCCAGATTTTCTCTCATTCAACCCTTTTATTTAATTTATTGCTGTTAATATCCAATTTGTTGTGCATGCATCTGTGTCTGTTTGCCTGGATTTTGTGTCTGCATGCACAGGCACTCATCGTGTCACACATTGATTTTATGTGACGTCGTTTTAGGAGGACGTGAGCCGTGGTGGTAGAGAAGGTTATTCTACTTTACCCTCTCGCCGACCTGGCGAACGACCCTCCATTCTCCCAGGTACTGCATTTCCTTACTGGCTATAAGATGGCAGTTTAGCATAAAATGGCTGTTTGAATACCACTGCAAGAAGAAACCACCACAATGTATTGTTCATTTTTCCTGTAGAGCTACGTGGAAGGACAGGCTCTCTGGCTCTGCGGTCGTCGCTCCCACGCGTTCAGGCTCTATTTGCGCACCGTGCGGGTGATGATGTCACGCTCCTGAGCTTTGCTGCAGGTGACACTATTCGCCTGCTGGTGCCAGAAGCGCGGGGTGGTTGGCAGTATGGTGAACACGAGAGCACTCGCAAGTGAGTAGTCAACAAAGGCCCAGCTATGAATCAGCATTGGGCCTATTTGTAACATACACGCTCTTTCTCAAATACAAACCCATGTTCCTCTGCCGTTTCTGTGGTGCAGCTTCATAATCCAGTAATTACACCACTGCTTTATTTTCTGCTTCTGCAATTATTTCTGCAATATATACCAAGCAATTATTTCTGCTTCTGCTCTCCCAACAATGGATAGAGGTCTTCAATGCTGGACATGATATCAGAGCTATATCCCTAGACATATCGTGTGCTTTTGACACGGTCTGGCACCCTGCCCTGTTCAACAACCTCTTTTCCTATGGTATCCAAGGCCATCTCCACTCATGGCTCACAGACTTCCTCTCCTGTTGCAGTCAGCGTGTGGCCCTAAATGTAGTTCTTTCATCCCCTCTTCCTGTCCAGGCTGGAGTTCCTCAAGGCAGCATTCTGGGCCCTGTTCTTTTTCTGATTTTCATCATTGATCTCTCTGACTCTGGAAAATCCTCGTTATCTCTTTGCAGATGACTCCATCCTCTGCCGTACCATCTGTCATCCCTCAGACTGGCAAGCAGCAGCTTCTTCGTTCACTGCAGATCTGGGTAAAATCAACTGGTCCAACACGTGGAACATGTCTTTCAATCCGGACAAATCTCGCACTCACGATGTCTTTCCGAAAGGAACCCCCCGACCCCATATACTTTCTCAACACTTCTTTGGAGGAAGTCCTTTCTTTCAAGCTTCTGGGTCTCACTATCTGCCATAATCTTTCCTGGGAAAGCCACATTTCAAACCTCGCCTCCAAAGCCAGTCACCGACTGGCATTCCTCCATCACGTAAAGCCCTTCTTCGGCCCACCTGAGCTCCTGACCACATACAAAGCTTTCATCCACAGCCTAATGGAGTACTGCTCTCCCCTCTGGGCTGGTGCTCCTGCCTCCCACTTTTCTCGGCTTCACGCTGTAGAAACCAAGGCATTTCGGATAATTGGCATCTCCCGTGATGAGGTTGAGTCTTTGGGCCTCTCACTCTCTTACCACAGGCAGGTCGGTGGTCTTTCTGTCTTCTACCGTCTCCTCTCCAGTCTCCCCCCCCCACTCTGTCTGCGATTTGTCCCCACCATATTTCTGCAGGGCGCTCAAAGTCCACCAACAACGCCCTTCTCGTAAAACTACCAAAATCACGAATCACTGCTCACCCTCACTCTTTCTTTCATTCCTCTTTTTTCCCGCCTTTGAAATAAACTCCCTCACTCTGTTCAATCCCATTCTTCCCTCCAGTCCTTCAAAACAGCTGTTCACCACCACCTCTTATCGTCCCCCATCCAAATCCTCAATCTTTTGTACCCCCGTCAATCCACTCCAAACCCACCTCCTTCAAATTCCCTGCTTTCCTTCCTGAAAGTCCCTGTAATGTCCATCTTGTATACCCCATGTTCCCCACCCTATCCCTCTCCCTTCCACAGATCTCCTAATGTCTCTGTTCCCCACTGTTTTGGCCTTCCCACTCCTTCCTGCCCCTTCTGTCAAATTCCCCCCTCCCCCTTGCTGTGCATTATGTGTTTGCTCTCATACGAGCCTCGACAAGGTATACTAAAATTTTTTTTAAAAATTACATGTTACTTTGGAAGTAAAATTTTGATTTCTCTTTTAATATTTGTTATAAGCCAATGCTGAAGAAAGCTTATATTTATTAAACTGTGTAGAGAACCTATTGGTGCCAAAAATAATGTTGCTGCAAAGTGTGGGGTAGAAGAAGAACGTGGGTGCCGATTGTATTACGCACTCGGCCATAAAAAACGAACACGTAGAATTGATAATGTAATTGTTGAAGGACTGTTGTAACCGACATTCCGGGTGCATTTTTGGCACGAGGGATGTGCAGAACACCTGATTGCAAGTTTCCACGTAACATAATTGCCTCGTGCAGTAATCGTTCTGCACGAGCAACTCGTGCACCCTGAGGTTTCTACACGTGACATGAGGCATTCTGAGCAAATTTTAAAGCGTTTCCGTTCCACCAACATATGAATCATCCAGAAATATCCACTGGTTACACATTGTTTTAACCATCTGTTACAATGCCATTTCTGTCAGCAAATGAGAGGAATCAAATCGGTAGATACCTTGAAGCAGGGTCGTCCATTAGCCATGTTTAGGCTCATCAACATGAGGAGAAGAACTGTTTATGACTTCAGAAGACATTTTCAAGCCACTGGATCAACTAGAGATATGCCAAGAAGTTGACGTCCGAATATGACAACTCGCTGCTCAGAATCGATACATTCTCACGACCCATCTATGCAAGCGTTTCCAAACGGCCGAAAGTACTGCAAAGACATTCCGTGGATGTCACGGTATAAGTGTCAACACTGTCCTGATGTGTCTCCATGATGCATGGATCCGTGCTCATCATCTTGTTCAGAAAATAAGACACATCCAAGCGCATTTGCAATGGTCAATGAGCACGTCCCACGGACAATGAGGCAATCGGCAAGTGTTTTATTCTGTGACTTATCCAAGTTTCTCCTTCAAAGGCATTATGGCTGTGCACGGGTCTACAGAAAACTGAATGAGCTATACACACCCCAGTCTTTGTCCAGTAAGCTGCAAATTTTGCATGTGAACTGTCATGATGTGGAATGGAATTGCTGAAACCTTTCACACTAACTTGATCCGTATCCATGGCAATCTGATGGCAGATCGATACATTACATCTTACAGCAACATGGGTTGTCTACCCTTCAACAACGTTGTCCAGGAATCATCTTTATGCACGTAATGCTCCTGTTCACAGGGCCATTCAAACAAGGAATGTTCTCATCATTGCCATCGTTAATGTCATAACACCACGGCCTGACATCTTGCCAGATTTAAATCCAATTGAACATCTCTGGTATATAATTGATTATTGCATTTGAACCTTGCCAAGACAGCCACAGACCCATGGTGAACTGGAACAGGAGCCGATTCAAGCATGAAATGCCATTCCATGGGCTCAGATTCGAGTGCTTTTACAGTCAATGCGCCAACGGCGAAATACAGTGATTACTGCAGGAGGTGGATATACTTGGAATTGATATTATTACGTCCACGTTTGATTCCTTTGGGAAAACATTCGCCACAATGCAGCATTACTTGATTAGGTCACAATGAAATGGATTTGTAATTATTCAGCATTTATCTGTCAGAGGTTTACAACTTGTCTGTGTACCACATAAATAAATCACATTTTAAAAATGTATTTTTTTTTATGTACTAATTATACTAATTTTGAACATCCTCGTCTACCTCTGGGTCTTCACACTTCCTTCCCCTTGTTTGCTTTAATTGGCCTCACATTCATCCTTCCACGCTGAATTTGTTAAATGAGAAGCCCTTCATCTCCCATTTTGTGCTACAGTTGGTCAATCAGTCATCTATCCATCCATTGGGACCATACTCTGTGCAGAGCATTGTTGCTGCTTAAGCAGTCTCTTGGGCTATTGGGCACAATCCTGGATGGGTCACCACTCCGACACAGCATATCAGCAAGCTGGTACTCATTTTTGCTGAACTCAGAAGGATGACAGGCTGAGTCAATCCCACCTGGAATTAATTCAACAGCCAAGTGGGATTTGAACTCAGGACCCGAGGATCCCAAGCCCTCCACTCTCGCCATGAAGCCAACACCAGCCATATAATCAGTCATATGACGTAGATCTATTTTGTTATTGGGGGCAACTACACGTATGCAAAACGGTGGACCTTTCTTGCTGCGTACACTTCCCTTTTTCTCATTTATCCTCCCCTTCCCCTCATTTTGTTTTTACTCCCTCAATTCCCCTCCTCCCCCCCCCCACACACACACACACACACTTTTTTTTTCCTCCTTTCACCTGCATTTTGTCTTTTGTTTATAAAGCTGTAGATGGTACTTTAGTGAGAGTATTTAAACATTATTAGATAATGCATGTTATTCATACACGTGATAGCAGTGGTTTTTGGTGCAGTTTTTAGTATTTTAAAGAAATATAGTACCCAGTCCAATGGAAAAGTCTGGCAAGAAACTGATGAAGTTATTCCGACTTCATTTCTAATTGTTGCCAACACAGTACATGGTGTTGCTAAATGCTAATTTCCTTGTTGTGAGGTGCATGGTTAAATGAAAAAAAGAATAAGAAGTACATGGTTGACACTAACAACCCCAAGCCATATTGTAACCTCATCCCCCTTTTCTAAATGATACCAAGTCGCTGCTTATTTCAGCATTGGGCACTTCTTTATTTTCTTTGATGAAAAATGTGGAATGTAATGGAAGGTACAAGATGGAAATTGAATGCTTGTGTTCCGAAGTTCCCCAAAATCGCTTGCAAAACATGACATAGTCACTGCAGCAGAAAAGCAGGTCTATGAGTGTAAAATATCAGGTGGTGATTTGTGAGGTTTCCTATTAATACACCTGATTTATTTATTGTCAGGTCCCAACCCTAACTTTGTTTAAACATCATGGTTTGATTTTCCTGTGTAAAATAGCCGAGATAATGTCTGCTCGACTGGTGAAAGTTTATATTTATATTTTTTGAAACAAAATGTTGCCATTGAGCTGGTGTTGTAGTTGTGGATTCCTTGCATAATGGCTCCTCCTCCTCTTGTCCACAGGAGAGGCTGGTTCCCTTTTGCATACACTGAAGATTGTTCGCACGAGATTCTCAACACAAGGCCAGGGTATGTGTTTGGATTAAACAGTGTGCATTTGTGTGTTGAGCGTGCACAAGGTAACAAGTCTATTCCCTGTTATGTTCTCTGTTGAGCCAAGTAGTTGTGATTTAACACAGATGGCATTGGTTTCAGGTTGAAACTCTTCCATCCTTCGCTGTCTACATTTTTCATTGCTTTCATTTTGGTAACCAATACATATCCGGGATGGAGATGCGGTTTGATCGACCTTTCTCCGGCATACCTCTCAGGCTAATTTGCTGGATTACTTGCCCTGCTCTTTTGTTTCCTGCACATTTGGCAGTTCGGTGCTTGGTGGAACGATGGTGCAAGGGAAGCCTGCTGATGAAGACTTTCAAACCTTCAAAGCCAGGCCCTATAGCATCGCAGTTGCTGGTGACTTTAATATTGTAAGATCACCCGTGTCGTGTTGATTGTATTAGTGGGGGTGGGTGTGCGGTGAGGGGAGGGGGTTATTTTCAATACCACGAAAAATAATCTTGCCAAAAGACTAACATTTTGATGTAATTGTCTAACATCACGATGGTCACCAATGGGTGGATACTGCTGCTAGAATCTGGTTTGGAGCATCATACTTGGATAGTCGATAGAGCCTTCAACATATGGGCTGTTTCCCAATGAGAGTACCAAGTTTGTCTCACAACCACTAAAAATTCAAACTCAATATTTTTATATTTTTATTTCTCCAAATCCAACATTGTTAATTACAATACTTGAATACAAATTTTTGGAGCATCTGAATGAATATTTCTTATTAAAAATAATACCCCAAGGATGTTAGGAGAGTATTTTTTAAACTACAACAGTCATTAATACAATTCAACTATAATCACAAAATAACAACACTATCAAACTTCAGTGGTTTCCATATGTTCGACAAGTATTATTCCATTACTGGAATTATGATTCAGTATACAAATGAAGTATATTTGTACAAAATTCAATGTCATTTCATGTGATTAATCTCCTGTTGAATGCCATTGAATAACTTTCCGGAGAGGACATTTTTGACATGGACATTCAATCGGTGTTGTAACAAGATAAATTACATTAATGTAAATACCTTTTACTGATAATGGATATTCATGACCATGTCAACCTTAAGAAAACATCGAAATTTATAGCCAGCAAGTAGTTTCCTTATAACTCGTGGCAGTTTAGGTGTTTCTGGAGAGGACACATTTTTGCCGGACACATGTAAGGCAATCAGTGCAGGCCATGCAAATAGAAGGTTATTGGTTACACTCAAACTTTGTAGCATAATATCAGTGCAGGTATATACACACTTGGTAAAACACACAATAAACTTTTAAAAAGATCCTTTATTTATATAAAAAAAATTCTTCTACAATATGCATTTCCGGAGAGGACATTTTTGACGGACGAACGGTGGGACATTTATTGAGGGTGAAACAAATATTCATAGTCTGAAGTGAATATTATGTTGTGGACATTCATAGTACAGAAGAGGTATTAAATTGTTGCAACAACAAATAAAAGTCCCAATTTCTGCTTGTATTTATTTATGCACTGTGAATGCAGTGTACCTGGAGAAAATGAGACAGCTCTTTGTCAAAAAAATGGCAATTTTTATGCCATTCTGCCAAAAATTGACATTTTTTTTTGTCAAATAAAAAGTGGTCCAAGTTGTGCCATCACTACTACCAACTACTGGCCCTAACGACAGAGATACTACAGCCTCTCATTTAGCTATTTAGCATGCAAGGGTACAAAATACCAGAAATGACCATGACTGTGAAACAGCCCATATTCGATATGCAAAACTGTTTTTTTGAAATTTGACCATCTGCCTGCCCCAACCCCGTCTTCGTTCTTGTGTATATCCCACTGTTGTCTCCTCCCATTGTCCATTTCTCCTCCTTTACCCCCATTTTCCCCATCCTACCCACTTTTGTTGCTTTTTTATTTCATTTTATCAGTGTACAACTCTTTCCTTTCCCTCTTCGCTTGCATAATATGTGAACAAATGCTTACAAAACCTCCACAAAATTAAGTCTATACTTTAATTGAGCCAAGGTACAAAATGGCATTACTCTCTTACACTTTTCCTACCTAAGAAGTTTCCAGACATTTACCCAATAGCTTGAGGCTGAGTTGATTAATGTAAACCTGTTTGCTCATGTGTGCAGGATCAAGAGGTTAACGGTCGTGCTGGAGCTGCTTTCCCACAGTACGTAAATCATGTTTGTAAAATTGGGCGATCATTTTGATGGCATTCAAACCTCATGCTTACTATATGAGCAAAATTTGCATTTACTGTTACAAGTATTTACCATTATAAGGGCCAGCAGGATAGCCTAGAGGTATGTGTACTCGCTTCAGGTGTCTAACGTGGGTTTGAATCTTGACCCAGCTATAAAGTGTCACTCTATGTTCCACAGGCATGGAACACAGCTAACAGCTTGTTCCTTATACCTTGACTTGTCAACATATTAGACCCCTTAGTCCCCTAACATCCTCTAGACAACGTTAGACCTGGACTCCAGGCCATCCTGTCAGCCCTTTTTTTTTTTTCCAACAACCTTACATGATCTTAACAATAAAACAGATTGGTAATGACAATGTCATTATGTGGTGTGTTGTGATCATTTGCTTCATTGGAATCATTTTGAGCATATTTGAAAAAAAATGTCATGCTTTGTTTTGACCTTGTGTTTGACTTGTTCATTTGCATAATTATTTAAAGACTACAGCAAAAAGTTGTGGATATGCAAACAGTGCATTCAGAAAGTATTCACACCCCTCGACTGTTTTGTCACATTTTTGAGTCCCCCGGACTCTGTATAGAATTGATTGATGAATTTTGTGTGGACAGTGGTGTGAAAACGGGAAAGCAGGGGGGGGGGCGAAAAACACCTCAATGGATAGGTTATGAGCTGTAGTTGTGCACCTTGACACTGTTTTTTTGACAGACATGAAGATGCGAGGAAAAAACGGTATTTTTAATCATGCTAATATATTATATTGCGAGACGACAACCATGATGACGCTGCCAGACATCTCCTCGCCTAGCGGCAGCACCTACCGCTGTGTATCTATTCATGGCGCCACCTGGTGGTCCGAGGGGACTCATGTTCAAAAGAACATACCCTTATATTGTTGTTTCAGCCTAAATTTTATATTTAAATTTATTTATCACTGATCTTCACAAAATACCCCAAAATGGCAAAGTGGAAAGATGTTTTTCGGAATTTTTACAAATTGATTAAAAATGAAAATCTGAAATGTCTTCGTGAATAAGTATTCAACCCCTCGAGTCAGTACTTTGCGGAAGCACTGTTGACAGCGATTTACAGCTTCAAGTCTTCTTGGGTATGTCTGTATCTTTTCACATCTAGACTTGGGGAGTTTCTCACATTCTTCCTTGCAGATTTGCTCATGCTCTGTCAAGTTGGATAGGGAGTGTCGGTGAACAGCAATCTTCAAGTCTTTCCACAGATTCTCAATGGGATTCAAGTCTGGGCTTTAGCTGGGCCACTCAAGGACCTTCACATTCTTGTTCTGAAGCTATTCCAGTGTTGCGTTGGCTGTATGCTTGGGGTCATTTTCCTGTTGGAATGTAAATCTTCACTGCAGTCTCAGGTATTTTGCACTCCAAAGCAGGTTCTCATCAAGGATTTGTCTGTATTTGGCTCCATTAATTGTTCCCTCTCTCTCCTTACAAGTCTCGCAGTCCCTGCCACTGAAAGGCATCTCCATAGCATGATGCTACAACCACCATGATGCTGTTCGATGGGTGATGAGCTGTGCTCGGCTTCCACCAGATGTAGTGCTTTACATTCAGGCGAAAGATTCAAGTTTCGTCTCTTCAGACCACAGAATCTTTTGCCTCATGCTCTGAGTCTTTCATGTGCCCTTTTGCAAACTCCAAGTGTGCTGTCATGTGACCTTTTCTCAGCAGTGGCTTCCGTCTGGCCACTCTCCCATAAAGCCTACATTTGTGAAGTGTTCCAGAGATTGTTTTTCTTCCAGTAGGTTCTCCCATCTCAGCCAAGGTACTATGTAGTTTGTCAGCGTGGTTATTTGATTCTTTGTCACCTCCCTGACCAAGGTTCGTCTTGCCCAGTTGCTCAGTTTGTTCGGATGGCCAACTCTATGAAGTGTCTTTGTCGTTCCATATTCTTTCCATTTCCTAATGATGGAGCTCACTGAACTCATGGGAACTTTCAACACACCAGAAGTTTTTTTTTTTATATGACCTTCCCCAGATCTATGCTTCACAATTCTATCTCGGAGTTCTACGGACAGTTCCTTGGACTTCACGGTAGAGTTTCTCCTCTGACATGCACTGTTAACTGTGGGACCTTTCTAGAAAGGTGTTTCTTCCTAAATCATGTCCAATCAATTAAATTTGCCTCAGGTGGACTCCAATCAAGTTGTAGAGATCTCTCAAGGATGATTAAAGGAGAATGGATGTACCTGAGCTCAATTTGGAGTGTCAAAGCAAAGGGGATGAATACTTATTGACTCAAGACATTTCAGCTTTTCATTTTTAATTAATTTGTAAAAAAAATTAAAAACATGTTTTCACTTTGTCATTATGGGGTATTTTGTGTATAATTTAACAAAAATTCAGTGACAAATTTAAATTTAATCCCTTTCACAACAAAATGTGACAAAAGTCGATGGGTGTGAATACTTTCTAAAGGCACTTTACTTCCAGCTGTGTACAATTTGCTGGCAGATGCCTGATATATATGATTTGCTAATGTCATTATTGTGTCCCCATGGTAAATGCTTCTACTCCCCTTGCTCCCTCTAGTGGTATGAACCCATTTGCAAGCATCAAACTCCGACCGACAGTCACCAACGACAGATCCGCTCCTCTTATAAAATAAAGCAGCACCCGGTCATCAGGTTGACTAGTGTTGCGGAACCAAGTTGTTGCAGTAGCTGTTTTGTGGATAGCTAATGAGAGGCATATAACACTCCACACACCACGAGCTCAACATCTCGGTGTTAGAAATTGCTGCTCCAGTGCCATTGTGCCAACGGCACTGCAATCGGATAGGATGTTTTGGGGGTTTTAAAAAAAAAAATTCAATTACCCACGGTTTCTCTCCTTGAGCTGTAGATTCTTGAAGCATTTGTCATCTTATATGGACAAGCTTTTGATTTCATGCATTTGGCTTTTGTACATTATACTTGCCATTGCTTGGTGGTTTGCTTCCAGCTGTACCATAAGCACAGTATACAGCATATGTTACTTAATTGTTAATGTCTCATGATTTGCTGCCATAACTCTTTTTTTTTCTTTTCTTTTTTTTAAGCATTTGGCATACTGATTATGATGAGTAAAATGGACGGTAAGTTGTGGAACTTTTGAGCACGTGTACACTTTCTGTGGTTATAATAGCAAGCATGGTGGTGGTTTAGATTTTGCAATCGCTTCTGGGTTCTATTTTGTTATAACTTGTAGGTTAATCAAAAGCACCTGATTTAAAATGGAATTGTTTGTAACCAAATGAACACTATTAGTTTACTTTAAGTGTTTTACATCTGCAATGTACTCGTACTAGGTACATTCGTGTGTGTGTGTGTGTGTGTGTGTGTGTGTGTGTGTGTGTGTGTGTGTGTGTGTGTGTGTGTGTGTGTGTGTGTGTGTGTGTGTGTGTGTGTGTGTGTGTGTGTGTCACGAGTCTAAAATTGGCACTGGTGCAACTTTGGCCTGAATGTTCATCAGTCTTTACATTTAAACACTGAAGCCTGCAACTTGAACATTTAATTCTGCTCTAAGCAAAGTCACCCAAGGTTTTCGTTTTTGTTTGTTACATTGTTTAGTTATTGCTATACAAACTGTACATGGGTGTGTCAACACGCATAAGCATAAGCATGTTTGGGGCTTTGTTGGAAAAGGGGCAGTTGGTGGAAAAACATGCATATAGCGTATTAATCAGGCCAAGCAGAGAATTCTGGATTTATTTCTCATTTAATCTCTTCTTTTCCCAAAGGAACATTAAAAAGGCGCTGCTTCTAATCTTTTCTTTTTTTTCGATAAATTATAAAGTAAACGATTTACCAGCAAAAGACACTCGTTTCCATCTAGTGGGGGTTCTTTCTCTTTTTTTTTGGGGGGGGGGGGGGGTGAGGGATTGGTTGCGCGTGGAAGGAAGGTAAATGTTCAAAATGTGGGAACCTCAAAAGTGGATTTAATTTTGCCATCAAATTGCTGTGAATGAGAGACTTCCATTGTACTGGATGGCATTATTTTGGGACATTTATTTGTCATATATCTGCAAATATACTGGAATTTGACTCCGCTTGCTCCCTCTCCTTCCACCTTTCCACTGCCTCCTGCTCCTGCATGCTCCTCTACATACTTCTCTGTTGCCTCCTCCCGTTCTCCTCCTTCATTCCTTGCCCTTCAATAACCTCCTTTCTCTTCTTTTTGTTTCAGTTTTCTCAATTACCCCCCTCCGTTCATACATATGTAATAAATACATGGTTCCTTTGCAGTCGTCTCACCGTGATAATCCTTGGTTAACCACGGCAGCCGCTATAACGCCTATTTTGACTTGTAGCTTTTGAATATGTTGCTCATAGTCGAATTTTCTCTTTCATGGCTTTCAAACATCTCTTGGGTTTATTGTTGTTGGTTTTTTTATTTTTTTTTAATAATACCTTCATCCTGCTGAGGACCAAAGCTTTTAAAAACCAACGTGTGCAGTGAATGCTGAATGTAGACAAGTCGTCCCCTCTCTACGCGTTGGCTCCAAATGAAAGGCAAAATGTAGTCACTGGTACTGCTCTGATTGTAGAGTTTCTTCCCGAGTTACAGGGAATGTACTCGACTCCAAAATGAGCTGTTTCCATGTGTTGCACACTTTCATCCCCTGATCCATGTCACACGGTGGGTTCCATGGTGAACCACTGCAATGGTTCACTATAGAATTCACTTCTTGTACATTTCCCAGTTACTGAACGAGTTGCCTTCAATGGATGAAGTCAACAGGACATTGGTCGATGTATGTTAACCGCAGTGGGAAGTAAGAAGAAGCTGACGTTTTTGGTGGTAACCAATCATCAGAGTAAGCTGTCTTTTGCTCTGAAGATTTAACGCCCGAAACCTGAGCTTCTGGTTTCCCATGGTGTCACATTCACCATGGTACATTCTTGAGTAGAACCGAGGTAGGCATTCGAACTATCGATTGCTTTGCTTTAAAATAGTCATTCTGCGCGGTTATTAAAGGAATGCTCCGGAAATTTTACAGCCAGCTGAGTAAGATTTGCATCCGAAACGCCTTTTAAATATTTACAAACTTTTGGATAACCCGCCGTTTTAATAGTTGGTCAAACTGATATTTTATTAACAATATCGTACTGTTTCATGACTATCCCGTTTGGTGGGAAAACTGCCTCCTTTAGCAGCTTTATCTCAACCTTTAGAGTTGTGAAGAAAGACCTTTGAATGTATTTGCATACATTTGTGCATGTCTTGGATTTATAACACTGTTCTGTTGGATTTGTGGCTCTTCTGGCAGTGATTGGGGGCCCGTTTCCAACATGCTGTGCTTGATCTTCCCCAGATGCATAGACATTGCTTTTGAAAGACTTGTACTTACAACGAGTCATCTTTTGACTGCTCTGTTCTTGAAATACGATCGATATGAGGTTCCAGAAACTAACTTGCTTCGTAAATGTCGACAGCCATTTGGTTTGATACGTTCCGATATGTTGTCTAATCGTTTTAAAGTTGCATCGCTGGGTTTTTTTTCGCATGGGTTTTTTTTTCTGATTAATAAAAATTTAAAATACTGTGCTGTTTGTTCACTTGTAATTTTGAATCTTGTTTCCATTTTTTTAATAATGGAGAGAAATAAAGTGGAACAGAACCTTGTAACTTGATTCAAAACGACATTTAAGGAGTACGAGGTCCAACTAAGAAATAATGGGACTGACTTCACATAAATTTTATTCCAAAAAAAGTATTGAAATCACAGTTTGTCCCCTTCAAAATAGTTTCCCTCCAATCTCACATACTTGTCCCACCCTCTTCTTCCACGCTTCGATGCACCCCCAGAAGGCTTTTTCTGGAATCCTCCGGAGCTTCGTCGTCGCGGCCCTTTTGATGGCCTCCACGTCAGGAAATAAGGTCCCCTTGATCACCCCCTTGAGCTTGGGGAATAGGAAAATATCACAAGGGGCCGAGTCTGGCGAATACGGGGGTTGCTCCAGAGTTGGCACGTTCCTCTCGCCAGAAACTGTCGGATGCTCAGGGCACTGTGAGCAGGGCGTTGTCATGGTGAAGCATCCAGACGTTGTTCTCCCATAGATCCCTCCTCTTGTCCCGTAATGATCTCATGAGGCGCCGTCAGATCTCCTTGTACACGTATTGATTCACTGTTTGACCCTGTGGTAGAAACTCGAAGTGGACGATGCCCTTGATGTCAAAAAACTCGATGAGCATCACCTTGACCTTCGACTTCAACATCCTTGCTTTCTTTGGTCTTGGTGATGCCGGACTTTTTCACTGACGACTCTGCCATTTGGTCTCGGGATTGTATTCGAATATCCACGATTCATCGCCAGTTATGACTCTCCTGAGCAGGTCTGGATCGTCCTCGAGGCGCTCGATAATGTCTTGATAGACTGACTCTTTGCTGTTTCTTGTCTTCGGCCAACAGCTTGGGGACCATCTTTGCGCACACCTTGTACATTTAGAGATTTTCAGTGATGATGCTCCAGACAGTGTCCTTGTTGACGGAAAGTTCCTCAGCAATCATCCGCACCGTGAGTCGATGATCTGCGCGCACCATCTGCTTTACACGCTTGATATTGTCCACCGTTCTGCTCGTTGAAGGTCTTCCATACCGTGGATCGTCTTCAACCTCCTCCCGTCCCTCTTTGAATTTCTTGTGCCATTCAAATGCACGTGTACATGACATCGTTTCTTCCCCTTAGATTTGCTGCAGCATTGCGAAGGATTCAGAAGGTGTGTTTGCCAAGCTTGGCAAGAAACTTGAGATTGGCTCTCTGCTCACGACTCAGAATAGACAACGTGTAAAGCACGACATGTAAAAAAAAAATCACACTGAGCGCAGTCAACCATCACCTATCATATATATATATATATATATATATATATATATATATATATATATATATATATATATATATCTCTATGTATATATATATATATATATATATGTATATATATATATATGTATATATATATATATGTATACATATATATATGTATATGTATATATATATGTATATGTATATATATATGTATATATATATATATATATATATATGTATATATATATATATATATATATATATATATATATATATATATATATATATATATATATATATATATATATATATATATATATATAGTCCGGCAGATATGTGAAAAAAATGTGCCTTTAGTGATACAAGCATGAAATTTGGCACACTGCTAGGGCAGTATCTTACAAAGATTTTTGGATATAGGGACATTCCAGATTCTTCCCAGAGCCAAAATGGCGGCCATTTTACAAAATAGCCGATTTTGTGTTGTACAAGGAGGATACATGTGGATACAACTATATTTAAGAAGCATACCAGTGGTTTTATTTAACTAAATATAGATTCTAGCAAATAAAAAATAGCAAATAAAGGTGACAAAGCATGAATAAACCATTTATTTGGTCATTTTTTGGTGCATTTTTGCACTTTTGGACGGTTTTCTACAACAAACTCTTCGAAAAACTGTTATCAAGCACCATGGAATGACTGTTGTTCATTTAACACTCTTGAACTCAGAGGAAGTGCTTCTGTTTGATCCTAATATCAACTTTCAGAGTCAAAATTATACAGTGGAACCTCTAGATCCAGGTAACAGAGTCTACTATGATGCATGGATACATGTGTACATGTTACATAATTATCATCTGTGATCTCTCTTGTCCCAGTTCTACTCTCTTGTACGCTCCCCTCCACAGTGACATAGAGCTGTGCACTGGAGTGCAGCCTTGACACACTTGCACTGTCCTCTGCATCCCTTTTTGCAGCCACACCTTAGTAGTTGCCGACATGCCTCAGTTGCCTCTGGGAGGGTTGTCCAGTATATGTCCCAGCCATTATCGGTGTGAACCCACCCCCAGTCACTGGGCGATGGGAGCTCTGGTGTGGACACCATCATCTGGCCCCAACAGTAGCCGGCTTGGTAGGTAGCTCTCTTGATGTGCTGTTTCAGGGCTTCACGAGTTGGTGGGAGAGCATCTATTGATCTGCCATTCTGGGTGAACAGATGCTTGCAACACTCACTGACATGTTCCTGGCTACTGGTGCGATCATAGAGCACAACAACAAAACGCTCCAGTGCATCCATGTGGTCATCTACGGCTGAAGTAGTTGGCGTGGCAGCCAAGGCACAGAATGCTGCAGTGACATCAGTGACCTCATCACAGGCTTTCCAGGTTTCCCATGCTTTTTCTTCCCCCTGCCTCCGAAGCTTGAAACGGTGTCGCATCCAGTGAGGGCATGGAAGAATGGCAAACCTCGACACTTGTTACGTCCCAGTGCCGCAGACATCTCGTGAGCTGCCAAGAACCTGAAGTTCTTTCCTGTGCCAAAAGCAACCCAGAGCTCCTCAATGTCCAGACGTCCAGCTGCTGTCACCGCAAGGACCACGACATCAGTGTCTACTGTACGGATCGACACTTTGCTGTATCCCTGCCTCACAGCGTCTTCAGCATGGAGTAGCATTCTTGTGTCAGCCTCTTCATGGCTACAAGGGGCAAGACCAGCAACATCTCGGGCCTCCGTACAAACCACATCTTTGTGGTGGGTGCTGATGACTTGTTTGTCTGT
The DNA here is from genome assembly GCF_056783735.1 of Eptatretus burgeri. Taxonomy (NCBI): domain Eukaryota; kingdom Metazoa; phylum Chordata; class Myxini; order Myxiniformes; family Myxinidae; genus Eptatretus; species Eptatretus burgeri. Next base: position 49,074,012 of record NC_140974.1, read on the forward strand.
GTCTGCTGTTGCTACTCTGGTGGCTAGGAAGTCAAACAACTCCATCTTGTTCTCATCTGTGCGAAGAAAGGTCTGTCAGTTTCCAAGAATGGAACTAGATGGCTCGACTCGTCTCCTGATGCCTTTGCCTCGCTTCTTCCTCGTGTCTGCCTTCAAACTGTCTGTGAGGTATTCATCCCAGACAATATCCATCCTGCTCGTATGCTGCAGCTGAGATGTGATGTATGGCAAGAATACTTCTGATGCATACTCGTTGAAGGTCTTTGCTGTGCCAGGTGGCAGCATACTGATGATCGCTGCACTATCAAGGATGATGACTTCAACTGCTGGACTAGCAGCAGCAGCAGCATTCTCCTGTGGAGGGACCAGATCTTCAAAGCAGCCAACCAGATCAGACTTTGTTCCAAGTCTCATCTTGCCCATGTGTGACAGTGCAGGGGGACATACTTGGTTCTCATGTGCGAAGAACTCATCAAGATCTCCATCACGTATCTGGGACGCAATGAACAACCTGGAGAACAGGGAGCAGTCATTCTTCAGAGATGAAACCTGCAGCTGTGCTCTTGACTTCTCTCTGACTGGAGGTCGGCTGAAGAGAGGGAGGTTGTTTCTCTTGATTGGGTCGATGATGGGCTTTGTCTGGTTGATAAGTCTCTCATGGACATAGGAGTCATGCGGTTCTTGTCCCAGCTTCTCGATCTGGCGTACAGTATTGATAACTGCTGGGTCTGCCAGGTCTCTGCAGTCTAGCACCAGGAGATCCTTGCTGTCATCACAAAATGGGTTGCCCATCTCCCCCATGACTTGAGTGAGTGAACGCACATCTCTAGCAAAGGCTACCTGTGTGTGCTTGGTCTGCTCGTGGTGTTTGTGAACAGCCTTCTTGGTCTCTGCTGTGGCCTGGAACTCAGCGATCACTCTGGCCATCTCTGGACCAGACACCATCCAGCGGCGTAATGCAGCGGGATTCTCTGTCAGGCCTACAGATCCTCCGTCACCCTTAACTAATGCGTTATTCTGCTCGTGGGCTTGGTCGATGGCCATCGCAGAAAACGCATGAGTGGTCTTCTTTACTGTGAAGTTGCCGGCAAGAAACTGCGTGTATACACTTGCATGTTTGGTCGCCAGTGTCACCATGTCGTGCAGGTGAACTGGTATCCAGTCTGTCTGGGCACACATAGGTTCCAGTCTGTCTGGTTAATTGATGTAACAGATGTACTTGGCCCTCGCTGCTGGGGGTCTAATAGTTTGAAATGCTTGGCCATTGTCTTGAACCACCACCAATCAGTCACTGTAAAATTGGGAAGAACCACCACCAAGCAGGGGATTAGTCTTTGGGTACTCTGCAGTGGAGTTATCACCTGAAAACAGAATAGCAGAGTTAAAATGTTTTCAACTACGAACCCCAGCCCAGAGGAGATGCATATATACACAATGGCGATCTTGGGTGATTGTCACTCGATGTCCCCAATAGGCCACCATATAAAATACATTATTTCTTTGCGCTGGACAGGACCATGTTAAACCCAAATCAATATGAACACACCATTGTAGTTTGAATATTTCTATTATGCAATCATGAAAATTAATACAGTGAGTACATCAATATCGATTTCGCAAATTTATGCATTTAATCGCGACATTGCCAGCTGCCAGTATGTAATTAATAATGGAAATATTCATGGAGTCTAAGTTCCTTTCACCAAATTTGATTTTTGATCTATTTATATTTCCAGAAACAATATTCAGGTAACATTCACATGCATGATCATATTGCAGAGCTCTTGTTCCAGCCATGCATTGTTGCGATGGTAAACTGTTATCTGTGTCCCTCATAGACCACCGTAGATGCATTTTTTTAGTCAAATATGAAGTAGATAATGAAGCATGTGCATCCTAGTTGATAATAATCATATTATACTCACAACATTGTGTTTTGCACCAAGCACATATGACTTTGCTGACCTTGTAGGCAGAATTTGTTATTCGTGGCAGCCATTTTGTAAAATGGCCACCATTTTGACCCTCGGGGTAATCTGGAATGTCCCTATATCCAAAATGTTTCCTAAGGGTATGCTATAACTGTGTACCAAATTTCATGCTTGTATCATCAAAGGCACAAAACTACCAGAATATTTCACATATCTGCCAGACTAATTGCTAGAATGCTGCAAAAGACTGTAACGCAACCCGTTCATTCAAGTTGTGTCAGTGGAGCACACAGCAGGCTCAGTCCCGTTACTTTTTGACGGGCCTCGTGTGTGTGTGTGTGTGTGTGTGTGTGTGTGTGTGTGTGTGTGTGTGTGTGTGTGTGTGTGTGTGTGTGTGTGTGTGTGTGTGTGTGTGTGTGTGTGTGTGTGTGTGTGTGTGTGTGTGTGTGTGTATATTCGTGAACACAAATCTCTGCTCATGAAAGGGAGGAGGCAGGAGTTGTGGAATGGGGTTTTTGTATACTAACGGCTCGTGGTGCAGCTCGAACCGAGCAGATCAGGACAGAACAGCAAAAAGAAAGGGGGGTTTTGGGACCAAAATCGGAGACTTGGAAAAATAAGGGATGTGTGGACGACACTGGGTGAACAACATGGATACAGAAGCAAACACCTCTGGAAGAAAAAAACTTGAAACTGGGAAAGAGGTGGGCCTGGTGGGTGCATGTAAAAAAAAAAAAAAAGATCATGGTTTTGGATGAAGGATGATCTGAGATGGTGTTGCACTTGAAGCATTGGAGGGAAGAATGAGAATGTTAAAGTTGGTTCAATAGGTGGCGAAGAAGAACAACAAATTAGTAGAGGTGAGCAGTGATCCTGGATTTTGGAAGTTTCACCAGAAGGGGGTTGAGGGTGGACCGTGTGGGTGTCCTGTAGAAACCTGGCTGTGCGAAAGCACAGAAAGAGCAGAGGGTGCAAGATCAGAAAGGAGGCGGAAGAGCACAGAGAGACCACCGACCTCTCTTGTGATAGGCCCATAGACTCAGCTTCACCGTGGGAGATTCCAATGATCTTTGAAGGTCTTGGTTTTGACAGACCTGTCTTATGTGAAACTCATAAATATAATATTCATCAGTCTTTATATTTAAGCACTGAAGCCTGTAACTTGAACATTTAACTCTGCTGTAACCAAAGGAACGAAATGTTTTTGGGTTTTTTGTTGTATTGTTTAGTTATTGGTATACAAACTGTTGGGGTAGTATGTGTGTGTCTGCACTTGTGTTTGGGGCTGTGTTGGAAAGGGGGCACTGGGTGGAAAAGATGTGAAGCGTGTCATTCAGGCCGAGCAGAGAATTATCTCCATAGTATATTGTGTTGCTTTTTCGTGAAAGGTCTGTGTTGATCCCTTCAGTGTGGGAGTACTCGCTCTTCCAGGAGCCTCGACTCTGTATACAATGAAAGAAAAAAAATGACAGTCCAAGACAAAAGAATGCTTCATTTATTTTATTTGCTTGAAAGCATAATCATGTAATCTCTGCAGAATGCGAAAACACACATCACCAACCTGTTGGGCGCATATGCAACGTGTTGCGGCATTGTGTTGCGGCATTGTGACGTCATGTTACAACGGGCCGAGCAAAGTATAAGCAGGATACCATGGCTGCGATACGGATTCCATTGGATTTTCATGAAAGCGTACAGTGACGTCACAACATCGTGTCTATCTTTCTGTTCAGATCTTGCATCGTGTCTATCTTTCTGTCCAGATCTTGCATCGTGGTGGCAGTTGATGCGTGTAATTTAGAAATGGGGAAGAGGCTAATTCAAAGGCAAGGGCCGCACTTCGGTTCAGAAGGGCACACGTTGAGACTGCAAGGGTTGGCACCTAAAATAAAAGAGAAAATAATGCTCAAGGACATATTGAAAAAAAAATGGTCTGGTTACATGACATTAAAATACAAGAGACCACTACTATGATAACAAGAGACCCAACTATTCCACCTTCTTATGGGGTCAACCGGGGAAAGTGTATGGCCCAAGTCCCGGCTGGCCAGGTCTGCCATTTGGTTGAGATGATTTGGGCAGTTTGTAATTTGTTCAGTGTGCCTGCGATAACTAACACCATGGGATCCTAAACATCCATCAACTAAGGAGAGCAAATGGAACATGTGACAATGTCCATCCAATGGACAGCGCAAAGTTTAGAGTTGGATCGGGAATCAAATCCAGACGAGATAGGACTCGTCAATCAATCGAATCCAGATAGGAATCAAATTTGCTGGGACGTCATTGTGGCATGACGTCGAGCACGAGGTTAGGCCTCGACAGATGTGCACGTCACACGTCATCATGTAATCCAGCGCACTCAACCTGTCCCTTCGCTTCGCTTATGGCAGTTGAACACTACATACATATATATATATATATATATATATATATATATATATATATATATATATATATATATA
>NC_140974.1:49080907-49198407 GCF_056783735.1 Eptatretus burgeri
TGGACATCCTGCACGACACAATCACATGACGTCATGCACAGTAGTTATACGCAGCCGACTTCTTTTCGTGACTTCTAAGGCATTTCTGATAACGATTCCTTTCACACCTTGAGGCACCTAGAGCCTCCAAGGCAGCTTCATTTGCTGAGGGATACAATCCTGGACGGGTCACCACTCCGACGCAGGACACTCAATTGGCTTCTTACCCCAGTAAGCTGGTACTCATTTTACCGATCTCGGAATGATGAGAGGCTGTGTCAACCCACCTGGCATTCTTTTAATGGTCTGCCAGTAGCTCAAAATCACGACCATGAGATCTTACGCCAGTTACCTTAACCGTTAAGCAAAAACCAGGCACAAGGCATTTCGGATATGAACAAGTAACCTCACCTGCAGTCCTCTCCTTCAATGAGCTTCTGGTAAGTGCCGATTTCCATCTCCAGCTGCATCTTGACGTTGAGCAGCGACTCGTACTCGCGGATCTGCCGTTCAATGTTGGCGCGAACATCCGTGTACTCGGCTTCCAGGCTACTGATGATCTCGGCCAAGTTGCTGAGCTCCAGGTTGAGACGTTCCTCCGTTTCACGCAAGTTTTCCTCCAGCGTGCAGTTCTGATTGAAACGACGTGATGTCATCATCAGTCTCTATGCGGATTGCCCGCCACCTTCTGCAGCAGTCTTTGAGGCACTCCAATTTGTTAAAATATCTTCTGGATTACAGGTTTCTTATTGCAAGAGGAATTGGAATGTCCTAAATTGTAAAGGAGGTCATCATTGGAAAGTCCAACGTGCAAGGTCACTGTTCTATTCCATTGCACAGCTACGGTCCATGTCTAAGCAGGTGTGGGTCTCGGGTTGAAATGCCATATACTGTTCTGTGATTGTATTTATTGTCTTCTGTAAAGTCCTTACCGCAGTGTGAAGAGACTCTGCCTCAACTTCCAGCGACTGGAACTCGTAGCGCATATTGTTTGCCTCATTCTTCGTGGCCTCAAGCTCGCAGGCGCTCTGGTGAGCAGACGCCTGAGAAGCTTCGAGCTGGAGACGACAACAAACTCTTTTTGTGTATTATTGTGTGTTGAAAAAAAAAACACAAAAAAACTTAGTTTTTATTTAAGGGAATTAATGAATTATATAATTAAATCTCCATTTAAATTTGTCCATTAGTTGCCGATTGTAAGGTTTGGGCATCATGGTTGCCGACTCACCTTGTTGTTCATGAGACACTCCACCTCGTAGTGTGTGTTGCCAATCATGGTCTCGTACTGAGTCCTGATGTCATTGATGATACTGGACAGATCGACATTTGGTGAGTGGTCGATGTCCACATTCAGAGTGGAGTTGGCGTATTCACAACGCAAACCTTCAATCTCCTGCAACAACAAAAGATGGGATCAGACAAATCATCTGAAATGATGCAAACAGATCGTACACATCCTTGAGACTGTGTACAAGCTTGCGGACAAGCGATGGTGGTAAAATAAGCTTGTCAATCAAGAGTTCTTCAATTATCCATACATACGAGATCTTCTGTACGTATGAGGCAAAGACAACGTATACAAATTATTTGTTTACAATGCAAGGAGAACATTTGGACAAATATGCCGATGCTTCTCGTGAGCAAGGCATACCTCTCTGTGGCTCTGCTTCAGGTAGTATATCTCATCCTGAATCACGTTCACCTCGCACGCTACTGTGTTGTGGCACTCGCAGTACTCATTCGCCAGATTACGCAGGTCCTGGATATCCGTCTCCAGTTCCTCTCTCAAGGAAACCTCGATTTCCCACCTAGAAGAAACCAAGCAGATTCACAGCAACATTATGAGGTCTTTCTCCACAGTTGCCGCTTGGTAAATGTCGGTCTTGTCTCGACCAGTTCTACTCTATACGACGAGACGTAGAATCAAGAAAATTGCTGAAAAAGATATTATTTTCTATTATTTGCAAGAATGATGATGATGATGATGATGATGGAGTTTGGGGTTCACAGAATATTTGCATCACATACTTCTTGCGGAAGTCCTCGGCAGTCAGCCTGGCATTGTCAATCGCCAGAACCAGCTGGGAGTTCTCCACAGAGGCCTCCTCAATCTGCGAGATGGATGGAAATTCAAGCCTCGTGTCACCAATAAAGCTCTTCATGACTACGTTGGTGACTCATTGCAATGTCTCATCATGTGGAAGTCCGATATCATTTGAATCCAGCCAAACTCAATACATCATACGGTAAACAACATTGCAATCGTTGGTAGAACGTTTTTGCAAGAACGATAAAACATGAATGTGTCAATTATTCCAGTGTCCATTACCTGGTACATAAGACTCTCAATGCCACTCAAGCACGGATCCCACTCACGCTCAGCAATGCACTTGTTGGCACGGAACTCCTTGATCTTGCACTCAAGCTCCAGGTTGGTGGCCTCCAGGTAGCGCACCTTGTCGAGATAGCTCGAAAGGCGATCGTTGAGGTCCTGCATGGTTTGCTTCTCGTTGGTGAGCAGCACGCCGCACGGTACGGCCGCAGAGGTGAGAGCACCGCATGGGAACGATCCGCATGGACCGCATGGAACGGGTGGCAGGCAGGGCCGGGGCAGACAGATACCGGGACGATTGCAGCACGGGTTGCAGATGGACGAGCGGGTGGGCCGACCGCACGGATTTCTGCACACGCTGAAGGTCGTGCATCTCGGTGCCCTCTTTCCACCCAGCAGACTAGCACAGGAGCGGCTGGAGTAACGGTGCGGCGTGCTGTAGCAACTGCGAATGGAGCAAGACATGATGATTCGGAAAGTTTGGGTTCCAGTCGAAATCCAGTTGGGTGTTTCGGGCCAGCTGCTCGTCGGGTCTTTATATATCCAGCGACGTCGCGACGTTAGCGTTTTGTCACGTATAAAATGCAATAATTTCAGAATGTTTTCCAATTAATGAGGATTTCGGGAGCAATTTTGTGACTTGCGTGGACCAGTTTGAATTAACCTCATCAAATAAGTCCACAATGCATTGCAAATCAGTTCTGTTGTGTTTAATCGCTATTCTGGCGTTTTAATGTTCGCACAACTTTAGGAAAGTTGTTTTGACGCTTTTCAGCAGTTTATCTCCGACAATCAAGGGATCAAGAAGATATAGTGGGTCAGAAAGTGGTTCAGCTATAAACATGGGGCCCATTGACATCAGGTCTCATTCGGCAACATTCGAATTTGCTCCGACTATCCTTACATCCAATATATTTGGTGAATCCGATCATATCATCAGTTTGTGACTCAGATATTGATTGGTGCGATGTATATCGTATTGGAGGTCAATTGGATTCTGGTGATCTTTTTGAAATGTACTGGATGGTTTGATTCTCACGGACCATCCATGCTCTGTTGCCGAAGCAGTTTTTAGATCCTCGTGGAGGATCTCTAAGTCTTACTCATGTTGTTGTTCTTGTGGACTTTTTTGTTTCACAGCCTACAGTTTTCATCGAAACTTCCTGAAACTTGGCAAATATGTGTAAAAAATATCCTGCGCAGACAGTAACCATCTCCGATTTTGAAAATTCCTCCGAGAAAAAAAGTTACGACGTCAAAATATCTCCGCTAATGGAAATCGCTTAAAAAATTATCTCCGGAACTAGGTAAGCTTTTTGAATTCTGTTTGTGGGAATCGAACACGGCAATAGCAGAGATGAATTACCGCACATATGATACATCACTATGACGTCATATCATTTTTTATGACGTCATTCCTATTTTTTAACATTTTTGTTTCACAACCCAGAGTTTTCATCGGATCTTCGTGAAACTTGCCATGTATATGCAGAAAGCCCACACGCAGGCATTAACCATCTCCGATTTTGGAAATTCTTCCCAGAAAAAAAGTTGACGTCATAATATCGCCGCTAATGGAAATCGCCTATACCATTATCTCCGAAACTAGGCAAGCTGTTTGAATTTTGTTTGCGGGAATCAAGCCGGGCATTAGCACAGATAATTTATCGCAAACCTGATACATCACAATGACGTCATAATTCGTTTTTATGACGTCATAATTAAGAGGACGAGGATCTTTGCTCATTTGAGCTTGCTTTGGCAAGGGTTACACTGTGTGGTTTGCTATTACCATCCCAACTCAGTTTGTTATTACGCACACTCACCCCTGAAGCTGTTGAGTCTGGGTTGGAATCCTGACCCAGCTAGAAACTGTCATCCTGGTGTTTCACAGGTAGGTTGATTCATCAATGTGTGTGCTGACCCTCGGATGGACGTTTGACTCGGCGTCCCGTCTGCCGGAGTTAGTTGGTGGACGTCAACGATCCCACGGTGTCCTTTTAGAGTCTGCGACCTGAACAAATTCCAAATTCCACCCAAACATACAAATTCCATCAGCAGTATAGCTGCACCCTCAGCCAATGATGCTGCCCCCGTGGACTTGTGCCGCATACGAATGAAGAACTCGATGGACATGAAAGATCCGAAATCATATTTCCAAAAGAGTATGCAAGTCATGCCTGGCCAGCCGTTTCGTGAAAGAATTGTACGGAAAATTTGACGAGTCGTTGTGGCAGCTGAGTCAGTCTGGTTATTTGTGGATGGGCTGCTACCCTAACGTCACCAGGTGATAGACTGGCGAACAAGTTCGCCCGTCTTCAGGTGTACATAGTGTACATCTCGTGCGGACTTTTGAGTGGATGAGTGAGGACAAATTTCCCAAATGGACTATAATTGGCTGAAAGTGGATGTAAAATGATGCAAATGTATTGCGGTTTAAAAAAAGACTTTGTCGCTGTAAAAATACAAAAAACAATCCTTCGTCTTTACTTACCATTCACTCGCTCATCTAGTAATGTACATGACTGTACAGATTGGGTATATCTAATATATAGAAAGCTCTTTCTAACCACTGATTCACTGATTCACTGACTGATATTAAAGATCAGTACCTTCTGGGTGTCGTAGAAAGCTGAAATTTTGAATTCCGATGGACATCAAAGCCGATACACCGGGAAAAATCACAGAACTGTCGGAAAGCATCCTGAGTGAAAAATAAAAATGAAAATAACAAATGCAGGTGAACGACACGAGACAATGAGGAAGCATGGTTCGTTATTGCTTACATTGTGTAAGCATACCCCACTAGTAATTATATAAATCTTACATCGAGACGAAATATCCAAAGATATTTAAAGACTCATGTGTTTGAGAAGGATATTTTGAAAGCAAATCAAGCCCGTGAAAGTGTAAACGCATGTTATTTAATTAATTCCTCAAGAAATCAGTGGTCTGTCTCAACATCTTCAACCTCGATTTCAATGTAGGATTTTTCAGTCTGCTATGGTCTTCGACATGAAACTGCAGGTAAATCACAAGATTCCACACCGAGCGTTTTGATGTGATCTGGGTCGTCCGTGTCTCCATGACTTGTAAATGATTCATATATTTTTTTCAGAAATAACTGATATGGACTATATACGAATTGATAAAGAATTCTTCGATCTATTTTTTCTCGTTTTTTTTTTCTCCCTATTACATGTGCAACTCTTCTTCCATCCATCCATCAGGACCATACTCTGTGCACAGCGTTGGTGCTTCCTTAGCAGTCTCCTTGGCTATTGAGTATAATCCTGTACAGGTCACCACTCCGACACAGAATACTGGCATGCTGGCACCACAGAAGGATGACAGGCAAATTCAACCCCACCTGGTATTAATTCAACAGGTGAGTGGGGTTTGAACTCAGAATCCTAGGATCCCAAGCCCACCACCTAACGAGTTAGCCAACACCAAGAATGCAACCCTTCTTGTATGACCTCTATTTTCATGGTCAGGTTGTTAGTGCATAATGGGAGTGTAATTGTCGAAAAATAATGATAGGGTTTGAGTTCCGTAAAGCTAAAATATGTATAATAGCTCTGATTATAGCAAATTGCTTTCTGATGTGATCAAGTATGAGGAATGTTCAAATAATTTTACGAATGAGATGCTCACCAATATAGTTGGCCCTGCCATTATTTTATTCATTTATTTTAACATACAAGTAGAGACTAATTATATGACTGTTTATGTGCGGATGTATATTGTGTATTGGGATTTTAACATTTTCAGATTTCACTCCAGATTTTGAGTTATTTAGTCCACGTGATCCGATCCGCAAAACCGAAAGCACATTTCGATGATATACTTTAATTAGTCCGTGAGAGGAGATCGTGAAATCGTATTGTTACGGCTGTGGAAATTGCAGAACACCATAAAGGTCCTTAGTTCAGTTAGATCGATAAGTCTGTGTTTAGTTAGATTTCCCCACCATTGTTTAATGGGAATTTATTCGTATCACAGGGCTGTGATCCTTTGAGATAGCCGTTTTTCTTTACTATCGTTATTTTGGACCACCACCACCAACATCGCTCTCAAACAACCGCTTCAGACCCACCGTCCTTCCACCACCACAATCACATGCGCCTCTCAACAAACCACGTCATCCTGATCACCTCAACCACCACGCCAATCACCTAACCACCTTCCCCGCTACGCCCACTACCGATCACCTTCTCCACAAACCTGCTGCACCCTCTCCGCTTATAAAACCGTCTCTACCAAGGAAAATGAACAAGGAGTTCCAATAACGCCATGAGAAATAACAAGGTATTCTGATGGCGCGTGGATTTTCCCTCCTGCTTTTCCTGCGCTTTGGTATGGGGGAGGTGCGATTTGAGCCAGAGATCAAAGGTCAAGTAGGGTGGGGGCCTGATTTTGGGGGAATGAATGTCCCTTGGCTGTAGGGTCACCGCAACAATTTTCTCGTCCCCCGCGCGCCGTGAGGGGGGGGGGGATGAGAGGGTTGGAAGTGGAAAATGCCTCCCTTCTGGAAGCTTCCTGCAGGAGCTGGAAGGAGGGTGGGGCGAGAGCAGAGGGGCGGAGCATGGGGAATATAAGGGCATGCAGAGTGCCAAGTCGGTCTTCTTCTTCTTCTTCCTTCTTTCTTCTTTCTTCTTTCTTCTTTCTTCTTTCTTCTTTCTCCTTTCTTCTTCTTCTTCTTCTTCTTCTTCTTCTTCTTCTTCTTCTTCTTCCTTCTTCTTCTTCTTCTTCCTTCTTCTTCTTCCTTCTTCTTCTTCCTTCTTCTTCTTCCTTCTTCCTTCTTCCTTCTTTCTTCTTTCTTCTTTCTTCTTTCTTCCTTCTTCTTTCTTCTTCTTCTTCTTCTTCCTTCTTCTTCTTCTTCTTCCTTCTTCTTCTTCTTCTTTCTCCTTCTTCTTCTTCTTCTTTTTTCTTCTTCTTCTTCTTCTTTCTTCTCTTCTTCTTCTTCTTCTCTTCTTTCTTCTTCTTCTTCTTCTTCTTGTTCTTCTTTCTTCTTCTTCTTCTTCTTTCTTCTTCTTCTTCTTCTTTCTTCTTCTTCTTCTTCTTCTTCTTTCTTCTTCTTCTTCTTCTTTCTTCTTTTTCTTTTTCTTCTTTCTTCTTTCTTCTTTCTTCTTCTTCTTCTTCTTTCTCCTTCCTCTTTCTTCTTCTTCTTCTTCTTTCTTCTTCTTTCTTCTTTCTTCTTTCTTCTTCTTCTTCTTCTTTCTTCTTCTTCCTCTTCTTCTTCTTCTTCTTCTTCTTCTTCTTCATCTTCTTCTTCTTCTTCTTCCTCCTTCTTCTTCTTCTTCTTTCTTCTTCTTTCTCCTTCTTTCTCCTTCTTCTTCTTCTTCTTCTTTCTCCTTCTTCTTCTTCTTTCTTCTTTTGTTTTCTTCTTCTTTTGTTTTCTTCTTCTTTTGTTTTCTTCTTCTTTTGTTTTCTTCTTCTTTTGTTTTCTTCTTCTTCTTCTTCTTCTTCTTTTGTTTTCTTCTTCTTCTTTTTCTTCTTTTGTTTTCTTCTTCTTCTTCTTCTTCTTCTTCTTCTTCTTCTTCTTCTTCTTCTTCTTCTTTTGTTTTCTTCTTCTCCTCTTCTCTTCTCGTGGTCTTGGTGGAAGGAGTCGGGTGGAAGTCTTGGTGGTCTTCGTCTGTGGAGAAGCGGTCCGTGGAGCAACCCGTTCGTTGGAGCTTGCAGTCGGTGGAGAGTCTGGGCGTCGCGAAGGAGACGCGGACTGGAGGCACAGCTCTGCCAGCGGTGTCGCGCGAACCTGCGCGCTCGTGTGAGGAGAGCCGGAGATAGGTCGCCGGCCACGCGGAAGGCCTGAGCTCAGGCGCACCTACGCTAGCTGCCGTGGGGAGGGACGTCGAGGCTCACACCACAAGGCACCACGAGGGTGCAGGTAACCTGCAACGGTCTCGTGGGACTTGTTCAGTCTGTCAAGTCCCACGCCATAAAGGTTTATGGGCCCAACCTGACCCCATTGCCTTTGATGGGGTCTTTTCCTTTTCTTTTGAATGAATGATGTGGCGCCGAGTCCCGACAAGTAGAACTGTTAAGTGACTGTACATAATTGCTTATAGACGGTCGTAGCACCTTTTTGCTTTGCTTTTGTTCTGTATAAGTGCATGTTAGTGTTTTGCATTCCTGGCTGTGTATGTGCATCTGTGTAAAATAATAAATGTGCTCTTTGTGAATGTTAACCCGTTCGTCGTGTCCTCTTTCCCTTATTGAATTGCCATCTTGCATTGCGGAATGTTAGTTGGGTTTTAAATACCCAATAAATAGAATCGGATCCAGCGAGGTCGGGCGATAATACCCGCTCGGTTATCTCAGAAAGGAATGGACCGCTTGAGCGGTTCGTGTCCAAGCAGGCCTCCGCCGAGGTACGGTCCTTCGGTAGGTTACCCGCGCGAGTACTTAGGTGTATCGATATTTGGCGATTGACCCTATTTCGCGCGGGTAGAATACGGACTGGGCCATGGTGGGATTAAGAACCCACCCGTGATTGGTTTCCGGCATTGTTCCGGAAAGTCACGACTGAATTGTCTGTTTGGTGGGTGAGCGGCCGTTATTCGTTAACGCGGTCACTCGCATGCCGGGCGGACGTAGATTCGTAACACTGGTGTCAGGAGTGGGATTCAAATCCATTCCCCTCCAAACTAAATTAACGGGAATCGGATCAGGGGTGTGTGGAGCGACCCTCAATTCCCATCAAATTGCGAGCTTTTTAAATTTATTCCAATAAGCAAGATGGCGTTTCAAGGTGAACGGATGCAGGGTGGATTAGAAATGTGTTTGAATGTAGGATCCATGGCCCAGGACGGTTCTTTTTATGACCCCACCACTAATTTTAATCAGTGGGGGTGCTCACCCTCATATACTGAGCATGAACTTTGCCGACAAACGAAGTCGAAGTCGCACAATAGCGGCGCGATCGCATCTCAGCGCAACACGGAGCGAGCTGCTATTAATAGCACAACAAACGGCACGACACGAGGCGTGGGCTCCCAGCTACCGATTCAGACCACGTGGTCATGGCAGGCGCCATGGCAGGTGTGGCAGGATGCCGGAGCAAGCATTGACGGGCTTCGGAGACAAGTGTCGACGTCCTTGCAGCGGAGGAGGAATGGTGACAACTGTATAGGGGAATTGCATTCGTTTTTCCTTTGAATTGGATGAGGTACGGCGGTGCCTAGATGAGGTTCAGGAGGATTGGGTGCATAAGGAGTCACAACAATTGGCTGGTGCGCAGGAATTAATTCGGGAGCTGGAGAAGCACTTGGCCAACACAGGCGAGGTAATAGTTGGAGGAGAGATGAGAGTAGAGCGGCTTACCCTTGTTAGAACGAGCGGAGAGCAAACTGAACAAAAGAATAGAGGAAGAGCAAATTAGTAATTCTCAGGATAGAGAAAACTTGGAAGAGGAATGGAAAACGAAGCTGGAAGAGGAATGGAAAACGAAGCTGGAAAAGGAAAATCGGGAATACGATGGGGAATTGGAACATCTGAAGGAAGAGGTAAGAACAGGCAATCAGAAAAGAGAAAGCCTAGAACGGAAGATAAAAATAGGAGAGGAACATCTGGAGGAAAGGACGGAAGAATTGCTGGAAAAAGTCAAAACAGTTCGAAGAACTACAGGAAGAAATGAGGGAGGAAGGAGAAAGGAAAACAAAGCAAGAAAAGGAAAAACGCAAACAAGATGGGGAATTGGAACTACTGAAGTGAGAGGTAAGGGCAGGCCAGATTAAAAGAGAAACCCTGGAAGGGAAGATAAAAATAGAAAAGGAATGGCAACAAAAACTAAAGGAATACAGTAAGAAAAGGGACCAATTGAGGGAGGAAGCATGCAAAGAAGGTGAGGAGGCGAGAAGGGAATTATGGAAAAAAACTTCTGAGTTTCTGAAACACCAAAGCAGACATAGAGAATTACAAAACGAACTGAGGATGTTAAGAGAGGAAAGAACGAGAACGGAGAATGAAACGTTAAGGAACCACACTGAACAGATCAAACAGCTGGAAGCCAAGACCAGATTAAAGAATGAGGAACAAGAGAAGCGGTGGAATAAGAAACAAAAAGAACAAGGAATGAACCAGGAAAGGGAAATTAACCAATTGAGGGAAACAATGAGATTGCAGAAGGAGGAACAAGAGAGACAGTGGAATAAAAAGCAAAAAGAGTATGAATTTGAAACTGAACAACAAAAGGAAAAAACAAGGTTGGAGTATGAGGAGATAGTGACAGAACAAGGAATGAAACAGGAAAGGGAGATTAACCAATTGAGGGAAACTATGAGATTGGAGAAGGAAGAACGTGAGAGACAGTGGGATAGAAAACAAAAAGAACATGAATTTGAGGTTGACCAATTGAAAGAAAAAAGCAAGGTTGGAGTACAAGGAGATAGAGAAAGAAAAAGAAATGAAACAGGAAAAGGAAATCAACAAAATGAAGGAAACTATGAGATTGGAGAATGAAGAACATGAGAGACGGTGGGATAGAAAACACAAAGAATGCGAGGTTGAAGTTAACCAACTCAAGGAGAGAGCAAAATTTGAGTCCACGGAGATGGAAAAACTCCGGAAAGATAACGAACATCTAAGGGGGCTCAGAGAGGAAGAACGACTCAAAAGGAGCCAGGAAGTAGAACGGCACAATAAGGTGGGATGTGTGACAGCACCACAAGGAGTAATGTTAGTGGTGCAGGACTTGATTGACACCACTCGTCGAATGAAAGAACAATTAGGGCAAACCTTGATAAAGGAGGCACGAATAAAAATGGAGACGAGGGAATTAACAGAGACAAAGAAGGAAATAGAAGTATTGCCAGAGACACGGGAGATAGACTGGGTCAAGACTGAATTAAATAGACACGAAGAGACAACAGAAATAAAATGTATAGAGACGCAGGAGATACAAAAAGTAGAGGAGAGACTACACGATAAAGACGGGGTGAAAGACGAGCACACTCACATGGAGGTAGTGGAGGACAATGATGGGGAGCTCGGGGAATGTCGTGACCCGGTGCAAGCAGCGGGATAGCCTCCTTCAGGAATGGAGGGAGACTCTATGCTCCCTTGAAGCGGATCTTGACCAGGTGGGTCCGGTCGAGCTTTGCAAGGTAGAGGGGGCGAGTGCTGTGGACGGGTGCACACGGAGCTTGGGGGGTGTGAAGGCCCTGGAACCCCTTGTGGCAAAAATCCCCAGCGTGGTCGTCCTGGTGCGTGTGTTCACGAGTGTGGTGAAATGTGTTCTGCAACGCACGCATGGCGTGAGTGAAAGGCCGTGTGTAAGTGGAACCACGTGTGCGAGTGAAAGGGCGAGCGTGAGTGAACGGCCGTGTGTGAGAGACCGTGTGTGTGAGGTCGCTGTATGTGAGGGAAATAGCAGATGGCATGCGGAACATGCAACCGCATGTCCCGGTGTGAATGTCATGTCGAGGTGAGTGAGCGTCGTGGCACATGGGAGTTTGAGTGCGAGAGTGCAACGAAGACGGTGCCTGACAGTGGACAAAGGCCGAGTAGCAGCCGTAGCTGGGTTGGGAACCGTGCCGGGTTTGCACGGCAGCACGCGCGGGGTCCGTGCTGTGCGACGCAAGAGGCCGCCACGTGCGCGCCTGCGGGAGTGAAGCCCAGTCCGTAAACGCACACGGTGGATTAGCCGATCCCGCGGACGGACAGAAGGTAGGCTGGATATGGATTTGGACCGGATGGGTTCTCCAGGCGAGCGTGTGTGAAGCTCCAATGAGCAGAGCACATGTGTTCGTGTGGGGAACCCCTCAAAACGCGAGGCTTGTTTTTAATGTGCAGGGTGACGTCGTGGCTGCATGGTCGGAATCCGGCAGGAGGGGAAATCCCTGCCGGATGGTACCGTCCAGGAGGGACGAAGTGAGCGAAGCGCGAACAGCTGCAATGACGTCACGGTGAAAGCGCAGGTTGCGAGTTGCCGCGCTGGTGTGCGCATGAAAAAAAAGCAAGCCTCGCTTCGGGTGAACAGGATTCCCGGGCAAGGGGTGGAAGACCCCCTTGCCTTGGGCACAGGAATGGAACTAGTCAGGGGGAAGGGTTAGCTTAGTTTGACCGGCTCCATGGGATAAGTCCTCATGGGGCCCGTAGAATGGATTAGTTAGAGGGATTGCAGTTCAGATTTAGGATGGAATACGGGAAATGATTATTTTGAGGACACGGACAGACTTTGGATGTGTAGTGGGGACGTAGCTTAGCTACATAGTGTTAAAAGGATGTGCTCTAGTGTAAGGGACGACGAGGGAGCATGAGGTAGTTATGTGATTTCGTAAGAGAAGAATGGCAGTGATCAGCGATGGAGTGAAATGAAGTGGTGAAATGAATGGAAACATGGTGAGTGAGTGAGGCCAGCAGGCCTAAGTGTATGGAGTGAATGTGGTATGCATGGTGCAATGAGTGATTGGGGGGAGGAGTGATTCCCACCCAAGGGACCCCGGGGTCAGAGTAATGTGAGTTAGTGGGTTAGTCAAATTGACAAAAATGGAGGTCGTTTTGCTGTCGGTGGGAGTGTCGGCTCAAAACCCATTTGGAGGGGTGCAGGAGCCCTGTTGACGGGCTGGGAGCGTGGCTACGAACGATGGGTATCGCTTAGTGGGTACCCCGGGCACCGGGATAGTAAGCCACGGTAGGCCAAGGGTCCATGGGGGGCCAGGATAGCGTAGTGGGCACGGGTGGGCCCACATGATGCGGGGCCCGGGGCGCCATTGGCCACGTGGGCAGTGCATTGGGCACGGACACCCAGGGAAAGGCCCCGGGGCACCAGCCTGCCACATGAGCATTTCAGCGGAGTAGCCATGGAGGGCACTCCCCGGTGTTTAGGGAGCTAGTAGGCCCAGAGGCAGTTGTAGTGCCCGGGGGTGCCATAGTTTGAGAATCGGCAGAGGGTAGTTCCTGCCAAGGGAGCCACGCGTCCCAGCCACGAAACCGTGCAAGGGCACGAGGGAAAAATCGGAGGGCAAGGCCCGAAATTTGTGAGGGCACCAACACAGGCGACGGGAATCTTGGTTGTTAGAACCAATAGTTTAAGCGAGAGGTGCTTTTTGAAAGCCCCTGGGTAGTTAACAGTTAAATGCTTAGGGCAGGTAGGAAGTGTACCCCTCCGCACCATCCATCCCTTCACTCTCGTTGTGGGCCGCTGGACCCACTTTGGGTAAAGTAGATTGCTGAAATCTGAGCAGGCCATTCAGAGGCTTCGTTGGGCCTCGACACAGGACACAAGCTCTCCCTTATTCCCCTCCAGGAAGGGAACATAGGGGTTTGGGAGTAGGCTAGGAGACAGGATAGGTTAGCCAGACAGACAGAAAAGGGGGTTCGGGAGACGAGTTATATAAGGAGAAATAAAATAAAACAAAAAAATAAGTTGGGGCTAAATTGGGGATTTTTTGCAAATTTGGGGAGTGGGTATGGACAGAGACAGGCAAAGGCGATAGGTTGGGAGGGAGACCGTAGGGTAGGTCCGAGCCCGCCTTCCGAGTGGCCAGCACCACCGCACTCCCTCCACGAACCTCATTACTGCAAGGCCTGTGCCGGTCGGATCATCTGCCGGCTGTTTTGCTGCAAAGCCTGTGCCGGTCATTCATCTGCCGGCTGTTTTGCTACAAGACATGTGCCGGTCAGTTCATATGCCGGCTATTTTACTACAAGGCCTGTGCCGGTCAGTTCATCTGCCGACTGTTTTACTGCAAGGCCTGTGCCGGTCAGTTCATCTGCCGGCTGTTTTACATCAAGGCCTGTGCCGGTCATTCATCTGCCGGCTGTTTTACTGCAAGGCCTGTGCCGGTCATTCATCTGCCGGCTGTTTTGCTACAAGACATGTGCCGGTCAGTTCATCTGCCGGCTGTTTTGCTGCAAATCCTGTGCCGGTCATTCATCTGCCGGCTGGTTTGCTACAAGGCCTGTGCCGGTCAGTTCATCTGCTGGCTGTTTTGCTGCAAAGCCTGTGCCGGTCATTCATCTGCCGGCTGTTTTGCTACAAGACATGTGCTGGTCAGTTCATCTGCCGACTGTTTTACTGCAAGGCCTGTGCCGGTCAGTTCATCTGCCGGCTGTTTTACATCAAGGCCTGTGCCGGTCATTCATCTGCTGGCTGTTTTACTGCAAGGCCTGTGCCGGTCATTCATCTGCCGGCTGTTTTGCTACAAGGCATGTGCCGGTCAGTTCATCTTCCGACTGTTTTACTGCAAGGCCTGTGCCGGTCATTCATCTGCTGGCTGTTTTGCTGCAAGGCCTGTGCCGGTCAGCTTCACCACTGGCCTGTTTTGATACAACGGCCTTGTCTTGCCTTGCCATGCCTTGTCTGCTTGCCTTTGCCTTGCCCCCATGCCTGCTAGCCCTTCTGTTTTGCATTTGCCCCCATTCATTACCATTTGCACCAGGATCATCGCGCGTTCTGCAAGGACTGCCCTGTAGGCAGCCGCCTCACGGGACTGCATTGGCAGCCCGTGCACCGTTTGCGTTCACTGCACTCATTTCAAGAAGGAGCTCTTGCACTGCGCTTGAGCAGCCGGCCACATTCCCTGTCACCTGCAATTGTTAATGAGCCAGAGACTGCATGTGGGTAGCCTGGCTCCCTGCTTTTCTTTTTCCCCACAGAGTCCATCGATCCTGGGCCATGGTTTAGTGTAAACATTATAAGTTAAGTTAAGGGTAAAATTGTACATGAGTTGCGCCCCCTGAATGTTTGTCGTAGCGCCAGCAATTTATTTAAGTCGTCTGTATGAGTGGGTTTGTTTAGTTAGTTACTCAGCCCGTAGGTTATTTATTTTTGGGACACGAATACACTAAATGTCACACTCAGGGATCCGAAGGTAAACGTACTAGAGGAAACTTACACATGATGGCACACAAAAATTCGACGACTTGGGATGAGTCTGTAAAAAGGGGAGGGGGTAGTGCTACGGCTGTGGAAATTCGCAGAACACCATAAAGGTCCTTAGTTCAGTTAGATTGATAAGTCTGTGTTCAGTTAGATTTCCCCACCGTTGTTTAATGGGTTTTATCCGTGTGGACAGGGCTGTGATCTTTGAGATAGCCGTTTTCTTTCACCATCGTTATTTTGGACCACCACCACCAACATCGCTCTCAAGCTACCGCTTCAGACCCACTGTCCTTCCACCACCACAACCAAACGCGCCTCTCAACAAACCACGTCATCCTGATCACCTCAACCACCATGCCTACCACAATTATGCCAAACACCTAACCACCTTCCCCGCTACGCCCACTACTGATCACCTTCTCCACAACCACACTGCAACCCACTCTGCTTATAAAACCGTCTCTACCAAGGAAAATGAACAAGGGGTTCAAATAACGCCATGGGAAATAAGAAGGTATTCCGATGGCGCGCGGATTTTCCCTCCTGCTTTTCCCGCGCTTTGGAATGGGGGAGGTGCGATTCGATCCAGAGGTCAAAGGTGAAATAGGGTGGGGCCTGATTTTGGGGGAATGAATGTCCCTGGGCTGCAGGGTCACCGCAACGATTTCCTCGTCCCCCGCGCGCCGCGAGGGGGGGGGGAGAGGGTTGGAAGTGGAAAACGCCTCGCTTCTGGAAGCTTCCCGCAGGAGCTGGAAGGAGGGCAGGGCGCGAGCGGAGGGACGGAGCGTGGGGAATATAAGGGCACGCAGAGCGCCAAGTCGGTTTTCTTCTTCTTCTTCTTTTGTTTTCTTCCTCTCCTCTTCTCTTCTCGTGGTCTTGGTGAAAGGAGTCGGGTGGAAGTCTTGGTGGTCTTCGTCTGTGGAGAAGCGGTCCATGGAGCGACCTGTTTGTTGGAGCTTGCAGTCGGTGGAGAGTCCGGGCATCGCGAAGGAAACGCAGACTGGAGGCGTAGCACTGCCAGCAGTGTCGCGCGAACCTGCGCGCTCATGTGAGGAGAGCCGGAGAGAGCTCGCCGGCTACGCAAAAGGCCTGAGCTCAGGCGGGGCTACGCTAGCTGCTGTGGGGACGGGATGTCGAGGCTCACACCACAAGGCACCACGAGGGTGCAGGTAACCTGCAACAGTCTCGTGGGACTCGTTCGGTCTGCCAAGTCCCATGCCATAAAGGTCTACAGGCCCAGCCTGACCCCATTGCCTTTGATGTGGTCTTTTCCTTTTCCTTTGAACGAATGGTGTGGCGCCGAGTTCCGACAAGTTGTTGTCCAAACTCTCTCTTCCTCTTATGTGGTGACTTCAATTGTCATCACGCCAGTTGGCTAGGTGTGGGTACCTCTCTCACCTGCCATGGCACCTCAGCAAAAGCTTTCTGCGACTCATTGGGACTGACTCAATCGGTCAACTTCCTCACCCGGATCTCAACCAACGTTATCCATCTCTTCTGGATCTGATTTTGAGAAATTTCCCTGAAAATATCTGCTGCT
The DNA here is from genome assembly GCF_056783735.1 of Eptatretus burgeri. Classification (NCBI taxonomy): domain Eukaryota; kingdom Metazoa; phylum Chordata; class Myxini; order Myxiniformes; family Myxinidae; genus Eptatretus; species Eptatretus burgeri. The sequence continues at coordinate 49,097,588 of NC_140974.1, forward strand.
CTTCTTCCGCACCATTCGGTTCTTCTGACCACGTGATTGTCAAAGTAAACATCTCTCTGGCTGTTATCAGACAACCAGCCCAGCACCATCAAGTCTGGCATTTCCCTCAGGCTGACCGACAGGGTCTCCAAGCAGCCATCAAACTTCTAGACTGGTCTCCCATTGCTACTTTCTCCAACAACAACTCGTCCTGGGAATTCTTTCAAAGAAACTTGCTTTCTCCCATGCACAGATTTTTCCCCTCTCATCTTCAGTTGTCCTACCCTTCCTCCCGCGCTTGGTTTACTGAAGTTTGTGGCGAGGCAGTTGTTCTGAAACAACTTGCCTTTGCCTCATGGAAAGCAAACCCAAATGAGGGAAATCTCAGTTCCTTCCATAAAGCTCGGAACAAGTGTGTATCTACCCTCACGAGAGCCAGAAAACAGCATCTTTCTAATCTCAAGTCTGAACTCTCAAACCTCTCTCCCTCCTCCAAATCCTGGTGGTGTCTAATCAAATCTGTTTCTGGTGTATGTTCCCCCTCCATCCCCTCCCTTAACTCAAATGGCCGCACTGGTGATACCGCAGGTGAAAAGGCTGAATGTCTAAACTCGGTGTTTACGTCGAAACCCATCGCTTTCTGTACCCACCTTACCTCGTCACACCCAACTGTCCCTGGACTCTGTGTCCTTTTCTCCTGACAAGGTGGAGAGCTTGCTGTCAAACCTCGACTCAGATTCTGCATCCGGTCCAGACGGCATCAGCCCACATGTCCTAAAAACATGCTCCTCTGCTCTTGCTCACCCTCTCTCTGTTCCATTCACCCTCTCATTTGCTCAAGATCATCTGCCATCTTCTTGGAAATCAGCAAACATTACAGCTCTGCATAAAAAGGAGCAAAAACAGATCCCTGCAACGACAGACCAATCAGCCTTCTCCTAATCAGACCAGGTCACTCTACCCTGGATATGCTGCTTCTACTCTCCCAACAATGGATGGATGTACTCAATGCCAGACATGAAATCAGAGCCATATCCCGAGACATATCGCATGCTGTTGACATGGTTTTCCACCCGGCCCTGCTCACCAAACTCTCTTCCTATGGTATCCAAGGCCATCTCCACTTCATGACTCGCAGACTTCCTCTCCTTTCACAGCCAACATGTGCCCCTAAATTTAGTTTTCTCATCCCTTCTTCCTGTTTAGGCTGGAGTTCCTCAAGGCAGCGTTCTTGGCCCAGTTCTTTTTCTGGTTTTCATCAATGATCTCTCCGACTCTTTGGAAAATCCTCTATCTCTTTGCTGATGACTCCACTCTTTGCCGTACTCCAATGAAGGATTTATTGGCATCCAGCCACTGTGACCTCAAAAAGGCCATCTTGAAAAAACGGACAACATACGGTACCCTCTTCTACTCCAAGGTATTTGTATGGTGCTTCGTTTTCTAGTTCCTGTATTGTTGTATCTAAGTCGACTCTGTGTGGTCCCTTTTTGTTGGTTTTCCTTGGAGGAATGTGCACTTGGCGCACTTATCTTGGCCAAATTCCATTCCAGAGTATGGTAGTTTCACTAATTTCAGTTGTTCTCCCAATTTTTCATCATTTGTGGAAAAGAGTTGAAGATCATTCATGTGCAGTGGATGTATCACCTTCCCTTTCTCATTCGATGCTCTCTTGTTTTGGACTTTAGGGTGTATCCATGTCATCGCTCATTAATGAGGTTGCTCAGTGGGTCCAGGGCCAGGAAAATCAGGAGAGGCGAAAGGCTATCACCATGGAAGATCCCGGGACATATCTTCACTCCTGGTATTTCGATCTTTCCTTCCGATTGTTGCAGTATAAATTTGGTGTTCCGTAGCTCCATTGCCTTCTCAATCAGTTTGATTATTTGTGGATTAATATTGTACAATTGCATGCATTTTATCATCCATGAATGTGGGACACCATCAAAATCTTTTTTTGTAGTCTATCCAGGCTGAGGACAATTTGGCTCTTCTCGTTTTACAGTTTTCGAGTATGGCATTGTTTAGTAGTACGTGGTCTATTGGACCATATCACCCTCTTTTACGTCCCTTATGTTCTGCCGCTTCTTGTGTTAAGTGGTTGTACATCATTTATGTGATGATTCCTCTCAGAAGTTTGGATATTGTTGGTGACATGTTGTTGGTCTCTACTTGTGAGGTCGTTGGGCTTCTTCAGATTTTGGGAAGAAGAAGAAGATGTTACCCTCCATGAGCCATTCATCCATCACCTCCTCCACTTGGATAAGCTTGTTGAATGCTTGAGCGTCGTGAATGTGGAGAGCATCTTGTTCCTTTAGCCAGAGATTTGAAATTCCATCTGGACCTGGGTTTTTAAAGTTTGCCATCTATTATCACTGGGGGCATTTCGTCTCGTGTTGCTTTTTCTTTTCCAACTTTTGGATACAATTCCCCTCCTTATCATGTTCCTTTGGGTCTTCACAGATTCCTTTGCAAAAGTTTTCAAATCTATTATTCTCGAGGGAACTTGTTTTGTCTTGCTTTTGTTTTTCATAGTTTGCAGTATAATTCTTTCGGGTTGTTTTAAAACAACTGGTTTTGTTTTGTGTGTGTGTGTGTGTGTGTGTGTGTGTGTGTGTGTGTGTGTGTGTGTGTGTGTGTGTGTGTGTGTGTGTGTGTGTGTGTGTGTGTGTCTGCGACCGCCGTTTCTCGATAACCGCCAGTCCGATCTGATTGAAACTTGCCAGGAATATTGCTGGAGACCCGCGGATGTGCCTTTTCAAGGTTTGATATAAATCGGACGAGCGGTTCCCAAGTTACGGCCATTTTATTGCCTTTTTCAGTGTAGAAAGGTGTATATATCGCAGCTGAAGTGTCGTTCCACCTTATCATGCCATTTTTTCCCAAAGATATCTTAGAATAATGATAACAGCATACTAATAATAAAATAATAGCACAATAATTGGCAGTAATAAAAAGGATAACGTGATACAATGACCAATGTCTGTCAACCAATAACGACCTGTATATTGTCTGTCAACCAATAATTACGAATAACGTCCGTCAACCAATGACAGGACACGGTGCTATGACGTCACGAACGACGTCACAATTAATGTTTGTGGGTTTTCTTGCACGATTGACGTCACAATTCTTCTTCTTCGTTTGGTATGACGTCACAATCTATGCTGGGGACCTGAGTATGTGCTTTTTCAAGGTTTGATATCGTTCTTCATCAGTTTCAGCTGTTTCCCAAGGTTTGAAAGCTGTTTTTTCCCGAGGTTTGAATTAATTGTTCAAATTATTAATTAATCCCAAGGTTTGAATTTTCCCAAAGGAAACAGCTGTTTCCCAAGGGTTTGAAAGCTGTTTTTTTTCCCAAGGTTTGAATTAATTGTTGTGCTTGGTAGACATTTGTGAATATATTTACAGAGAGAGGGGCGAGAGAGGAGGGGGGAGAGAGGAGGGGGAGAGAGGAGCGAGAGAGGGGGGGGGACAAGAGAGGGGAAGCAGAGAGGGGGCAAGAGAGGGGGGGGAGAGAGAGGGGCGTCACAATTATTTTTCTTCTTCGTTTGATATGACGTCGCAATTGACGCTGGGGACCTGAGTATGTTTCCCAGGTGTTTCCCAAGTTATGGCCATTTATGATACGGTTGGTCTGATATAATTGAAACAATGCCCCAATCCAGTCGTCGTTTACGAGAGCGAAGGAATGAAGCTGCACATACTGGCACACACCAACGGGCACGCACTAGTTCTCTTAATAGAGGTTTGTTGAAAAATTGATGACAAAAGCTCAATTGGTAAAAACGTCATGACCTGGACACATACACACACACACACACACACACACACACACACACACACACACACACACACACACACACACACACACACACACACACACACACACACACACACACACACACACACACACACACACACACACACACACACACACACACACACACACTGGAATTATAGATAGATATGTAAAACATAAATGAATAAATTTATACTTTTTTAGCTGTTTGTTTTGGTCAAGCGGAGTTTGAGTACAAAGCAGATGCGGATGGGTTGTGCATTTTGGGATGTTTTCTAGTTTTAGTTTTAATCGTTTAGCCATTCACTTGCGTACTCCACTTAGTACTGACTAGGAGAGAGTTCCGTTAACAAGCGGATTACTTACTGCTCGCCAAGCGGTTTGCTTGATTCAAAGGGCTCAACAAGCACTCCAATGGAGCGGAGAGCTCGGCACCGCGAAACAACATGGCGGTCTTCAGGTAAACAATGCTGCTGTGGTACTCAAAGAAATGCTGTCCGAACCATCCTATTCAGTTTAACTCAATCCTCTTGTGACAACTTCCCCAAACAAACATTCCTGCTTTACTGTTTTTTTTACTGTTTTTTTGTTTTGTTTTTACTGTTTCCGGACAAATCCCACACTCACTTTGTCTCTCCGAAAGGACCGTTTGGACCCCCTCCCCCCCCGGAATCTACTTTCTCAACAATCCTCTGGAAGAAGTCCTTTCTTTCAAGCTTGTGGGTCTCACGATCTGCCATGACCTTTCCTGGGAAAGCCACATTTAAAACCTCGCCTCCAAAGCCAGTCGCCGACTGGGAATCCTCCATCGTGCAAAGTCCTTCCTCGGCCCACCTGAGCTCCTGACCACTGACAAAGCTTTCGTCCGCAGCCTGATGGAGTACTGCTCTCCCCTCTGGGCTGGTGCTCCTGCCTCCCAGCTTTCTCGGCTTCACGCTGTAAAAACCAAGGCATTTCGGATCATCGGTATCTCACGATGAGGCTGAGTCTTTGGGCCTCTCACTCTCTCACCACAGGCAGGTCGGTGGTCTTTCTGTCTTCTACTGTCTCCTCTCCAGTCTCACCCCCCCACCCCCACCCTCTCTGCGATTTGTCCCCACCACATTTTCTCAGGGCACTCAAGGTCCGCGAACAACCCCCTTCTGGTAAAACTACCAAAATCACGAATCACTGCTCACCTTCACTCTTTCATTCATCTTTTCCCACCTTTGGAATAAACTCCCTCACTCTATTCAATCCCATTCTTCCCTCCAGGCCTTCAAAACAGCTGTTCACCACCACCTCTTGTCATCCCCCGTCCAAATCCTCGATCTTTTCTACCCCCGATAATCCACCCCAAACCCACCTCCTTCAAATTCCCTGCTTTCCTTCCTGAAAGTCCCTGTAATGTCCATCTTCTCTTCCCCATGTTCCCCATCCCATCCCTCTCCCTTCCACAGATCTCCTAATGTCTCTGTTCCCCACTGTTTTGTCCTTCCCTCTCCCGCCCCTCTTGTCTCATGCCCCCCTTGCTGTACGTTGTGTGTTCGCTCTCATCCGAGACTTGACAAGGTATACAAAAAAATAACAAGCACACAAATGTGTTAGCAGCGGCTGCAGTGTACGAGGAAGAGGGAATAGAAAGACAGGGGGAACCTCCTGCCAAACTTATATATGTACTTTCCATTGTGCATTTTGGGGAGGGGATGGAAGGGGTTTTACATGTTTGTAGTTCTTAAAGAATTCAGATAATAAGTCAAAGTAACAATAAAAGTATGAACTGGATGTTTCACTGTCATCCTCTGTGACAGTGGAATTGAAGAAATAGCGACCAATCATTTCTAATCTGACTACTGCGGCCATCTTTGCTAATTCTTCAGTGGGTGCGTTGCTTTAGCAAGTGGCTTGCTTTCCGCTCATCAAGCGTACCTCCCTTGATCGCTTGCTCCGCTTGCCAAGTGGCTTGTCAAGCAGTTTGCAAAGAGCTTGATATGGAATGACTGGCTTGGAAAACTTGCTTGCTAACACAACGCCTCCCTTGCACTGTCGTTTTAAAGATGATCATTTGTGCCACATTCAATCAATTTCTTAATGCTGTGGCAAAAGGGTATGATGAGCCATTTTTGAATTGACAGTGGATGAAAAATTCCATGCTTCACTTGGATAATATAAAATAAATGGAATTAATCTTTGGCCTCCAAGGGTTTAACCTAAAACTGTACCAATACACCGCCTTACGGACGAACGGACGGACACACGCACACACAACACACATCATGACGGTTGTTAGCCTGGTGAGGATGTTGTGCACCTCCCCGGTGAATGTGCCAGCTATATTGTTGTACTGTATTCTGTTTAGCATTCAAGTTATATCTTGTACGTGGGGATAGATGTGCATTGCTAGCGTGAGTTAGCATACATTTGTGTTTTTCACTCTCTCTACCTTCTTTGTCCTTTACATCTCACAACGACACGATAACTCACTATCGCATCCTCACATGCCTCATTCTTCAGCGGAGAGACGAACGCGACTAGAAGGGCACTCGGTAGAGCGCATACCTATGCCACGTAATACCTAATCCACGAGAACATATCGGGCCCAATACAATTTTTGAATTAAATAATTCTCGTATCCAGATCCGGATTCGAATCTTCACCCAAATTGAACAAATTTGTCGTGGTCACACACCCAACATGTCCACCAAGTTTCATCCGAATCCGTCCACAACTTTTTGAGATATTGTGCTAAATATCGTTTTTGGCCCAATCTCTCAGTGGTGAAGAATCACTTAAAAAAAATTGTAGTGGTCGGATCTGGATCCGGATGTTCACAAAAATTAATCAGTTCGTCTTCATCACACACTGAACCTGTTCACCAAGTTTCATCCAGATCCGTCCACAACCTTTTGAAATATCCAGTACACAGACAGACAAACAAACAAACGGACAGAAAGGGGTGAAAACATAACCTCCTTCACCTTCCGTGGTGGAGGTAATAACTGCAATTTCCAAGTGGAGTGGCAAACACAGTCACCAAGTGAATCAATGCAAGTTTTGAAGTCCCTCTGCCCCTCCCGGGCATGATGCCCTGCGGCACGGCTCCTCCAATCAGGTGCGGCCACAGCGAGGAAGATGTTTCCCCCTCTCCCCCCCCCCCACCAAACATCCTTCATGGGCCACTCAACTGCCCCTCAAAAAACCTATGCTAATGAGGGGACGCCACGCTGATGTGGAGGCTGCTGGATCGCTATCACGGGGGAGGGAGGAAGGAATATAAGAAGGAATGCACGGACAGTTCAGGTCTTTTCGCCTTGGTCTTTGACGAGCAGTTCCTTCCAAAGAGGGCTTTCGTCTTTTGTCTTTCAGTACGAGTGCGTTTTCCAAGAATTCTGAGCTGTTTGCCTTTCACCCTTCATTCAAATTGTTGCCCTTCGTTTTCTGTCTCCGCACCATTTCCACATGGACATGGACACTTCTTCTTTTTCTTTCCGGACTCCTCACAGCTTTTACACATGACATATCCCATCCCTGGCATGCTGTTCCGACATCCTGGTTACCAGCAGGCTGCCCAAGTCGCCTGCCATCGTACCTCGGCATGAGAAACCGTGACCACGCAGACCATCACATTGAAATGAGAACTAGCATCTCCACACGATCGGGTACCATCGCACCAGGAGGAGATTGGCCAGGAGGATATGCACGGAGGAGACGAGCCCAAAACACTGAGTCAAGGGTAATTGCAACCTTAACCAGGAGTGAAAAAGGTGTGTTGGTTGTGAAATAAAACTCCACACTACCTCTTATACCCTAAATTTATTTATCACTCTTGTTTGGATCCCTCATAGTGTACAGGTGAAACTCTGCAATAAGGCATCTGAGGGTGGGAATCATTATGTATGAGTGCGAGTGTTGAATGTATGAAGGTTGTAAATTATCAAATATGCTAAGCTTTGCCACCTTTTGAATTCTCCCACCATTTTCCCATTTGAATTCCCCAACTGCCATCCTTCCCACCATCCTCCCATTTGAATTCTCCCAACTACCATTCCTCCCATCATTTTCTGCTCAATTGCTTGTGTTGTAATAAAGTGGATGGAAGTTTTTACACCATGTCTTAACTTATCCTGCTTGGGTTTGATCTGGAATACTGCTCTCAGGCCAATTGGTCCAAAAGAGTAATTGTAATGGGAACCAATAGCGGGTTACACGTGGCACTGGTTTGCTCGGCCAATTAGTAGCCGCTACATAGTCGCCAGTACGGTTTCTCATCTGCTTCATTCATCCCACAGGTACGATAAACAGACCATGGGCGTGAAGATCCAGCCAGAGGTGAATGTTGGCGATGGCATCCGTGGTAGACATGCCGGGTTTTTGGAGTTATCCGCCCGTGCAGCGAACAAAATATACTGGGAAGATTACCCATCCCCAATGATGGGGAAAGCAAGCAAAAGTACCCATCTCAAGTGAGGGGAAAAGTTTAAGTTAATGTATCAAGTCAAATTATTTAATTAACTTTTAAAAGGTAAATAATTGTGTTGATTGTTTCACTTAGAGCCAAAGCCCTGAGCTATTTATACCACCCACCACAAAATGGTGGTGTAACATAGGGGATGGGTAAATCCTCCCTCCCCTCCCCTCTCTCTTCCACTTCCCTCTCTCTCCCCTCCATAATCCCCCAGCCCCTCCATGCTCTCCCTCCCTCTTCACCTCCACTCCCCCATCACAGACAAATTGATGAATCACCCTGCCTGTGAAACACGGGATGACAGTTTATAGTTGGGTTGGGATTCAAACCCAAGCGAGACACCTTTGAGGTGAGTGTGCGTACCTCAAGGCCATCCTGTCAACCAAGGTCCTATCTTAAGCACTGTTGATAAACAAACTGCAATTCCATGCTGTATTTATCCACAAAAGATGTATTTGTTTGGTATAATGCATTTCTTCTTGCACAATGTGTAGCTTTGCCTGCGTGCGGAACCTTTCAAAAGCAGCATGGGAAGCGGCCGCCGGAAACGCGAAACAGTCGAACACACAGACAGACACCATACTTTGCATTATATATATATATATATATATATATATATATATATATATATATATATATATATATATATATATATATATATATATATATATATATATATATATATATATATATATATATATATATATATATATATATATATATATATATATATATATATATATATATATATATATATATATATATATATATATATATATATATAATTTTTTTCCCATTTTCACACGTAAAGATGTGAACATGAGGCGTAACGCATGTTTTTCTCGATTTTATTGATTGTGAAAGCAATTTGCACATTTGTGAAAGCCTTTTTCCATTTATCATTCATATTGCATAATGTAAAGCAAGTTAACAGTCTAGATTCCATGAATTTGCAAGCTTCAGGGCACTTGTTGAATTCCAAAGGTTTATGGATCTCGGCAGCAAGATCCTCTTGGAAACAGGTCTTCGTGCACAATGGTGTTACTTTCAGGAACATCGTTTGAGTGTCTGTGTACATGTGTTCATATTTTTTGGACATTCACCTGGATAAAGGCATAACAGCAATAAGAGCTTAATGGACTTATAATAGCACAAATAAAAAGCGTTAGACACTTCTTGGTGTCTGCCTGGCAATATTGAAATAGACAGAAGTGCTCTTCTATTTGTACACAGTGGATTTCACTCACCGTTCATGGAGAAGCAATTAGTTGAACACATCTGTGAATTATAACCAATGTGGTTACATTTCATGTTTGAGATCCTGTGGAAAAGTCCGGGTTGGGGAAGAAAGAGACGGGGGTGGGGGGGGGTGGTGATAGGGAAATATTAATATTGGTTATGTGTTTGTGACGTGGTCTATTTACCTTAAACAAGATGAGGTTGTTTGTAAGGATAATAAAACTACATCTTCTTAAACAAAGCAGAACCTGCAGCTCAACAAATTTGGGCTTACACCCTGCAGGTACGCCAGTATGTGTGTTTTTATGGTCTTTAATATAAATTTCCTTCACTAGAGGGGGCTGCCACCTCCCGGTCTTCTCACTTTATAAACCACGAGCAAATACCACCCGTCGCTTCACTGACAGGAATATTGAGAGAGAGAGAGAGAGAGAGGTGGAGCGAGGAGGGGTGGGGGAAGGATGAAGGAGGGGGAGCGAGGGCAGCATGAGGGGAGGGGAAGGGAAGGCAGTGTACCGGGGTGTTACCAGGGCAAAAGTGCTTTCATTCGTCGAATTGTGAAAGCAAACTTGTTGCTGTTGTAGGCTTTGGTTTCTTTGAATCCACATTCTCAACCGTCACTAATAGGTCGTCTCTTTGGTGTTTGGTTTTCAAATGTTTTAGCATATTGGACGTATTACAGTGATGATAATATCTATTGAACAAAGTATGCAAGCAACTTTCTGACTATCTCCTTTAACCTTCTCGAAATGGTTCCAAACTGCACTTCTGGCCTTTTGAACGACATGTTGTTAAAACTCTCAGTCGATGTATTGCCCACCTGTCCGTCAGCAAAGCAATCGGCATGCTTTCGCGGCCAATTCTAAATGCCTTGCTATTCATTTAAAAGGAACACACACTTGGGGCGTGTTTAGTGTGCAAGTGATTTGCTTTTGCTACTGCATTGCAAACGGGACACCCCAGGGCCATGTTGCTTTTCAATTAATACATTACCAGGCAATGTGTAACCAGAACATGCCTAACAGGGACAAAAAAATTTTCACCGAAAAAAAAACCGCTTCTTTCTATGAAGTAGGAATTACTCAGAATTGATGTCGATTCAAGTTCACTACTCGATTCCTTTCGCTTCAATGGTTGGAATTGAGTACAGTACCTTTCAATCGATTCTGCCCACCACTATAAAGTACTCAAGAAAGCACACCAACAAAATGCTTGATAAGGAATGGCTAGCTGGGTGACACTCGGAGACGTCTGGAGTATTAAGCAATGTGCGAATTGGACAAATGAACACTTTTTTTCGCATTCAGAACTGCGACTAAGTTCAATTCTGCAGTTTAAATTTTGAAATTTGGTTCAGGTTATGAGATTCTTGAGCTTATCGTATTTCAGCTCTAATGCTTATAAATATCCAGAGAGTTGTACGGGGATGGAGGGAGGGGGATTGGGAGGAGGTAAGTGAGAGTTGAGGGGAAGGGAAGGCAGACGTGTGGTGGAGCGTTAACGATAATTCATACTGTCTCATCAAAATCATTTTGCCTGGAATAACAGTGAAGATGGAAACAAAATAATGTCTGAAATACATTTTCCACCGGTCATACTATTCACACCACTTGGAAGCAAACACCATCCAAACACGTCTGGTTACAAACACCGCCCAGACATGTCTGGAGGCAAACACCGTCCGGACACAAACACCGTCAGGAGACAAACACCGTCCGGACACAAACACCGTCAGGAGACAAACACTCCATGGACAAATCCAGAAATAAACACCATCTGGAGGCAAACACCGTCCGGACACAAACACCGTCAGGAGACAAACACTCCACGGACAAATCCAGAAATAAACACCATCTGGCGACAAACACCGTCCAGAAACGCCCGGAGCCGACCACTGTCCGGACACGACCATGGTCTGAACACATCTGGATCTGACCACCGTCTGGAGACAAACACTACCTGGAGATAAACACCGCCAGAACACATCCGCAGACAAACACTGCCCAAAGATAAACACCTCCCGGACACATCCGGGCAGAACCACCACATGGATACGTCCAGGGGCATACACCATCCAGACATGTCCGGAGATAAACACTGTCTGGACACGTCCAGAGATAAACACTGCCTGGACACATCTGAATATAACCACCGTATGGATATGTCCAGAGATAAAGGCCATCCAGTCATGTCCAAAGACAAACACCGTCTGGGGATAAACACCAACCGGATAGGTCAGGAGATAAACACTGCCCAAAGATAAACACCTCCCGGACACATCCGGGCATAACCACCACATGGATACGCCCAGAGGCATACACCATCCAGACATGTCCAAAGACAAACACCATCTGGAGATAAACACAACCCGGACACGTCTGGAGACAAGCACTGCCCAGACACATCTGGAGACAAGCACTGCCCGGACACGTCTAGAGACAAGCACTGCCCGGCCACATCCGGAGACAAGCACTGCCCATACATGTCCGGAGACATGCATTGCCCGGACATATCCGGAGACAAACACTGCCCGGACACATCCAGTGATAAACACTGTCCGGATACAATCTCTGCCTGGGCATAAACACCACACGGACATGTCCGGAGACAAACATCACCCGGACACCTCCAGAGATAACCACAATCTGGACATGTCTCGACATAATCACCATATTGAATACATCCAGAGATAATCACCATCCGGAAATGTCTTGAGATAACCACACTCTGGAGATCACCACCATCCGGACATGTCCGGAGTATCAAAGAATGTACTAATCCAACTCTCTGGATGTTTTATAAGCACCAGTAGATGACTCTTCCCATGGATGCGTGACAGAGGTGGTGTTGATCATGTGATTCAATTGTCCTTCGCGGTTCAGAGATCTGCAGTCATGATTTCGTTCCTTTTTCATGTGCCATTTTTTCCGAATGAGGCACTGATTCCTGAGTGGCTTTTATGGCGTTGTAATTAAAGATCGTCATGCGGAGACACTGAATATGCTGTCGCAGCATTTTTTTGAAAATCTCGGACAGTAACAGGTGATAATGAGCGAGTGTGTACCTTTTCGCTCGTGAGCTTACGAGTATAGCGATCTCGTCATGTATAATAAGTACAATATCACTGAGTTTTGTGTACCATTGATGCTTCATCTAGGAGTAGATAACAAACACTTTGCTCCATTATAGTATATAAGATTGTAGTAAAAAAAAAAAACTGCCATCACTGGTCTGTTCTGTGATAGGCATGTGATAGCACTGGACCAATCATGTTCGGTGATGTTCCTCAGGCTGCATAGCTAATACTCAGTTGGCCTCGGCTTCACTTTTTGACCCCCCTAAGTTTTGTTCATTCACTCGTGATAGCGAGCTAAAAAGTATCGCGATCCAGAGTCACTGACACGAAGCACAATATAACTGAGTTTTGTGGACCATTGACGCATCGTGTAGGAGGAGATAAGAAAACAATTAGCTTCATTATAGTAGAGGTTACAGCTGAAATATGATTAGTTCTAAAATCTCTTAACATTAGCTGAATTTCCAAATTTAAAATGCAAAATTGTCTTTAGCAGCATTTCCGACTGCTAAAATATATTCATTTGTCCAATTCACACATTGACACTCTGGAGGGTGCTTAATATGACCGCGCTGGCTTGGCAAGTGATTAGTTATAACAAATATCACCCGGAGATGCCCAAAATGTTAAACAATGTCCGAATTAGACAAATGACTACTTTTTCTTAGCAGTCGGAACTGCTGCGGAGGTCAATTAAGAAGCTGAAATTTTGAAATTTGACTCACATTAAGAGATTCTATAGTTTATATCATCACATTTGTGGAAATGAAATAAAACCAAGAACACTGGCGTCTCCAGGCATTTATAATCATCATGATGTATCCATTGATTTGTAGATATGAAGATCGGGCATTCTATGATATGAGTGAGGAAAGTGAAAAAAATATTTTGAGTGCTTTATCATTAAAAAACCATTGTGGCCTGTTCCAAGTCAAAGCATTGTTGAGCAGGCCAAACAAAATGGTGAAATAAGACCCCGGAAAGCTGACAGACGGCTGACTCGGGTGTTGACCAAGGATGACACCTTGATAAAGGATAATTAAATAAGGCCGTTCATTTTCTTCAAAAGGGGAGTTTAAATTAAAACAAACACACAATTTACATTCATGCACTACCTTGAAATCCCTTAGTATGCACACAAAGTTTGGGGCCACGAGGTTTCATGGTTTTGGAGTTATGGAGGAGATGGACTGACTGACGGACCGACACACACTGACATTTATTATTATAGATTGGCGTAGGTTCCATTCCCACGCTGCTCAGCAGAATTTGTCTGCACTCCTGTGACAGAATGGCCACCTGTCCAGGATTAACTTTATCCTTAGAAACGAAAATGAATTGCCTTGAGCACCCCTTATCTGCCATATTGGGCTTGTGGAACTCCACAAAGCACCACCAGCAATTCATCTTAACCGAAATTGATAACATGCCTGGCGATGACGTATTCGGGTGTGTATTACTGTTAAAACGACAAAGTGAACGAGAGCGAAGTCGATGGCATACCATCGCGAATCCCCAGGTTTCCCATCTAAAGCGAAATTGAAAGACGGCAAAAAGTTCCACCAGGAATGGCCATTCCTGGTTCACCAAGTCCCTACCCCCTGAGGCATGAACCGGGGATCAAATCCCAAAAAATTGTTGCATATTTCATGCATCCCCCATTGTTGATTGCAAATCCAACGTTTCATTAAACGATGTTTAACAATGTGCCCGTAATTGCATTTTTTGGAATTTGACCTTGTGACCCCACCCCAGGGTCAGGACAAAAACTTTCCATACTGCTCTTGCACCTTCTTGCCATGTGGTGATAACTACCAGGTTTGGTGAATTTCTGCACAATCGTTTAGGAGGAGATAGCATGATGGACGAACGGACAGACAGACAGCTCGGAAGGACAGACAGACGGAGTCGATTACAATATCGCCCGTTTTATTATATATTTTTTTTAAGCGTGGGAATAACTACATAGCATTGTTTCCCTATGTGTTTGGAGCAGAAGATGCCTTTTGAATGTGAAACATTGAATTTTAATTTATGAGAAAAAGCTGCTCATCTCTGTTGGAAAGTGATGTGCATTCGGGAGGTTTTATATTCCCTTAGGAGATGTACAAACCATGTAAAGGTGAGACGCATACAATTTAACAACTTATAAACACGTGCTTCAAAAAAACTACACTTTAATGGGGAAACATTCCCTTTAAGCCTCCTCCAGACTATCCTTCATAACTGACAAGCGAGACTGTCTGTTCAAAACTGACAGTTAAAACGGATAGGTTCCATGGTGTCTAGGCTAGACTCTTTCAGTTACTCCCTTACAGTTTGTCTCTGTCTTTTATGTTAGATTGTTATATGGTGGCTCGTTGTGCACAAAAAAAAAAACTGTGAAAAATGTGCACGAAAGGTTGTATTTACGTCACATGGGATAATAAAGAACAATTTGATTGAAATAATTGCTAAAGAGACAGACTTAAAGGAAGACTGAAAGGAGAACCCAAATGCACATTTTCTTTTTCTTTTCTGAAATTTGAAGGGAAAAAATTGAATTTTTTTTTGCCAATCACAAAGTACCGATAAAAGCCCGAGAGTGTCAATTTTTGATTGTGACGTCACATTTGGAACCCACCTTGATCCAAATAGCGGCTTTACAAAGAGAAAGAGTGTATTTCGAGTTCAGATTCCGATTCTGATTCAACAGTCATTAGCAACTCAGAAGGTTCTCAATATGTTGAAACTGATCTGTGGGATTTTGAAGAAACTATTGGAGACAAAATTATTCATGGAAAAGCTTTCCTGGGAATTATGGAGCCCTATCGTTTTGAGCCTTGTGCAAACGATTCAGAGGAAGGCGGACATGTTCGTGAAGATGAAAACGCCGGTGGCATGTTCACTCCAGATTGATAGATTTTGTTTTTCTGTTTAAGCGATGGTTTATAAGGGATTTTGTATTAATTGATAAATCAGTTATACTACTCCAGCAGAAACACAGCATGGACACAGCACGGACATGGCACGGATACACTCAAATACCGCCGACAAAATGGGCGACGAATGCTTTGTCCCACCGTCGCAGGGTGACCAGATGTCCTGTTGCATACTTTCCCGAGATGCCATTTGTGTCTGTGGTCGTGCAGTCGTGTTCCACTATCGTGTCTGTGCGGTGTCATGCTGTGTTGATGTCCCACCCCAGTGGAGGGGGTGGGGGAGTGGTGCTCGAGGGGAGGTGTGGTGTGGGGTGGTGGTGGGTATTGTTAGGTTGATGGTTGTTTGTGGGGGGATGGTGGAGGGAGGAGGTGTGGGGTGGTGGTGGGTATTGTTAGGTTGATGGTTGTTTGTGGGGGGATGGTGGAAGGAGGAGGTGTGGGGTGGTGGTGGGTATTGTAGGAATGACAGTTGATGGGGGATTGTGGGGGAATGGTGGAGGAAGTTGGGGGGTGTGGTGTGGTGGTGGATATTGTGAAGGTGATGGTTGATCGGGGTGGTGGAGGGAGGGAGGACTGTAGGTATTGTGGGAGTGATGGTTGATGAGGGATCATGGGGGGATGGTGGAGGGGGGACTGGTCACCCATGTACATGTGCTGGTCGCTGGGTAGAGATGATGGTACAGTTTCGAGCAATGGCTGTTTCTTTCACTTAACTGTGGGGATGGCATCCTCTCTCAATCATTGCGGATCACCACAAGATAGATCGCCATCTCTGTTGTTTCATAACAGTGCTCTGTAAAATGTTCTGAGCACAACAGCGCATATTTTCTAGACTTGAACCACACTCGAGTATTTCGGACAAATCTCATCCAATTTCTTTCAGCCTTTGGTGTGGCATGAATCCATCTCAGTTTGTATTACTACAACTACGAAGGACGCATTGACTCAGCATATTTGTGGAAAATCGAACATGAATCGCCATTTGAGTTGAATCGTACCACGATGTAACCCCCCCATACACAATTCGAATATGGGAGTGAACTCCTACGTGTGATATCATGGCCAAGTGTGAAGAAGAAGAAGAAGAAGAAGAAGAGGAAGAAGAGGCTTTAGAAGAAAGAGAAGAAGAAGAAGAAGAAGAGGAAGAAGAGGCTTTAGAAGAAAGAGAAGAAGAAGAAGAAGAAGAGAGGAAGAAGAAGAGGAGGAGGAGGAGGAGGAAGAAGATTTAAACTTTTAATCGCAAAATTACTGATTTTATAAATCACAAATCGGAGAAAAGACACATCACATCATGTCTATTTTGTAAGGTAAGGTATAGATACGCGTGGAGGTGGTTCGAGCATTTGGCTTCTCCTTTAAGGCCAAATACTTCCTCCTTTTGGAGGAGCCAAAAGACTTCACGACCTTCTTGTGAATATCTCCTGAAATGTTCGATTTCATTTTGGAACTAGAACGGGCACTCAGTGGAGCGCATACCTGCGCCAACGCTACATTCCCCCCCCCCCCAGAAACCGTTGATTGTGAGGGTATTTAATCCCATACCACATCTGCCATCTCATATGTGTTATGATGGCTTAAAAACATTAAATTTCCTGCTGTTTGACACTGATTCACGTACATTGTACAATTTCTGTATGAACTCCCTGACCTTTTTGGGTGTCGGTGTCAAGTCAATCTGATGACAACTGGTCACATGATAAGAAATCAAATATTACACATCACAGGATAGGGAAGTGAATTCTAAACATTTTGAATCTACTTACATGCAAATTGTATAAGAATTGACCGCGTTATGATAATAAAGGTCGTTGACCCCCCTGACCTTTGACCCAAACTGCTAACAAAGCTAATGACATTGTGTCATATCGTATATCACAAGATTGGGCATTGAATTCACAACATTTTGGCATTGGTTGCATGCAAATTGGATAATAATCGACAGCACTATGGCAAAATGACGATTTTGACCTTTTCATGACCTCGACCTTGACCTTTGTACTCTTAATTTTGTAATTGGTATTAGAGTGTGGGGAAGAGAACAGTCAACATTTTGGTGTTGGTTTCAGGCAAATCGGATAAGAATTGACCGTGTTATGACTAAAACCGCACATTGTGCAATGTCGTGACCCCCCCCCCCCGACTTTTGACTCCCAACCGCTAATAAGGGTTATTACGTCATTGTGTCATATCACAAGATGGGGCATTGAATTCTGAATATTTTGGCATTAGTTGCATGCAAATTGGATACAAATTGACTGCACTATGGTAAAAAGACGATTTTGACCTTTTCATGACCTTGACCTTTGACCCGATCGCTCCCAAAATCTAATCAAATGGTCCTCGGATAATAACCAATCATTCCACCAAATTTGCTGCGATTCAGATCAATACTTTTGGAGTTATGCAAATAAAAAAACAAACAAACAAACAAACACATATTCACAAATAGATAAATAAATACACAGCGATCAAAACATAACCTTCGCAACAAAGTTTGCGAAGGTAAAGAGCGAACCCCTTCCCACTCCCTCCAGAGAAATGCGATCCACATTTGACAGGTTAAACTCCACTAATTGCAGTCCGGCTGTAAGCAACACCTGGGATTTTGGCAGATGTTCTGCTCATTTCCTATTGGCTCTTCCCCAAAAAACTGATGGATGTGACTTACAGAAAATCCGACTCAATCAAACCATCCCAGTTAAAACAGTAATTCAGAAATTGACAGTTTCTTGTCCCCGCTATCTATTCTATAAGGGAAATGTTTGTCTGTCTGTCTGTTGGGTCACCGAAATAGGTGACCCTTATTGTCAGTAATTCTGTCTGTTTGTTTGGATGTTTGTTCGTTTGTCATCAGCATAATTAGTAGTTAACTTTGGCGGATTTTGACCAAACTCGGGTGGTAGGTACATCTCGATAACCTCGTGCTTTGGAAATTGTGATGGTTGCTAGGGACGCTTTGGTTCCCTAGCAACAACCGAAAAACCTTCAAAATCGGTACCATTCACACGAAATCAATTCCGAAAGCCATTGTCCCACGTAGGGTTATGAAATTTGGCACGAATGATCTACAGGTGATGCTCTATCAAATATATTACAGTTTTTTTGATAAATGGAATACTTTACCCACAGCGCCCTCGACAATTAGGGTATGCGCGAAAATTGGCAAAAATTGAAGGCCCCCGAGCGACCAGGTGAGTGCATCGATACGAATGAAACTTTGCAGGTTCATGGTACAAAATGAGTACTACAACTTTGCCTCAGGACATATTGACCGATTTCGCTTAGGTCAGGGGTCAAAGGTCAATTAGTGCAAAAATCGATAATATGCGAGAGCTGGAGGTGCCTTCGCGCCAAATGCTACTCCTTGGGTTATGGTCGCATGGTCATGAAAATTCACACTAATCGTCTGGAATACATTGTGCACAAACGATCAAGCCGGATTTTCGATTTAGATGTTTGTTCACCCACAGCACCCCCTCGAACTTTGGGGATTTCCGATTTCAAACCACATTTTTGGTACTTTTCATTCAAATGGAAACCGAGTAGTTATCAGTAGATGGAACTGGATGAGATTTCAGGTCAGGTATGGGAGCATGTGCCAGAACAGCACGTCGCTGCGTCCACTTTCCACTGGTACTCCAGGGGCCACCGTCTGGCCATCCCCCAGGCAGATGACAGGCCCATCCCCAACTCCTTGAGATGATGGTCAACCTGCTGCAACCACGAGGCACGTGGTCGGCCCACTGGCCTCCTCCACTCATGAGACTCCCTCGCTGAGAGAATCTGGTGAGCAGGATCAGCATCAGGAAAACGAGCCACATGTCCATACAGCCGCAACTGACGCTCACGGACTATGCAGGTAACAAATCTCAACCGAGTCTCTCTCAGCAACTGCTTGTTGGACAAAATCCGACCAGCGATAGCCAAGGATTCTCCGAAGAGACCTGGTACCAAAGGAATTAAGTCTCCATCTCAGATCCTTGGTCAGAGTCCAAGTCTCGCACCCATAGAGCAAGACTGGAAGTACCAAGGACCTGAAGACTCGAACTTTCGTCCTCCCGCACAGGTACCGGCAGCGCCACACCCCATGATCCAGTGAATCCATGACTCCCCAGGCCCGACCCAGACGTCTATTGACCTCTGACTCACAGCCAGCAGAGACATGAATATCACTGCTAAGGTAAGTGAATCTCTCCACGACCTCAACATCCTCACCACAAACAGACACAGACAGGACAGCAGCATCTAAGATGTCACCGAAAGCCTGGATCTTAGTTTTGACCCAAGAAACCCGTAATCCCAGCGGCTCCGACTCCTCATTCAGCACCTCGAAGGCCCCCAATAGGATATCTAAAGTCTCCGCAAAGATGACTGCATCATCTGCAAAATCAAGGTCCGAGATCTTGACATTCCCAAACGATGCACCGCAGCTTGATCTCTCCGACATCCTCCATAAAATCCAGTCCATACAAGTGCTGAAAAGTGTGGGGGCAAGTACACATCCCTAACGAACTCCTGTAACAACTGGAAATAAGTCAGAGATGGTACCACCACACTTCACAGCACTCTCAGTACCAGAGTGGAGTTCAGACATCAGATCGATCAGTTTTGGTGGCACCCCACGAAGACCAAGAATCCTCCAGAGGGCATCCCGATTCACTGAACCAAACGCTTTACAGAGATCAACATAGGCTGCAAGCAGCCCCTGCTGAAACTCTCCTCTGCGTTCGGTGAGGACACGAAGGGCAAGGATACGGTCAATCGTTGACCTCTTTGGTGTAAAGCCTGACTGCTCTGGACGCTGGGGCTCAAGCAGATGGTGGCGAACCCCATCAAGAATTATCCGAGCAAAGACCTTGCCCGGCACTGAGAGCAGCGTCACCCCTCAGTCATTGTTGCAGTCTTGGCGATCACCCTTCCCTTTCCAGAGAGGAACAACAAGGCCCCTCTTCCAGTCAGTTGGGATGATGCCTGTGTTCCAGGCAGAGCACAAAACTGCATGCAACGACACGAGTGCAGCATTTCCACCAGCCTTGAGAAGTTCGGCATGGATGCCACAGATCCCTGGAGCTTTGCCCCGTTTCAACTGGTTCACCGCAGCCCGTGTTTGCACAAGCGAAGCTGGACCACAGTTGATTCGAGGGTCAGCAACAGGAATTGTAACACCCCTGACATCCAACTCGACAGCTGCGGGATCAGCCTGGTACAACCGCTCAAAGTAACCGGCCCAGAGGGCCTTCACTTCAGACTCCTCTGTAAAGAGCCTACCACTCTCTGCTCTAACTGCAGTGCTCCGAGGGATGGGCTTGGATGAACGCAATGTGCGAATTCCCCTGTAAGTGGGACGAGAATCACCTGTCCACAGGTGATGCTCTGCCCCCTCACAGATTCCTCGCACATAGGCCTCCTTGTCCACCCTCAGTGCACGTACAGTTTTATGCCTCAGCTCCCTGAACAGCTCAGCTCTGCCATTCAGCCTGGCCCTGCGACTCTGGTCAATGGTATCCAGTGTCCCTTGAGAGACAAAATTCTTCTTTGCCCTGCGGTGAGTTCCAAGACATCCACTGGCAACATCAAGGACGGTGGTCTTGAAGGCACTCCACAACTCTTCAGGACCCCCCAAAGCACCCAGACCCCCCAAGTGTCCACTCAGCCTGTTCGCAAACTCCTCAGCTACTCTCTCATCCCTGAGCTTGCCAACATCCAGCCTAGGCTGGGATGGTACCATTCTCCAGGATTTAAGGTGCAGCTTTAGAGTTGCTACAACAAGCCTGTGGTCAGTATTGAGGAACTGAGCACTCTGGTAGACCCTGCAGTTCTGGATCATCCTCCAACGACCGTCAATGAGGACATGGTCAATCTCCTTTGCCATACCGCCAGCATTGGAATACCAAGTCCAGCGATGAGCTTGTTGGCGCTGAAACCATGAACCAGCCACCCGAACTCCATGACTTCTTGCAAAGTCAAGGAACTTAGTGCTATTCTGGTTCATAGTTCCTGACCCATGGGGACCAACACACACCTCATAACCGTCCCTATCAGTTCCAGTCGATGCATTGAAATCCTCCAAGACTAGAAGTGTATCTCGTCTGGGGCACTGATTAACCACAGACTCGAGTGTGGCGTAGAATGCATCCTTCACGGTGAGATCACTCACCTCAGTCGGAGCATAAACAGAGACCAGGGGAATGACACCGAAGGAGTGACGAATCCTTAATCTCATAATACGCTCGTTGACCGGTGTTACCTCAATTATCATTGGGGTCAGCTTATTGGACACAGCTACAGCAACTCCTTGGGTATGGTAACCATCAGAGCGACCAGACCAATAGTAGGTGTAACCACCCACCATTATCTCACCGCAATCCGGTCTCCGAACCTCAGAGAGAGCTGCAATCCTGATGTCCAAACGCTTGAGCTCAGATGATAACAGAGACAGGTGATCATCCTCTCTTAGGGATAGGACATTCCAGTTACCCACCCGAAGGGACCGCCTCAGGTTTACCCAAGGAGACCGCCGTCTGGTGGACGACACCTCAGCACCACTCCGACACACTCTCCCGCAATCTGACCCAGGGATGTTACCCCGTGGTTTCCCTCCTATCATCAAAGATTGGGGGACCGACGGCTTTGCCCCAATCCCCTCATCCGGTTAGCTACCCTGCAAAGGGAAGCTGCAAAGGAGGTACTCCCACGGAGTGGGTTTTCAGATTTTTTTTCGTTTTTGTGTTTTGCGGAATGAAGGGTTTTACGGTGGCCGGAGTGCAAATCCTGCCACAAACCTCCTAATAAAAAAGTAACCCAACTGCAGGAGGACGTCCGCAGACACAGTTGGGCACTAGATATGGATGGCCGTTGGCTCACAAGGAGCTCCTCCGCCCTTTGACAGGTTTTTTTTTTAATCCTGCTGTGTGTCCATATCCAAACACCCTCCTCACCAGAAAACCTGGTGGGGGAGACGGTTTAGTCGCCGACAACCCAACCATGGAACAGGTTAGTACAGGTTTACATGGTACCTGTAGCAGGTCACAGATCTAACCTGACCTGACACGACATCCATTTTGTCATATCTGCTATATGACATCCATTTTGCTCTATATCTTATAGTTTCCATGCTCGGTGACCCATTGCCGCCTACCGGCTTGTCTGTCTGTCTGTCACCATTTTTCTCAGAGATGGCCTAACAGATCTTCGCCAAACGTTCAGAGGTTCATCAGTGAGTGCCGGGGAGTGTTTTAGAGGAAAAAGCCCCCCCCCCTCAAAGTTTAAAACCAAAATTCAATTTTTTTTTTCAAAATGCTCACGGGATTACAACACCGGGCAATGCCATGTACCCCTGCTCGTGCTAAATGATTGTCGGTTATTGGCTCTCCTCTCAAAGCACATCCGATTGGCTCTCCGCTCAAAACTGATGGATGTGATTGAGGAAAAAAAAATTAAACTCAATCAAACCATCCCGGTTAAAACTGTAATTCAGAAACGGAGTCTTGTGCATACTATCCTTCGGAGGAGACAGTTATAACCATTCTTCTGAGTTTGTTATAAGATAAGATAAGAACTGTATTTCACCGATTATGAAAACACAAGGAATATGCCATTATGTTCATACCGAAAAGATATAATTATGTTCCGACCAAAATGACCTTGTGAAATGGCAATTATGTGACTCGTAAATGTGATTATTGGTTGGTATGCACCAGGTTTCTGTTGTTGAAATATTACTGATCCTGTTGTGCGTTGTTATTTAGGATATTAGTTAAGGTTTATTACCTCTACTACCGAAGGTGAAGGAGGTTGTTTTTACCCCTTTCTGTCTGTTTGTTAATTGCCGGAATCCTTCGGATTTCGGCAATTATGTTGGTCGGTTGTGTGTGTCATTCTGTGTGTCTGTCTGTCTGTCTGTCTGTTTGTTTGTGTGTTTGTTTACTCTGTAGCAGCCACACCGTTTCAGCAATCATGACCAAACTGGGTGCAGACGTCGGCCATGGTCAAACTTAGACACTTGTCGTTTTTGGTGAATCTAGATCAAAGGTCAAGGTCAGGGTCACCGAAAAACCGAAATTCTTATTTTCGCAATAACGTCCGCTACAATGGTTGTATCGACTTCAAACCCAATCCAAAATGTGCATCCTCCAATTCTGCATCCAACCATGTGTCTCATTGGGGTGTCACACCAACACCCTTCTTAGCGGTCGGGGGTCGAATGTCAGGGGGGTCGGGTCAAAACTTTAAAATTGCGATAAAAATGCCATTTCAAGTCCGATTGACTTCCAACTTATGATCATGACCAAATTAAGTGCTATAACTCATTAAACAGTAGCACTATCGACGAATAAGAACCAAATTGATTTCTAGGTTTTTGTTTTTTCGGAGATCATGGAGATATGACAAAGTCTTTCCGGCAATTCCTTGCTCAACGAGCAATTTCATTTGTCTGTTTGTGTGCAGGATATCTAATGAAGTTGTGGACGGATCCGGGTGAAATTTTGTGGACGGGGTGTGACAAGGATGAAATGGTTTGATTTTTGGTGAAGATCCGGATCCGGATCCGACCACTAGAATTTTTTTTCTTCACGTTTGAGAGATCGGGCTAAACCAAGATACAGTATAGCACGATATCTCAAAACGTTGTGGACGGATTCAGACGAAACTTGGTGGACATGTTAGGTGTATGACCATGACAAATTGATTCCATTTGGGTGAAGATCCGAATCCGGATCTGAATACGAGAATTATTTAATTCAAAAATGCATTGGGCCCGATATGTTCTCGTGGATCGGGTATTACGTGGCGGAGCTATGCGCTCTACTGAGTGCCCTTCTAGTTAATGATGTGATAAGATTAATGCAGTTTTGTTTTTTTTAATAGAATATTTGTCAAAGATGAGACATTTATACGAAATAATTTGCATGCGTAAAACAGATGTGGACGTAGCAACACGGTACGGAGCAGGACCACTCAATTTTATTTATTTTTAAGAATAAGAAGAAAATGAAGAAGATAGAAAGTTAGGTGCCTGATCATAAATCAGTAAAATCAAAAAGACATGTATATGAATGAAAAATATTTATGTAGCAATTAAGTGATGGATTTACATCAGGACTTGTCTATTCCATTTGACGTGTGCGTCATATACCACAGTATCATTCAGCTCAAAAAGTGTCTTTTTACATCAATTTGATGAAAACTAGCAAGTTTTCATTGTGACGTTGACCTCCTCGTATGAAAAGCAAATTTGGGGCAAACACACGTGCGCAGTCAAAACTTTCTGAAAATATTGTGCAGTTAATGAACTGTCTATCATTTTAGCATTCTAGATGAATGATCATCTGGATGAGGCCTGAAAGGTGGGGTCTCATGAACAAAGCATTTGAAGGGAAAAGGATAAATGAGTGGATTAACATACTTATAATCCTCGCCCTCCAGAAGCCGCATGTACGTTGCAATCTCCCTCTCCAGCTGCATCTTGCAGTTGCTCAGTACATCGTATTCAGAGACCTGGTTCCTAATATTTGCCAGGACCTCCTGGTATTCGTTTTCCAACCTACCAATCACCTCAGCCAGGTTGTGCACCTCATAACAATATCGGTCCTCAGTTTCTTTCAGGTTCTCTTCCAAAGTGTGATTCTGCGTGAGGGATGAAATTAGACCGGTCATGTTGGTTGATTTTTTTTGAATAGAACGAAATGCGACAGTATTACCATACTTATAAGGTGGAGTAGAGTAAGGCGGGGGCAATTTTCTCCACTTTACTCAGTGACCTTGAGAAATGATGTCACACCTTCAAAAAAAACCGCAAAAAACCTTATGCTCGTAATTTAACAGGAAGGTCGTACTGAGCTCCGCAATGCATCGACGTCGACCTCAACAGCCTGGAAAGAGTGTCGTAGATCCACAAGCTCACTCTGTGCCTCGTCCAGAGATGCTGAACTGTTCAGAGATGCAGATTTCACAGCTTCCATCTGCGCAGAAGATGCTACGTATAAAATGACTATTATTGTAGTGTAAAAATAAAACACTTTTTGGGGTATTTTAAGTGCAGTCAAGCAGGGTCAGGGGTCACCCGTTCACTCGATGGCTTGCCTTGTCAATGAGTGCAAACTCGACGTCATGGTAGTTGCTTTGGATAATACCCTCATATTGTGACCTGATGTCGTTGATCACGGAAAAGACATCGGCACTCGATGCATGTTCTACCATCCCCACATTTGCATTGGAGTTGCTGCATTCCAATCTCAGTGATTCCATTTCCTGCAACACACACAGTTCTTCAATCAAATAGTACACAAACACTTGCACTTCTGTCATGCACACAATGAGATGCACTTCATGATTATATATATATATATATATATATATATATATATATATATATATATATATATATATATATATATATATATATATATATATATATATATATATATATATATATATATATATATTGTGGTGAATTGAAGGTCGTGACGTGTGATCACATGCTGCACGGCTCGAGCACGGGATAGATAAAGCTGAGGTTCGGCTCGGTCGGGGTTGATTGTCCCAGGGGCATTGTCGTTTACGGCGGCGGTTCACTTGGTGCTCGTTGAATGGTGAGAATTGAGAGTATATCGGACTCCGTGCTTATACTGATTTATTTTGCGGTGATTAGTTGCGCGTGTGTACCTTACTGCTTATGTACTCCTTGCTGCGCCTGTATTCCCTGGTGTGCCCGTAGAAGCGGCTTCAATCAAATGGAATAAAGCCGACACTCTGAAGGTTCTTCTCTCGTTTTCATTTCAATTTATTCCATTTGGTTTTCTCGGCTCTCTCAACCAACGATGGACAAGATCTACAAACCAGAGAGGTTCGACGCAGACCCAAACGCGACTGACTCAGAAATGAAATGGTCGCATTGGTTCCGTTCATTCTCACACTATCTGACCATCATCGAAGAGGGAGCCGACAAATTGGCCGCCCTTGTGAATCATGTCTCGCCCAGCGTGTACAGGCTCTTCTCAGAGTGTGACACCTACGAAGCAGCGATCGACGTGCTGCAGGCGCTCTACGTGAAGCGCAAGAACGAGGTATACATACGACATCTTCTCAACACACGCAAGCAAGCAGCTGGGGAGACAATCGATCAGTTTCTGCAAGCTCTGAAACAGCTGGGAAAAGACGGCAGCTTCCGGGCCGTAAACGCCGAGGAACACCGAAATGAAGCGACCCGGGAGGCATTTATCCAAGGACTCAGATCAGCCCACATACGGCAACGCTTACTAGAGAAAGCGCAACCCACTCTTGAAAAGGTAGTCGATCAGGCTCGAGCGATGGATACGGCTCAGCAGCAATCTGAGTCATTTGAGACACCGATGCTGCTAATGAACGCCGCTACGGTGGAAACTCAAGGAACCCTACAGACACAGACACAGCCTGACACAGGGGATGGAGAAAAACCTGAGGAGTCGGATACCCAGACCTCGTCAAACTCCTCAGCAACTACTCCGGTTGGTAAATGCTTCTTTTGTGGGTACAAAAGACACCCCCGCCACAAATGCTCCGCCAGAGATGCCACATGCATGAATTGTGACAAGAAAGGGCATTATGCCAGGGTATGTAAATCTACTCTAAGGAGAAATAAACCCACTTCTGCGGCTCTCTACTCACAAAATAAACTAACTGCAGCCTCACCGGGGAATCTATCCAAGGCTATCATCAACGTACGAATTAACGGGCATATGGCTGAGGCTCTGATTGATACCGGTAGCTCTGAAAGTTTCGTCAACAGCTCGCTAGTGAAGGGCAGGAAATGGAAGATCCACCCGACAGACAATACGGTATGCATGGCCACCACATCACTACAGTCCCGCGTACGAGGGTACTGCAATGTTGAATTGGACGTAAAAGGGTACACGCATCGGGATGTAAGGGTACTGGTGCTTCGTGATTTATGTGCAGACGTAATTCTGGGTCATAATGTCCTCAAGCAGCACACGAGCGTCGAAATACCCTTTGGAGGAAGCAAACCTCGTCTAATTCTAAATGATCTGACCACCGCAGAGGTAACGTCCCCCCTGCTGTTTGCTAACTTGTCGCTGGTCTGTAAACCGATAGCGATCAAATCGCGGCGATATACCACTGCTGATATGAATTTCATCACTTCAGAGACCAAGCGATTACTGGAAGAAGGAATTATAGAACCGAGCGATTCGCCATGGCGCGCACAGGTGTTGGTCACCGCCAATCAGAATCATAAGAAACGAATGGTTGTCGATTATTCCCAAACGGTCAATCGTTTCACCCAACTCGATGCCTACCCTTTGCCGCGCATAGACGAGATGGTCGAACGCGTGGCCAATTATAAGATATTCAGCACCATCGATTTGCGAAGCGCCTATCATCAAATTCCCATCCGAGAGGAAGACAAACCTTACACCGCATTCCAGGCAGGTAGACGCCTCTACCAATTCAGGAGGATTCCGTTCGGTGTCACGAATGGAGTAGATTGCTTCCAACGGGTTATGGACGACATCATCTCAGATGAAAACCTCAAAGACACTTTTGTTTACGTGGACAATGTCACAGTGTGCGGTAAGGATCAGGGGGAACATGATATGAATCTGGACAGATTCTTGAGCATTGCTAGAAAATATAATCTGACCCTCAACTACGAGAAATGCATATTCTCGGCAAGGTCAATTGACCTTCTCGGCTACACGATAGCCGACGGCACGATTAAGCCTGATCCTGAACGATTGCGCCCACTTCGTGAGCTACCCCCACCTCAGGACCTGCAGACAATGCGCCGGGTGATCGGGATGTTCGCTTACTATGCAAGATGGATTTCCCAATACTCCGAGAAAATACATCCCCTAGTGCATTGCAAAAACTTTCCACCAGATGCTGCTGTTGTAACAGCTTTCCACAGCCTCAAAGATGATATCAGTAATTCCGTGGTATTATCGATCGATAGCTCGGTGCCCTTCGTGGTGGAAACAGATGCTTCTGATCACGCGATAGCTGCTACGCTTAATCAGTCTGGGCGGCCCGTCGCGTTCTTCTCGAGAACTCTCTCTGGAAGCGAGCAGAGACACTCGGCAATAGAGAAGGAAGCGTACGCCATCGTCGAAGCCCTGCGTAAATGGAGACATTATTTACTGGGAAACCACTTCACGCTCGTTACGGACCAACGATCCGTGGCATTCATGTTTGATGGGAAAAATAACGGGAAAATTAAGAATGAAAAAATTATGAAATGGCGGATAGACCTAGCTTGCTATAGTTACGACATAGTCTACCGGCCCGGGAGGGAAAACCCTGCTGCAGACACCTTCTCTCGGGTCTACTGTTCGGCGACAATCAGTCGGGCTTTGCAAGACCTCCATGTGTCTCTGTGCCACCCGGGGGTAACGAGAATGGCACATTTCGTGCGCAGACAAAACCTTCCCTATTCTATTGAAGATATTAAACAAATGAATGCTTCATGCCCTGTTTGTGCTGAACTAAAACCCAGATTCTATGGCGCGGCTTCTGGCAGATTGATCAAGGCCACTTCTCCCTTCGAGAGACTAAACATTGACTTCAAACGGCCCCTGCCGACCGAGACAGACAACAGATACATATTCACTGTTGTTGATGAATATTCAAGGTTCCCTTTCGCATTTCCGTGCTCGGATATGACCTCGGGCACTGTCGTGAAATGTCTCTCTGACCTCTTCGCTATGTTTGGGAAACCTTCGTACATACATTCAGACAGAGGGCCGTGTTTCATGTCGGCCGGGCTAAAACAATTCCTATTAGAGCACGGCATAGCAACTAGTCGAACGACGGGTTACAACCCACAGGGTAATGGGCAGGTGGAACGATATAATGGAGTTATTTGGAAAGCCGTAACTCTGGCACTGAAATCGAGAGGACTGGGGCCCGAGCAGTGGGAGGTTACCCTTCTCGACGCTCTGAATTCCATACGCTCTTTGCTCTGCACGTCCACCAATGCAACTCCTCACGAACGAATGTTTACTCACCAGCGGCGTTATGTTGACGGCCAATCGGTGCCCAACTGGCTAACCCATCCCGGAACAGTGTTCATGAAACGCCCGGTACGACAAAGCAAGTATGAACCCATGGTGGAAGAGGTCGAACTCATCGATACTAATCCAGAGTATGCTCATGTCAGGCTCCCGGATGGCAGGGAGACCACTGTGTCGGTTCGCCATTTGGCTCCCTCAGGCACTCCTCCCGCAGGTACACCACCATCTGGCACTCCTCCCTCTGACATCCCCTCCCCAGGTGTTCCCCCCCCCAGGAACTCCACCCGAGAAGGGTGACGACGGAGCTGCCGCGTTCCACCCGAGAGCGATCAGTGAGTCATCTCCGGCACGAGTCGAGGCTCACCAAAAGGATCGGAAGCCTCCCTCAAGTGAAACCGCCATCTACTCCCGGAGAGGTCGACGGATAATACCCCCTCGCCGACTCAATCTGTAAAGGGGATTATCGGCATCCTCGATGCTCATGCTCCTATATGCTCGTTACATAATATATCGATGCTCATTACCATGCTCCTACAAGTCAAAATAATCCTCACTGCTTGGCATGTATGCTTCTGTAGTTTAGATAGTTCGCGTTGCTTGAAATGTATACTCCTGTAGCGCTGAAGTAATCATGGTGCGTTAGCTGGGCCTCTCGTTACATTTTAAAGACGGGGAGAATGTGGTGAATTGAAGGTCGTGACGTGTGATCACATGTTGCACGGCACAAGCACGGGATAGATAAAGCTGAGGTTCGGCTCGGTCGGGGGTGATTGTCCCAGGGGTATTGTCGTTTACGGCGGCGGTTCACTTGGTGCTCGTTGAATGGTGAGAATTGAGAGTATATCGGACTCCGTGCTTATACTGATTTATTTTGCGGTGATTAGTTGCACGTGTATACCTTACTGCTTATGTACTCCTTGCTGCGCCTGTATTCCCTGGTGTGCCTGTAGAAACGGCTTCAATCAAATGGAATAAAGCCTACACTCTGAAGGTTCTTCTCTCGTTTTCATTTCATATATATATATATATATATATATATATATATATATATATATATATATATATATATATATATATATATATATATATATTGTTGCAGATCTGGAAGCCATTAGCACACAGACATTCAGGTTCCTATAGATTAGTTATCTCGGTAAGTACGTGTTTAGTCGATAGTCCTTTTGCCTTGTTTAATGGGTAAATAAAGGCGCTGCGATTTGTATTAGGAAAACCCCATCTTCAGCGACAGCCGCAAAATGCCCGTTGGTTGCAGACACGCTGCAGAACAGCACAAGCCCTCAGCTCCCGGCGTCCTCTGCGCGCTTAGTAGGGGAAAGGTGAAGCCCCCACCCACCAAACCCTCTGCTCCTGGCATTCTGTGCGCGCTCAGTAGGTGAAAAGTGAAGCCCCCACCCACCAAACCCTCTGCTCCCGGCATCCTCCGCGCGCTCGTGGGGGGGGGGATGCAATGCGGGCGTGCTCAGACTGCATCCACGATCAGAATTCCTCACCGAATATGGGCATAAAAACAGCCAGCGGAGGGAATGGAATGCGGCAGCCCCCACCGACAGCGGATGAGTCACGCGGGAAGTGAGGCGCACCCGAGAAAAATAAAAAAGGGAAGAGAAGGACGGAAACAGGCCTTTTTACAAGCTTCTACCGGCTTCTATCAGTTTCCTTGAGCTTCTTTGAGCTTCAAGCTTCTTGTCGGTTCTCCGGGCATTGTACTCCTGTCCTCCTTTGTGGCTGGTTCTCCCGTCGTTATCCGCTGGTCCTCCTGTGGTTCTGGTCGCGCACGAGTTCTGGGTAGTGTGCACGGAGGGTCTTTTCCCGCCAGCCCTCGCTCACTTGGATCATCCGGATCGTGCTGGGGGTCCAGTGCGCCCCGGGGACCTGGTCCTCGAAGACCGCACGAGGCGGGCAGGCCCGAGATAGGTCTCAATCAAGACCAGCTGGTCCGATCATGTGTGTGTGTGTGTGTGTGTTGTGTGTGTGTGTGTGTTCATGGCGCCAGTCCAATAAGTAGTGAATTGTATAAGTGCCTGTATATACTTTCATTTCTTATACCGGCTGTAGGCTTTTCTCGTGTCATGTACCCATTCCCCCATTGATTGCTTATGTGCTTGTTTAAATAAATGTCCCCCATTGTTGAATGTGAACCTGTTCGTAGTGTCATTTCCTCACATTGACTGCCATGGTGCGTTCGGAGAATTAGCTGGCTTTTAACGCCGATAAAAGTAAATGTGGTCCGACGGGATTTGGCGATTTAAAATCGCTCGGCTTCGCACACGGAACGAGAACGCTTAAGCGGCTCGTTTTTGTACAAGTCCCATTGAGGTATAAACTCTCGGTATTTCTGTCCACGCGAATAGTTAGGTATATCGATAATTCGGCGATTGACCCTGTAGCGTGTGGACAGAATAATTGACTAGTTTATGATGCTTTAAGGCATCCGTGGCTGGATTTTGGGGTTGGTCCGGAAAGTCACGACTGGATTGTCGCCTTCGGTGGGCACGCGACCGCGATTCGGCTAAAACGGTCATCCGCACGCCGAACACGGTGGAAACCCACAACAATATATATATATATATATATATATATATATATATATATATATATATATATATATATATATATATATATATATATATATATATATATATATATATAT
This sequence comes from Eptatretus burgeri, assembly GCF_056783735.1. Taxonomy (NCBI): domain Eukaryota; kingdom Metazoa; phylum Chordata; class Myxini; order Myxiniformes; family Myxinidae; genus Eptatretus; species Eptatretus burgeri. Next base: position 49,129,729 of record NC_140974.1, read on the forward strand.
ATATATATATAACCGGGCGTCGTGGCATGCGCCTGTAATCCGGCGACTCAGAGACTTGGGTTGGAGGATTGCTTGTGGACGGGAGCTCTGCACTGGGCCACGCTATGAGAGGGTGTAGGGCAGCCCGGAATCACGGCGAAACCCAATCCTTATCCCTGTGTCGTAAGAGGCTACCAGGGTTGCTTCAGGAAGGGCATCCGGTGTAAAACCTATGCCAAATCAGTTTGCGGATCATAACGGATGATCCGCTGTGGCGACCCCTAACGGGAGCAGCCGAAAGATGAACAACAACATATATATATATATATATATATATATATATATATATATATATATATATATATATATATACACTATGCCTGGTGTTGGCGCAGTGGTTACGGCAGCGGCTCGGGATCCAAACGGTACTGAGTTCAAGCCCCGTTGGCCACTGAATTAATACACCAGGGGGTTGACTCAGCCTGTCATCCTTCCGAGGTCAGCGAAATGAGTACCAGTATACTGGGCTGGTGTACACCCCAGTTAAAATCGGTGTAGCATATCCCTGTGTTGTAAGAGGCGACCAGGGTTGCGTCAGGAAGAGCATCCGGCGTAAAACATGTGCCAAATCATTATGCGGATCATACGGATGATCCGCTGTGGCGACCCCTATCGGGAGCAGCCGAAAGAAGAAGAAGAAGATATATATGTATATATATGTATATATATATATATATATATATGTATATATATGTATATATATATATATATATATATATATATATATATATATGTATATATATATATATATATATATATATATATATGTATATATATATATATATGTATATATATATATATATATATATATGTATGTATATATATATATGTATATATGTATATGTATATGTATATATATATATATATATATATATATATATATATATATATATATATATGTATATATATATATATATATATATATATATATGTATATATATATATATATATATATATATATATATATATATATATATATATATATATATATATATATATATATATATATGTATTTATTGTATATATATATATATATATATATATATATATATATATATATATATATATATGTATATATATATATATATATATGTATATGTATATATATATGTATATATATATATGTATATATATATATATATATATATGTATATGTATATATATATGTATATATATATATGTATATATATATATATATATATATATATATATATGTATATGTATATATATGTATATATATGTATATATATATATATATATATGTATATGTATATATATGTATATATATATATATATATATATATATATATATTTATATATATATATATGAATATGTATATATATATAAATATATATATATATATATATATATATATATATATATATATATATATATATATGTATATATATATATATATATATATATATATATATATATATATATATATATATATATATATATATATATATATATATATATATGTATACATATACTAGCGATACCCGTGCACATGCACGGGATAGCAGTACAACATAGCTAGTAACAGACAACAGACCGTACACGGGGAATGACAAAAATACGCATTGTGCAAAATGCAAGTGGTACTATGGAACACCAAGAATTCCCAAACATTGTCGGCATGTCCGCTAAGTGCCACAGCAGTTTCATATGGATCGTGTGATGGCGAGCCGAGTGTTTAGTGTGCAAGCTTGGTATTATAATATATATATATATATATATATATATATATATATATATATATATATATATATATTGTTACGGCTGTGGAAATTTGCAATACACCAGAATGGTCCTCAGGTTAGATATATCGATAAGTTCATGTGTAGTTAGTCCCCACCTGTTGTTTAGAGGGAATATGTGTGATTCATCCGGGCTGCGACGCTTTGAGTTAGCCGTTTTTCTTTATCTATCATTATTTTGGACCAATCACCCCCTAACAACCAACCACCACAGCAAACCCCCAACCACCTTCACGTTTCTCCTTCCACAACCATCAACCACACCACCTGTCAACGCCGAACGTCGTGCTGTCCAGGGCCCGTTCGGTGATTGTTGCCAAACGCGTTGAGCCGCGAGTACAAATGGATGCCTTTACGGGAGAGGAAATTGGATCAGGGGAGGTTCACGCCCCCTTTTCCTCCGTCCAATGTGCGAGCGTCGGGCGGTGTGGCGCCACCCCCAAGCGCGATGCATGTGGATTCCTTTTCGGAGGAAATTCGGATCAAGAGAGGCTCACGCCCCTTTTTGCCCGACCAATGGCTGAACATCGGGTGGTGTGGCCCCTCCTCCAAGCGCGTTTTGATCCGGGAATTTACATACACACTCCTCCCCCGGTCGATAAAGACGCGAGCACAAGGCGACTCGCGAGTGCTGGGCTGGCTGGTCGAGTGAAGATGGAGGTCGTGGTGTCTGAGTCGTGTGTTTGCGGGGATCGGATGGTGAAGGGGACGGAGCTCGGAGTTGAGGTCGAGGGACGAGTCGCGGGGTGAAGCAGGGACGCGGAAAAGGGCTCAGGGGCGAGAGTTCATTGGAGTCGGTGCGGTCCCAAGGCCCCGCTAGCGGGAGGGAGCGTCCGCCATTCCCCTCTCTCCACCCCGAGCATCAACAATTTCCCCCATCCGCGCTGAGATAGCGCTGGTAACCCCGTCCGCTCCCCGCCCCAACGGTAGTGTCGACCGACCAACACGTGCCTGCGCAACGCACGCCTAAAGGAGCTCACCGACCACGCCAGGGGCACGGAGTCAGGCACGTTACGCTGACATTGCGGCTCGCCCGCCATCGCGCCACGAGGGCGTGGGTAAGACCCCTTCGGTCTCGTGGACCTGGCCGCTCACCCAGGTCCCACGTACATTTGGTCCACGGACCTGTCTGCCCCCTTGCCTATGAGGGTGGCTTTTATTTGCTTTTTGTGTAAATGTGTGTGTGGTGCCAGTCTTTTAAGTAAACCTGAATAAGTGCTTGTACATTGCTTTATTCGGTGGTAACTCTTTTGCTTGCTTTTACTGTATGACTGTATATACGTGCTTGCTTTCACTGTATGGCTGTAAATACGTGCCTTGTCTGCGTGTGTGATAAACTACTTGCTTGTTGGACTGTTTTCCCGTTTCGTTGCGTCCTTTCCTTCGTTTGAAAGTTCCATCTTGCATCACGTAAGGGATTGGTAGTGGGTGTCGACACCCAATAAATAATCTGAACCGTCGAGGTCGGCGATAACTCCGCTCGGTTATCCCTGCAGCACGGAACGAGCCGCTTAAGCGGTTCGTGTCTGGAGTCGACCTGCGGCGTACAACTCCTCGGTACGCTACCCGCGCAGGTACTTAGGTATATCGACATTCAGCGATTCACCCTATTTCGCGTGGATAGAATGTGGACTGGGTTGTGGTGAGGTTAAACCCCCACCCGTGGCTAGCTCCTTAGCGGTAGTTCCAAGAAGGTCACGACTGAATTGTCCGTTCTGGTGGGCGACGCGTCGCGATTTGAGTTACGTGGCCGATCGCACGCCGGGCGGGCCAGAATTCGTAACAATATATGTATATCTATATATATATATATATATATATATATATATATATATATATATATATATATATATATATATATATATATATATATATATATATATATATATATATATATATATATATATATACACATATTGCGGTTCTGCAAAACCGCATGCCTCCAAGGCAATGGCACCGAGCATACAGTGATCCCCAGGCAGTTATTTTGTTAGTATTTGTGCAGTCAGACCTTTCCCCCATGTCTTATGGGTTAACAGGACGAAGTGCATTGTGTGGGTCTTATAGCTTGGTTTAATTGTATCTCTGTCTGCCATTCAATCCTGCTTTTCATTCCAATCCTTTCCTTTTATCCATGATACAAATCAAAGCAGGCACCGTGCCCAGGCGGCCGCCTGAGAAAATCACAACTATGAGAAACTCTCCACTTACACTGTACAGGATGCGCATGGCATGCCCTTTCATTCGAATCTGCGTGCCAATTTTCAACATATCTCACCTTCAACCTCCGCTCACCAGAAGCACCACCTCGACCACCAACATCTCCCGCACACAGGAAAAATCATCCCGCGCCTCCACACATCTCCGCATCAATGCAATTTGCCACCAAACGAGCGTGTTGTGCAGCCCATGCCACTCGGATCGCGTGGTGCAGGGACAAGTCAAGCATGTTAACAACACCAACCGCAGCTTGCCGGGGGTGCCCTGAACAGGCATGCGGGACCGACACGATCCTCGTCCAGTCACCAGAACACGGTCTGGGAGTTTGGCGAAGGGCTCCGGGCCGCGTTGCGCCGGATGTGCGAATGAGGCCACTTCTGTCCCCAGGAGCCCAGCAAGGCGGGGCCGGGATCCAAAGTAAGGGCACGATTCGGATGATGGCGCATCACTTCGGGTCATCGTCCCACCCTTCACTCGGAGCATATAAAAGGCGGATTGGGAAGCCTCTCTCTCTCTCTCTCTCTCTCTCTCTCTCTCTCTCTCTCTCTCTCTCTCTCTCTCTCTCTCTCTCTCTCTCTCTCTCTCTCTCTCTCTCTCTCTCTCTCTCTCTCTCTCTCTCTCTCTCTCTCTCTCTCTCTCTCTCTCTCTCTCTGTCTCTCTCTCTCTCTCTCTCTCTCTCTCTCTCTCTCCCCACTTCGTCTGCCTGCCTGCCTCGCCGACTTCTCTGCCTGCCTTGCCCACTTTTCCGTCTCTCTCTGCTCTGCACTCTCTTCACTGCACCTCATCTGCCTGTCGCTGCATCTGCACTCAGGGTTGGTGTGCGACAGACATTCTTTCAGACCAGTGCGGAGCACACGTTTCCACAAGTCCCGGCAAAGTGATGAAACAAGAGATAACGTGCCGACTCTTTAGGTGAGATCACTCAAGTGGAGCATCCCCCAAGTGCACTGGGTTGCGCGGTCAGCCAACCATGCCAGGTATTGAGAGGCCGTTAGTTCTCATCTGCTCTCCTTCCTTCTGGCTGACTAATCTTCATCAGGTCTGTGTGTTTGTGTATGTGGCACCAGTCGTAGCATAAATTAAGATCGAAGAAGATATAATGGAAAAAGTCTGCTCTGTGTCTGCTTTTGTAAATTGCTTGCCTTTTGTTGCACCCCACAAATTCCTTGCTATCCCCTGCTGTACATAATGAACCCCATTCACTATGCCACATACCTTTCCTCCCCTGATTGTAAATAAATGCTTTATATAGAAATGTTCCCAGCTTGTTTTGTCTTTTCCTTCATTGGTCCAGCATGGTCTGTATGCTAGCCGAACTGGGACCTTATCCCCCAACGATCTGTTTCCTAGCTTAGCAGTTACGTCATTGGCAGTTATGCATCTGATCCGGTAAGGTTATCCAGTTTGAGCAAGGCGTACTGAGGGCGTGTCCCCTGGTAATTAGATTACATGACCATTTTAGGTAACCGGTTTCCATTAGACGGAGGACTCTAAGTCATGTGGTTGAGTTATTGGCGTTCACGGTCGATTAGCGACCCGCCGCGTCACGGAGTTATCAGTGTGTGACGGTCTGCGATTCCGGAGAGTGGTGGGAACCCGAGATAGCTCCCCCCCCCCCCCCCCACTTTGTGGTCTTCTCGCCCAGACCCCGGGTCCGCAACAATATGTATGTATATATGTATATATATATATATATATATATATATATATATATATATATATATATATATATATATATATATATATACAAATTTTGGTCGTTGTTGACCTCATAAGACTGACCGCTACACCACATGGTCGTGTAAAATGTGGTAAAGTTTCAATTTCCTATGCTGAACTATTTTCATTTTCGATGTACGCTCTTAACAAAATGTAGACATGATGTACGCCATACGTTCAGACGCCACCGATCCCTTAACAATGCATTTCACTTTGTGATCGCAGGGTAATTAACATGACAAAATCCCTCACGTTCACCCTCGATATTGGTTTGAGTGTGAGAGAGGAGGCTGGTGAGGAAGCTTGCCATGTAGCCAAAAGAGCAAACATGCTCAAAGATTACTTTTCACTTGAGTGAGAGTTCACATCACAAGTCAAGATTCATTGGCTTTGCAATGGCTACAATATCAGGTACAACTTGGCCACCTCTAACGAAATGGGCAAGCTGACTCAAGGACCGATTTTTACACAGTTGATATGGAAAAGGCCTTTTTTTTCCAACACACCAGAAACAAGCGTGTCGTTGTTCATGGCTGTGCACAGTGAATGTAACAGCAGGAGGCGCTTCAAGATCATTTTATGCATTCAGCTGCTCCCACTTGCAGGGCTTAGTTAAACAGAGACAATGCACCGCTCCGACTACCATCACTAATGTAGGGCATATTACCATCATAAAATCTCCTCAATGACGAGTCTAAAAAAACAAGTGTTAACCTGTCCGTTCTCTCGTCTGAACCATGCTTATGATGTTGAGTAATTCAGGTTTGAATCTCATATACTACATGTGTAGTGTCCACCCATCCATCCATTGGGACCATACTCTGTACAGAGCGTTGGTGCTGCCGAAGCAGACTTGGCATTCACATTCAAGTATACTGTTGTCCACTCAGTTCTGACCAACGTGTGATATATGTATAAGCTTCACTATGAGCCATAAATCAATCGTCTTGTCCGGTCGTGTTTTCGGTCTTTGACCGAGCAGCCAGATTCCGGTGCTGCTTCAGAACCGGAACTTGACGGCACCATTTAGAGGCCTACCTCGTGGTGGCTTCCCACAAGTCGATGGATCTCTTCCTGCGTCACATTCACCTCGACTTCCAACGTGTTGCTGCACTCACGACACTCGTTTGCCATTTTGTGCAGCTGTGCAAGGTCCGATTCCACGGACTCACGGAGTGACATCTCGAGGCCCAATCTGTAAAACAGGTTGTTCGTATGAATCAATAGACAGATCACAATGGCAATTTCAAGATCCTGTACAACTCGTCATTTGAAATAATATATCATACATGCAATATACAGACCTCTCAGCCTGCTATTACAATCTGTCTAAAGACCCATTCCCAAAGGCTGACGATGTGTGAGCCACCTAGACCCCCAGCGAGGTATAGGGACGGCACCCCGGTGGGCGTCCAACGGATGAAGCCATCAGCCGCTCCTGAACATTGAGGAAGACTTGAAGACGGTGTAATGTCCAGCTGTTCACAGTACTGTATTGTATTACTAAACACATTGTTCTCATTTTAACAGTGTATTCATGATTGCAGTGTACAATTCTGGGAGGCACACGGCATCACGTACAACAAAAACATCACGGCACCATCAAGGACGGTCATGGACAAACTTTGTCTTACAAACATCCTCAAACTGTAACATGTGAAAGACTACTTACCAAAGAAGTTTAAGACATTCCCATTTTGCTGTGTAAAATAGTCATTGTACGACAACATACAGCACTCCACTCATATGAGTGCTGTGTGTTGTCAGCTTTCGTTGCTATCTTTGCCTTCTGAATCATATCTTCTGAGGGTGTCCACTCCCTATGTGGGTCTTCACGATCATCAGAGGTGACAGTATGCCATCGAGGTTCAAGTAGCTCCTGCTCGGGGTGTTGTTCAAAGAAAACCTGGCTTTTAACACATTAATGTGAAAGAAAGGTGAGATTGTGAGACACGGACTGTATTTGTGTGGCACGTGGCCGGATCGTGTGAGCTCAATGGACTGAATATGTACCGGGCATCTGGTGGAGTGCTAGCGGGGATGCTGCATCATGGAGCATGTTCCTCTGAGTCCTGAGAGAAGGCAGGGTGGTCAATTCAGTTATTAAATCTGCAAGTTTAACGTTTCAGATGTCCATTGCAGCTTTTAAGCCTGGTGTTGGCGCAGTGGTTAGGGCAGTGGCTTGGGATCCAAAAGGTCCTGAGTTCAAACCCCGTTGGGCCACTGAATTAATACACCAGGAGGTTGACTCAGCCTGTCATCCTTCCGAGGTCGGGAAAGTGAGTACCAGTATACTGGGCCGGTGTATACCCCGGTTAAAATAGGTGTACCATATCCCTGTGTCGTAAAAGGCGACCAGGGTTGCGTCAGGAAGGGCATCCGGCATAAAACCTGTGCCAAATCACAATGCGGATCATACGGATGATCCGCTGTGGCGATCCCTAACGGGAGCAACCGAATAAAGAAGAAGATGTCCATTGCAGCTTTTGCTTCTGGGGCAGTATCTACTATCTCGGGCTGTACCTTCCAGTTTGAGTTTGTACATATAAATATATAAATATATATAGTTGCGGTTCTGGAAACCGCATCCCTCCAACACCAATGGCAGCCAACATTCAGTGGTCCCCAGACAGTTATTTCATTAATGTACGTTCAGATAGTCCCTTCCTTCTTGTCTCATGGGTCAAACGGGACAGTGCGTTGTGTAAATGTCACAGTTCGGTCTGATTAAATCTCTGAAGTCAGGTCAGGTTCGATCTGTGGCCTGCTACAGGTACCATGTAAACCTGTACTAACCTGTTCCATGGTCGGGTTGCCGGCGACTAAACCGTCTCCCCCACCAGGTTTTCTGGTGAGGAGGGTGTTTGGATATGGACACCCAGCAGGATTAAAAACAAAACCTGTCAAAGGGCGGAGGAGCTCCTTGTGAGCCAACGGCCATCCATATCTAGTGCCCAACTGTGTCTGCGTATGTCCTCCTGCAGTTGGGTTACTTCTTATTAGGAGGTTGGTGGCAGGATTTGCACTCCGGCCACCGTAAAACGCTTCATTCCGCAAAACGCAAAAACGCAAAAAAATCTGAAAACCCACACCGTGGGAGTACCTCCTGTGCAGCTTCCCTTCGCAGGGCAGCTCACCGGATGACGGGATTGGGGCAAAGCCTTTGGGACCCCCAATCTTTGATAGGAGGGAAACCACGGGGTAACATCCCTGGGTCAGATTGCGGGAGAGTGTGTCGGAGTGGTGCTGAGGTGTCGTCCACCAGACGGCGGTCTCCTTGGGTTAACCTGAGGCAGTCCCTTCGGGTGGGTGCCTGGAATGTCCTATCCCTAAGAGAGGATGATCACCTGTCTCTGTTATCATCTGAGCTCAAGCGTTTGGACATCGGGATTGCAGCTCTCTCTGAGGTTCGGAGACCGGATTGCGGTGAGATAATGGTGGGTGGTTACACCTACTATTGGTCTGGTCGCCCTGATGGTTACCATACCCAAGGAGTTGCTGTAGCTGTGTCCAATAAGCTGACCCCAATGATAATTGAGGTAACACCGGTCAACGAGCGTATTATGAGATTAAGGATTCGTCACTCCTTAGGTGTCATTTCCCTGGTCTCTATTTATGCTCCGACTGAGGCGAGTGATCTCACCGTGAAGGATGCATTCTACGCCACACTCGAGTCTGTGGTTAATCAGTGCCCCAGACGAGATACACTTCTAGTCTTGGGGGATTTCAATGCATCGACTGGAACTGATAGGGATGGTTATGAGGTGTGTGTTGGTCCCCATGGGTCAGGAACTATGAACCAGAATAGCACTAAGTTCCTTTACTTTGCAAGAAGTCATGGACTTAGGGTGGCTGGTTCATGGTTTCAGCGCCCACAAGCTCATCGCTGGACTTGGTATTCCAACGCTGGCGGTGTGGCAAAGGAGATTGACCATGTCCTCATTGACGGTCGTTGGAGGATGATCCAGAACTGCAGGGTCTACCGGAGTGCTCAGTTCCTCAATACTGACCACAGGCTTGTTGTAGCAACTCTAAAGCTGCACCTTAAATCCTGGAGAATGGTACCATCCCAGCCAAGGCTGGATGTTGGCAAGCTCAGGGATGAGAGAGTAGCTGAGGAGTTTGCGAACAGGCTGAGTGGACACTTGGGGGGTCTGGGTGCTTTGGGGGGTCCTGAAGAGTTGTGGAGCACCTTCAAGACCACCGTCCTTAATGTTGCCGGTGGATGCCTTGGAGTTCACCGCAGGACAAAGAAGAATTTTGTCTCTCAAGGGACACTGGATACCATTGACCAGAGTCGCAGGGCCAGGCTGAATGGCAGAGCTGAGCTGTTCAGGGAGCTGAGGCGTAAAACTGTACTTGCACTGAGGGTGGACAAGGAGGCCTATGTGCGAGGAATCTGTGAGGGGGTAGAGCATCACCTGTGGACAGGTGATTCTCGTCCTGCTTACAGGGGAATTTGCGCTTTACGTTCATCCAAGCCCATCCCTCGGAGCACTGCAGTTCGAGCAGAGAGTGGTAGGCTCTTGACAGAGGAGTCTGAAGTGAAGGCCCGCTGGGCCGGTTACTTTGAGCGGTTGTACCAGGCTGATCCCCCAGCTGTCGAGTTGGACGTCAAGGGTGTTACAATCCCTGTTGCCGACCCTCGAATCAACTGTGGTCCACCATCGCTTGTGGAAACACGGGCTGCGGTGAACCAGTTGAAACGGGGCAAAGCTCCAGGGATCTGTGGCATCCATGCTGAACTTCTCAAGGCTGGTGGAAATGCTGCACTCGTGTCGTTGCATGCAGTTTTGTGCTCTGCCTGGAACACAGGCATCATCCCAACTGACTGGAAGAGGGGCCTTGTTGTCCCTCTCTGGAAAGGGAAGGGTGATCGCCAAGACTGCAACAACTACCGAGGGGTGACGCTGCTCTCAGTGCTGGGCAAGGTCTTTGCTCGGATAATTCTTGATAGGGTTCGCCACCATCTGCTTGAGCACCAGCATCCAGAGCAGTCAGGCTTTACACCAAAGGGTTCAACGATTGACCGTATCCTTGCACTTCGTGTCCTCACCGAACGCAGATGAGAGTTTCGGCAGGGGCTGCTTGCAGCCTATGTTGATCTCTGTAAAGCGTTCGATTCAGTGAATCGGGATGTCCTCTGGAGGATTCTTGGTCTTCGTGGGGTGCCACCGAAACTGATCGATCTGATGTCTGAACTCTACTCTGGTACTGAGAGTGCTGTGAAGTGTGGTGGTACCATCTCTGACTTATTTCCAGTTGTTACTGGAGTTCATCAGGGATGTGTACTTGCCCCCACACTTTTCAGCACTTGTATGGACTGGATTTTTGGGAGGATGTCGGAGAGATCAAGTTGCGGTGCATCGTTTGGCAATGTCAAGATCTCGGACCTTGATTTTGCAGATGATGCAGTCATCTTTGCGGAGACTTTAGACATCCTCTTGGGGGTCCTCGAGGTGCTGAATGAGGAGTCGGAGCCATTGGGATTACGGATTTCTTGGGTCAAAACTAAGATCCAGGCTTTTGGTGACATCTTGGATGCTGCTGTCCTGTCTGTGTCTGTTTGTGGTGAGGATGTTGAGGTCGTGGAGAGATTCACTTACCTTGGCAGTGATATTCATGTCTCCGCAGGTTGTGAGCCGGAGGTCAATAGACGTCTGGGTCGGGCCTGGGGAGTCATGGATTCACTGGATCATGGGGTGTGGTGCTGCCGGTACCTGTGCGGGAGGACGAAAGTCCGAGTCTTCATGTCCTTGGTACTTCCAGTCTTGCTCTATGGGTGCGAGACTTGGACTTTGACCAAGGATCTGAGACGGAGACTTAATTCCTTTGGTACCAGGTCTCTTCGGAGAATCCTTGGCTATCGCTGGTCGGATTTTGTGTCCAACGAGCGGTTGCTGTGAGAGACTCGGATGAGATTTGTTACCTGCATAGTCTGTGAGCGTCAGCTGCGGCTATATGGACATGTGGCTCGTTTTCCTGATGCTGATCCTGCTCACCAGATTCTCTCAGCGAGGGAGTCTCATGAGTGGAGGAGGCCAGTGGGCCGACCACGTGCCTCATGGTTGCAGCAGGTTGACCATCATCTCAAGGAGATGGGGATGGGCCTGGCATCTGGAGACTAATTATATTCTATCTTTTCCCTTGGTTCCTGACACAGATCGGGGCTGGCGCTGCGCACACCACCGCTTTTGATGAATGACCGCATGCTTGATGGCGGCGGACCCGGGCATAGCCCCGGGGTAATTTATTATTGCACACGGAGCGGGGCGCGAGTGGCACACATCTTGTTCGGGTCTGCGCATGTGTTACCATAGCATCTTACCGTCGGTCTTCGCTGACCACCGCGGCCGCGGTTGTCTCCCACGGACAGCGAACATCCTTTCGCCTATCCGCCCGGCGAGGCTGCAGCCAGGCAGAGGTGCGCTGTACGGCTTGGGCCGCATGGCTTACAGGCAGGCAGCTTACAGGCAGGCAGGCAGGCAGCTTACAGGCACATTGACTGGTGCTGACCACCGGTCGCCGTGGATGGCCCAGGTGTTCGGTGCAGGGCGATTCGTGTCACTGTGCTCAGAGCGAGAAGATTCCGCAGCTTGGAACCATCTGTCCTTCCTTCACGCCTGTCGGGCGCACCTCATTTCTCTGGATCGATGCGAGCTGCTTGAAGTGCCACGAAGCAGGAGACGATGCGCCAAATGTCAGGGAGGTATCGCCCAGCGGAGCATCCTCCCAAAACGTATTTGTGGTGTGGTCGGTCAATCGTGCAAGGTATTGAGAGATCGTTAGCCTCATCTCCTCTCCTCTCTCTTGTCATTAACTCCTCTTCATCGGGATGTGTGTGCGTGTGTGTGTGGTTGTGTGTGTGCGTGTGCGTGTGCGTGTGCGTGTGCGTGTGTGTGTGTGTGTGTGTGTCATGGCGCCTGTTCTCGCTTAAGTTAAGAGTGTACAAGAATTATATCGGGATAAGTCTGCTCTGTGTCTGCTTTTGCAAGTTGCTTGTATTATTGTCGCACCACACTTTTCTTCCTATCCATAATCACAAACAATAAAATCTATTCACTGTGCTACATATCTTTCCTCGCCTGCCTGTTAATACATTATTTGCAGAAATGTTCCGAGCTCGTTTGTGTCTTTTCTTTCATTGATCCAGCATGGTCCGTATCCTAACCGAGCCGGGACTTTTTTCCCTCTGATCGGTTCCTCTTCGCCGGTACATCCTTGGCAGTGTCACTCGGCTGCATCTGATCCGGTAAGGTGATCCGGTTCTGACAAGGCATACAGAGGGCGTGTCCCTCGGTAATTAGATCTTGTGGTTATTTTTCTAGATCACCAGATAAACTAGACGGAGGATCCTAGGTCACGTGGTTGAGTTGTTGGTATTCACGGTCGGTTAGCGACCTGCCACATCATGGAATTATCCATGTGCGATGGCCTGCAATTCCGGGGAGTTTGGTGGGAACCCAAGATAGCCCCCCTCCCCCCCTTCCCACTTACAAAGCACGTAGAGGTCTGTAATTTTTATCATAGGCACACTTCAACTGTGAAAGAAGGAATCTAAAACAAAAATCCTGAAAATCACATTGTATGATTTTAAAATAATTCATTTGCATTTTATTGCATGAAATAAGTATTTGATCACCTACTAACTAGTAAGAATTCCGGCTCTCACAGACCTGTTAGTTTTGTCTTTAAGAAGCCCTCCCATTCTCCACTCATTACCTGTATTAACTGCACCTGTTTCAACTCGTTATCTGCATAAAAGACAGCTGTCCACATTCAATCAATCAAACTCCAACCTCTCCACAATGGGCAAGACCAGAGAGCTGTCGAAGGACATCAGGGACAAAATTGTAGACTTGCACAAGGCTGAGATGGGCTACAGGACAATAGGCAAGCAGCTTGGTGAGAAGGCAACAACTGTTGGCGCAATTATTAGAAAATGAAAGAAGTTCAAGATAACAGTCAATCTCCCTCGGTCTGGGGCTCCATGCAAGATCTCACCTCGTGGAGCCTTAATGATCATGAGAAAGGTGAGGGATCAGCCCAGAACGACACGGCAGGACCTGGTCAATGACCTGAAGAGAGCTGGGACCACAGTATCAAAATTAACCATCAGTAACACACTACGCTGTCATGGATTAAAATCCTGCAGCGCATGAAAGGTCCCTCTGCTCAAGCCAGCGCATGTCCAGGCTTGTCTGAAGTTTGCCAATGACCATCTGGATGATCCAGTGGAGGAATGGGAGAAGGTCATGTGGACTGATGAGACCAAAATAGAGCTTTTTGGTTTAAACTCCACTCGCCGTGTTTGGAGGAAGAAGAAGGATGAGTACAACCCTAAGAACACCATCCCAACCGTGAAGCATGGAGGTGGAAACATCATTATTTGGGGATGCTTTTCTGCAAAGGGGACAGGACGACTGCACTGTATTGAGGGGAGGATGGATGGGGCCATGTATCACGAGATCTTGGCCAACAACCTCCTTCCCTCAACAAGAGCATTTTCGATGGGGCGTGGCTGGGTCTTCCAGCATGACAACGACCCGAAACACACAGCCATGGCAACAAAGGAGTGGCTCCGTAAGAAGCATCTCATGGTCCTGGAGTGGCCTCGCCAGTCTACAGAGCTGAACCCAATGGAAAATCTTTGGAGGGAGCTGAAAGTCTGTGTTACCTAGTGACAGCCCAAAACCTGAAGGATCTGGAGAAGATCTGTATGCAGGAGTGGGCCAAAATCCCTGCTGCAGTCTGTGCAAACCTGGTTAAGAACTACAGGAAAGGTCTGATCTCTGTAATTGCAAACAAAGGTTTCTGTACCAAATATTAAATTCTGTTTGTCTGATGTATCAAATACTTATTTCAAGCAATAAAATGCAAATTAATTATTTAAAAATCATACAATGTGATTTTCAGGATTTTTATTTTAGATTCAGTCTTTCACAGTTGAAGTGTACCTATGATAAAAATTACAGACCTCTATGTGCTTTGTAAGTGGGAAAACCTGCAAAATCGGCAGTGTATCAAATACTTGTTCTTCCCACTGTATATATATATATATATATATATATATATATATATATATATATATATATATATATATATATATATATATATATATATATATATATATATATATATATATATATATATATATATATATATAAATATAACGACAAGCAAACGTGAATAAAAATTTTAATATTCATATTTTTGTGCGACAATGTTATTTTGCTTCCAGGCCAGGTTTTGTTTCACGACATTCCATTCACAGATCCAATGTTTCTGATGAAATGTCATTCTCTCTCTCAAGTGCAGCCTGTGGCTGCTGGTTGCATCATTGGTTGGGACATGGCGATGCCGCTGATGCAGTGTCCCCCTTACCCATACACTGATGCTCATTTTGCCGACCTCAGAAGGATGACAGGCTGAGCCAACTTCCTGGTGTATTTTGATTCAGCGGCCAATAGGGCTTGAACTCAGGACCATCGGATCCCAAGCCGCCACCCTAACCACGAAGCCAACACCAGGCTTTATGAAATGTCATTAAGATGGCATGACATTCACCTTAAGACTCTAACTTGAACTTTCCTGCATTTTAAGGCAAGAAATCACAAGAATGTGGAAAAAAAAAACATTTCTGGCAGGAAGCAGTCCCCGGAAGAGGGTGTCCTTCCTTCTGATACCTCTGTGTTGAATGGTCCACAGTCCCTGCAACATATACATATCTAACTGCACTCACCTTTTCTTTACCTATTGAATCATTTCATCTTAAACCTAAAAAATCCTTTGGAATTATTGATTTACATCATATGAGTGAAATGTGTCACTTAGAATGTTCAATAATATTATGTGGTGTCATCCCAACAGCAATTAGCCCTACCCCTCCTCTTTGTCATTTGGCTGCTGACCATAGGTACAGTCAGGTCAGGTCAGTTATGGGAGCATGTGCTGGAGCAGCACGTTGCGTCTGGTGTGGGAGCATCAACTGTGCTAATGTATTCCATGACCTTGCTGATGATTGGAAGTAAGCTTATAAGTCTGTCATGAAGGTGATCAGTTCTTGCACCTTTTTTATGTAATACAGTGATGTTGGCTGATTTCCAAGCATATTGAAGATGACCTTGGGCAAATTATAGGGTGAAAAGGGCAGAGAGTGGATGTGAAAGAGCAGCAGAGCAGGTTTTTAGAACATGTGGACTGATGCTGTCTGGTCCAGTAGCACAGAGTCGAGGGTTGAGAGAACCTTCTCCACCTTCTCAGGTGCAAAAGACACAGAGTCCAGGAACAGTTGGGTATGATGGAGAAGGATAAACACCAAGAGTGAGGGGTTGGGGACACAAGATTTGGAAGCAAACACAGAATTGGGGCGCTTAGCCATCTCACAAGTGGAGTCAGCTCTGGTGCCATTTGAGGAGATGGAAGGGGAGCATACACAAGAGACAGACTTAACAAGGTATCAATAGGTTTTAGAGGAGGGAAACAATTTGAAAGTCCAATCGTGAGGTTGGACAGATGTTGTTTCCTCTCTCCTGAGAGTGGACACACACTTGTCGAGGACTTTTTGGAATGTACTGAGATTGTATTTGGTCATAATGGCATTTTCGATAGAGAAGGCAAGTTGATTCAGAGAAACCGCCTCACCACATGATTCAGTGTATGATGGGAAGGAAGAAAGGTAGGTTAATTGATGGTGAGATGGGATAAATCTGTGCATGAGAGGAGGTTTCGGTGGAAGAATTCCCAAGCTGAGTTAATGTCAGGGGCCGTAGATATGAGAGTCCAGTCCTGAAGGGATGGCTGCCTGAGTGAACTGCCAGATTTGCCAGCATTGAGGCACCTCTCTGTGAATAACGAGAGACATGTTGACATCCACAAGCATATGATCAGATGAACCAACTGGAACAACCAACCAACAGAGGAAGAGCAGGAGACATTTGCAGGAAAGTTAGTTATCCCCAAGTCCAGAAGGGACGATTTGCCATTGGGGAAAATCTGGGTTGGAACATTTACAGATTGATTTAGTCCCACGGAGTCACAGAGGCCCTTTGCTGAAATGCCTTGGCTGGTGAGAGAGGTACCAACTCCCAGCCAATTTACATGGTGACAATTGAAATCACCACAAATGAGGAAGAGAGAGAATTGGGATGAGTGGATAAAAGTTTGTCCATGTTGTCTGAGAGAGATGTAGATGGAGTCGTCACTGTTTGAAAGCTGTACAGCACACAGGCAAACTAATTTAGAAGTGCGAGCAGAGGGGAAGTCACAGCCAGAGGTACTTCTGGGGGTTGGGAGGTGTAAGATCAGTACAAGGGCAGTGAGAAATTGACTTATTGAAGTGAAGTGAAACTACAAGCCTTCCTCCTTCCAAATTTCCAGTTTTTCCCTCCTGGGAGTTTCCTTCTGTATCCATCTTGTCCACCCCATGCATCCTCTCCCACCTCCATTCCTCCCCACACCCATTGTTTGTCCATGTCTGCCTTTATATTGGCCTTCAACTCTGCTGTTGGTGTTTCCTCCCTCTCTGCTGTTCCTTTTTCCTGTTGCATCCTAATCCATTCAGGGCTCTTCCATGAGCCTCGACCACATATACCAAAAAAGAAAAGTTCAGTTTGAGTACGAAGTGGATGCGGACGGGCTTGGCATTTTAAGATGCTTTCTGGTCTAATATTTGTTACATTAACAGGTTGGTTGGCCCATTTGGCGTTTCTCTCTGAACCAATGGCTTATGATGTCAGAGACCTAGGTTCAAATCGCATGGCATGTTGGAGAACCCAGGTTCATTCTCCCACATACCAAATTTATTCCTCCATTGTTGACTGAAGTCCTTGTAATTCACATCACAGCACATTGATGTCTAACATCTTTATCCTGCACATGGTATATTTGTTGAAGCTCCAACCTGAACTGTAGAATCCTGTATTAAAATAAATAAAGTATAAAGGTAATGAATAAGAATACATGTCTGGTCTCTCGATTTCAGTTTAGTGCGAGATTAAAAACTGAAGAGCATTCCATTCCTCTTTTTCCAATTTCCTTTGATGATTGATTCCCTGAGATAATGTGCTTACGGACCCCTCTACCCACCCCTCATCGGTTAAAAAGAAAAAAAAGTTGATGCAACAACCAATCATTGTTCGTGCTTACTTGACTTCAAAATCCTCCGCAGCGAGTCTTGCATTTTCCATCTCCAGCATGAGGCGCGTGTTGTCCACTTTGGCACACTCAATCTGTACTCAGAAAATCGGAAAAAGACACACACACACACACACACACACACACACACACACACACACACACACACACACACACACACACACACACACACACACACACACACACACACACACACACACACACACACACACACACACACAGTACTTAGCTTTGATGTTTATGATTATTAATTGTTTGTGCATACAAAGTGAAAAGCAGAGAAGTGTTTTTCAACACTGAATCCTTCATTCCTCTCTACAACAGAGATCACATCTATTCCACTTTCTTTGATGTCATTTAATAATAATTTGTAGAGGAGCTTCTGGGGAGGAGCTTCTGCTCCACCCTGATAAGGGTCAGGCCCATAATGCGTGTCCATGGATGTTCCCTTGATGCGTACGGGGTGGACTGATTTATAAAATTGAGAACTTAATTCTCTTCCTGGTATTGGCTGCAGTACGATCCTACTGCGAAGCCGGAGGCTGTAGTTCTGCTTAGCTCATGCCTCAAGACAGAGCCGACGCAACTATTCAGCTAGCAGAGCCTTTATAAAATTGCAATTGTTCCTGGCCACCTCCACAACTGGTTTGTGTACCCCAGACAGGTTAATGTGTGGATGGTCAGGAAGCATACAGCAATAGGCAGGTGAGGCACTTGCTTCCTGGTACCCACTACAGTGATGGAGGTCTGATATCTTTCTCTCTGTCTCTCTCTCCATGTATATACTCCATCAAGCTGTGGATGAAGGCAAGACCTTCATTTTCAGCTTGATGGAGTACTGCTCTCCTCTCTGGACTGGCTCCCCTGCCTCACATCTTGCTCAGCTTGACGCTGTGGAAACCAAGGCCTTCAAGATCATTGAAATCTCCCACACTGAAGCTGAGTAAATGGGCTTATGACTTCACCATGGTCGACAGGTCGGTGGTTTCTCTGTTTTCTTCCAACTCTTTTCTGGTCTTACACACCCTGCTCTTTCCATGCTTTGTCCCCCCCCCCCCCCAGGTGTCTGCAGAGCTCCCACAGCCCACCATCAACTCCCTTCTGGTGAAACTACCTAAATCCTGAATCATTGTTCACCTCCACTCATTCGTTTCTCTTTTTTTCCTGCATGTGGAATCAACTTCCACATCCTCCTATTCTTTCCTCCTTGTCTTCAAGACAGCTGTTCACCACCATCTCAGATAGTCTCCAATCCAAAACCATGATCTTTTCTACCCTCGTTAACCCCACCCAAATCCCTCCAAATTTTCCAGTTTTTCTTCCTTGGAGTTTCCTTTCCATGCATGTGTTTTGCATCCTGTTTTTGTCTGTTACATCCTAATCCGTTCAGTGTGCTAGAATCTAGATCTTCCACGAACCTCCACTGTATTGAAAAACAAAGGGAGAAGAAGAAGAAGAAATACCTCTGTATCAAACACCCTGGTTGTAACAAACATTCAAAAGATGTATTCATTGGTGCAAAATGTCCCCGTGTTAATGATAAGTTGTTGTATTGGAAAACCCAGATTATAAAGAAAGATTTGCTTTGGCCTGGCAAGTTGAACACAGACACAAGGCACGCTTTGTCCAGTGCATTTGAATATCCACAAAATACAGAGATTTCCAAAATGAAATACCAAAGACATGGAAAGAAACAATAATATTTTTTGTTGTCAGCATTTTTGCATCACAAGAGTGGTGAAATGCACCGCCAAGCAAAATACATTGTGAACCAAGGAAGAGGCACCTCTTATTGTTGCTAAACAACCACTTAATGCACAAACCCCACCTCTAAAATACAGTATGAAGCTGATATATATATATATATATATATATATATATATATATATATATATATATATATATATATATATATATTACCTCTGCATGTAGGATACACTCCAATATCTGCTTGGAGTCTTCAAGGTAGGTCTAGGAGTATGCGCCGGAGCAGCGTGTCGCTGCATCCATTTCCCGCTGGTACTCCAGAGGCCCCGGTCTGGCTATCCCCCAGGTAGATACCTGGCCCATCCCCATCTCCTTGAGATGCTGATCAACTTTCTGCAAGCACGAGGCACGTGGTCGGCCCATTGACCCTCCTCCACTCATGAGGTTCCCTCGCTGAGAGAATCTGGTGAGCAGGATCAGCGTCAGGAAAACGAGCCACATGTCCATACAGCCACAACTAATGGTCAAGGACTATGCAGATAACAAATCTCATTTGAGTCTCTCTCAGCAACCGCTCAGTGGACACAATGTCCGACCAGCAATCTCCAAGGATTCTCCGAAGAGACCTGGTACCATAGGAATTAAGTCTCCATCTCAGATCGCTAGTCAAAGTTCAAGTCTCACATCCGTAGAGCAAGAATGGAAGCACCGAGGACCTGAAGACTCGGAATTTCATCCTTCTGCACAGGTACTGACAGCGTCACACCCCATTATCCAGTGAATCCATGACTCCCCAGGCCCGACGCAGACATCTATTGACCTCAGGCTCATAGCCAGCAGAGACGTGAATATCACTGCCAAGGTAAGTGAATCTCTCCATGACGTCAACATCCTCACCACAAACAGGAACAGACAAGATAGCAGCATCCAAGATGTCATTGAAAGCCTGGATCTTAGTTTTGACCCAGGAAACCTGTAATCCCAGGGGCGCTGATTCATCATTCTGCAGCTCGAGGACTCCCAAAAGGATATCCAGAGTCTCCGCAAAGATGACTGTGTCATCTGTGAAAACAACGTCAGAATTCTTGACATTCCCAAACGATGCACAGCAGATTGATTTCTCTGATATTCTCCCCAGAATTCAGTCCACACAAGCACGGAAAAGTGTGGGGCCAGTGTACACCCCTCAAGAACTCCAGTAACAAATGGAAATAAGTCAGAGATGGTATCACCACATGTCACAGCACTCAGTACCAGAGAATAGTTCAGACATCAGATCGATCAGTTTCGGTGCCACCCTATGAAGACCACAAATCCTCCAGAGAGCATCCTGATTTACTGAATCAAATGCTTTCCAGAGATCAAGATAGGCTGCAAGTAGCCCTGCTGAAACTCTCATCTGCATTGAGTGAGGACCTGAAGGGCAAGGAATCAGTCAATCGTTAACCTCTTTGGTGTAAAGCCTGATTGCTCTGGGTGCTGGTGCTCAAGCACATGGTGGCAAACCCTCTCAAGAATTATCTGAGCAAAGAACTTGCCTGGCACTGAGAGCAGATTCACCCCTCAGAAGTTGCTGCACTCCTGGCTATCACCCATCCCTTTACAGAGAGGACAACAAGGCCCCTCTTCCAGCAAGTTGGGATGATGCCTATGTTCCTGGCAGAGCACAGAACTGCATGCAATGACAGGAGTACAGCATTTCTACCAGCCATGAGAAGTTCAGCATGGACGCCACAGATCCCAGGAGCTTCACCCCATTTCAACCGGTTCACCGCAGCCCGTGTTTTCACAAAAGAAAGTGGATCACAGGTGATCGTATGGTCAGCAATGGGGAAAGATACATCCCGAACATCCAACTCAACAGCGAGTAGATCAGCCTGGTACAGCCGCTAAAAGTAACCGGTCCAGTGGGTTTTCACTTCAGACTCCTCTGTCAAGATCCCACCACCCTCCACTCAAACTGCAGTATACTGAGGGATGGGCTTGGAGGAATGCAATGGGCAAATTGCCCTGTAAGCAGGATGAGAATCACTTGACCACAGGTGATGCTCCACCCCCTCTCGGATTCCTCGCACAAAGGCCTCCTTGTACACCCTCAGCACACGTTCAGTTTTATGCTTCAACTCCCTGAACTGCTCAGCTCCGACATTAGGCCTGGCCCTGTGAATCTGGTCAATGGTATCCAGTGTCACATTTTTTGGTGGGGAACAGACTCTGTGCAGAGCGTTGGTGCTGCTAGAGCAGTTTCCTTGGCTATTGGGAACAATCCTGGATGGGTCACCACTTCGACACAGGATACCAGCAAGCTGGCACTCATTTTGCCGACCTCAGAAGGATGACAGGCAGAGTCAACCTCACCTAGTATTAATTCAACAGCCAAGTGGGATTTGAACTGAGGATCCTTGGATCCCAACTCACCACCATAACATTAAGCCAACACCATGCAGGGTGTCACTTGAGATACAAAATTCTTCTTTGCCCTATGGTGTGTTCCAAGACATCCACCGGCAACATCAAGGATGGTGGTCTTGAAGGCACTCTCCATCTCTTCAGGATTTCCCAAAGCACCCAGACCATGCTCCAAATCTCCACTTCACAAACTCCTCAAGTGCCCTCTCATTCTTGAACTTGCCAACATCCAGGCTCGGCTGGGGTGGTACTATTCTCCCTGATTTAAGGTGTAACTTCACAGTTGCTACCACAAGCCTGTGTTCAGTATTGAGGAACTGAGCACACCGGTCGACCCTGCAGTCCTGGATCATCCTCCAGTGACAATCAACGATCATGTGGTCAATCTCCTTTGCCACACCACCAGCGTTGGAATACCAAGTCCAGCGATGAGCCTGTGGGTACTGAAACCATGAACAAGCCACCCGAATTCCATGACTTCTTGCAAAATCGTATAATAACCATCCCCATCAGTTCCGTTCGATGCAGTGAAATCCCCCAAGACGAGAAGAGTATCTCGCTTGTGGCACTCATCAACCACAGACTTGAGTATGGCATCGAATGCATCCTTCTCGGTGAGATCACTCACCTCAGTTGGAACATATACAGAGACCAGGGAAACAACACCCAAGGAGTGACAAATCCTTAGTCTCATAATACACTTGTTGACCGGTGTTACCTCAATTATCATTAGAATAAGTTTATTGGACACAACTACAGCAATTCCTTCAGCATGGTAACCATCTGAGTGACCAGACCATTAGTAAGTGGAACCACCTGCCATGATCTCGCTACTATCCGGTCTCCAAACCTCAGAGAGTGCTGCAATACCATTGTTCAAACTCTTGAGCTCAGATAACAGAGAGAGGTGATCATCCTCTTTCATTTGTAGGACATTCCAAGCACCCACCCAAAGGGACTGCCTCAGGTTAATCAAAGGAGACCACTGTCTGGTGGATGACACCTCAGCACCACCCCCAACACACATGACCACAATATGACCTGGAAGGTTACCCTGTGGTTTTCCTCCTGTCATCAAAGAGTGGGGGTCCCAAAGGCTTTGCTTTTACAATTTTCTTGTCTTTTGCAAAGTGAAGGGTTTTACGGTGGCCGGAGTGCAAATCCTGCCACAACTTCCTAAAATATGTCACCCAACTGCAGCAGGACATCTGCAGATACAGTTGGGCACGAGATTGGATGACCGTTGGCTCACAAGGAGCTCCTCCTCCCTTTGACAGGTTTTGTTTTTAATCCTGCTGGGTGTCCATATTGATACACCCTCCTCATCAGAAAACCTGGTGGGGGAGATGGTTTAGTCACCGACAACCCGACCATGAAAGAGGTTAGTACAGGTTTCCATGGTCCCTGTAGCAAGTCACAGATCTGATCTGGCCTGACCTGACTATCATCTTAAGCCGCCTGTATACATGTATAGTTTTTTTGCACGATCCCAGGCTCATAGTGGAGTTGTCATGCACATATCTCACACACATGGACATACAGACAAATACACGAGACACAACACAGGACTGTTAGACTAGACATACACAGCCACTGAGCTTTGGTGACATTTTCAGGGCACTTGAGGTACCAGCGATGTTGTGACAATGATGCCGCCTTTCTCAGTCCAGACACCATTTTTGTCGTGGGTATGAGGAAGCAAATGTCACATTAGCTATTGTTGCATGCATCCTGACCAACAGAAAATGCCTGCCACACATTAACCTGTTTGTGCTACCCAAAATAGTTCTGGCAGCAGCCAGGAAATTTGAATTTAAAAAAGGTTCTAAACAGTTGTGTCGGCTTGCATATTAGGCAGGAGGTTAGAACAGCTACAACCCCTTACATCTCCAAAGGATTGCACTGCAGCCAATAATGGGAAAATAATTCAATTGTCAATTTTGTTCCGGCTTGTTGACCATGGACATGTGTTTCTGGCTTGTTGACCCTCATGCAGTACAATCCTCCAGATATGTGGGGTGCTAGAGCTTTGCTCAGTCCATGCCTAATAGGCAGAGTCGATGCAACTGTTTGGCCTGAAGAGCACTATACATATGTATGTATAAATATATATATATATATATATATATATGTATATATGTATATATGTATATATGTATATATGTATATATATATATATATATATATATATATATATATATATGTATATATGTATATATATATATATATATATATATATATATATATATATATATATATATATTACCATATCCCTGTGTCTTAAGAGGCGACCAGGGTTGCGTCAGGAAGGGCATCCGGCGTAAAACGTGCCAAATCACTATGCGGATCATGCGGATGATCCGCTGTGGCGACCCCGAATGGGAGCAGCCGAAAGAAGAAGATATATATCTTCTTCTTCTTCTTCTTTCGGCTGCTCCCGTTAGGGGTCGCCACAGCGGATCATCCGTGTGATCCGCATAGTGATTTGGCACAGGTTTTACGCCGGATGCCCTTCCTGACGCAACCCTGGTCGCCTCTTACGACACAGGGATATGGTACACCTATTTTAACCGGGGTATACACCGGCCCAGTATACTGGTACTCATTTCGCCGACCTCGGAAGGATGACAGGCTGAGTCAACCCCCTGGTGTATTAATTCAGTGGCCCAACGGGGCTTGAACTCAGGACCTTTTGGATCCCAAGCCGCTGCCCGAACCACTGCGCCACACACCAGAAAGAAGAAGATATATATATATATATATATATATATATATATATATATATATATATATATATGTATGTATATATATATATATGTATATATATATATATATATATATATATATATATATATATATATATATATATATATATATATATATATATATATATATATATATATATATATATATGTATATATTGTTGCGAATTGGCGCCCGCTCGACTCGAATGGCGGCCTCCTCGCCCACCAGAACGGACAATTCTGTCGTGACCCTCTCGGAACAACGCCAGGAGCAGGGGTTTAACCCCACCACGACCGTGCCAATTGCACACCCGCGCAGGATAGGGTTGCTCGCCAAATTCGATCTACCTAAGTACCTGTGTGGATGGTCGACCGGGCGATCGTACCTCGCCGCAGGTCGACTCCGGACACGAACCGCTCAAGCGGTCCGTTCCATGCTATCGGGATAACCGAGCGGTGTTATCGTCGGCCTCGACGGTTCCGATTAATTATCGGGCGTTTTAAGCCGACTACGAACCCTTTAACGTGAAGCAGGATGGAGGGTCAATAAAGAAAAGACGAAGCGAAACAGGAAAACAGTTCACACAATGCACATTTATTACGCGACACACGGAGAGCACACATATACAGCCAAACAGTCAAAATGCACCTATATCAGTAAAACAAAAGAAACAACGACGCAGAATTACAATCGAATACGCGTACACACGGCAACACTTATACAGTTCTACTTTACAAGACACGGTGCCGACACACATTTACTCAAAAGCAAAGGAAAGAAGCCACCCTCATAGACAAGGGGGCAGACGGGCCTGTAGGCCAATATGTGCGTGGACCTGAAGGAGCGGCCAGGTCCGCGAGACCGGGTGTGTCCTACCCGCGTCCTCGTGACGCGTTGGCGGATGAGCCGCAGATGTGGCGCGAGGCTGTGCCCCGACTCCGTGCTCCTTCATGGGTTTCGTTGGCATGACGTTTGGAGTGGGGTGGGAATGGGGCCCCCTTTGTTGCACTATCTCAGTGTGGGGGAAAAGGGGGAATTGTTGATGCTCTGGGGGAGGGAGAATGGCTGGCTGGCTTGGGTCCCATGACGAGCGATCTCCCACCGCGATCTCGTCGCCGACCGCTGTCCTTCTCGCCTCGGACCCGAGCTCCTTGGCCTCTTTCCTCTCTTACCAAAACTCTCTCTCTGCCAAAACTTTCTGCCACGATTCGCCTTGCGCTCGGCGTTTTATAGGCCGGCAGGAGAAACAATATGCAAATTTCTGGATCAGGATGAGCTCCGGGGCGGCGCCACGCTCGCCCATTGGACGGAGGAAAAGTGGGCGTGAACCTCCTTGATCCTAGAATTTGCATATTTAGATTTCACACGGACGCGCCTGGAGGCGGGGCCAAGCCGCTCCGCGCTTGCTGATTGGACGGATCAGAAGTGGGCGTGTAGTTTTCGTGATCCGAATTCTCCCTCGGAAAGGCCGCTATTTGCACTCTCGGCTCGGTGCGTATTTTGAACGAGCCCAAGACAGCCCGACGCTCAGTGTTCACAGGTGGTGCGGGAATGGCCGTAGAAGGAGAGAGGTGAGGGTGGTGGAGGGGTTTTGGTGGTGGTTTGATGGTTATGGCGGTTGAGACGTGGTTGGTTCAAAATAAAGATAGAACAGAAAAACAGCTATCTCAAAGCGTCACAGCCCGAATGAATCGCATAAATTCCCTCTAACAACGGTTTGGGGCTAACTACACATGTACTTAGAGTTATCTCACCTATGGGACCTGAATGGTGGTTTGCGAATTTCCACAGCCGTAACAATATATATATATATATATATATATATATATATATATATATATATATATATATATATATATATATATATATATATATATATATATATACACACTAATAAGTGTCAGTGTGTTTCTTCCATAACTCCAAAACCATAAAACCTAGCAGCCTGAAACTTTGCATGCATTCTAAGAATACTCCAAGGAAGTGCAGTCGTGAAAATTTGGTGTTTGGGTTAATTAAAACATCCCTTTTAAAGATAATTAATGGCCTTATTTAATTATACCCTTCATCAGGTTATCCTCGGCCACCTCGCTGTCAGGGGTCTAAAGGAGTTTCTGGGGTAACCTCGCTGGGGTCTGAAGCCAACATGTTTTTTTGGCCAGCTCAACCATGCCTTGATTTGGAACAGGCCACAACAATTTCGAATTGATAAAAAAAGTTTCACTTGCCCCACTCGCATTATCGAATGCTTGTTCATCAT
This sequence comes from Eptatretus burgeri, assembly GCF_056783735.1. Classification (NCBI taxonomy): domain Eukaryota; kingdom Metazoa; phylum Chordata; class Myxini; order Myxiniformes; family Myxinidae; genus Eptatretus; species Eptatretus burgeri. The sequence goes on from NC_140974.1 coordinate 49,156,745, forward strand.
AGCTAAGAATCGCTGGATACATTGCAATGCTTATAAATGCTGGGTACAACAACACCACTTGAACACGTCCAGAGACAAACTCCCGTCGGGACATAAACAACCCCCCAGAAACGTCTGGAGACAAACCCTGCCCAGACATGTCCAGAGACAAACACCGGCCAGACACAAAGACAGGGAGAGTGAGAGAGGTGTGGATATGTCCAAAGACAGGGAGAGTGAGAGTGAGAGTGACAGAGGCAGAGAGACAGAGAGAGAGAGAGAGAGACAGAGACAGAGACAGAGAGAGAGAGAGACAGAGACAGAGACAGAGACAGAGACAGAGACAGAGACAGAGACAGAGACAGAGACAGAGACAGAGACAGAGACAGAGACAGAGACAGAGACAGAGACAGAGACAGAGACAGAGACAGAGACAGAGACAGAGACAGAGACAGAGACAGAGACAGAGACAGAGACAGAGACAGAGACAGAGACAGAGACAGAGACAGAGACAGAGACAGAGACAGAGACAGAGACAGAGAGAGAGACAGAGAGAGAGAGAGAGAGAGAGAGAGAGAGAGAGAGAGAGAGAGAGAGAGATATGCTTTATGAACAACACACATACACAAACACTCCCACTCGCACTTTGCTGAAATACTGCGAGCCATTCGCTCAGGATAATTGAGCATGAACCACTCGCTCAGGGTGATGGAGCATGAAGCACTCATTCAGGATGACGGAGAATGAACCACTCGCTCAGGATTATTGAGCATGAACCACTCGCTCTGCATGACTTGGCAGGCAGAAGGGTCCTCAGTGAGTGAACGAACGATTCGCTCAGAAGGACGCAGCATGGTACCGCTATCAACTGTGAGGCATTCGTCAAGTGGCTTAAGCACTCAAGGTCGCACTCCAATGAAATGGTTGAGAAGGAGCGGTTGGCGAGGCTGTCATTGCATATCATAAAGGAGGATCCCTTTAACTTCTCAGCCAGTCTTTACCGTGCATTCAGCAATTAATAAAATAAAATGAATTCGTTCAAAAATGCCTTTATCCACAAAAGATTGGTAGCTCAATGCAGAACATCCCTGGTGACATCATAAAGTTAAATCGCCCGTGAAATAAATATGTGAAAATATAGACATAGATCTGACAGACGCTATGGATGGGCAGTTCCTCTGGGGGAGAATGTATGGAGAAGGAGGGACCATGGTCTTGCTTGCTTAAAGTAAATAGGTATATTTGTTTCGTAATTAGACTCGTTATCTATCTATAATTCCAGCAATCTGTGTGTTTGTGTGTGTGTTTGTGTGTGTGTGTGTGTGTGTGTGTGTGTGTGTGTGTGTGTGTGTGTGTGTGTGTGTGTGTGTGTGTGTGTGTGTGTCTGCGACCGCCGTTTCTCGACAACCACCAGTCCGATCTGATTGAAACTTGCCAGGTATATTGCTGGGGACCCGCGGATGTGCCTTTTCAAGGTTTGATATTAATCGGACGAGCGGTTCCAAAGTTACGGCCATTTTATTGCTTTTTTCAGTGTTGGAAAGGTGTATATATCGCAGCTGAAATGTCGTTCCACCTTATCATGCCATTTTTCCCAGATATCTCGGAATAATGATAACAGCATATTAATAATAATAATAATAATAATAACAATAATTGGCAGTAATAAAAAGAATAACGTGATACAATGACCAATATCTGTCAACCAATAACGACGTATATATTGTCTGTCAACCAATAATGACCAATAACGTCTGTCAACCAATGACAGGACACGGTGTTATGACGTCACAATGTTGTTTTTTGCACGATTGACGTCACAATTCTTCTTCTTCGTTTGTTATGGTGTCACAATTGACGCTGGGGACCTGAGTGTGTGCCTTTTCAAGGTTTGATATCGTTCTTCATCCATTTCAGCTGTTTCCCAAGTGTTTCCCAAGGTTTGAAAGCTGTTTTTTTTTTTCCAAAGGTTTGAATTAATTGCTGTGCTTGGTAGACATTTGTGAATACATTTACAGAGAGAGGACGAGAGAGGAGGGGGGAGAGAGGAGGGACGAGAGAGGAGGGGGAGAGAGGGGGACAAGAGAGGAGGGCCAGAGAGGGGAGGGAGAGAGGAGGGAGAGAGGAGGGTGAGAGAGAGGGGCGTCACAATTCAAGAGAGGGTGAGAGAGGAGGGGCGAGAGAGGGGGCGAGGGGTGAGAGAGGGGACGAGGCTGGGGGGAGGGAGGGGCGGGGGGAGAGAGAGGGGGTGTCACAATTCTTCTTCTTCTTCGTTTGATATGACGTCACAATTGACGCTGGGGACCTGAGTTTGTTTCCCCAGTTATAGCCACTTATGATACGGTTGGTCCGATCTAATTGAAACAATGCCCCAATCCAGTCGTCGTTTACGAGAGCGAAGGAACGAAGCTGCACATACTGGCACACACTTACGGGCACACAACTACGGGCCCGCACCAGTCTATCTATAATTCCAGCAATGTGTGTGTGTGTGTGTGTCTATCTGCGACCGCCGTTTCTCGACGACCACCAGTCCGATCTGATTGAAACTTGCCAGGAATATTGCCGGGGACCCGCGGATGTGCCTTGTCAAGGTTTGATATTAATCGGACGAGCGGTTCCCAAGTTACGGCCAAGTTATTGCTTTTTTCACTGTTGGAAAGGTGTATATGTCGCAGCTGAAGTGTCATTCCACCTTATCATGCCATTTTTTTCCCAAAGATATCTCAGACTAATGATAACAGCATATAAATAATACTAATCATAATAGCATAATAATTGGCAGTAATAAAAAGAATAACGTGATACAATGACCAATGTCTGTCAACCAATAACGACCTATATATTGTCTGTCAACCAATGGCAGGACATGGTGCTATGACGTCACGAATGACATCACAATTAATGTCTTTTTTTTTTGCACGATTGACGTCACAATTCTTCTTCTTCGTTAGGTATGACGTCACAATCGACGCTGGGGACCTGAGTATGTGCCTTTTCAAGGTTTGATATCGTTCTTCATCCGTTTCAGCTGTTTCCCAAGTGTTTCCCAAGGTTTGAAAGCTGTTTTTTCCCAAGGTTTGAATTAATTGTTCAAATTATTAATGAATCCCAAGGTTTGAATTTTCTCAAGGGAAACAAATGTTTCCCAAGGGTTTGACAGCTGTTTTTTCCCAAGGTTTGAATTAATTGTTGTGCTTGGTAGACATTTGTGAATACATTTACAGAGAGGAGGGGGGAGAGAGGATGGGGGAAAGAGGGGGGAGAGAGGAGGGGCAGAGAGGAGAGGGGGGCAAGAGAGGGGCCGAGAGAGGGGAGGGAGAGAGAGGGGGGTGAGAGAGAGGGGGCATCACAATTCAAGAGAGGGGGAGAGAGGAGAAGGCGAGAGAGGGAGGTGAGAGTGGGGCGAGAGTGGGGCGAGAGTGGGGCGAGAGTGGGGGCGAGAGTGGGGGCGAGAGTGGGGGCGAGAGAGAGGGGTGAGAGAGGAGGGGCGAGACTAGGGGGAGAGAGGGGGTGGCGAGAGAGAGAGGGGGCGTCACAATTCTTCTTCTTCTTCATTTGATATGACGTCACAATTGACGCTGGGGACCTGAGTATGTTTTCCAGGTGTTTCCCAAGTTATGGCCATTTATGATACGGTTGGTCCGATCTAATTGAAAAAATGCCCCAATCCAATCGTCATTTATGGGAGCGAAGGAATGAAGCTGCACATACTGGCACGCACCCACGGGCACGCACCTACGGGCCTGCACCTATGGTCCCGCACTAGTATATTTAAATTCCAGATTTCAACATTATCTGTCCGGCCGAAATCCAATCCTCAAAACCTAAATAATATTTCGATGATTTACTTTAATTAGTCCATCAGAATAGATCGTAGAAAATCATACCATCTGATGCATGACATCACTCCAAGCTCATAATTTGAAAACTATAGTAGTTACAAAAGCGATGGATACAGCAATTCGTAGCTATGATGAACAGGCATTCAATAATATGAGTGAGGAAAGTGAAAAAAAAAACTTTATCATAATGAAATTGTTGTGGCCTGTTCCAAATCAAGGCATGTTTGAGCAGGCCAAGAAACATGGCGGCTTCAGACCCCAGCGAACTTACCCAGGAAACGCATTAAGACCCCAGAGAGCAAGGTGGTCGGGGATTGCCTGATGAAGGCTATTATTAAATAAGGCCGTTAATTATCCTCAAAAGGGGTGTTTTAATTAACCCAAACGCCCAATTTTCACTCTTGCACTTCCTTCGTATTTTCTTAGTATGCTTGCAAAGTTTCAGGCTGTTAGATTTTATGGTTTTGGAGTTTTTGAGGAGACACACTGACATTTATTAGTGTAGATATATGCTTTTGTCATCGATGACATTCAAATTAATTTATAATCAATGTGTTGATTCAGCAGGTACATGACTTTGTCTTGTGACTCACTAAATAATTATTGATTAATGAAGTATCTTGAATTAGCTGTGATTATGTCAGACAGAGTTGTGCTGTTCCTACCACTCAAGACTTTTGTGACAGCACCCCCACCTATTTGGGCACAGGAGGTCAACACTCACAGCATTGTTATCAAATTCACACCAACACGATGTCGAACAAGACATTACCGGATTATAAATGTCTTCTTTTTTATCGGTAATGTATGCTTTATTTGATGACAACCACGTGGGAATATCGGCACAAAATCTGCTGCAAACATACCTCCCGGATAAAGTCGTGTATCTTGTTCAATGCTGGGTCCAAATGGTCCTCGGAAATGCAAGAGTTGGTGGTGGACTCTTTGATCTTGCACTCCAGCTCGCGATTTGCTCCTTCCAGGTAGCGCACTTTGCCCAGATAGCCGGCCAGGCGGTCATTGAGGTCCTGCATGGCTCCTTTCTCATCGCTGAGCAGCACGCCGCTGCACTGTTGAGAGTCTGAGCGCGAGAAGGAGCGCAAGAGCCCAGATGGCGGGCAGGATGCACGTGGTGGGCACATGACCACCGGTGTGCGGGTTCTACTCGTGCCGGATGGTCGAACGCACCTGCCGCCGGGACCCCCGCAAACACTCACAGCGCGACCGTAGCGTCTTGAGGCGCTGGTGCCGTACAAACCGCCAGCAGTGCGGCCACTCGTGCATGATCGCGTGGAAAAGGGACGGTTCGGTGTGGGACAGGTGGAAAGACCGAGGGTTGAGCACACCATGCGGACGGAGCAATCGTGAAGAGCGAGGGCAACGAGCAATAACGTTTGGGTTTGCTCTTGCGGAATGAAACGTTCATCGTGTTCAGTGTGATTTTCCCGCCTTTTTATCAATGCAATTCCGGGCTCTTTATTTTTATTTATTTTGTTTCAATATATTCTCACGGCCTTGTTGTAAACGAGACCTTGTTAAGTGGTTGCAACTATCAGACAGCGAGTGCAAATATTGGGAATTAGCCGCCCTTTCACACTCCACCCTCGTCTAACAAGCAAGGTTCGTGATTTTACAACAATTATCTGCGCGCTTCCTTGACGCCACATGGGGAATTAGACCTCTTTGGTAATTATGAAAATTTTAATAATCGAGGTGTATGGACACAAGATTTTTATGCATGCGTCTTGTCTTATTTTTTTTTCTTTTGTATTGGCTTTACAAGGACGATTCACATCAAATTTGACCTGGGATTTGGTTCGTCATTGCAGTTATATGCTTGTATTCGTGTCAACAGAAGCCCGGTGTCACACCTTGACGTTTTAGCCAGCAATGGCAACATATCAAAATGTATGGAAAACGCTGGCTTACGCTGAACTTTTGATGTTTTTTTAAAAGATTCGGACGTATTCATGACGAGTTGGTCGTATGCATAACATATTAGTAATGGACACAGAACGTTTCGTTGTCTTATAGATAACTTATACCAACGAATGCTTAGCCTGTTGTCGGCGTTCACAACCTATGCCCAACGATAGTCTAACTTATGCATAGCGCGCTGCACGTATCGCCGACGATCACGTGGCGTCGCCTATTAAAAGGCTGCCGCACAATGATTCAAATCATAACCGCCGGAGAAATGGAATTGTTAACTTCGCAGTCACACCTTGGCGATCTTGCCAGCGTATGCCGACCTCTGGAAAATGCGTCTAAAACGCTGACGCACGTCGAATACGGTATGGGTAAGTTTGGTATACGTGAATAGAACGCTAAAGTACGCTATCATACGTCGTAGTAAGTGGAGTACGTCTTGAAATTTTTAACGTGTTAAAATTTTTACGACGTACTTGCCGTATGCCTCACACGTTCCGCATGCGATGGGAATAAGTTGTACGCACGATATGCGATCGTTGGCACATGTCGACAAAAGTTACTTGGAAGGTCCTCATAAGTCGAAACACATCGTGGTATTGGTTAGCGTCAGTGTTCCAGACTCCATGATTTTTTTCTTCTTCTTCGGTATGACGGTGATGGTGACACTTCGATTTCTAGTGCGGTTATAATATAATATAATTAATAGGCTGCTGCTCAACGATTTAAATCATAACCGCACTAGAAATTGAAGTGTCAACATCACCGTCATGCCGAAGAAGAAAAAAAAAACAGGGAGTCTGGAACAATGACGCTAACCATTACCTTGACGTGTTTCGACTTATGAGTACCTTACAAGTAACGTGTGTGGACATGTGTCAACGATCGCGTAACGTGCCTACAACACGGTACTCATAGGTTAGAAATAAGTTTCGGGTACGCTAAACATTACCTCGACGTGTTTCGACTAATGATTAACTTACAAGTAACGTGTGTCAACGATCGCATAACGTGCCTACAACTTATGGCCAGCGTTGCGGAACGTGTGAGTCATACGCTGGCATAAGTCGTTAAATTTCAAGCATGGAAAATTTGAGGACAACCGCAAAGTACAACGATGAAAGCCAGCGTACTACGACATATGGCAGTGTTTTTCAGCGTGCTCTCAATGTTTCCAAAACTTACCCATAATGTATTCGACGTGTCAGCGTTTTTGACAATTTTTCAAAAATCAGCATAAGCTGGTTAAAACGTCAAGGTGTGACTGGGCCTTTAGCTGAGTGGTTAGGGTGGCTGGCTTGGGATCCTAGTAGCTTTGGATCCTGAGTTTGAGCCCCGTTGGTTGCTGAATTAACACGAGGTAGGGTTGACTCAGCCTGTCATCCTCCTGAGGTCAGTGAAATGAGTGCCAGTCTACTGGTAGAGGGGCATGGCATCAGTGGCACAGCTGTGCTCCAAGAAATGGTTGGAGTGGTGACCTGTCCAAGATTGTGCCAAATAGCCAAGGAAAAACTGTTTTGGCAGTTCCATTGCCTTGTTTATGTGTATGATTCACAATTTGTGTCGACATATGTATATGTATATATATATATATATATATATATATATATATATATATATATATATATATATATATATATATATATATGTATATGTATATATATATATATATATATATATATATATATATATATATATATATATATATATATATATATATATATGTTGATGATGTGCCCCCAACTGTAATTGATGAGGACACCAGATCGAGACCCATTGCAGAAATTACTGCACGATCTGGGATCAACAAGTTCCATCTGCCACTCCACCAATAACAACCAAGAGAGAATCACATGATCAGCACTTTTCTTGATCATCCTCATCCCATGAGTGGAAGTACAGGAGGTCATTTTTCATCGCCTTGTTCACAAACTTTTAATTATTCTTCCCCACAAAATGCGCTCTTTATAATGAGATGCCCTTTGCAGAAAATCATTGCCACACTGTGCAAGCAATCGCCTGCAATTAAAAAAAGTAGATTGGATGTTGTCAATGAACAGAAAATTTCATGTCTTCGTCGTTCCACCCTCTTGAGCGACTCATTTGCCATCGCCTTGATTTTCAGCAAATGCTGAAATTCAGCAAATTCAGCAAATGGGGATCATTTGGAATATTTGTTGATGAAGGGTAAGTTATTTCAATAATTATTAATCTGCTTTCATCTAGCTTCAATCAAGAAAAGTGCAGGTTAAACTTGAACCACCCTTCCATTAGGCTGCAATTAAAGCATTTCCTACTTAAGATTATCATGTGATTATATTTTTGTTGACCTCTTTGAGGATTTGCATCCCATGGGAGAATACAGACCAAACACAGGCAGGCATCGTGAATGCATCAAATGGTTCGTATACGTTTACTTGATAGGGCTGGCTTGATTGTTCAGAGATAGCATACTAGCCTTTGAATTGTCAAGCCTGGGTTCGAATCCTGACCCAGCTCGAAACTCTTAATTGGGTATTTTGCAGGCAGGTTGAGTCATCACTCTGTGTGCCATCTATCGGAAGGACGATACACTATGAGAGAACCCTTATGCCAGCACTTGGTGAATTTCTTGGTGAACATTAACGATCCCACGGAATCTTTTTTGAAGAGGAGGCAAGATATTACCCGCAAGTCGAGCCCATGCAAATTGTTGATGCCAGACACTCTTTTCTGGGGTGCATTCTAAGCATTTAATACAACCACCTCTGCCACGTTTCTTTGAAATAATTTAACTAATAAAAGGGGGCCCTTTTCATTTTCAGTTTCTTCTTGGTGCCAACGTTTGTTATTGATCTCAAAAATCAGATATAACAAGAAAAAGAGCAATCAGAGATTGCAGACCCTCACCAGGACTTCTTTGGAGTGGTGTATTATTTGAGGTTTTAGGGGTATATCCAATATGGCTGCCAACCATGTGACCAATGACATCATATGACGGCACAATTATTTTTCTTCTTCGTTTGACGGCACAATTATTTTTCTTCTTCGTTTGGAATGACGTCACAATCGACACTGGGGACCTGAGTATGTGCCTTTTCAAGGTTTGATATCGTTCTTCATCCGTTTCATCTGTTTCCCAAGTGTTTCCCAAGGTTTGAAAGCTGTTTTATCCCAAGGTTTGAATTAATTAATTAGTCCCAAGGTTTGATTATTATTTAATTATTAATTTATTTTATTATTTAATCCCAAGGTTTGAATTTTCCCAAGGGAAACATCTGTTTCCCAAGGGTTTGAAAGCTGTTTTTTTCCCCAAGGTCGGAATTAATCGTTGTGCTTGGTAGACATTTGTGAATACATTTACAGAGGGACGAGAGAGGAGGAGGAGAGAGGGGGCGAGAGAGGGGGTGGGTGAGAGGGGAGGGAGAGGGGAGGGAGAGAGGAGGGGGGACAGAGGAGGTGGAAAGAGGGGAGGGGAGGAGGGGGACAGAGGAGGGGGAGAGAGGAGGGGCGTGAGAGGGGGAGAGGGGGAGAGGGGGGTGAGAGGGGGTGGCAAGAGAGGGGAGGGAGAGAGGAGGGGGAGAGAGAATGGCGAGAGAGGGGGTGAAATGGGGGGGCAAGAGAGGGGAGAGAGGAGAGGGGAGAGAGGAGGGGGAGAGAGAAGGGCGAGAGAGGGGGTTAGAGGGGGGCAAGAGAAAGGAGAGAGGATGGGGGAGAGAAGGATGTGAGAGGGGGGCAAGAGAGGGGAGGGAGAGAGGAGGGGGGACAGAGGAGGGGGAGAGAGAAGTGTGAGAGGAGGGGGTGAGAGGGGACAAGAGAAGGGAGAGAGGAGGGGGGAGAGAAGAGCGAGAGAGGAGGGTGAGGGGGGGAAAGAGAGGTGAGGGAGAGAGGAGGGGGAGAGAGGAGGAGAGAGAGGAGGGGGACAGAGGAGGGGGGAGAGAGGAGGAGGTAGAGAGGGGAGGCGAGAGAGGGGGAGTCGCAATTCTTCTTCTTCGTTTGATATGACGTCACAATTGATGCTGGGGACCTGATACTGCAGGCACGAAGCTGCACATACTGGCATGCACCTACGGGCCCAACCCTACTGGCCCGCCCCTATGGGCCCGCCCCTACGGGCCCGCACTAGTAATGATAATGATGATGATGATTGGAGTGAAAAAAACCAGAAGTAGAAGAACCTTTGCCAACGAAGCTAATAAATAGAAATCATGGAGGAAAGACAAAAACGAAGGAAGGACAAAACATTACATGGCAAACATGTTAAAGCACTCAAATCCGGATAAGTTCACAATGCTTACCTTACTCTACTGCAGGTCCCAAATATAAATTTGGAAGAAGAGAAAACCGAGACAGATTATAGAGACATACCTCGGGCACAATGCTACAACTGCAGAGGATATGGAAAAAGTCAACAGGAGTGATGCCAGTAATAGTTGGAGCTTTATGAGCAACAGAAAAGAACATAGAGAGGTAGCTCCTAAAACTCAATATCACATTTACGATGAAAACTAGAACAGCACTCAGTAAAATGCATATCTCCACCACGCTGAACAGTTTCCGTTTTATATCTCACTGATAGGCTGGATCTGCATCCGTGCCTAAACCAGAATCGAATCAGAACGTTGTTGTCACCTAAACAACTCATCCACCAAGTTTCATCTAAATCCATCCATAACTTAAAAAAAAAATAATTGTGTTATATAATGTTTTTGGCCCTATCGCTCAATGGTGAAGAATCGCTTGAAAAATTCTCGGATCCAGATATTCACCAAAATCTAATCATTTCGTCTTTGTCACACACCCAACCTGTATACCAAGTTTCATCCTAATCCGTCGACAACGTTTTGAGATATCATGCTCACAGAGAGACAGACAGAAAAACAGGGGTGAAAACACAACCTCTATCCACCTTCAGTGGGAGAGGTAACAAGACAGCAAATACAGCTGAAAGATACCTTGGATATATATATATATATATATATATATATATATATATATATATATATATATATATATATATATATATATATATATATATATATATATATATATATATATATATATATATATGTATATGTATATGTATATATATATATATATATATATATATATATATATATATGTATATGTATATGTATATATATATATATATATATGTATGTATATGTATATATATATATATATATATATACATATACAGTAGACTAGGTGTAAGTCGGCAGCGTGTAACTCGTCACTTCGCCTAAGTCGGCAGCGTCAAAAAGTCCCGAATTTATCTCATGTTAAATCCCTTTGAATAAAGGGTCATCCCTCTGTAAGTCGTCATCTCTAAGTCGTCACTTCGTCTAAGTCGTCAGATGTTGTCCATTCCCACGTAATGGAAACTCAAGTAAATTACCACTCCTAACTCGTCACACGGAACTGCTGCCTCATGAGAAGCCCGATTTCATGGAATCGTGATGCTCGCTCATTGGTGTACACCGCCAGTGATAGACGATTTATAACTGCGTACACACGTTGATCGCACTGCAGGCAGGACAATGGCGACTAAGCGAAAGCTAACAACTAAAACCTACCAAGAAAAATACGACATTATCCAGTTTTGCGAGGCAAATCCACTGATGAAGAAAACAGACATAGCTGAGAAGTTGAACATCAAACGGCAGACATTGAACGATATCTTGAAGAATAAGGGCAAAATATTTGGACAAGTGGAGAAGATCGTGAGGCCGGTGGGAAGTGTGAAACGCGTGAAATGTGTGTCCTTTGAAGATGTCGATGACGTGCTCATCATCTGGTTTCGGCAAATGTCGGCTCAGCCAAATATTCGGTTTCGGCCGATTCGGCCGATTCAGCCGATACTGTCTTTTGGTGGAGGATTGCCCAGCCAACATCATGGAATACAATGACCGGTTTGAATCCTTTCTCATGCACCAGATGCCCAAGAGTTTGAGGCAGTCAAACATAACTGATTACTTCGCGAAGAAGTAAAGGATCGATCAAGCTTAGTGTTGAAGTCCGATCATGGTGTTATATTGGCTTGTTTTGTACATTACCGCACTCACTTACACATTGGCATTGAGTGGTAATCATCACCACGATGACTGTGTGTCATGTAATTTGTCACCAGACCATCACCAATGGTATATGAGTTGTCTTACAGAGTTGTTCATTATCTTTACTTTTGATAAACTGATTCATGAATTCCATCTTTGCTTGATCACATTCCAACTCACCAACTCACCCCCACCTATGCCCCGAGGATTGTGTTTTCCTTTTGGTACAATAGCCGGCTCTCACACATATGTGTCCAGGCCACGCACGACTTCATCCTTCACCCCACAGTCATCATGAATGTTCGCATACGCGTAAGTCGTTACATTTCTAAGTCGTCACATTTCTAAGTCGTCACTTTTTTCTCGGTCCCGATGGTGACGACTTACGCCTAGTCTACTGTATATATATATATATATATATGTATGTATATATATATGTATGTATATATATATATATATGTATATATATATATATATATATATATATATATATATATATATATATATGTATTTATATATATATGTATTTATATATATATATATGTATGTATATATATATATATATATATATATATATATATATATATATATATATATATATATATATATATATATATATATATATATATTGTTGCGGTCTCGCGCCCGCCGGGCGTGCGACGGCCACGTAACTCGAATCGCGGCACGTCGCCCACCGGACGGACAATCCAGTCGTGACCCTCTCGGACTAACGCCGGAACCAGTCACGGGTGGACCTTTGTCTCACCGCGATCGAGCCAATCAGCCCCCGCGTGGGATAGGGTTGCTCGCCAAATTCGAACTACCTAAGTACCCACGCGGAGGGTAGACCGGGCGATCGCACCTCGCCGCAGGTCGACTTCGGACACGGGCCACTTAAGCGACCCGTTCCGTACTATCAGAATAACCGAGCGGTGTTATCGTCGACCTCGACGGTTCGATTAATTATCGGGCGTATTCAGCCCACTACCAACCCTTTACGTGAAGCAAGATGGGGATTCAATGGGGGAAAAGACGAAGCGAAGCGGGAGACAGTTCAACAATAAAGCACATTTATTCGCGACGAACGGAAAGCACACAAATACAATTCCACCAAATGCACACAAAAAAGAAAACACAATTCCATTTACACAAAAAGCAAACATAAAAGTGAAAACACAGTGCAGAGCTAATTCCGACTACCGAGCACACGGCAACACTTATACAATTCTACTTCACAGACGGCGCCGACAACACATACCCAAAACCAAGGAAAAGAAATCCCCCAAGAATGGGGTAGGCCTGAGGCCGAGACCGGGTCGGGCCTACCCGTCTGGTGATGAGACGCGGAGCGGCGATGGCCCCGCAACCCGCGGGCCTCGTGGACAGTGCCTGGCAGGGGGTGGGAACGGGGCCCCCTTGGTCGCACTATCTCAGCGCGGGGGGAAACAGGAGGGGGTTGCTGATGCTCGGGGTATAGAGGATCTTTATTATGTGCGACGAGCGTCTCCACCTCGGCCAGGTCGCGCTGTCGGCCTCCCTCGGGTGCAGCTTCCTGCACGACGCGAGCACCCCCTCGTCTGGTGTCGCCGCCTTTCCACAGCTCCGTCCCCTCCGTTCCGACTCCAACGCACATGACGAGCAGCTCCACCGCCCGCGAAGTCTTGACCCTTTGCTTCCGACTCTCCTCTTCTTGACTCTCCGACCCTCGTTCTGCTGACTCTCCGACTCTTGACTCTCCGACCTCGTTCTGCTGACTCCCCCTCCTTCTCGTTCTGACTCCTTCGCGACTCTTTCTTGTTTGCGACTCTCCGACCCTCGTTCCGACTTTTACGACTCCTTTGACTGACGAACACCGTCCTTTTATCCCCCCGTAACTTCGCCTTTGACCCCCTCCCTTTGACCTTTCACCTCGCTCCCCATTGGCCCGAGAAAAAGTGGGCGTGAAGGCTTTTTGATCCACAAATTTGCATATATCGATCGTTCTGGAGGTGGGGCCAAATCGCCCCTCGCTCACCGATTGGACGGCAAAAAAGTGGGCGTGTGTCGTTTTTGATCCGTTTTTGAAGCAGAAAATCCGTGATTTTGTACACGCTGTTCGACGCGCGTTCTGCATGAGTCCAACACCGGTACCCACAGCGGGGCAAGAACGGTGGCGATGCTACGGTTGTGAGGTGTGCGTGAAGGTCGTGGCGGTTGTGGTGAAGCGGTGGTTGTGGTTGGTGGTTGATGTTGTGGTTGTGATCATGGCGGTTGGTCCAAAATAAAGATAGTGAAAGAAAAACGGCTATCCTGAAGAGTCGCAGCACGTATAAATGACATGTATTCCCACTAGACAACGGGTTTGGGCCTAACTACACATGCACTTACCGAGATACCTCACCAAAGGGACCTGAATGGTGGTTTGCGAATCTGGTAACCACAACAATATATATATATATATATATATATATATATATATATATATATATATATATATATATATATATATATATATATATATATATATATATATATATATATATATATATATATATATATATATATATATATATATATATATATATATATATATATATATATATATATATATATATATATATATATATATATATATATATATATATATAGAAGCCTGGTGTGTTGGCGCAGTGGTTAGGGCAGCGGCTTGGGATCCAAAAGGTCCTGAGTTCAAGCCCCGTTGGGCCACTGAATTAATACACCAGGGGGTTGACTCAGCCTGTCATCCTTCCGAGGTCGGCGAAATGAGTACCAGTGTACTGGGCCGGTGTATACCCTGGTTAAAATAGGTGTACCATATCCCTGTGTCGTAAGAGGCGACCAGGGTTGTGTCAGGAAGGGCATCCGGCGTAAAACATGTGCCAAATCACTATGCGGATCGGATGATCTGCTGTGGCGACCCCTAACGGGAGCAGCCGAAAGGAGAAGAAGAAGATATATATATATATATATATATATATATATATATATATATATATATATACATACATACATACATAAATACATACATACATACATAAATACATAGACAAATATATATATATATACATACATACATACATACGTATGTATATATATATGTATATATATATATATATATATATATATATATATATATATATATATATATATACATACATACATACATATATATATATATATATATATATATATATATATATACATATACGTATTTGGGACCTTCGATGACCGGTCTGCATGAGGCTGGGTCCAAGGAAAACCTCACTGTGAATACCTTTGCAGTGAAGTACTGACAATGTTGGAAAATAATAAGAACTAGTAGGCCGGGGACCAGTGGGACCTACCTTGCACCCCCCCCCCCCCGGCGACAATTTTTCACTGATACCACAGTGTTCATATATATCCCAAGTATCAGAAAAAAGATGTTCCCAGAAAAATAACTCATTTGCACTATGCTTCATTAAAAGCTGTTTCCATGGCAACCAATCAAAAATAGACGAATCTCACAAAGATTGGCAAAATGTCAATATCTCTGTCAAATATAAACATAAAATCAAAAAATTGGTGTCAAATTAAAGCTTATACATTTACGTATTAAAATATATTTTGTTTATGCTAATTAGCTCATTTGCATTGAATTTGACTTAAAAGACAATAATTCCCACAAAAATGCAAGAATTTCCATTTTCTTTCCTTGTAATTACCGCACATATCAGTTTTTTGTCAAAAAACATTACTTAAGTGTTGCCAGATACAAGCCAGGTTGGCAAAAAAGATATGAAATTTTTTGAATTTTTAAAAGTAGACAAATTAGCATAAAATAAAAAGCACAATGAATCGTTCGAAAATCATGCGAAATCAGATTAATCAATATAATTAATTACCTGGGCTTGATATAATACATAACTGCGACTTATGATATCTGTTGGTGTTTAAGGGAAACATAACTATTTTCTGTTTGAGTAAAAGTAGTGGAAATAATTTTAAATGCATTGATATGCTAATTAGGATCCGCCATTATGGAAATTCTCATTTTCGTAAATATCTCAACTTCTGGTTCATGGATATTTGTAAATGAGGAATCTACACATATGTTTGGAGGGTCAAGGAATTGAGTGAACATATTTCCTTTGTTGTCAGTGATGTAGAATAATGTTTGGATAGCTTAATTACATGCAAAATTGGAAACAGCTTAATAAAGCATAGTGCAAAAGAGTTATTTTTCTGCGAACATCTTTTTTCTGATACTTGGGATATATATGAACACTGTGGTATCAGTGAAAAATTGTCGTGGGGGGGGGTGCAAGGTAGGTCCCATTGGCCCCAAGGCCTATAGAACTTCCACTTTATAACTGCTGGCAGTTATGTCTGGTCACCAAGACGTCTGGCATTGAAACAAAACTACTTTAATACAACATCAGATTGAGTTAGAACCAAGTAACAAGAACTGTTCAATCTATTTATTACATCTGCAGTTAGCCTTTTTTGCTGGGGACATCGTTTGTATCAATTGAATTGGCATTTAAATTACCTGAACACGAAGTAATAAATGTTGGCACAATGCGTCCACATGGTAAAGTGGGACTCTCACAAGTCTAACAAGGCCACACATATCTCTATACGATGTGGGATTGATCAATTGTGGGCCGAGTAACATGCCTCATTCAATCGATTAATTACATATGCAGTTAGCCCTTTTTCCTGAATACATAGTCTGAATCAATTGAATTGTTGTTTAAATAACCTGAACACGAAGTAACGCGCACACCTTGATGAACCTGCCTGGGACACCTGCCTGGGATTCATCAAAAAATTTTTTTAGAATCACCAGAATGGCAGTTTATAGCCGGGCCAAGATTCGAACCCAGGCTAGACAGCTCAAATGTGTTATTGTCTCGTAATGCAGCATGCGGCTGGCTGCTGGTTGCATCATTTTCTGGAAGCACTGCTGTGCCACTGATGCAGTGCCCCCGTTACCAGTTTGCTGGTAATCATTTTGCCGACCTCGGAATGATGACAGGCTGAGTCAACCCACCTGGTGTTATTTAAACGACACGGCAGGTGCTCGAACTCAAGACCTTAAGATCTCAAGTCAACACCTGGCTTCCCATGGGTGAGTATGCATTCCACAAAACTATCTTTCTCGCCCAAATCAGTTGATATCGGGCCACGGTTGGATCAAATATGCTCTGCTTTCCACCGGTTTGTGTCTGATCGCAACAACTTATTAATATCAACAAGTCAATCTGCATCTTGTAAAGGAGAAAGAACCGTTGTGCGTAAATTTATTCACAATGAATCATCGAGCGATTGCTTCAAGCACACAGAGGCCAAAACAAAGATTCACTTAGTGCTGGTGCAGGCGCGTGCTGGGCGCAGGCGCGTGCTGGGCCCAGGCGCGTGCAGGGCGCAGGCGCGTGCCGTATTTCAAATTTCGTTTTGGAAAATATTTTCTTGTTTCTGTCGAGATCATTTCACGGACTGTGCGGTTGCACTCAATGATAATCCTGCAAGGCGGATAACAGGATTAATTTTTCAATGAGCTTGATGAAGGTCAACGGATGGAGTTAATCCCTTGGATAGCACGGAGTGTTAAATCATGCAGAGTGTTAATCACTGCTCTCAAGTCGGTGATATTTCTGCAGACGTCACAAAAAAGTGTTTATTTGTAATAACAAAGCGGATGGGATTACAGCCACACATCACATGAGCTCCGCACCCGACGTGTGGTCCGTGTTGCAGATAAGCGAATTTGCGAACTCACACCTTTGAATGTCGTTTATTTGCACTGGTGTACTCTCTTGAAGGGTCTCTGGTGTCTTGTTTCTAGCTGTCTGAAAGAAGGTGATGTAAAGATCCATCATCGGATTGGGAACCATGGATGTGCCACCAGGCAGTGGAAACGTTGACCCCGTTGAGAGATTCTTAATGCCGGTTATATTAACACCTTCACTATATATATATATATATATATATATATATATATATATATATATATATATATATATATATATATATATATATATATATATATATATATATATATATATATATATATATATATATATATATATATATATATATATATATATATATATATATATATGGAGCCTGGTGTTGGCGCAGTGGTTAGGGCAGCGGCTTGGGATCCAAGAGGTCCTGAGTTCAAGCCCCGTTGAGCCACTGAATTAATACACCAGGGGGTTGACTCAGCCTGTCATCCTTCCGAGGTCGGCGAAATGAGTACCAGTATACTGGGCCGGTGTATACCCCGGTTAAAATAGGTGTACCATATCCCTGTGTCGTAAGACGCGACCAGGGTTGCGTCAGGAAGGGCATCCGGCGTAAAACATGTGCCCAATCACTATGCGGATCATAATGGATGATCCGCTGTGGCGACCCCTAACGGGAGCAGCCGAAAGAAGAAGAAGAAGAAGAAGAAGATATATATATATATATATATATATATATATATATATATATATATATATATATATATATATTGTTGCGGATTCGCGCCCGCCGGCGTGCTGACGGCCACGTAACTCGAATCGCGGCACGTCGCCCACCGGACGGACAATCCAGTCGTGACCCTCTCGGACTAACGCCGGGAACCAGTCACGGGTGGACCTTTTGGTCTCACCGCGATCGAGCCAATCAGCCCCCGCGTGGGATAGGGTTGCTCGCCAAATTCGACCTACCTAAGTACCCACGCGGAGGGTAGACCGGGCGATCGCACCTCGCCGCAGGTCGACTTCGGACACGGGCCACTTAAGCGACCCGTTCCGTACTATCAGAATAACCGAGCGGTGTTATCGTCGACCTCGACGGTTCGATTAATTATCGGGCGTATTCAGCCCACTACCAACCCTTTACGTGAAGCAAGATGAGGATTCAATGGGAGAAATGACGAAGCGAAGCGGGAAACAGTTCAACAGAAAGCACATTTATTCGCGGCA
Source organism: Eptatretus burgeri (assembly GCF_056783735.1). Lineage (NCBI taxonomy): Eukaryota > Metazoa > Chordata > Myxini > Myxiniformes > Myxinidae > Eptatretus > Eptatretus burgeri. Next base: position 49,175,492 of record NC_140974.1, read on the forward strand.
CACGGGAAGCACACATATTCAATTCCACCAAAAGCACACAGAAAAGAAAAACACAATTCAATTTACACAAAAAGCAAATATAAAAGAGAAGACAATGCAGAGCTAATACCGACTACCGAGCACACGGCAACACTTATACAATTCTACTTCACAGACGGCGCCGACAACACATACCCAAAACCAAGGAAAAGAATACCCTCAAGGATGAGGCGGGCCTGAGGCCGAGACCGGGTCGCGCCTACCTGTCTGGTGATGAGACGAGGAGCGGCGATGGCGCCTCAACTCCGCGGGCCTCGCGGACAGTGTCTGGTAGGGGGTGGGAAAGGGGCCCCCTTGGTCGCACTATCTCAGCGCGGGGGGAAACAGGAGGGGGTTGCTGATGCTCGGGGTATAGAGGATCTTTATTATCCCGCGACGAGCGTCTCCACCTCGGCCAGGTCGCGCTGTCGGCCTCCCTCGGGTGCAGCTCCCTGCACGACGCGAGCACCCCCTCGTCTGGTGTCGCCGCCTTTCCACAGCTCCGTCCCCTCCGTTCCGACTCCAACGCACATGACTCCAACGCACCCGCGAAGTCTTGACTCTCTGTTTCCGACTCTCCTACTCTCCTACTCTCCGCCTCTGGACTCTCCTGGACTCCTACTCCCCGACTCTCGACTCTGGACTCTGGACTCTGGACTCTCCTACTCTCCGCCTCTGGACTCTCCTACTCTCCTACTCTCCGCCTCTGGACTCTCTTACTCTCCTGACTGACGAACACGGTCCTTTTATCAGCCCCGTAGCTTCGCCTTTGACCCCCTCCCTTCGACCTTTCACCTCGCTCCCCATTGGCCCGAGAAAAAGTGGGCGTGAAGGCTTTTTGATCCATAAATTGCATATATCGATTGCTCTGGGGGCGGGGCCAATTCGCCCCTCGCTCACCGATTGGACGGCAAAAAGTGGGCGTGTGTCGTTTTTGATCCGTTTTTGAAGCACAAAATCCGTGATTTTGTACACGCTGTTCGACGCGCGCCCTGCACGAGTCCAACACCGGTACCCACAGCGGGGCAAGAACGGTGGCGATGCTACGGTTGCGAGGTGTGACGTGAAGGTCGTGGCGGTTGTGGTGAAGCGGTGGTTGTGGTTGGTGGTTGATGTTGTGGTTGTGGTGGTAATCATGGCGGTTGGTCCAAAATAAAGATAGTAAAAGAAAAACGGCTATCCTGAAGAGTCGCAGCACGCATAAATGACATGTATTCCCACTAGACAACGGGTTCGGGCCTAACTACACATGTACTTACCGAGATACCTCACCTAAGGGACCTGAATGGTGGTTTGCGAATTTGGTAACCACAACACTACCCCCTCCCCTTTTTACAGACTCGTCCCGAGTCGTCAAATTTTCGTGTGCCATCATGTGTAGTTTTCCCCTAGTACATTTTACCTACGGATCCCTGAGTGCGACATTCATGGTATTCGTGTCCCCAAAATAAATAACCTGAGGGCTGTGTAACTATCTAAACAAACTCACTCACACGGACGACTTAAATAAAATTGCCGGCGCAAAGACATACATGCCGGGGGCGCACTCATATTTACAGTACATCTTAACCTTAACTTACAAATTTTACACTAAACCATGGCCCAGGATCATTGAACTCTGCAAAAAGAAAGCAGTTAGCAGGGAGCCAGGCTGCCCACATGCAGTCTCTGGCTCAAACAATGCAGGTGACAGGGAACGTGGCTGGCTGCTCACACGCAGTCCAAGGCCTTCCCTTTTTGAACTGAACGCAGTGAACCACAACGGTGCATGGGCTGCACAAACGCAGTCTCCGTGCCAGCTCAAGTGGCACACGCAATGAGCACAACGAATGGATGGATGGATGGTTTGAATCGAACTCAGTGAACCACAACGGTGCATGGGCTGCACAAACGCAGTCTCCGTGCCAGCTCAAGTGGCACACGCAATGAGCACAACGAATGGATGGATGGACACAAACACGGTGCACGGGCCGCCATTGCAGGCCCGTGTTGTAGCTGCCAACAGGGCAGTTCTCGCAGCTTGCAAACTGTCGCCTTGCGGATCCTGGCGCACATGGAAATGAACAGGGGGGGCAAAGCAAAATTGAACGGGGCTGGTGAACAGGGGTAGTGGGCATGGCATGGCAAAGGTAGCAGGCAAACACAGCCCGCAGAAGAAGACCGTTGCAGGCAAACACAGCCGGCAGATGAACTGGCCGGCACAGGCCTTGAAGAAAAAACAGGCAGCCGGCAGATGAACTGGCCGGCACAGGCCTTGCAGCACAGCAGCTGCAGACGATCCAGCCGGCACAGGCCTTGCAGCACAGCAGCTGCAGATGAAGTTGGCCGGCCTCCGCCTTGAAGCAAAACAAGGCCAGCCGATGAAGTTGGCCAGCCTTTGCCGTTCAGTGGAGGTTGGTGGAGGGAGTGCGGTGGTGCTGGCCACTTGGAAGGCGGGCTCGGACCTACCTACCTGTCTCCCTCCCACCTATTGCCTTTGCCTGTCACTGTACATACCCACTCCCTTAATTTGTCAAACCCCAATTTAGCCCTAACTTATTTTTTTGTTGTTTTTATTTTTACTTCCCCACTATAAATCGTCCCCTAACCCCCTTTATTGTCCTTGTTCGGCTAACCTATCCTGTCACCTAGCCTACTCCCAACCCCTACGTTCCCTTCCCGGAGGGGAATAAGGGAGAGCTAACGTCCTGTGTCGAGGCCCAACGAAGCCTCAGAATGGCCTCCCCAGAGTTCGGCGATCTATAACCAAAGTGGGTCCAGCGGCCCACAACGAGAGCGAGGGGATGGATGGTGCGGAGGGGTACATCTCCTAATCTACCCTAATCATTTAACTGTTAAACTACCCCGGGGCTTTCAACAAGCGCCTCTCGCTTAAACTATTGGTTCTAACAACCCAGATTCCCGTCGCCTGTGTTGGTGTCCTCACAATTTCGGGCCTCGCCCCCCAATTTTCTCTCCGTGCCCTCACACGGTCTCCTGGCTGGGACACGTGGCTCCCTTTGGCAGGCACGACCCTCTGCCGAATCTCCCGCTATGGCACCCCCGGGCACTACACTGCCTCCGAGCCTACCAGCTCCCTAACACCGGGGAGTGCCCCCCATGGCACCTCCCCTGAAACGCACACGTGGCAGGCCGGCCTCCCGGGCCCCTTTCCGAGGGTCACCCGTGCCCACAACACTGCCCACGCGGCTAATGGCGCCCCGGGCCCCCGCACCAAGCAGGCGCACCCGTGCCCACTACTCTATCCCGGCCCCCCATGGGCCCATGGCCTACCGCGGCCGACTAGCCTGGTGCCCGGGGTACCCACTCAGCGATACTCACCTTTCGCAGCCACGCTCCCAAGCCCGTCAACAGGGCTCCTGCACCCCTCCAAATGGGTCTCGAGCCTACTTTCCCACCAACAACAAAACGACCTCCATTTTTCAATTTGACTAACCCAGCTAACTCACTCTACACTGACCCCGGGGTCCCTTGGGTGGGAGTCACTCCTCCCCCCAATCACTCATCGCACCATGCATTCCCCATTCGCTCCATACACACAGACCCGCTGGCCTCACTCACTCAACATGTACACGTACTCACCTCACAACCCACCAACTCTTCAACACACACACCGCTGAACTCTGCCATCCTTCTAACTACCTCCCCTAACTAACTCGTGCTCCCACGTCGTCCCTTAAACTAGTAGCACGTTCCTTTTAACACTACGTAGCTAAACTACGTCAACTCTACACACTCAAAGTCTGTCTCTGTTCCAAATCATCAAAAATCATTTCCCATTTTCCCATCCTAAATCTGGCTACAATCCCTCTAACTAATCCATTCCACGGACTCCATGAGGACTTACCCCTGCCCCATGGAGTCGGTCTAGCTAAGCTAACCCTTCCCCCTAACTAGTTTCCATCCTGTGCCCAGGTAAGGGGGTCTTCCACCCCTTGCCCAGGAATCCTGTGCACCCGAAAGTGAGGCTTGTTTTTTTTTTTTTTTTTCCATGCGCAGCACCTGCGCGGCAACTCGCGCACTTTTCACCTGCCCGTGACGTCATGCAGCTGCACGTGTTCCTCGTCCCTCCTTGGACGGTACCATCCGGCAGAGATACCACTCCTGCCGGATTCCAACCACACGTGCAGCCATGACGTCACCGTGCGCATAAAAAAAAACACAAGCCCCACGTCTCGAGGGGTTTCCCACGCGAACACATGTGCTTTGCCCGTTGGAGCTTAACACACACGATCGCGTGGAGAACCCGTCCGGTCCAAATCCGTTTACCTGCCTAAACTTTGTCCGTCCGCGGGATCGGCAAATCCACCGCGTGCGTTTCCGGACCGGGACTTCACTCTCGCAAGCGAGCACGTGGTGGTCTCGTGCGTTGCACAGCACAAACCGCGTGCTCACTGCTGGGTGAACCCGGCACGGTCCCCGAAACAACCACAGCCGCTACTCGGCTTTCTCTCCTCTGTCGCCGTCTCCGTCTCCATTCCACACACGCATACCTGCGTGTTACGACGCACACAGTCCACTCCATCACATTCACACCGGGAGACGCGGCTGCGTGCTCCCGCATGCCAACCGACATCTCCCTCACATACCGCTCTCTCACACACACGGTCTCCCTTGCATACGGCCGTTCACTCACGCATGCCATTACCTCCCTCGCACACGTGGCTCCACGCACTCGCGGCCTTCCACTCACTCGTGCCTCACTACTCACACAAACCATACTACTCACACACGCGGGGGCACTCATCCGCGGTGCCTCATCCACACTCCGTGCCTCACTCACACACGCGGGGGCACTCACCCGCGGTTCCTCACTCACACTGGCCGTTTCATCCACACACGGCGTGCTGGGAAGCACGTACTCGGGCACCATCGCCACCACACCACTCACACACGGGTCGCTTCCACACACGGGGACGCACTCACACCTTGCACCACACACACAGGGACAACCACACTGGGGATTTGTGTCCCCACAAGGGTCTCCGGGGCCTCTATACCCCCCAAGCTCTCCGTGCACCCGTCCACAGCACCCGTCCCCTCAACCTCGCAAAGCACGACCGAACTCACCTGGTCGTGACTCGCCTCAAGGGGGCATACTCCCTCCCCTCGTTCCTGGAGGAGGCCATCCAGGTGCTCGCACTGAGTCCCCACACGCTCCGCGAGCTCACCCCCATTGTCCTCCACTACCTCCGTGTGTGTGTGTGCGTCACTTACCCCGTCCTCACCGTGCAGTCTCTCCTCTATCGTTCCCTTCCCGGCTACCGTCACTGCCAACTCTTCACCCTTTACCTCCCTTGTCTCAACTATTATTATTTCCTTTGTCGTCATTTCGTGTCTCGTCTCACACGTTTTGGTCTCCCCATTTAATTTTTCCCTTTTGGTCACCGTCGATTCCTCTGTCACGACCCTCGCCCAACACGCCCCCCGAATTATTTTTTACCCGCCTCCACCGCGGTCCTGTCAGCCGTTGCACCCCCTTCCAGCTCGTTTGCTCCCACACGTGGAGTCGCCATTCCCAGCTCCCTGGTCACGGCCTTCATGCCCGCCTGCAGGCATCGGCCCATGTTCTGCGTCTCACCCCGTAGTTCTTTCATTTCTTTTTTTATTTGCTTGCCCATGCTTTTCATTTCGTTTATAAATTCATTTGCGTTTGCATCCATCTTTTTCTTCATTTGTTGTGTATTCGCATCCATCTTTTGTGTATTCGCATCCATCTTTTGTGTATTCGCATCCATCTTTTGTGTATTCGCATCCATCTTTTCGTTCATTTGTTGTGTATTCGCATCCATCTTTTCGTTCATTTGTTGTGTATTCGCATCCATCCTTGCTGTCATTGCCGCCAGCATGGTGAATAGCTGGGCTATGTCGGGTGCGCTTGAGTGAGCCGTTTCGGCAGGGGTTGGGGAAGGGTTTTGGTGGAGAGGGGGGGGGAGGTGTCATACACCGCGGCCGCTGCCGCACCCATTTCGGGCTCTGGGTTCAGTTGGGCGAGTTCATGTTCCTGCACGGGCATTCCATCCTGGGCCATGGATCCTACACATTCTACATCCATTTCTAATACCCCCAGCTCCCGCTCGCCTTGAGACGCCATCTTGCTTCTCTTAAAGGGTTAATTTCGCTCGCTCGTAATTTGGAGGGAATCGGGGGTCGCTTCTCTCACCCCTGGACCGATTCCCGTGAATTTAGCTGGAGACAGGAGAGCCCGTTTTCCTGTTCTCCGATACCAGTGCCGCGAGGAGGGCGATGAATTTGTATCGCACGACCTGACACCAGTGTTGCGGATTTCGCGCCCGCTGGCGTGCTGACGGCCACGTAACTCGAATCGCGGCACGTCGCCCACCGGACGGACAATCCAGTCGTGACCCTCTCGGACTAACGCCGGGAACCAGTCACGGGTGGACCTTTCGGTCTCACCGCGATCGAGCCAATCAGCCCCCGCGTGGGATAGGGTTGCTCGCCAAATTCGACCTACCTAAGTACCCACGCGGAGGGTAGACCGGGCGATCGCACCTCGCCGCAGGTCGACTTCGGACACGGGCCACTTAAGCGACCCGTTCCGTACTATCAGAATAACCGAGCGGTGTTATCGTCGACCTCGACGGTTCGATTAATTATCGGGCGTATTCAGCCCACTACCAACCCTTTACGTGAAGCAAGATGAGGATTCAATGGGAGAAATGACGAAGCGAAGCGGGAAACAGTTCAACACAAAGCACATTTATTCGCGGCACACGGGAAGCACACATATTCAATTCCACCAAAAGCACACAGAAAAGAAAAACACAATTCAATTTACACAAAAAGCAAATATAAAAGAGAAGACACAATGCAGAGCTAATACCGACTACCGAGCACACGGCAACACTTATACAATTCTACTTCACAGACGGCGCCGACAACACATACCCAAAACCAAGGAAAAGAATACCCTCAAGGATGAGGCGGGCCTGAGGCCGAGACCGGGTCGCGCCTACCCGTCTGGTGATGAGACGAGGAGCGGCGATGGCGCCTCAACTCCGCGGGCCTCGCGGACAGTGTCTGGTAGGGGGTGGGAAAGGGGCCCCCTTGGTCGCACTATCTCAGCGCGGGGGGAAACAGGAGGGGGTTGCTGATGCTCGGGGTATAGAGGATCTTTATTATCCCGCGACGAGCGTCTCCACCTCGGCCAGGTCGCGCTGTCGGCCTCCCTCGGGTGCAGCTCCCTGCACGACGCGAGCACCCCATCGTCTGGTGTCGCCGCCTTTCCACAGCTCCGTCCCCTCCGTTCCGACTCCAACGCACACGACGAGCAGCTCCACCGCCCGCGAAGTCTTGACTCTCTGTTTCCGACTCTCCTACTCTCCTACTCTCCTACTCTCCGCCTCTGGACTCTCCTGGACTCCTACTCCCCGACTCTCGACTCTGGACTCTCCTACTCTCCGCCTCTGGACTCTCCTACTCTCCTACTCTCCGCCTCTGGACTCTCTTACTCTCCTGACTGACGAACACGGTCCTTTTATCAGCCCCGTAGCTTCGCCTTTGACCCCCTCCCTTCGACCTTTCACCTCGCTCCCCATTGGCCCGAGAAAAAGTGGGCGTGAAGACTTTTTGATCCATAAATTTGCATATATCGATCGCTCTGGGGGCGGGGCCAATTCGCCCCTCGCTCACCGATTGGACGGCAAAAAGTGGGCGTGTGTCGTTTTTGATCCGTTTTTGAAGCACAAAATCCGTGATTTTGTACACGCTGTTCGGCGCGCGCCCTGCACGAGTCCAACACCGGTACCCACAGCGGGGCAAGAACGGTGGCGATGCTACGGTTGCGAGGTGTGACGTGAAGGTCGTGGCGGTTGTGGTGAAGCGGTGGTTGTGGTTGGTGGTTGATGTTGTGGTTGTGGTGGTAATCATAGCGGTTGGTCCAAAATAAAGATAGTAAAAGAAAAACGGCTATCCTGAAGAGTCGCAGCACGCATAAATGACATGTATTCCCACTAGACAACGGGTTCGGGCCTAACTACACATGTACTTACCGAGATACCTCACCTAAGGGACCTGAATGGTGGTTTGCGAATTTGGTAACCACAACAATATATATATATATATATATATATATATATATATATATATATATATATATATATATATATATATATATATATATTGTTGCGGTCTTCGCGCCCGCCAGCGTGCGACGGCCACGTAACTCGAATCGCGGCACGTCGCCCACCGGACGGACAATCCAGTCGTGACCCTCTCGGACTAACGCCGGGAACCAGTCACGGGTGGACCTTTCGGTCTCACCGCGATCGAGCCAATCAGCCCCCGCGTGGGATAGGGTTGCTCGCCAAATTCGAACTACCTAAGTACCCACGCGGAGGGTAGACCGGGCGATCGCACCTCGCCGCAGGTCGACTTCGGACACGGGCCACTTAAGCGACCCGTTCCGTACTATCAGAATAACCGAGCGGTGTTATCGTCGACCTCGACGGTTCGATTAATTATCGGGCGTATTCAGCCCACTACCAACCCTTTACGTGAAGCAAGATGGGGGTTCAATGGGGAAAAAGACGAAGCGAAGCGGGAGAACAGTTCAACAATAAAGCACATTTATTCTCGGCACACCGGAAGCACACAAATACAATTCCACCAAATGCACACAAAAAAAGAAAACACAATTCCATTTACACAAAAAGCAAACATAAAAGTGAAAACACAGTGCAGAGCTAATACCGACTACCGAGCACACGGCAACACTTATACAATTCTACTTCACAGACGGCGCCGACAACACATACCCAAAACCAAGGAAAAGAAATACCCCAAGAATGAGGTAGGCCTGGGGCCGAGACCTGGTCGGGCCTACCCGTTTGGTGATGAGACGCGGAGCGGCGATGGCCCCGCAACCCGCGGGCCTCGTGGACAGTGCCTGGCAGGGGGTGGGAACGGGGCCCCCTTGGTCGCACTATCTCAGCGCGGGGGGAAACAGGAGGGGGTTGCTGATGCTCGGGGTATAGAGGATCTTTATTATGTGCGACGAGCGTCTCCACCTCGGCCAGGTCGCGCTGCCGGCCTCCCAGGGGTGCAGCTCCCTGCACGACGCGAGCACCCCCTCGTCCGCCCTCGCCGCCTCTCCACAGCTCGTCCCCTCTGTTCCGACTTCAACGCACACGACGAGCAGCTCCACCGCCCGCGAAGTCTTGACTCTCTGTTCCGACTCCTTCGCCTCGTTCCGACTTTTACTACTCTCGTTCTGCTGACTCTCCCTCGTTCTCTCTTGCGACTCTCCGACCCCTCGTTCTCGTTCTGCTGACTCTTTCGCTCCGACTTTTACGACTCCTTTGACTGACGAACACCGTCCTTTTATCCCCCCGTAACTTCGCCTTTGACCCCCTCCCTTTGACCTTTCACCTCGCTCCCCATTGGCCCGAGAAAAAGTGGGCGTGAAGGCTTTTTGATCCACAAATTTGCATATATCGATCGCCCTGGGGGCGGGGCCAATTCGCCCCTCGCTCACCGATTGGACGGCAAAAAGTGGGCGTGTGTCGTTTTCGATCCGTTTTTGAAGCAGAAAATCCGTGATTTTGTACACGCTGTTCAACGTGCGCCCCACACGAGTCCAGCATCGGTGCCCATGAGTGGCGCGAGATGACGGTGATGCGATGGTGGCGAGTTGTGACGGTAAAGGTCATGGCGGTTGTGGTGAAGCGGCGTTGTGGTTGGTGGTTGTTGTTGTGGTTGTGATGGTGGCGATTGGTCCAAAATAAAGATAGTAAAAGAAAAACGGCTATCCTAAAGAGTCGCAGCACGTATAAATGACATGTATTCCCACTAGACAACGGGTTTGGGCCTAACTACACATGCACTTACCGAGATACCTCACCTAAGGGACCTGAATGGTGGTTTGCGAATCTGGTAACCACAACACTACCCCCTTCCCTTTTTACAGACTCGTCCCGAGTCGTCAAATTTTCGTGTGCCATCATGTGTAGTTTTCCCCTAGTACACTTTACCTACGGATCCCTGAGTGCGACATTCATGGTATTCGTGTCCCCAAAATAAATAACCTGAGGGCTGCGTAACTATCTAAACAAACTCACTCACACGGACGACTTAAATAAAATTGCCGGCGCTAAGACATACATGCCGGGGGCGCACTCATATTTACAGTACATCTTAACCTTAACTTACAAATTTTACACTAAACCATGGCCCAGGATCATTGAACTCTGCAAAGAAAAGCAGTTAGCAGGGAGCCAGGCTGCCCACATGCAGTCTCTGGCTCAAAACAATGCAGGTGACAGGGAACGTGGCTGGCTGCTCACACGCAGTCCAAGGCCTTCCCTTTTGAACTGAACGCAGTGAACCACAACGGTGCATGGGCTGCACAAACGCAGTCTCCGTGCCAGCTCAAGTGGCACACGCAATGAGCACAACGAATGGATGCATGAACACAAACACGGTGCACGGGCCGCCACTGCAGGCCCGTGTTGTAGCTGCCAACAGGGCAGTTCTTGCAGCTTGCAAACTGTTGCCTTGCGGATCCTGGCGCACATGGAAATGAACAGGGGGGGCAAAGCAAAAATTGAACGGGGCTGGTGAACGTGGGCAGTGGGCATGGCATGGCAAAGGTAGCAGGCAAACACAGCCCGCAGATGAACTGGCCGGCACAGGCCTTGAAGAAAAAACAGCCAGCCGGCAGATGAAGTGGGCCGGCACAGGCCTTGCAGCACAGCAGCTGCAGACGATCCAGCCGGCACAGACCTTGCAGCAAAATAACAGCTGCCGATGAAGTTGGCCGGCCTCCGCCTTGAGTAAAACACGGCCAGCCGATGAAGTGGCCAGCCTTTGCCGTTCAGTGGAGGTTGGTGGAGGGAGTGCGGTGGTGCTGGCCACTTGGAAGGCGGGCTCGGACCTACTTACCTGTCTCCCTCCCAACCTATCGCCTTTGCCTGTCACTGTACATACCCACTCCCTTAATTTGTGAAAAACCAATTTAGCCCCCACTTATTTTTTTTTTGTTGTTTTTATTCTTACTCCCCCACTATAAATCGTCCCCTAACCCCCTTTATCGTCCTTGTTCGGCTACCCTATCCTGTCACCTAGCCTACTCCCAACCCCTACGTTCCCTTCCCGGAGGGGAATAAGGGAGAGCTAACGTCCTGTGTCGAGGCCCAACGAAGCCTCAGAATGGCCTCCCCAGAGTTCGGCGATCTATAACCCAAGTGGGTCCAGCGGCCCACAACGACAGCGAGGGGATGGATGGTGCGGAGGGGTACACTTCCTAATCTACCCTATCCATTTAACTGTTAAACTACCCCGGGGCTTTCAACAAGCGCCTCTCGCTTAAACTATTGGTTCTAACAACCCAGATTCCCGTCGCCTGTGTTGGTGTCCTTACAATTTCGGGCCTCGCCCCCCCAATTTTCTCTCCGTGCCCTCACACGGTCTCCTGGCTGGGACACGTGGCTCCCTTTGGCAGGCACGACCCTCTGCCGAATCTCCCGCTATGGCACCCCCGGGCACTACACTGCCTCCGAGCCTACCAGCTCCCTAACACCGGGGAGTGCCCCCCATGGCACCTCCCCTGAAACGCACACGTGGCAGGCCGGCCTCCCGGGCCCCTTTCCGAGGGTCACCCGTGCCCACTGCACTGCCCACGCAGCTAATGGCGCCCCGGGCCCCCGCACCAAGCAGGCCCACCCGTGCCCACTACTCTATCCCGGCCCCCTATGGGCCCTTGGCCTACCGCGGCCGACTAGCCTGGTGCCCGGGGTACCCACTCAGCGATACTCACCTTTCGCAGCCACGCTCCCAAGCCCGTCAACAGGGCTCCTGCACCCCTCCAAACGGGTTTCGAGCCTACACTCCCACCAACAGCAAAACGACCTCCATTTTTCAATTTGACTAACCCAGCTAACTCACTTTATACTGACCCCGGGGTCCCTTGGGCGGGAGTCACTCCTCCCCCCAATCACTCATCGCACCATGCATTCCCCATTCACTCCATACACACAGACCCGCTGGCCTCACTCACTCACCAAGCACATGCTTCCCATTCACTCACCAACAACTCTTCAACACACACACCACTGAACTCTGCCATCCTTCTAACTACATCCCCTAACTAACTCGTGCTCCCACGTCGTCCCTTAAACTACAGCACGTTCCTTTTAACACTACGTAGCTGAGCTACGTCCCCTCTACACACTCACAAGTCTGTCACGGTCTCTAAATAAATCATTTTATTTCCCAACCTAAATCTGGCTACAATCCCTCTAACTAATCCATTCCACGGACTCCATGAGGACTTACCCCTGCCCCATGAAGTCGGTCTAGCTAAGCTAACCCTTCCCCCTAACTAGTTTCCATCCTGTGCCCAGGTAAGGGGGGTCTTTCACCCCTTGCCCAGGAATCCTGTACACCCGAAAGTGAGCCTTGCTTTTTTTTTTCTTTTTTTTTTTTTTCCATGCGCAGCACCTGCGCGGCAACTCAGAGCTCGCGCACTTTGCACCTGCCCGTGACGTCATGCAGCTGCACGTGTTCCTCGTCCCTCCTTGGACGGGACCATCCGGCAGAGATACCCCTCCTGCCGGATTCCAACCCCACGTGCAGCCATGACGTCACCGTGCGCATAAAAAAAACACAAGCCCCACGTCTCGAGGGGTTTCCCACGCGAACACATGTGCTTTGCCCGTTGGAGCTGAACACACACGATCGCGTGGAGAACCCGTCCGGTCCAAATCCATTTACCTGCCTCAACTTTGTCCGTCCGCGGGATCGGCAAATCCACCGCGTGCGTTTCCGGACCGGGACTTCACTCTCGCAAGCGAGCACGTGGCGGTCTCGTGCGTTGCACAGCACGAACCGCGTGCTCACTGCTGGGTGAACCCGGCACGGTCCTCGAAACAACTACAGCCGCTACTCGGCTTTCTTTCTTCTGTCGCCGTCGTCGTCGCCATTCCACACACGCATACCTGCGTGTTACGACGCACACAGTCCACACCATCACATTCACACGGGGAGACGCGACTGCGTGCTCCCGCATGCCGACCGACATCTCCCTCTCATACCGCTCTCTCACACACACGGTCTCCCTGGCACACAGCGACCTTGCACACGGCCGTTCACTCACGCGTGCCTCACTACTCACACAAACCATACTACTCACACGTGGTGCCTCACTCATACTGGCCGTTTCACTCACACACGCGAGGGCACTCACCCGCGGTGCCTCACTCACACTCCGTGCCTCATCCACACACACGGGGGCACTCACCCGCGGTTCCTCACTCATACACCGTGCCTCACTCACACACGCGAGGGCACTCACCCGCGGTGCCTCATTCACACACACGGCGACACTCACACACGGTGCCTCATCCACACACGGCGTGCTGGGAAGCACGCACTCCGGCACCATCGCCACCACACCACTCACACACGGGGTCGCTTCCACACACGGGGACGCACTCACACCTTGCACCACACACACAGGGACAACCACACTGGGGATTCGTGTCCCCACAAGGGTCTCCGGGGCCTCTATACCCCCCAAGCTCTCAGTGCACCTGTCCACAGCACTCGTCCCCTCAACCTCGCAAAGCACGACCGAACTCACCTGGTCGTGACTCACCTCAAGGGGGCATTCTCCCTCCCCTCGTTCCTGGAGGAGGCCATCCAGGTGCTCGCACTGGGTCTCTACCCAGTCCGCCAGCTCACCCCCATTGTCCTCCACTACCTCCGTGTGTGTGTGTGTGCATCACTTACCCCGTCTTCATCGTGTAGTCTTCCCTCTATCGTTCCCATCTCCCGTGTCTCTGCCAACTCTTCACCCTTTACCTCCCTTGTCTCAACTATTATTTCTGTTGTCGTCACCTCGTGTCTCGTCTCACACGTTTTGGTCTCCCCATTTAATTCCTCCCTTTCGGTCATCGTCACGACCCTCGCCCAACACGCTCCACGAATTATTTTTTCACCCGCCTCCACCGCGGGCCTGTCAGCCGTTGCACCCCCTTCCAGCTCGTTTGTTCCGACACGTGGAGTCGCCATTTTAAGTTCCCTGCTCACGGCCTTCATGCCCGCCTGCAGGCTTCGGCCCATGTTCTGCGTCTCACCCCGCAGCTCTTTCATCTCTTCCCTCATTTGCTGTGTATTCGCATCCATCGTCGTTTTCACTTCATTCATTTCGTTTTTCATTTCATTTGTGTTTGCATCCATTTTTTCGATCATTTTCGCATTCATCTTTTCGTTCATTGCCGCCAGCATGGCGCATAGCTGGGCCATGTTGGATGCACTCAGCTGAGTCGTTTCGGCAAGGGTTGGGGAAGGGTTTTGGTGGAGAGGGGGGGGGGAGGTGTCATACACCGCGGCCGCTGCCGCACCCACCTCGGGCCCTGGGTTCAGTTGGGCGAGTCCGTGTTCCTGCACAATCAACATTTCCTGCTCGGGGATTCCATCCTGGACCATGGACTCTACATTATTACACATATACATTTCTAATACCCCCGGCTCCCGCTCGCCTTGAGACGCCATCTTGCTTCTCGTGAAGGGTTAATTTAACTCGCTCGTAATTTGGAGGGAATCGGGGGTCGCTTCTCTCACCCCTGGACCGATTCCCGTAAATTTAGCCGGAGACAGGAGAGCCCGTTTTCCTGTTCTCCGATACCAGTGCCGCGAGGAGGGCGATGAATTTGTATCCCACTCCTGACACCAGTGTTGCGGTCTTCGCGCCCGCCAGCGTGCGACGGCCACGTAACTCGAATCGCGGCACGTCGCCCACCGGACGGACAATCCAGTCGTGACCCTCTCGGACTAACGCCGGGAACCAGTCACGGGTGGACCTTTCGGTCTCACCGCGATCGAGCCAATCAGCCCCCGCGTGGGATAGGGTTGCTCGCCAAATTCGAACTACCTAAGTACCCACGCGGAGGGTAGACCGGGCGATCGCACCTCGCCGCAGGTCGACTTCGGACACGGGCCACTTAAGCGACCCGTTCCGTACTATCAGAATAACCGAGCGGTGTTATCGTCGACCTCGACGGTTCGATTAATTATCGGGCGTATTCAGCCCACTACCAACCCTTTACGTGAAGCAAGATGGGGGTTCAATGGGGAAAAAGACGAAGCGAAGCGGGAGAACAGTTCAACAATAAAGCACATTTATTCTCGGCACACCGGAAGCACACAAATACAATTCCACCAAATGCACACAAAAAAAGAAAACACAATTCCATTTACACAAAAAGCAAACATAAAAGTGAAAACACAGTGCAGAGCTAATACCGACTACCGAGCACACGGCAACACTTATACAATTCTACTTCACAGACGGCGCCGACAACACATACCCAAAACCAAGGAAAAGAAATACCCCAAGAATGAGGTAGGCCTGGGGCCGAGACCTGGTCGGGCCTACCCGTCTGGTGATGAGACGCGGAGCGGCGATGGCCCCGCAACCCGCGGGCCTCGTGGACAGTGCCTGGCAGGGGGTGGGAACGGGGCCCCCTTGGTCGCACTATCTCAGCGCGGGGGGAAACAGGAGGGTGGTTGCTGATGCTCGGGGTATAGAGGATCTTTATTATGTGCGACGAGCGTCTCCACCTCGGCCAGGTCGCGCTGCCGGCCTCCCAGGGGTGCAGCTCCCTGCACGACGCGAGCACCCCCTCGTCCGCCCTCGCCGCCTCTCCACAGCTCGTCCCCTCCGTTCCGACTTCAACGCACACGACGAGCAGCTCCACCGCCCGCGAAGTCTTGACTCTCTGTTCCGACTCCTTCGCCTCGTTCCGACTTTTACTACTCTCGTTCTGCTGACTCTCCCTCGTTCTCTCTTGCGACTCTCCGACCCCTCGTTCTCGTTCTGCTGACTCTTTCGCTCCGACTTTTACGACTCCTTTGACTGACGAACACCGTCCTTTTATCCCCCCGTAACTTCGCCTTTGACCCCCTCCCTTTGACCTTTCACCTCGCTCCCCATTGGCCCGAGAAAAAGTGGGCGTGAAGGCTTTTTGATCCACAAATTTGCATATATCGATCGCCCTGGGGGCGGGGCCAATTCGCCCCTCGCTCACCGATTGGACGGCAAAAAGTGGGCGTGTGTCGTTTTCGATCCGTTTTTGAAGCAGAAAATCCGTGATTTTGTACACGCTGTTCAACGTGCGCCCCACACGAGTCCAGCATCGGTGCCCATGAGTGGCGCGAGATGACGGTGATGCGATGGTGGCGAGTTGTGACGGTAAAGGTCATGGCGGTTGTGGTGAAGCGGCGTTGTGGTTGGTGGTTGTTGTTGTGGTTGGGATGGTGGCGATTGGTCCAAAATAAAGATAGTAAAAGAAAAACGGCTATCCTAAAGAGTCGCAGCACGTATAAATGACATGTATTCCCACTAGACAACGGGTTTGGGCCTAACTACACATGCACTTACCGAGATACCTCACCTAAGGGACCTGAATGGTGGTTTGCGAATCTGGTAACCACAACAATATATATGGCATTGCCACCTATGGCTATACCCACCTAATTAAATAAAATTCGGTCATCAGCAAATTGCTGGATGCGATGTAAAATAAACGGGTTTGGGGAAATGTTGCTCGCTTTTCATATGGGCAGCATATTTGTTCCCATCCGAGATTACCTCCTCCCTGAAGGTCATTTGACAGTTGGATTATTTTCTAAAGCAATCATGTGGTCGTGACATCTTGGCAATTCTCTTGATACTTTATCTTGGTTTGTTGAAGCTTAAATTCATGAGTACTGCTACCTTCCAGAGAATATTACTCCACATCCTCTGGGATGCCGAGAATTAGATGGATACCTGGAAGTATTGGTGATAGAGGTGTGTATCTGGATCATGGCATGAATGGAGGGTAGATTAGGGATGGATTGGCGATTATGTACACGTCGGGAAAGTGATTGTGATGGATGTGACAGGGTCTTGTCAACAGGTGAATACTGATTATGCTGTTGGTGTTTGTTCATTCCCCATGGGACAACCCCCTCCCTTTACATCGCCACCCCACCCCACAATTTTTTTTTTTTAAATTGCAATCAAAATATATGCACAGAAATTCTCTCTGTCTGTCTCTTTCTCTCTCTCTCTCTGCCTGTCTGTATGTCTCTCTCTGGCTGTCTGTCTGTATCTTTGTCTCTCTGCCTGTCTGTCTCTTTCTGTCTCTCTCTCTCTCTCTCTCTCTCTCTGTCTCTGTCTCTGTCTCTGTCTCTGTCTCTGTCTCTGTCTCTGTCTCTCTCTGTCTCTGTCTCTCTCTGTCTCTGTCTCTGTCTCTGTCTCTGTCTCTCTCTCTGTGTCTCTGTCTCTGTCTCTCTCTCTGTGTCTCTGTCTCTGTGTCTCTGTCTGTCTCTGTCTGTCTCTGTCTGTCTGTCTGTCTTTCTCTCTCGCTCTGTCTCTCTCTGTCTCTCACTCTGTCTCTCTCTGTCTCTGTCTCTGTCTCTGTCTCTGTCTCTGTCTCTCTCTCTCTCTCTCTCTCTCTCTCTCTCTCTCTCTCTCTCTCTCTCTCTCTCTCTCTCTCTCTCTCTCTCTCTGTCTCGCTCTGTCTCTGTCTATGTCTGTCTGTCTGTCTCTCTCTCGCTCTGTCTCTCTCTGTCTGTCTGTCTCTCTCTCTCTCTCTCTCTCTCTCTCTCTCTCTCTCTCTCTCTCTCTCTCTCTCTCTCTCTCTCTCTCTCTCTCTCTCTCTCTCTCTCTCTCTGTCTCTGTCTCTGTCTCTGTCTGTCTCTCTCTCTCTCTCTCTCTCTCTCTCTCTCTCTCTCTCTCTCTCTCTCTCTCTCTGTCTCTGTCTCTGTCTCTGTCTCTGTCTCTGTCTCTGTCTCTGTCTCTGTCTCTCTGTCTGTCTCTCTCTGTCTCTCTCTCTGTCTGTCTCGCTCTGTCTCTGTCTCTGTCTCTCTCTCTCTGTCTCTGTCTCTCTGTCTCTGTCTGTCTGTCTCTCTCGCTCTGTCTCTCTCTCTCTCTCTCTCTCTCTCTCTCTCTCTCTCTCTCTCTCTCTCTCTCTCTCTCTCTCTCTGTGTGTCTCTGTCTCTGTCTCTCTCTGTCTCTGTCTCTCTCTCTCTCTCTCTCTCTCTCTCTGTCTCTCTCTCTCTCTCTCTCTCTCTCTCTCTCTCTCTCTCTCTCTCTCTCTCTCTCTCTCTCTCTCTCTCTCTCTCTCTCTCTCTCTCTCTCTCTCTCTCTCTCTCTCTCTCTCTCTCTCTCTCTCTCTCTCTCTCTCTCTCTCTCTCTCTCTCTCTCTCTCTCTCTCTCTCTCTCCCCCCTCTCTCTCTCTCTCTCTCTCTCTCTCTCTCTCTCTCTCACAGCTCTCTCTCTCTCACAGCTCTCTCTCTCTCTCTCTCTCTCTCTCTCTCTCTCTCTCTCTCTCTCTCTCTCGCCCCCTGCTGGTCGTTGGTGAGTCGTGCATGGGTGTGGCGTCATGGCGGCTCTGTGTGTGCAGCTGTGAGTACTGTGCTGTGTTAGTGTTGTTTTTGTCCCTATTTCGCTTCCCTCTGTGTCCCCGTACGTGTTTCTGGAGTTTTTTCCCTGTTTCCCTTCCTGCTGAGACGAGAGAGAGAGAAGGAGAGCGCGCACGGTAGGTGCTTTGTGGGTTTTCCTTGAAACCTTCGGGTTTCTGGGCCTACTTTTTCATCTGCCTTGTTTTCATAGGCCTGCCGTTTATCGGTGGTTTAGCTTCTTCCTTATACTCTTCCTTTCCCTTATACTTTATTTGACCCCACTTGCTGGTTGCTTGTGACGGTTTTCCTTTGTTAAACTTAAACTTCTCTTCTTTTGCTTTAAGCTATGGCAAACGGACGTTTGCACAATAGTGTGTACGAGTCACTCACTCGGAAAAATGGAGTGACAATTACTCCACCTGATGGAGTTAGTGTTGAGAACGTGGTGATGGCTCTGGGAGAGCTCGTAGGAATCGAGAATGTTCTCGCCGCTTCGAAAATGAGCCAACGTGTCGTGGTTTTCTTGTCGGAGGAGCGACACGTGGCTCAGGCGGTCGAAACCGGTCTATCCGTACCGCCGGACGTCTTCGTTAACGTTAGTTATCTCGATACGATGGCGGTAAAATTAACACTGTCTAACATCCCGCCCTTCTTCTCGAGTGAGGAGATTGTAGCTGCATTAAGCGTTTTTGGCACAGTTGTGTCACGAATCTCCATGATTCCACTTCGTCTCCGCTCTGACGCTTCGGTTCGCCACATTATGTCGTTCCGACGTCATTGCTATATCATTCTAAAAAACAACGCTCAATCGCTCAATGCAGTTATGACTTTAAAAAATAAAAACCGCAATTACCAGATTTATATCGCAACGGAGACCACAACTTGTTTTATCTGTGGTGAATCGGGACATTTAAAAAGCGATTGCCCCAAGAATATATTAAGTGGAATATCTAGTGTGATCGAACCCATTGAGACGAATAGTGGTATATCTAGAGTTGGGCACGTTGGTGACGCTTCAAACTCGAACAATCTGCCTGGGCCGTCGAGAGTGGAGGTAAATCCCCCCCTGACAGATGACGAAAGCTTCACCGTTGTTCCTTCAAAAAGGAAACATAAATTGAAGCATTTAAATGATAACAATAGTCAAGATGTGACGGCGAGCTGTGCAAAAAAGATGGCGCCGGCTGCCGAGAATAATGACTCGTGTTTGGAAGCAACAATAGATGCTCTTTTTAAAACGAAAAATCGATTTGATGTAATTGCTCCAGAGGATGATGACTTTTTTGTCGGTGGGGTTAGTGAACATGAGGAGGAGATTGGTTTTGTGCAGCGGGGAGCACACGTGACCACTCCCATAGTCACAGGCACCTTGGATATTAACACCGAATCCACTGTAACCCCCCTCCCTGAAAAGACCAACAGTGAAATGTGTACCGTTTCTAAGTCACCAATTACTCCAAACCTGGTTGAATCAGGGTGTAAAGCTTCAACTAGTGAAACACCAGGTTCATCTCAAGCGGAATATAACGTTCTTTCCATTAGTATTCTTCCTCCTCCCCGTTTTCTTCACCCTCCCACTCCTCCTCCTCCTCCCCCTCCCACTTCTAATCTTCTTCCTCTTCCCACCCCTCCACCTCCCCCTATTCCACCTCCCCCCACTCCACCTCCCCCACTCCTCCTCCCTCCACTCTTCCTTCCCCGACTCCTCCGACTCCTTCTCCCTTTGGAAGCGGAATGTGAGGCTTCCCTTATTAAACCATCAGCTCCATCTTTGGAGCATAACGATAATGTAATGGACACCAATCAGTACTCGGATTATGATTCGGACGGGGACTCATCACTTGCTTCTTGTGGCAGTGCTGAAGCATGGAATGATCCAGTTTCCCAAGATTCGGAGAGTGTTACCAGTGTTCCACCTGCTGATATCATAAAGTTTCTTCATGACACCTTTCGTAAGAAACATGTTAAAATTAAAAACTTTTTCCCTGACTTATCCGGCTTTATAATCTCTGCGAAGCTTTTGCTCCTCAAAGCCGGACAGCTTGGTGTGACGGAATCACAGGTGTATCGACTCCGGAAATGCATCCTCAAAGCAAAGAATGAGCTGCAGACACTGACAGACTAAGTTTTTGACACACCCAAACTCAATGTTAGCCTATGGCCTTCTCTATAGCGAGTTTAAATATTAATGGGGGACGCTCCTCCATCCGTAAAGCAGAAGTTAAACAGTTTGTTGAGACAAATCACATTGATGTTTTGCTTTTGCAAGAAACAAGATGTAGCTCCTCTTGTGCAAGTGAATGGCAAAGGATAATGAGGGGAAAATGGTTTTTTAGTAGTCTGGAACACCCAAGGGCTGGGGTGGCTGTTTATTTACAACCTTCCTTTTGTAGTCCCAGTGTTGTTTTTAATGAGATTATCAAAGGGTATTTGATTTCACTCACCTTCACGCATAATGGCTTTAAACACACCGTACTGAATGTCTACGCACCTAGCGATAGCACAGAGAGACTCGCCTTTTACACACACTTAGAAACGTCTCTTGTACACATTGATTTTGATGGACTTGTCTGCTTGGGTGGAGATTTTAACTGCACGATGGACCCCACCATTGATCGTAATGGAGAGGAGCCGCACCCAGCAAGCGCAGCGCCTTTGTTGAGAGCCTTGTCCAAGTTCTCCCTGGTTGATGTGTGGAGAATCCGCAATCTTTCTCTCCGCCAATACACGTGGAGTCGGTGTTCAAAAGGCCACGTATCACTTGCAAGATTGGACCGTTTCTACATCAACAGTACCTTTTTAAATGTTGTGAGCAATATGGACATTATTCCGAGCGGCTTCTCAGACCATCACATGGTCGCACTTCGGATTCACCAACCAGTTCGGAATCGTGGTGCTGCCTACTGGACCTTCAACGCAAGCCTCTTGGATGACCAACTGTTTGTCGATGCCTTTGGTGTGTTCTGGAGAGCCTTGCTCCAACGTAAAACTTCCTTCCCCTGCCTTGGAAAATGGTGGGACAACGTCAAAGTGCAAATAAGATCCTTTTGCCAACAATATGGAGCCTACCACACCAAATATGACTCTGCCCTTCAATCCTTGCTTGCCAAAGAAATATTATATTTGCAGACCAACCTCTTGGAGCTCAAATCATGAAAGAACTAACCTCTTGCTGGCGAAGAAAAAAGCTCTTCTCGCTGGACTTTGTGCAAAGCAAGCCAGAGGAGCGCTGATTCGTCTCCGACTGGAGAATTTGTGCTACCTGGACACCTCCTCTAAGTTCTTTTTTGGACTGGAAGATCAAACAAAGAGAAGTCAGCAGATAACTTCAGTAAGGACAAAGGAAGGAAGGATAACACACAATCAAAAAGATGTCAGAGCCTCACTCAGACACTACTTTACTGAACTTTATCATGCTCCGAAAATTGACAACAAAATGGTAACAGTGCTGACTTCTTCCTTACCTACCTTGTCAAAATCTGCAGTTCTACAAATGGACAAGGAAGTAACTTTGGAGGAACTCCAAGCTGCTCTTCAAACTCTACCCTCGGGTAAGGCCTCCGGCCTGGATGGAATTCCTGCGGAATTTTATAAAACCTTTTGGGACCTCCTCGGACCAGAACTACTTGAGGTTATAATCGACGGTCGACGATCAGGCTCACTGCCATTAAGCTGCCGGAGGGCTGTCCTCGCCCTTATCCCCAAAAAGGAGACCTTCAGCAACCACACAACTGGCGTCCCCATCTCATTACTCTGTGCAGACTACAAAATATTTTCCAAGGCCCTTGCCAACCGCCTTAAAGCCATAATCGAGGAGATCGTACACCCAGATCAGTCTTACTGTGTCCCGAAGAGGACAATTCATGACAGTATCTTTATTGTGCGTGATATAATTGACATCTGTTCTCTTGAACAAAGAAATGTCGGGTTGGTGTTCTTAGATCAAGAAAAGGCCTTTGATACCATTGATCATTTTTATCTTTTCTCTGTTTTACGGGGGTTTGGTTTTGGGGAAAATTTTATCTCTCATGTGCAGTTACTGTATAACAACACTTTTAGTCTCTTAAAGGTTAACAACATTTTATGTCCCCCTTTCCCGGTTAATAGAGGCATTCGTCAAGGGTGCCCTCTTTCTGGCCTCCTGTACTCTCTTGCGATTGAGCCTTTACTCGTTCGGTTGCGTGCACGTCTTCTTGGTTTCCTTCCTCAACCAATGGCGAACCCGTTTAAAGTGATTGCTTATGCAGATGATCTTTGTGCAATCGTTCGCTCGAAAGAGGACGTCTCAGCCTTGGTCCGTTGCATTCATGAATTTGGTTTGGCAAGTTCCACAAAAGTGAACTGGGGAAAAAGCAGAGCTCTCCATCTTGGTCCACAAAATGGCGCCATTCCTCCGACTCTTCCCGAGAAACTTAAATGGGAAAGGGATGGAATTCTTTACCTAGGCGTCTTTCTTGGAACTGAGAACTTCATTTTAAAAAACTGGG
>NC_140974.1:49203407-49230907 GCF_056783735.1 Eptatretus burgeri
TAAAGCTTCAACTAGTGAAACACCAGGTTCATCTCAAGCGGAATATAACGTTCCTTCCATTAGTATTCTTCCTCCTCCCCGTCCTCTTCACCCTCCCACTCCTCCTCGTCCTCCCCCTCCCACTTCTAATCTTCTTCCTCTTCCCACCCTTCCTCTTCCTCCCACTCCACCTCCCCCTACTCCACCTCCCCCCACTCCTCCTCCCCCACTCCTCCTCCCTCCACTCTTCCTTCCCCGACTCTCTCTCTCTCTCTCTCTCTCTCGCTCTGTCTCTCGCTCTGTCTCTGTCTCTGTCTCTCTCTGTCTGTCTGTCTGTCTGTCTCTCTCTCTCTCGCTCTGTCTCTCTCTCTGTCTCTCGCTCTGTCTGTCTGTCTGTCTGTCTCTCTCTCGCTCTGTCTCTCTCTCGCTCTGTCTCTCTCTCACTCTGTCTCTCTCTGTCTCTCGCTCTGTCTCTCGCTCTGTCTCTCGCTCTGTCTCTCGCTCTGTGTCTCTCTGTCTCTCTGTCTCTCTGTCTCTCTGTCTCTCTGTCTCTGTCTCTCTCTCTGTCTCTCTCTCTGTCTCTCTCTCTGTCTGTCTGTCTGTCTCTCTCTCACTCTGTCTCTCTCTGTCTCTCTCTCTCTCTCTCTCTCTCTCTCTCTCTCTCTCTCTCTCTCTCTCTCTCTTTCTCTTCTCTCTTTCTCTTTCTCTTTCTCTTTCTCTTTCTCTTTCTCTTTCTCTTTCTCTTTCTCTTTCTCTTTCTCTTTCTCTTTCTCTTTCTCTTTCTCTTTCTCTTTCTCTTTCTCTTTCTCTTTCTCTTTCTCTTTCTCTTTCTCTCTCCTTCTCTCTCTCCCCCCCCCTCTGTCCTTTGGGTCTCTCCATGTCCTCTGTCTCTCACTCTCCATTTATTCATTCAAAAAAAGCATTGCCCCCCTCTGGCTGAGCACCTTTTGAAGTAACTAGTAAACACCCATTCCCTCTGGGAGTAAAAGGATTTGTTTTCAGAAATAGCAATGTTTCCCCACGCTCAATACCCCCTCCCTCAGGCAGGGATCACTTGCATTACTTGCACTATTCCATGTGCAGGCGAAAATTGCAAGTCACCTCCCCACCCTCACAGGGAGTGGGTGGGAGTGGTATTTTGTGTGCATGACCTGGTCTTGGGTATGAATGCAAAATCTGATGGAGATTGGCTTAGTCGTTTGATTCCACAAGGTTCAGGTTAGAGAGAGTGGAGAAGGAAGAGTAAAAGGTTTAGTTAGCAATTGGAGCTCGGGGATGGAAGGTAAAGGGCTTCCATTGACTGTATTCAGGTGGTGCGATGGGGAGGGTTGAAATGCCGCCATACTTGCGTATGTAATACATATACGACCCTTATATGCAGCATGTGGCTGTAATTTTTCAGGGCATTATTTATAAATGAGGCCTTTTTATAGCAAGGATGTGTTCATTTCTCGTGATAAATTCAGAAGCAATAAACATATCCACACCATAGGAAGGAGGAAGAAGAGAAATCAACTTTAGTTGTGGACAGTGAACCATAAAAGCCACCATTGAAACAATTCGTGAGTCAATCCTCACCCGATGAAAGTGAAACATGCATGGAATTTAAAAAAAACTCATCATTGTAATCTCCCGCGACGAGGAACAAGCACAAGAACGATTTGTCACACATTGTGGAATGGTCGGTGACCTCTCAGACTCCTGGTCTCGTTCCTGCCAGTGGCAAATCCAGGGGGTTTCTGATGAATTGCCCAGACCCCCCCCCCAACACAAAAATATTTACCATTACAGTGGCAAACCCAGGGGTTTCCTGGTCACCCAGAACTCCTTCTCCCACGAAAGTGTGCCACAAAAAAGGCCAGAAGCCTCAGAAAAACTGTATCAATACAGTACCTAACTAGAGGGGGAGCACTCGGTAGAGTGTAAAACCTCTGCCGCCAATACTGCTAGGTCACTTAAGTGAACCTGATATCCTATTCATTCAATTTGACGTCAACAGTGCTCACAGAGTTATAGTTTGCAACTTCCCCTTTTACTTTTAACTTTTACATACTCAATTCATTCGTCATAACTAGATTCCTTGAGACAGAAATTGATTTTACGTGGGTATATCCACCTGAAGTTCCAAAATCAGCCGCAATTATAATTTTGGCATGTTTTTTTTGTTGGAAATCACTTATAACATGTAGAAATGCAAAAAAAGAAATCGAAATTTTGTTGAAAAAAAAGTTGCAAATTTTTTTTTCTCTAACAATTTTTTTTTTGGGGGGGGGGGGGGTGGAAATCACTTAAAACATGTAGAAATGCAAAAAAAAAAAAATTCAAATATTTTTTCAAATTGGCCGCCATAGTGGCCATATTGTATTTTGGACCAAGTCCAAAATTTAATGGCATGATCCTTGGACCAGACCTTACCCCCCCCCCTCCCACCAAGTTTCGTCGAAATCCGTCAAGGAGTTTTTCTGTAATACTGTTCACAAACAAACAAACAAACAAACAGAAAGGGGTGAAAACAGTAACCTCCATCCATCTTCGATGGCGGAGGTTAATCAACAATAAACCACCAAGATCACCGTAAATTATTTAGAAAATTTATAATTTTCTGTTATTTGGAAACCCCCCCTACCCAATTCCTGGATTTTCCCCTGACTGCACATCTCATCGGTCAGGCCATCAAACCTCGCCCCATGACGTACCCGTTCTTGAACTTCCAAAATCCAGGCTTTCCGCACACCACTCTTATATTCGTCTTTTCTCCCGCCTTGCTGAGGTCATTCAATGCCACTCCGCCATCCACCGGCTTTAAAGAGGCGGCAAACCACCATCTCCCATCCCTACCCATCATTTTTAGTTCACCTGGACTTCAGTCAGGTGAGCTTATTTGATCGTACAGTGTCCTTTTTGGTGAGAGTCAGTCAGTCAGTGAGTCTGTAAACACTTCAGTCATTATCGCCTGAACCAAGCACAGGATTTCGATGAAACTTGACCACAACTTTCATCACTCATGATGTACCAAAGTTTGTTCACGACATTGAAAATAGATCAAGGTCCAAGGGGGTCTGCAGGGGTGGGGCGTTTTGAGTGACTTGCTCCTCCTCAAGGTGAGCTTCAGGACGCACGGTCCTACTTTTATTAATGTCATCATGTCAGCCTGTGGCTGCTGACTGCATCATTTTCTGGGGGGAGCAACTGCGTTGCAGATGCAGTGCCTCTGTTACCAGTATGCTGGAACTCATTTCGCCAACCTCAGAATTATGAATAGCTGAGTCAACCCACCTGGTGTTAATTCATCAGAGAAAAACAGGAGCTTCAACTGAAGACCCTAAGATCTTAAGCCAGCCACCTTAACCATAAAGCCAACACCGGGCTGTTCCTGTTCGTTCATTCGCTTGCTTGTTTGTGTCCCTCTGTTGCCCACCTATCAGTTGATTTCCTTTTACCCTCATTAATCATGATCTGGGCCTCCATTTTGTATACTAATTAAAAGATTAAAAAATTATTTTGTACAATGAAAAAATATTATGGATTTTTAAAATTCAATTTAACCCTTAGATGCAGAAAGGTATAATTAAATAGAACATGACACAACCTCGTGAACCTTCTCGGTTATGTGGCTGCTGCCAAGTCTGGTCCACATTGCCTGTTCCCATATCTCAATCTCCCTCTGTTTAGTCTGATTGAAATAAAAGAATGATTCATGAATGAACTAGAAGGACACTTGGTAGAGCACGTACCTCCGCGAGGTAATGCCTGATCCACGAGAATATATGGGGCCCAATACATTTTTGAAATATCATTCTACGCAGTAATATATCGTTTTTAGTCCTCTCTCTCAATGGTGAAGAATCACTCAAAAAATTTATCAGATACAGATCCGGATCAGGATATTCACCAAAATCTAATCAATTCTTCATTGTCACACATCAAACCTGCCCACAAAATTTCATCCGGATCCGTGCACAACTTTTTGAGATATCCTGCACACAGACAAACAGACAAACGGACACAGCGGGGTGAAAACATAACCTCCTTCACCTTCGGCGGCGGAGGTAGTAGACCAGACCGACGACAGTGTGAAAAGTGAAAGTTGAAAAATGGAAAAAATAGGAGTGTTATATCATCACTTAACGATGAATTCCTTCAACAGCCTCAATATTATTGTTCCAACCTTCTTGTGGCCGGGAGCGTTTTTGGGGCCAAATCTATCACAAACCTGCTGGCCGGGAGTGCGTTCCATTCGTAAGCGGCTTGCTTGATTCAATGTGCTCAAACTAGCACTTCAACTGAAAGGAGCGCTTAACAATATGGCGGTCTCCATGGAAACAATGCTATCATCCATTGAAAACGTACCGGAAGAAGCGAAGACTTCAGTCCATAAGTTGACCGGTGAAGGCGTTTATATTGACTTCCGAACTGATGAGGGCAAGAAGCGTTTGTGAAGCGACCTCAAAAAGTACACAGACTTGATTCTTACAAATTAACAACAATGACTTCTGGCATCGACTTTACCTCTCCGTAGTTTTTACAGGTACCTATCTCATAAAACACTTCCAGTTCATTGGAGTGAGGCACGGCCAGCAATGGGGCTACCACGTCATCAGGACAGAATGGAGAATTTGAACACAGCGTGGAATATTATACGGCGAATGAATGAGGATTTAACTTCAAGTTGTTTTTATCATCACTGGTGTCTGGACCTCATCTCTTTGCTATGTTTCCCAGAATGAGAGAAGTAAGGATTCATCTTTTACTCCGTTCAGTCACAACAGCTACAGGTGAGCATTTTTTTTTTCTTCATTGAATAGAATTCTGCGTTCCGAAAGAAGTCGCCTTCTGACTGATCGTACAAATGAACTAACGAGCAAGTCAATTGAAGGACCCCAAGTATCTGGTCAAGGGAATTGCCACCAAAGATGATCGCACTGCATTTGAAAAGTTCATCAACAAAGTCGTGCAACATTACAACAACAAACCAAGAAGGATGTAGATGTAGTTCATGTCGCCCTTCATCTGAGGTTTGAGTTCATCATCATTCATCTTCAGCCAACATTAATTTATTGACTTCTCCAGATTTTTCTGTTCTGCACGTATGATATGTCCAAAGTATGAAAGTTTCTGTTTTAGCATCAGCGCTTCTATTGTCCATGGTGGTCGAATTCTACCTTGTTTGTTCCTCTTGCAGTCTTTTCGATTGATACCATTCGTCTCGAACACCACATTTCAAAACTACAAACCATCTTCCTTTCTTCTATCAATTAAAATTGCCATCAAACTTTTTTTCAATTTTAACTCTCTGGTGCTAGAACACAGCCTTGTGCCTATCCTCACCCTCACGATCTCACTCCTCATGCAATATAACTGATCTGAAGTCCTCACTACCTGGAAATTCAAACACCCCCCCTCCCCCAACTTAAATTTTTGGGGAAACCACTGTATCGTGGCACTCAAGCGTTGTCCAGGTCCGTCGTTTTCAGTTTTTCTCCATTCCCTTGTGACAACTTCCCAAACGAATTTAGCGTGGTAACAGCAGCTACAGAGTATGAAGAAGAGGGAAAAAAGATAAATAAATGGGGAGTTAGAAGGAGGAGCCCCCTGCTGTAAACCTACCACTGTGAATTTTTTGGGGGAGGGGGGGTAGGGGTTTGGATGGTTGTCGATCTTGAACAATTCAGAGTAAAAGTAGATGTAACAATAACAGTATGAAATGGATGTGTCAATAATCTGATCGAGGTCAAGCCAAGTGAGGTCGAGGCTGTTTATTCCTGCTATGTGAAACACCCTGCAACCCGTGCCTTCAGACAACAGAGTTTTTGGAATGCCGGCAGCATTTTCCATCCAATCATCTCTGTATGAAGCCGAGCTTTTACTATTGCACACATTGGTTTGTTCAGTCAACTTGGTTGTGGGATGGCTTTGAAGGCCATAAAATACAAGTTGATGAGTCTTTCCTTAGTGTGGGGAAAGTACGTTCCGAGGACACACTGTGCAAGCACAAGCACATCTACACTTGCCACTCGAGATGGTTCGAGCCCAAATTTTCTGAGTCCGAACCGAAAAAAATGCCGAAAAGGCAGGAATCCCGAATCAATAGCTCATCATTTTCCTGGAATTCCCGGGAAACAAATTACCGGGGAGAAGCACGAGCTTGGGTTCTAGATGTTTGAAAACTTTTCTCAACTCAAGCTCGAGAAAATTTGGCTTGCACCATCTCTAATGTTGATCACACGCGACGTGTCAGCAGTGTGGCACAATGGACAGCATAGAAGATAATGAGAACTAAAATATTATCCTGAACTTTATGTTGATCGGAACTTTCAGTGGGGTCCTTTTTCATCGCATTTGCACTCGGGCCTCAGCCGATGTTCCACATCATGGTCAAGGATGGTTGTGGACACATATTACTAGTCTTATGAGTATACATAGCAGGGCTGTGCTTCAGAACATTGAATTGGTTGTGCTATCATTCTGGATTGGACTATAGTGGCCATTTTTTGCTCTCATAATGAAGCACCTCTCTTTATTCGCTTGCTCCGCTGCCGAGCGGCGAGGCGAGCGGCTTGCAAAGTGGTTGATATGGACCAGCCAGTTGGCTTGGCAGCGATATCAAGCTGCTTGCTGATCGAACACACCAGTGCCGGATTAAGCCTCGGCCGGCCCTAAGGCACATTTTGAAATTTTAGAGAATGGCCTGAAAATTTTAAATTAGATCTCGGGCTCATGGAAATGGACCCCTGACAAAAGATGAACTGATTCAAGAACAAAATATTTAATACAAAAAAAGACAAATATTTAATGTGAAAATAATTTTTGGCCTGAATTTTTGGCTGGCCCGAAGGCACAACATGCCTTGTCTGCCTAATGGTTAATCCAGCACTGGAACACACCCAATGGCGACAGTTGACACCTGGGTCGAGACTCCAACGATCAATGAAACGATCAAATGTTGAACATACTCGAACATTGTGGACACGCATGATGTTATGGAGGGAGTATTTTTTATTCTTTCCATTTGTGATAACATTGTTCACCGATTCCACATTCCCATCCTTCAAAATGTCTTTCGTAGGCAGCAATCTCATCCCAGAGTGTCCCTTGGTCACCGACAAGAGACTGTATAAGATTAACCTTTTGGGCCACAACTCCACCTGTCTCGAAGTATGCCGCCTGTAGACGCTCCGCCAGTTCCTGAAGATTTCGAGCTTGCTGAGCATATCTCATCTCAGTACGCTCTGCGCACTCTGCCAGCATGCGGTTCTTTGGGAAGAAACAATTAAACCAATAAGGATGCTCGATTGGTTAAAAGGGTTGTTAAGAAAAAAAACACTGATGCATGAAATAAACAAAAAGAGAAGGTCATTCGGCCAATCACACTCCAGAAACTATAGTATAGCTTCTCCAGTAAGCAACTCCCAGGTCTGACGTTTCGACCACCTCGTGGTCTTCACATGGAACCACCGGTGGTCAGAACGATGGGTCTGAACATTGCAGACTGAGAAGCTACCTACACTATAGTTGAGGGTGCCTTCATTTCTGAATATGAATCTTCCAGCAAAAACACCTTTTGTGGACCCATCTCGCCTATGTCACACGCATCCTCTCCTTCCACAGGTTTCGAGATCATGCAGAAAAACAGCAGCAAAAATAATGTGAAATAAAAAATTTGTGTGGCGTGAACCCGTATACTTATATGGTATACGAGTACAACATGGTGTCTAACTTACACATCCTAGCTATGAGTAGAACAAGCAGGCACTCCCGTCCTCTGGGCGGGCAATATGGGCCAGGATCTGTGCCTGACTGCTCCATAAAGTTAGGAGGTGTAACACAGTATTAAATCGATAAGGTTGGCATGGCCAGAAGTGAACGATTGTGTGGTATGTCGTCCTGATGGGCTCATATGAGAGTGAAACCATGGTTGGCGGCTGCACTACTTGTGACTTTTAAATATCTGGTCTTTAAAATAGACTCAAGCATGCTCTGCTGAAGCCA
The DNA here is from genome assembly GCF_056783735.1 of Eptatretus burgeri. Taxonomy (NCBI): domain Eukaryota; kingdom Metazoa; phylum Chordata; class Myxini; order Myxiniformes; family Myxinidae; genus Eptatretus; species Eptatretus burgeri. The sequence continues at coordinate 49,211,376 of NC_140974.1, forward strand.
TCTGGTTTGGACCTGAAGCGGTATGCATGGGCACACGGCATGCTGTGTTGCATTTATCGGTTTGGAAGGGCTCTGTTTTGGATTATATATATATATATATATATATATATATATATATATATATATATATATATATATATATATATATATATATATATACATACACACACATACACTTGTAAATACAACCCGTTGCTTTGCCTATCGGGGTGGGGGGATTTTGAGGGTAGGGTGGGAAAAAGGAGGGAGGGTGGGGAGAGAGGGGAGGGAGGGGGGAGACAGAAGAGAGGGGGGAGATGAGAAGAAGAGGGAGATACGAGAAAGGAGGGAAGGGAGGGGAGAGGCAGAAGAGAGAAAGGAGGGATGGGGAAGAGAGAGGACGGAGGGGGAGTGAGGAGGGGTGGAGGAGTGAGGAGGGGTGGAGGAGTGAGGAGGGGGTGAGGAAGAGAAAAGTTATGAAGGGGGAGAGTGAGGGAAGGGGGGGGGAAGGATGCTAACAAACGATAATTGCATGCATGCTGACAAACATCACGATAGGCTCTGGGAGGAGGATGTGAGCGAGGAGGATGGGGGAGAGAGGAAAGGCACAGGGGGAGGGGGAGGGGTTTGGGAGGAGGTAAGCATGAGGGAGGGGAATTTGGACTTGCATTTGGTAATGAGACTTGATGGGTAAAGGGGTGGAGGGGTTCTGGACTTGCATTTGCAAGTGGTACTTCTGTCGGGGGGTTGGAGGGTAGTACAGAATTGAACGAAATAGAGTATGTTAATACAGCACATGGAAACCACCCAGAGCTGTCCATTGGTGGTGGAGAGGGAAGGGGGTCATGGATGAGGCAAGCATCAGTGTGTGGAAGGGAAGGCAGCGTGAGGGGAACGGAAGGGTGATAAACACATGCCCAAACAGCAATGTATTATGTTTAACTGCCAGATTCTACATAAAATCGGCAGGAGCACTTAAAACCCATGCTCTCGGTATGGCAAAGGCTTGCTTGCATGCATGCTGACATGTGCAGCGACCTTTGCACCTCTATGCTCGGCTTACTCCAAATTGGATTCATACATGCTACACTCTGGGGAAGCCATTTAAAATGTACAACTAAACCATCGGTCCCTAATGGTCCCCCTAACAGAGGGGGAGGGGTAGGGGAGGAGGTGGAGCGGTGAGAGAGAGGATATGGGTGGAAGAGAGAGAGAGAGAGAGAGAGAGAGAGAGAGAGAGAGAGAGAGAGAGAGAGAGAGAGAGAGAGAGAGAGAGAGAGAGAGAGAGAGAGAGAGAGAGAGAGAGAGAGAGAGAGAGAGAGAGAGAGAGAGAGAGAGAGAGAGAGAGAGAGAGAGAGAGAGAGAGAGAGAGAGAGAGAGAGAGAGAGAGAGAGAGAGAGAGAGAGAGAGATAGAGATATATATGGAGATGGGAAAGTGAGGAGGGGGAGAAGGAGAGGTGGGAGAGAGGAGAGGGAGAGGAGAGGGGAGGGGGGATTCTGGTAGATGTGACGCCTATTTTAATGTCCTTCCAAGAGACAGCACACACATTTCTGAATCACCCTGCCTGTGAAAAACCAGGAAGACAATTTGTAGCTGGGTTGGGATTTCAACTCAGGCTAAACAGCTTAGAGTGAGTGCGTGTACCTCTGGGATATCGTGACGTGATGTGGCAATTTATTGCTTTGTAACCACTGCAAAACATTTTTTACTCATTGTAATCTTCTAATTCATTTTGCCTTCCTAACTCGGGAGGTGTCCCTACAGAGAACCAAGCTGCGGTATTGCCATGGAAGCTTGCAGAGATCGAAACTTGTAGAGAGTTCACCAAGTGGCTTAAACACTCAAGGAAGCACTCCGTTGAAATGGTTGAAGAGATTTCAAACAAAACTTTTAATTTTTTCATATGTCTTACCAGAAAATGCAATCTGTCACTTTGCTGACAGGAATATTAAGTTGGGGAGGGGGTGCAGAAAGAGTGAGAGAAGGGAGAGAGGAAGGTGATTGGAGGGAGTGAGGATGGACAAAAGAGAGGGAGAGAGTATCGAGGGGAGGGAAATAGAAGGGAGGGAGGGGAGCGAGAGGGAGAGAGGGTGAGGGGTGGGAATAAGAGGGAGAAGGGTGGGGAAAAGAGAGAGATAAGAGAGGGAGAGAGATGAGAGAGGGAACGATAGATGAGAGAGGGAGAGAGTGGGCTAGGGTGGGAAGGAGAGGGATTTGGGGGGGTGGTGATGGTGAGAGTGGGAGAGAGAGAGGGACCGGGGTTGGAGAGGGAGAGAGAGAAGAGAAGGATGAGAGGAATGAGAGGGATGAGAGAGGGAGAGCAGGACAGAGGGGAGGGGGAGAGAAGGAGAGAGAGGGTTAGAGGTGGGAGAGGGGTGGGCGAGAGAGTGAGAGGGGTGGGGGAGAAAGTGGGTGGGGGAGAGAGGGGGAGAGGGGATAGAGAGAGAATGAGAGGAGAGAGAGGAGAGAGTGATCAGGGTGGGAGAATGAGGAATTGGAGTGGGAGGGAGAGGGGTTGGAGAGAGAGAGAGAGAGAGAGAGAGAGAGAGAGAGAGAGAGAGAGAGAGAGAGAGAGAGAGAGAGAGAGAGAGAGAGAGAGAGAGAGAGAGAGAGAGAGAGAGAGAGAGAGAGAGAGAGAGAGAGAGAGAGACACAGAGACAGAGACAGAGACAGAGACAGAGACAGAGACAGAGACAGAGACAGAGACAGAGAGACGGAAATGGGAGAGAGACGGAAATGGGAGAGAGATGGGAGGGGGGGGGGAATTCTGACAGATGGGAGGAGGGTCCAGGTTACTGGCACACACATTGAAGAATCACTCTGCCTGTGAAACACCAGGATGACAGTTTATAGCTGGGTTGAGATTTGAACCCAGGCTAGACAGCTTAGAGTGAGCATACATACCTCTCACTTATCCTGCCATGGTGTTAACGAAATGTTTCATTTTTAAAAAATTGTATTAAATGCTGCACCATCGCAGGTGAGTGGCCCCTGAACTTTGTTCAAGCAGATCGATATACAGTATTCAGTGACATTGCAAATATTGTGGAATGCTTGCCAGGTGGCTTAAGCACTCCAACAAAACGGTTAATAAGGAACAGCTCACTTGGTCACCAAACCATCATATTAAACACATACCTCCCAGAGGTACAAAAAATATAAAAATATGTCTGAATTGGACAAATTCACACGTTTTTTAGCAGTCGGAATTGATGCTAAGTTAAATTCTGGAGTGGCTTCATTTAAGAGATTCTCATGGTTATGGCATGTGCAGAAATGAAATAACCCCATGAACGCTGGCATCTCTGGGTGTTTATAAGCAGTGCAAGGTATCCAATGTATCCAGCAATTCATAGGTATTATGATCAATGCTTTCAATAATATGAGTGAAGAAAGTAAAAAAAAACTTTATCGTTAAGAAATCATTGTGGCCTGTTCCAAGTCAAGGTAAAGTTGAGCAGGCTAAAAAACATGGCAGCTTCAGACCCCAGCAAGGGAACCTAGGAAATGCCTTAAGAACCCATAGAGAGTGAGGTGGTCAAGGATGTGCCTGATAAAGGATATAATGAAATAAGGCCATTAATTATCTTCAAAATGGGTGTTTTTATTTACCCAAACAGCAAATTTTCACTCATGCACTCCCTTGGAGGTCCCTTAGCATGCACGCAAAGTTCCAGGCTGTTAGCTTTCATGGTTTTTGAGTTATGGAGGAGATGGAGATGGAGATGGAGACAGACACACAGACACACTGACACTCATTAGTATAGATAGGGATATATTCGGATATTTACATTAATCCTTTATAAAGAAAGCAGATCGCACAAAAAGGAGAAAAAAAAACAAAGCGTTCAGGATTGCCAAAATAAGACCCCTGTGGATTTTATCGCCATGGCTTGCAAAAGCAGCTTTGATCCTGATGGTTAATTTTTTTGGTTGTGCTCAATGAAGTTCCACTTTCTGCACATTCCTTAATATTTTCTTCACTCAATGTAATAGTCTGAGCAGTACAAAAATTTAAGTTTCATGATTTGTTTAAATAAATACAGTGCACTTCGACATAAAAACTGCCAATTTGTTAAAATTTTCAGATTTCACGTGAGATTTTGACACTAATAATTATTTAGTCCACAAGATGCGATTCTCACATCCAATATAATATTTCAATAATATGCTTTAATTAATCTGTGAAAGTAGATCGTGTTTGCAAGGCAAGGCATGTTTGAATAAGCCATTAATTATCTTCAAAAAGGGGTGTTTGACTTTATCCAAGTACCCAATTTTCATATATGCACCATGCACTCATTCATTCATGTGAGTGAGGAAAGTGAAAGAAAAAATTTGAGTGCTTTGTTGTAAAGAAACCGTTGCGACCTGTTCCAAATCAAGGCATTGTTGAGCAAGCCAAAAAAAAAAACCAGAATGGCACAAGGGACAGCGAGGTGACCGAGGATGACACCTTGATAAAGGATAATTGAATAAGGACGTTAATTGTCTTCAAAGGGGGTGTTTAACTTAAGCAAAACACTCACTTTTCATTCATGCACAACCTTGGCATTCCCTTAGTATGCATGCAAAGTTTTGGGCTGCTAGGTTTCATGGTTTTGGAGTTGTAGAGGGCACACACACACACACACACACACGCACACACACACACACACACACACACACATTTATGAGTAGAATTATTACGGTCCTGTGAACTGTCACTCCTCAGTCATGGCAACCAACATATGGCGGTTCCCAAGTTAGTTATTTCCTTATTACATGTTCCAGGTAGGATCAGTCCTTCCTTGTGTCTAATGGGAAGGGAAACATGCATTGTGTGGGATTAGGTAAGATTTTTTTTTTCTCCACATCTTCCTTCAGACCTGCCCCATTGCTGGACGGCACCGCATCACAACCACCTTAACCACCTTTCTGTTGGCCAAACATCTCACTGCCAACAACCACCATCTAGCATGCCCAAAGACAAAGTTAGTGCTTACTCTCCCTCTTAGCACAAGCCTGCTCTGCCATCACAGAGCATTCATTACACATTGCATTACAACCTGCTGACCATTCCATAATGCGTTCCCGTCAGAACGACCACTCTATTCGTCCAGCCTGCTGTCATTGCCTTTGCCAGGCATTTGTGCAGCAACAATTCGGGATATTCAGTCAGGTCAGGTAAGATTATATCTGTGACCTGCTACAGGTAGCATGTAAACCTGCACTAACCTGTTACATGGTAGGGTTGTCGGCGACGAAACCGTCTCCCCAACCAAGTTTCTTGGTGAGTAGGCTGTATGATATGGACATCAAGCAGGATGAAGAACAAAACCTGTCAAAGGGCGGAGGAGCTCCTTGTGAGCCAACGGCCATCCATATCTAGTGCCCAACTGTGTCTGCGGACGTCCTCCTGCAGTTGCGTTACTTCTTATTAGGAGGTTGGTGGCAGAATTTGCACTCCGGCCACCGTAAAACCCTTCATTATGCAAAACATTCCAAAAGTAATTAAAAAAATCTGAAAACCCACTGTGTGGGAGAATCTCCTGTGCAGCTTCACTTCGCAAGGCAGCTCACAGGATGATGGGATTGGGGCAAAGCCTTCGGAACTCCCAATCTTTGATGAGAGGAGGGAAATCACGGGGTAACATTTCTGGGTCAGATTGCGGGAGCGTGTGGCGGGTTGGTGCTGAGGTGTCGTCCACCAGACGGCGGTCTCCTTGGGTTAAACTGATGCGATCCCTTAGGGTGGGTGCCTGGAATGTCCTATTCCTAAGAGAGGATGATCACGTGTCTATGTTATTATCTGAGCTCAAGCGTTTGGACATCGGTATTGCATCACTCTCTGAGGTTCAGAGACTGGATTGTGGCGAGATCATGGTGAGTGGTTACAATTACTATTGGTCTGGTTGCTTTGATGGTTACCATGCCCAAGGAGCTCCTGCAGCTGTGTTCAATAAGTTGACTCCAATGCTAATTGAGGTAACACCTGTCAACGAGCGTATTATGAGACGAAGGATTCATCACTCCTTGGGTGTCATTTCCCGCGTATCTCCATATGCTCTGACTGAGGTAAGTGATCTCACCGTGAAGGATGCATTCTATGCCACGCTCAAGTCTGTGCCCCTGATGAGATACACTTCCAGTCTTGGGGGATTTCAAAGCATCCATTGGAACTGATAGGGATGGTTATGAGACATGTGTTGGTCCTCATGGGTCTGGAACTGTGAACCTGAATAGCACTAAGTTCCTTGACTTTGCAAGAAGTCATGGACTTAGGGTGGCTGGTTCATGGTTTCAGTGCCCAGAAGCTCATCGCTGGACTTGGTATTCCAACGCTGGTGGTGTGACAAAGGAGATTGACCATGTGCTCGTTGATGGTCACTGGAGAATGATCCAGAATTGCAGGGTCTACCGGAGTGCTCAGTTCCTCAATACTGACCATCACCTTTTTGGAGCAGCTCTTAATTTTCAGCTTAAATCCAGGAGAATGGTACCATCCCAGCCTCGGATGGATGTTAGCAAACTCAAGGATGACAGTGTACCTGAGGAGCATGCGAACAGGCTGAGTGGAGATTTGCAGGGTCTGGGTGCTCTGGGGGATCCTGAAAAGTTGTGGAGTGCCTTTAAGACCACCGTCCTTGATGTTGCCGGTAGATGCCTTGGAACTCACTGGAGGGTGAAGAAGAATTTTGTCTCTCAAGGGACACTGTATACCATAGAACAGAGTCGCTGAGCCAGGCTGAATGGCAGAGCTGAGCTGTTCAGGAAACAGGCATAAAACTGTATGTGCACTAAGGGTGGCAAAGGAGGCCTATGTGCAAGGAATCTGTGAGGGGGTAGAGCATCACCTGTGGTCAAGTGATTCTCATCCTGCTTTCAGGGGAATTAACACATTGCGTTCATCCAAGCCCATCCCTTGGTGTACTGCAGCGAGAGCAGAGGGTGGTGGGCTCTTGACAGAGGAGTCCAATGTGAAGGCCCGCTGGGCCAGTTACTTTGAGCGGCTGTAGCAGGCTGATCCCCCAGCTGTCGAGTTGGATTTAATGGGTGTTACAATCCATATTGTTGACCATCCAATCAACTGTGGTCCACCTCTGTATGTGGAAACACAGGCTGCAGTGAACCGGTTGAAATGGGGTAAAGCTCCAGTGATCTGTGGCATCCATGCTGAACTTCTCAAGGCTGGTGAAAATGCTGTACTCGTGTCGTTGCATGCAGTTCTGTGCTCTGCCTGGAACACAGGTATCATCCCAACTGACTGGAAGGGGGGCCTTGTTGTCCCTCTCTGGAAAGGGAAGGGTGATCGCCAAGACTGCAACAATGACTGAGGGGTGACGCTGCTCTCAGTGCTGGGCAAGGTCTTTGCTCGGATAATTCTTGATGGGGTTCGCCAACATCTGCTTGAGCACCAGCATCCAGAGCAGTCAGGCTTTACACCAAAGAGGTCAACGATTGACCGTATCCTTGCTCTTCGGGTCCTTACCGAACGCAGGCGAGAGTTTCGGCAGGGGCTGCTTGCAGCCGATGTTGATCTCTGTAAAGCATTTGATTCAATGAATCGGGATGCCCTCTGGAGGATTCTTGGTCTTCGTGTGGTGCTGATCGATCTGATGTCTAAACTATACTCTGGTACTGAGAGTGCTGTCAGATGTGATGGTACCATCTCTGACTTATTTACAGTTGTTCCTGTAGTTCGTCAGGGGTGTGTACTGGCTCCCACACTTTTCAGTACTTGTATGGACTGGATTATGGGGAGGATGTCGGAGAGATCAAGGTGCAGTGCAACGTTTGGGAATGTCAAGATCTCTGACCTTGATTTTGCAGATGATGCAGTCATCTTTGTGGAGACTCCAGATATCCTTTTGAGGGCCCTTGAGGTGCTGAAGGAGGAGTCAGAGCCACTGGGATTATGGGTTCCTGGGTCAAAACTAAGGTCCAGGCTTTCAAAGACATATTGGATGTTGCTATCCTATCAGTACCTGTTTGTGGTTAGGATATTGAGGTCAGTAAGAGATTCACTTACCTGGCAGTGATATTCATGTCTCTGATGGCTGTGAGACAGAGGTCAACAGACGTCTGGGTCGTGTCTGGGGAGTCATGGATTCATTGGATAATGGGTTGTGGCCTTCCCGTTCCTGTGTGGAAGGACAAAAGTCCGTGTCTTCAGGTCCTTGGTGCTTCCAGTCTTGCTCTATGGATGTGGGACTTGGACTCTGACCAGGATTCTTGGATGGAGACTTAATTCCTTTGGTACCAGGTCTCTTTGGAGAATTCTTGGCTTTTGTTGGTCGGACTTTGTGTCCTACGAGCGGTTGCTGAGAGAAACTCTAATGAAATTTGTTACCTGTATTGTCCGTGAGTGTTATCTGCAGCTCTTTGGACATGTGGCTCATTTTCCTGACGCTGATCCTGCTCAACAGATTATCTCAGCGAGGGAGCCTTGTTAGTGGAGGAGGCCAATGGGCTGACCACGTGCCTCTTGGTTGCAACAAGTTGATCGGCATCTCATTGAGATGGGGTTGGGCCAGGCATCTGCCTTGGGGATGGCCAGTCGGAGGCCCCTTGAGTACCGGCGGAAAGTGGACGCTGCGACGCGCTGCTCCGGCGCATGCTCCCATACCTGACCTTACCTGGGTTTACAGGTGTGCTGAAATTCTGTCGATTTGACATTTGGCCTGCAATGCAACCACACTATTTCCTGTTTTGTGAATTTGTTTGCCGATATGAGACAGTCAAAAGTGTATATGATGCTTGAAGATTCCATTTTGCTGCAGAGTAACAAGAAAATTTTATCTGGGGTCCCAAAACTCCCCACTCGCTCAGATTTATTTTTCTGTCTTTTACATTTTGTGCTTACTTTGCATGTCATATTTACCAGGCAGGACCAAGCAACGTATGTGTTTGAGCATCCTCACTCACACGTTTACATGTGTATGAATAACATAACTCCAGAATTAGCAAAATCATTCTCTTTGTCTTTCACACATCACTCTTTAATTCTCACAAAATTCGTCCTCAGGAAATTACCTTTTCTTACCTTTGTTGTACAGTAATACACACGTTGACATGTATTTGAGCATCCCAACTTCAGAAACAGCTGAGTGATTCTCTTTGTCTTTTACATAGCACTCTTTACTACTCACAAAGCACACCCCATGCAATGAACTTTTCCTACCTTTGTTATACACCATCCAGTCATTTTAATGTGTATACAGCGAATTCGAAATCGAGACTGCTGACAGATTTGCTCTGGCTTTCACAAATCCCTCTTTGCATTTCAATGAGCAAACGAAGCAGGAAGGTCTCAGTCTCAACTGATGTTGACTTACCTGCTTTATTTTGTAATCGCTCATTTTAATTATCCTTTCCGGTGGTATACTATGTATATATATATATATATATATATATATATATATATATATATATATATATATATATATATATATATATATATATATATATATATATATAGTGGAAAATGGGGAGCGAGGAAGGGAGGGGAGGTGGGAGGTGGGGAGAGTGACACCTCACCAAACGTTGCTATATGCAGGAGGGAGAGTGCAAGGAGGAGGTATGAGAGAGAGAGAGAGAGAGAGAGAGAGAGAGAGAGAGAGAGAGAGAGAGAGAGAGAGAGAGAGAGAGAGAGAGAGAGAGAGAGAGAGAGAGAGAGAGAGAGAGAGAGAGAGAGAGAGAGAGAGAGAGAAGAAGAAGAAGAAGAAGAAGAAGAAGAAGAAGAAGAAGAAGAAGAAGAAGAAGAAGAAGAAGAAGAAGAAGAAGAAGAAGAAGAAGAAGAAGAAGAAGAAGAAGAAGAAGAAGAAGAAGAAGAAGAAGAAGAAAAAAAAAAAAAAAAAAGAAAGGTGAAGGGTGGAGGTGGGGTTGGCAAAGAGAAAATGTAATGCTCAAAGACTGAACACACACACAAAAAAAACACAACTGATGTCAGAACAGCTGTATACACAATGACACAGCAGAGTTTGTAAAGTAATCCGCTGGCATATCTCCAAAAACATTGATATTCCAGTTACAGAAAATTTGTGGGAGCATGAACAAAAAGCATGGACTAAAAACATGGAAGTGTACAATGTACAAACATGGAAGTGTACCGCTCATGTACAACCTTATGATCCAATCGTGCGTGAATATCGAAAACAAAGCACTGCGATCAAATATCACACTTAGGTATAAAAAAGAGAAGAAGGCATTGCTAATTGAGTTGTTAATACCGGTGATTTTGGACTAAATAATGCAGACATCAAGAAAATTACTAAATACCAAGACCTCAAGAATAAACTGAAAAGATCCTGGAAGCTGAAGAATGCCAAAGTTGCACCAGTGATAGTTGGAGCTATTGTAATGATGATGAAGAACCTCACAGAGAAATTTAAAAAACATCCCTGGGAATATTGCAACAAATGAACTGCAGTTGAAACCTGTCTCGGACTCAGTGTCTCTTGGAGAGAGACCTCGGCACAAAACGTTGACAACAAAAAACTTCAAAGCTTGGTCCATGAATTGTGACCCCTGATTGAAATGAAGGTGGATACTTTCAGCCCACCTTGGGAGAACTCCATTCCACTTTCTGAAACCCACACATGTTGATACCAATCAACAACAGACACACACGGAGGTGAATATTTTGAGACCTCGTAGGCCTTGTCAGGTATTGTGGTAGGTTATTGTCAGGTATTGTGGTGGGTCAGGCCAGATTAGATCTGTGGCTGGCTACACGTACCATATAAACATGAACTAACCTGTTTCATGGTCGGGTTGGCAGTGACTAAACCATCTCCCCAACCAGGTTTCCAGGTGATATGGACACCCGCAGAATTCAGAACAAAACCTGTCAAAGGGCGGAGAAGCAACTTTTGAGCCAACGGCCATCCATATCGAGTGCCCAACTGTGTCTGAGGACATCCTCCTGCTGTTGGGATACATATTTTAGGAGGTTGGTGGCAGGATTTGCACTCTGGCCTCTGTGAAACCATTCACTTCACAAAATGCAAGAAAAATGCAAAGAAATCTGAAAACACACTCCATTGGAAGACCTCTTGTGCAGCTACCCTCTGCTGGGCAGCTCACCAGCTGACAGGATTGGGGAAAGCCTTTGGGACCCCCCTCTCTTTGATGATAGTAGGAAAACCACGGAGTAATCTTCCCGGGTCAAATTGCAGTCGTGTGTCTCAGGGTGGTGCTGAGATGTCATCCACCAGATTGCAGTCTTCTTGGATCAACCTGATGGGGTCCCTTCAGGTGTGTGCGTGGAATGTCATATCCCAAAGAGAGGATGATCACCTGATTCTGTTATCATCTGAGCTCAAGCGTTTGAACATCGGTATTGCAGCACTCTCTGAGGTTCGGAGACTAGATAGTGGTGAGATCATGGCAGGTCATTACACCTACTATTGGCCTGGTCGCTCTGATGGTTATAATCCCCAAGGAGTTGCTGTAGCTGTGTCCAATCAGCTGACTCCAATGATAATTGAGGTAACAAGCGTATGATGCGTATGATGAGACTAAGGATTCGTCACTCGTTGGGTGTCGTTTCCCTGGTCTTTATATGCTCCGACTGAGGCGAGTGATCTCACTGTGAAGGATGCATTCTATGCCACACTCAAGTCTGTGGTTCATCAGTGCCCCAGTTGAGATACTCTTCTCATCTTGGGGGATGGTTATGAGACATGTGTTGGTCCCCATGGGTCTCGGACTATAAACCAGAATAGCACCAAGTTCCTTGACTTTGCAAGAAGGCTTGGACTTAGGGTGGCTACATCATGGTTTCAGCACCCACATGCTCATCGCTGGACTTGGTATTTCAATACTGGCGGTGTGGCAAAGGAGATTGACGATGTACTCATTGATGGTCATTGGAGGATGATCCAGAACTGCAGGGCCAACCAGAGTGCTCAGTTCCTCAGTACCGCCACAGGCTTAGGTTGCAACTCTGAAGTTGTAGCTTAAATCAGTGAGAATGGTACCACCCCAGCCGAGGCTGGATGTTAGCAAGCTCAAAGATGAGAGGGCAGCTGAGGAGTTTTTGAACAATCCGAGTGGAGATGTGAGGCATCTGGATGCTTTGGGGAATCCTGAAGAGTTGTGGAATGCCTTCAAGACCACCGTCCTTGATGTAGCTGGTAAATGTCTTGGAACTCACCGTCGGACGAAGAAGAATTTAGTCTGGCAAGGGACACTGGATACCATTGATCAGAGTCGCAACTCCAGGTTGAATGGCAGAGCTGAGCTGTTCAGGGAGCTGAGGCGTAAAACTGTATGTGTGCTCAGTGTGGACAAGGAGGCCTATGTGCGTGGAATCTGTGAGTTGGTAGAGCATCACCTGTGGTCAAATGATTCTCGTCCTGCTTACATGGGAATTCACGCATTGCATTCCTCCAAGCCGGTCCCTCATTGTACTAAAATTAGAGCGGAGGGTGGTGGGCTCCTGATAGAGGAGTCTGAAGTGAAGGCCCACTGGGCCAGTTACTTTGAGCATCTGTTGAGTTCGATGTCAGGGGTGTGACTATCCCTATTGCTGACATTCCAATCACATGTGGTCCACCTTCACTTGTGGAAACAGGCTGCGGTGAACCAGTTGAAATGGGGTAAAGCTCCTGGGATCTGCGGCATCCATGCTGAACTTCTCAAGGTTGGTGGAAATACTTTACTCATGTCGTTACATGTAGTTCCGTGCTCTGCCTGGAACACAACCATCATCCCAACCAAAGAGGTCAACGACTGACTGATTCCTTGCCCTTCAGGTCCTCACTCAATGCAGAAGAGAGTTTCGGCAGGGCTGCTTGCCGCCTATGTTGATCTCTGGAAGGCGTTCGATTCAGAAAATCAGGATGCTCTCTGGAGGATTTGTGGTCTTCGTTGGGTGCCACCAAAACCGATCGATCTGATGTCTGAACTATTCTCTGGTACTGAGAGTGCTGTGAGATGCGGTGACACCATCTCCGACTTATTTCCAGTTGTTACTGGGGTTTGTCAGGGATGTGGACTGCCCCCCCCCCACCAAACTTTTCAGCACTTGTATGAACTGGATTCTGGGAAGGATGTCGGAGAGATCAAGCTGCTATGCATCGCTGGGAATGTCAAGATCTCTGACCTTGATTTTGCAGATGATGCAGTCATCTTTGCGGAGACTCAGGATATCGTTTTGGGTCCCTCGACGTGCTGAGTGAGGCATCAGAGCCATTGGAATTATGAGTTTCCTCAGTCAAAACTAAGATCCAGGCATTCCCTGAAATATTGGATGCTGCTCTCTTGATCTCTGTTTGTACCAGTTTGTGGTAAGGATGTTGAGGTCACGAAAAGATTCACTTACTTTGGCAGTGATGTTTAGGTCGCTGCTGGCTGTTAGCCAGAGGTCAATGGAGATCTGGGTCAGGCCTGGGGAGTCATGGATTCACTGGATCATGGGGTGTTGTGCTATTGGTTCCTGTGCATGAGGATGAAAGTCCGAGTCTTCAGGTACTTGTTGCTTCCAATCTTGCTCTACGAATGTGAGACTTGGACCCTGACCAGGGATCTGAGATGGAGACTTTATTCCTTTTGTACCAGGTCTCTTCTGAGAATCCTTGGCTGTTGCTGGTTGAACTTTCTGTCCAACGAGCAGTTGCTGAGAGAGACTCAAATGAGATTTGATACCTGCATAGTCCGTGAGCATCAGCTGCTGCTGTGTGAACATGTGGCTCGTTTTCTGACGCTGATCCTGCTCACCAGAATCTCTCAGTGAGGGAACCTCATGAGTGGAGGAGGCCAATGGGCCAACCACAATAGTTGCAGCAGGTTGATCGGCATCTCAAGGAGATTGGGATGGACAGGCATCTGCCTGGAGATGGCCAGATGGAGGCCCTTGGAGTACTGGCGGAAAGTTTGACACAGCGACGCACTGCTCCAGCACGTGCCCCATACCTGATCTGACATGACCTGGTAGGCTGATGCTAACCATAACAGCCAAGAGGTGTGATTGATATTTAAACAACAGAAGTTGTCCTCATTGGTTAGATGTTTATTGGTATGCCGTCCTGATGAAAATTTGGGACGGCATGCCGATGAAGTCATGGGGACTTGCTCCTATGGAGGGTCCAATTGTATGACCATGCATTCTGGCCCTTTGTGCTTAGGATGTGTGCGTTTGGTTGACCATGTGCTTCAGCCTTTGGGCTGAGGGGCATGTGAATGCCAAAGGGACAGTCTTGTTGGACTGTGTACTTTGGCCATGAGGTCAAGGTGAACGTCTCAAGCAGTTTAAATGTTTTGGATTCTTTTTTTTACCCTTGGTTTGAATAATAAAGGCACCCCCAAAAGTCAATAAACCTGAAATCCGCATACCTGGCTTTGTTTGATGTTGAGCTGATGTTGACTGATGCAAAACTTTGTCTGTTTGACAGCGTCACTGTGCCGAGGCCTGCAGATTGAAGGTGACACTTTGGTGTAGGATTTTTTGTCCATTGGAGATCGGAGGAGTACTCGTCATGCTCCACATATTTCAATATGCATATATATATATATATATATATATATATATATATATATATATATATATATATATATATATATATATATATATATATATATATATATATATATATATATATATACCTAAACTAATAAAAGGCAATGTGTGTGTCTCCTCCATAGCTCCCAAACTATAAAACCAAGCAATCTGAAACTTTGCATGCATACTAATAAAACTCCAAGGAAGTGGAAGAGTGAAAATTGGGTATTTGCGTTAATTAAAACACCCCTTTTGAAGATAATTAACGGCCTTGTTTAACTACATCCTTCATCAAGTGATCCTCGGCCACCTTGCTCTCAGGGGTCTTAATGCATTTCCTGGATAACCTCGCTGGGGTCTGAAGCCGCCATGTTTTTTGGGCTGCTCAACCTTGCCTTAACTTGGAATAGGGCGCAGTGATTTCTTAACGATAACGTTGTTGTTTTCAGTTTCCTCACTCATATTATCGAATGCCTGTTCATCATAGCTACAAATCGCTGGGTACATTGTAATGTTTATAAGCATCCGGAGACGTCAGCGTTCGTGGCTTGACATTTCGGGCGGCTCCGGGTGGCATATGATTAATGTGTTGCTAATCGCTTACTAAAGCATGAGTCACATTTGCTCTACGGCTCGGATACGGCGCCGTACCCCCCTCCCCCCTGAATTGACAGAAACGTGCGGCGGCCGCAGAGTTTCTGAGGTGGCCTCAGGGTGGCCCTACGCCGTATGGCTATCTATTACAGGCCGTAGGGGTCTCCGTGGAATTAAAGTGCGGAGTTATAACTTTTTTCATTTCTCGGTTGGCCATAGCAATTCGACAAGCCGTAGCCATGACGTAGATGTGTTCCACGTCGACCGTACGTAGGGCGTACGGTGGGCTTGCGTTATTCGTGCGTTTTCCGTAGGCTCTTATCAATGAAAAATGAATTTTGCCAACCCCCAAAAAATTACGGCGGCCGCACTATTTCCACGTTCGCCTTAGGGCATCCTGCGGTCACCTTGCGGGCACCTTGAGGCTACCTTGCGTCTGCCTTGAAAATTATATGGCCGCCGCAGGGACGCCCTAAGGTCACTGTGCGATATCAAATCATAGACCGTACGGCACCCCCACGTTTTCAGTCTCCACAATTTATAAATACCTCGTGCGGCTCCCCGAAAAATAAAAACATATGTGACTGCTACATAAAAACATATGTGGGGATGGGCCTGGCATCTGCCTGGGGGATGGCCAGACGGAGGCCCCTGGAGTACCGGCGGAAAGTGGATGCAGCGACGCGCTGTTCTGGCACATGCTCCCATACCTGACCTGACCTGCTACATTGTGTGACCGTGGAAATTCTGCGGCCGCCCTATAATTGCTAGTGGCCGTAGATTTTTTTAGACCCTACGGCCGCTGAACCAAATGTGACTGAAGCATAAACTAGCCGTTTCCTTGAAGTGCTTGCTTGAGTGCTTCATCCACTTGGCGAGCGCTCTCCAAGCTGCTTGGTTGATCGTTTCGGGGTGTCTTATCCACTGAAAATGTGCATTTTTATTTTTACAGGATATCCCTATTTTTTAACCTTTTGTAAGATCTAATACAACCCACCCCTCCCTTCGACATTGCTACATATATAAAAAACAACAAGGTCCATCTAACCACGAGTTTGGCGTGATCTGGTTGTGAAGGCAGAAAGCAGAGATCGACATTTTGTGTTCTGTGCCTTGATATATTTTTCAATTGAATTTTGCTAATTTCCCACTTGAATTCCTATTTTAAAGACCTCTGTTTAAAGGTAAATCTTTGTGTTTATCGTTTTTGTGTATTTTATGCATGTGTACATGTATGGTGTTGGCTTAATGGTTAGAGTGGATGGCTTGAGATCCGAGTATCCTGAGTTCAAATTCCCCTCGCTGTTGAATTAACGCCAGGTGGGGTTCACTCTACCTGTCATCCTTCTGAGGTCGGAAAAAATGAGTGGCTTGTTGGTATCCTGTGTCGGAGTGGCGACCTGCCCAGGATTGTACCCATTAGCCAAGGAGGCTGCTTAGGCAACACCAACGCTATGCATAAAGTATGGTCCTGATGGGTGGATGGATGTGTGTACGTGTATAAACTGTATTACCATAACGGAAGAGATTGTGTGTGTGTGTGTGTGTGTGTGTGTGTGTGTGTGTGTGTGTGTGTGTGTGTGTGTGTGTGTGTGTATGTGTGTGTACATCCATATGGGGTTTCAGAATGTGGAGTGGAGTCCTCCCAGGGTGGGTCAAAGTATCCACCTTCATTTCGGTAAGGGGTCATGATTCACGGACCAAGCTGAAATCTTTTTGTATGTGTGGGTTTCAGAAGGTGGAATGGATTCCTCAACGGATCCTTCCAGGTCTCGAAGTATCCACCATCGTGTGTGTCGTGTGTGTGTGTTCCTGCAAGATGCTGCTGTTGCCTGCTATATCCATATGTGGGTGGGTTTCAGGAGGTGAAACAGAGACCTGCCAGGTCTCAAAGTGTGGGTGTGTGACCAGGACGGCTTCCAACTGTAGTTCGTTTGAAGTGATATCCCCAGGGACGGTTTGTTAATATCTCTGTGAGGTTCTTCCTCATCATTCCCATGAGGTTCTTCGTCATCACTGGTACAACTTTGGCATTCTTAAGCTTCCAGGATCTTTTCACTTCATGCTTGAGGTCTTGGTATTTGGTCATTTTCTTGATTTCTGCATCGTTATTCCAAAATCACCAGTATTAACACCTCGATTAACAATGCCTTCTTCTATTTTTTTTGCACCGAAGTTTGATATCTGGTTGCAATGCTTGGTTTTCGATGTACATGCCTGATGGGATCATAAGGTCGTATGTGAGCGGTACTTCAATGTTTTCAGTGATTTCTTTTGGTTCATTTTCCCACAAATTTTCTGGAATTGGAAAATCAAACTTTTTCAGATGTACTTGCAGATTACTTTACAAACTGTGTTGTGTTATTGTGTGTACAGCTGTTCTGACAGTTTTTTTTCCCCGTGTTCGGTCATGAAGCATCACATATCATTCTCTTTGCTCACCCCACCTCCACCCCTCAACTGTCTTTTTTTTTCCTTCTTCCCCAACCCTTTTCTCTCACTCTGCTCCCTCCTCGCTCACCCTCCTCAAAAAATGCACTCTCCTCCTACACCTCTGTTGCTCTCTCGCTGACTCTGCCTGTGTGGGAGTGTGTGTGTGTGTGTGTGTGTGTGTGTGTGTGTGTGTGTGTGTGTGTGTGTGTGTCTCGCATGCAACCCTCCCTCCCACAGTGAATAGCAACGTTTGGTGTGGTGTCGCTCTCCCCACCTCCCCCCGAACTCCACTCTCCTCATCCTCTCTGCCTCCATTTCCCCCTCTCACCCTCCACCTGCTCTCTCTCTCTCTCTCTCTCTCTCTCTCTCTCTCTCTCTCTCTCTCTCTCTCTCTCTCTCTCTCTCTCTCTCTCTCTCTCTCTCTCTCTCTTTCTCTCCCCCCCACCCCCGGACACTTTATTGACCCATCAGCGAAGCGACGAGTTGTATTTGCTAATATATACATATATGTAAATATTTATGTATATATTTATGTATATATATATATATATATATGTACAGTATGAAATATATATATATATATATATATATATATATATATATATATATATATGTACAGTATGAAATATATATATATATATATATATATATATATATATATATATTTACAGTATGAAATATATATATGTACAGTATGAAATAAATATATATATATATATATATATATATATATATATATATATATATATATATATATATATATATATATATATATATATATATATATATATACACACACACACACACACACACACACACACACACACACACACACACACACACACACACCTGCAGGGTATGCTTGCAGAATGTGGCAGTGAGGCGTGGGGGTCAGTTGTTTTTAATAACGTTTTTCTTCCCACAAGCCTTGCATCCCCATTGTCTTGGGTTGCTCACCTGCATTTGATTTTTTATTTATTTATTTTTATTTATATTTTTATGTTTGGATTATTTCCCACGGTTCTGTGATTTTTCCTCACGTGTCGACTTCAATGTCCATCGGTTACCAAAATTACCCTGCTTCTCCATTTTCATGTCGCACACCTGCATTAATTTTATTCATTTGCTTATTTTCATTTATTTATATTTTCCTTTAAGGACACTTTCCAATGGTTCAGTGACTTTTCTCGGTGTCCCAGCTTCGATGTTTGTTGGCACACCAAATTACCTTGTTTCCTCATTGTCTCGGGTCACTCACCTGCATTTTTTTTATTCATTTATTTATATTTTCATTTTTGGATGCTTTCTGATGGCTTTGTGATTATTTTTCCCAGTGTGTCAGCTTTGATGTCCATCGACA
Source organism: Eptatretus burgeri (assembly GCF_056783735.1). NCBI lineage: Eukaryota > Metazoa > Chordata > Myxini > Myxiniformes > Myxinidae > Eptatretus > Eptatretus burgeri. The sequence continues at coordinate 49,230,229 of NC_140974.1, forward strand.
ATCAAAATTTTAGCGTTCTTTGTCACCCAGAATGTCCCGATCTTTAATATCTGTCAGTGAGTCGGTGAGTCTTAATAGTTCGGGTGGTGGACTTGGGATCCGAGGGTCCTGAGATCAAATCTCGCTAACCATTGAATTAATACCAGGTGGGGTTGACTCAGCCTGTCATCCTTCTGAGGTCGGCAAAATAAGTACCAGTTTGCTGGGATGATTGAGCCATTCGAGGATCCTGCATCGGAGTGGCGACCTGCCCAGGATTTTTTTTTTTTTTTTTTTTTTTTTTTTTTTTTGTATACCTTGGTCGAGGCTCGTATGAGAGCTAACACACAACTCACAGCAAGGAGGCATGAGACAAGAGGGGTGGGAGTGGAAGGGACAAAACATTGGGGAACAGACACAGGTGAACTGTGGAAGGGAGAGGGATGGGGATGGGACGGGGAACACGGCGAGGAGAAGATGGACATTACAGGGACTTTCAGGAAGGAAAGCAGGAGAATTGAAGGAAGTGGGCTTGGGTGGATTATCGGGGGTAGAAAAGATCGAGGATTTGGATGGGGGAAGATAAGAGGTGGTGGTGAACAGCTGTTTTGAAAGCCTGGAGGGAAGAATGGGAAAGAATAGAGTGAGGAAGTTTATTCCAAAGGCGGGAAAAAGAGGAATGAATGAGTGAAGATGAGCA
>NC_140974.1:49235907-49263407 GCF_056783735.1 Eptatretus burgeri
GAAGTGCAAGACCAGCAGAGCAGGTTTTTAGGACATGAACTGATGCTGTCTGGTCCAGTTGCAGAATCAGAGTGGAGAGTTGCCAGAAACTTCTCCACCTTGTCAGGTGCAAACGACACCAAATACAGCAGCAGTTGGGTAAGACAAGGAAGGATGGACACTGAGAGTGGGGGGTTGGGGACACAATATTTGGAAGCAAACACAGAACTGAAGCATTTGGCCTTTTTCCAAGCAGAGTCGGCTGTGGTGCCATTTGAAGAGACATAACAAAGCCATGTCAACAGAAATGCATCATAAAGCCTGTCCTAAATAACCAGATTTTGATCATTTGACTCAACAGTTGGCTCACCCAATCAAGATCCAGATATTTACTCTTTGGTAAACTATTGAGAAGATTGATGTTTAAACCTGCAGCAAAAATGAACCCGGGAGTGCACCACGGCAATGTTGTGCCAATGGCCTCATTTCCTTGTTTGAGGTCGGTCAAACACTCCCACTCTGGGGAGGAGTCTCTGCTTCACCCTGATGAGGGCCAACAACCTCGAAACACGTGTCCATGAATATCCCCTCTCCTAATTGGACTCGTCTATAAAATCGAAACTGTTTAACTGTTTAATCAGAGGAGCTATTAAAAAAGAGGATCCGTGTGTGTACATGTATATATACTGTATATATACTGTATATATATATATATATGTATATGTATATATCTATATGTATATATGCATACATGCATGCACACACATATCTGCCAGGATTACATAGAGGTATGTACACTCACCACTGCACTGTCTTCCCTGGGTGTGAATCTCTTCCCAGCTATAAACTATCGGCCTACCCAGGGTCTTTTGCATCCAAGGCAATGCATCAATGTGTGCATTGCGCTTCGGATGGACATTAAACCGAGTGTCTTGTTTGCAAAAAAATGATTGCTGGACGTCAACCCATTACAGATCCTATGGCATCCTTTGTCATAGCTATTAATATGTTGTCATGTCATATCATTCCGCCAAAGTGCCAGCGGAGAATTAATTCCGGCATCCGGACGAAGCACAGATTACTGTCTGGACCTCGGATACGAAGTGATCTGGTCGATCTGGTTATACCACTTGCTAAAGTGTGGTTGCACTCTCTCTGCAACAGCTTCTGCACAACAATCAAAGTAACCAGGTAGTTTGCATGGTGTCAATATGGGACTTCCAAAATGACATAATCTGCCCCAGAATGCTCGGTGTGCATGCACATAGCCCCTTCACAGCAATTTTGATATATCGTGCATGCAATACAAGGATTGTTGTCTAAAATGGCTCACAAAGCTTCTAAAAGAAGCCGAAAATACTTGGAAAGGTACCTGAAAGAAAGGGATGTCCCTCTGCACAACGAAATAGTTGGATAACTTTCTCAGTTCGCCTAAAGGACTGAGATTTTGCAGCTTCCTGTACTGCAAAAATATGGATGATGTGGGCTATTGCAAGGCCCGAAGGATCGTATACCATTAATCCCAGTGAGTGAGTGGACTTTCAACCTTGGGGGAGTGCCTCCTGTAATCATGGCAGGCTTGGTGATTTAATGGGTGTCTGTATTTGGAAAGATGATGCTGTGCGTCATAACCAACAGAGCAATGACCCATGACTCTTCAACAAAGAACATCTTCACGACATGAAAATACACAAATCTTGTGCCAGATATTAGTGATATTATGTGGGGGTGAGATGACCAGGCAGAATTCCCTGAGGGAGAAACCATATCCGGTTTTGGCTCCTCATAATACCGGTGAGAAGGTCATGTCTGGTGCTTGTGAATGTTCAGGGTAAGTTTAAAATCAACAAGATAAATTTCAGCATCTATTTCTGAAAGGGGTGTGTGTGTGTGTGTGTGTGTGTGTGTGTGTGTGTGTGTGTGTGTGTGTGTGTGTGTGTGTGTTTTATCCACTGTCATTGCGCTCTTGTATTAACAGGAAATAGTAGGATCTCAACACCTCACATCCAGTGATATGTCATGTAATTCCTATGCTAGTACACCCACTCCCTAGTCCCTACATGAGTGGCAGGAAGAGTCATGTTAATATCCTGTCTGGGGTATATGGATCAGTGCTGGATTAACCATTAGGCAGACAAGGCATGTTGTGCCTTAGGGCCAGCCAAAAATTCGGGCCAAAAATTATTTTCACATTAAATATTTGTCTTTTTTATATTAACTATTTTGTTCTTGAATCAGTTCATCTTTTGTCTGGGGTCCATTTCCATGAGCCCAAGATCTAATTTAAAATTTTCAGGTCATTCTCTAAAATTTCAAAATGTGCCTTAGGGCCAGCTGAGGCTTAATCCGACACTGATATGGATTACAGTAGATCTACTAAGCTTGGGTCTGTTAATCTGTGGGAACACAATCAACATATAATAATTCATAAACAACGGGTTTCTTCCCTTTCAGTTGAATGTTAAACGGCACTAGTGACTGTTAAAAAAGGTAATCATGGGTGTTTGTTTTGTGGTTGATAAATATTTTTTACTTGGCGGGGTGCCACCCCTGGTAGGGGTGCCACTCGAAACACCATGATAAGTTATTTATACACGTTAACACTCCTATTGTCGAACATGGAAAACCCTTTGGGGAGAGGGGATTTCATTGACTTATCTGGAATTGGAATTCCAGTACAGATAAGGGATTGTCATCATACACTGTCTGTCCGTCAATCTCCAATTTCGACGACATACTGATCACGAGGTCAAAATGGCGAACTTAGTAAATTTCTTCAAAAATCTTATCCAGACCCACCAGTCAGAATGTTACCAAATGTGGGTTACATGAGGCCAGGGTAGGGATATTAAATTTTGGTTATACTTTTTGGTTATAAAGGTAGAGCGTCAAAATGCCTGGCTTAGTCAATTTTGGGAAAATCCCATAAATTCCTTCAAAAACCTTATTCTCTAGACCAAGCAGTCAGAATGTTACCAAATTTGGGTTACAACATTAAGCCAGGGCCCAGATAAGTTGCAGTTCCAGTTATCCTCTTTATCCAGAATATGAACACATGTGAGTGCACCGAGCATCAAAAAAACAACGCAAGTTTCAAAACTTTTGTTGCTTATTTTTTATGAGCGGTGCACACACACACACACACACACACACACACACACACACACACACACACACACACACACACACACACACACACACACACACACACACACACACACACACACACACACACACACACATTTATTTGTATAGTTATTGTTTTATAATAGCGTAGTGAGCCGATCCATGCTTGTATATCAGCATGTCACCTTCCCCCTTCCTCCTCATCTTCCCTCTCTTTTCCTTTCTCACCACTTGCACTTGAGAGGCGACTGAAAAATGATTGCTGATGAACTACATTGAGTCTCCAGCTTCGAAGGCTTACGGGGGAGCTTGTCAACCTATTACTTAAAAAAGAACATCAATTTATGATAAAAAGATCAACACAGTACTGTCTCGAGGATTTGAACCTGGGAGTACAATATTATGTGATTAACAATGAGAGCAGCAAGCAAACAAGCAGCAAAACACTGACTCTTAGACTAGTGCTCCATTGTGAAAAATTTAAAGGACATGGTACAACAATGCTTTGAATAGAAGAGAAAGAAACTCGAGTGTAGTTAGAAAAATAAATCTATTAAAGAAACACAAGTCCCATCCAACGAAACATAAGATCTCATGGGCAAAGGCTCAGCTCCGTTCTTCAAACAATTCTGCATCTTCCTTGGTCCTCGATTGAGCCTTTGCCTATGCAACATATTAATTGGTTGAATGCACCCTCTGTTTCCTGAATCAAAGTAAATGCATTGAATAAAAAAAAAATTAAACAAAGTAATAGAGAAAGGCTATCTACATAGGACGTCTGCAAAATGGTGCAATTTTTGAGAACACAATCTCCTCTTCCTCTATATTTGGCCCCTCACATTTTCTCCTTCAATCTCATCACCTTTTGACAACTTCCTTTACCTTTTCTCTCACTCTCCTTTTTCTTCCCTCTCCTCCAGAGTAAACAAGAGGATTAATCGGATTTTTATTCCACTGCAGTCAAGATGGCACATCTCAGAGGCCAACCTTTCCCAAATTCAATTCAAGCCATTCTTGGTGCCTTCAACAGGGCAAGTTACAACCTAGAAGGTATTTGTGTAAGATCGCCCCCAAATGTTCCTTTTTTTTGAAGCGTGATCCCCGGATGAATTTAGAGAGGAGATTGATGTGCAGATGAGCTTGATGGGGAGATTGGTAAAAAAAAAAAAGGCGGCTGAAGTGGGCTGGAAATTGGTGCGGATGGGGGAAGAGAGAATGGGAAAGAGAGCGGATAAGTTTAGGGAGCAAGGTAGGAGGAAAAGAGGTAGACCGAGGTTGATATGGGAGGATTGTGTGAGGAGGGATATCACTACGGTGGGGGTGGTTGGAGAGTAGAGAGAGTTGGCTGAGGACAGAGGGAAGTAGAGGAGTGTCGTGATCAAGGCAGGGCAGAAATTTGGTGCCACTTGACCGAACCCCTTAGAAAGGGAAGAGAAGGAGAGAGAGATCTTGACTCATCCATGCTCTTGACATTTAAAATACACTTTTATCCAATTTACCTGGTTTATCTGTGGAATCTCTGCCGAAGAAGCATAGCAGTGAAGTAATGATTCAAGCTCCATCCTGGTTGAGGCCACAGTTCTGGAGATGATGTCAGGTATCCATTGGGGACAGCCAATGCTGTCTGTTTCATCAAGCAACTTCTGGATGGCCTGCATCGTTATCACAACACTTTTACACATACCACAAATAACCTTAAAAAATGTAAATCATCTTAATTGGGAAACTCCTACTTTTTCTTTCAAATGCAGCATGACTCCGGGGTAGCATCATTTGTTGAGGGTGCAGCTGTGCCACTGATGCAGTGCCCTCTGTAGGTTATAGCAGGAATTTGGAATTTGGTCAGGGTGCCGGAGATAGCTCACTTACTCTTCGTCACCGACACTGTGGGATCTTTAATGTCCACCAACTAATGCTGGGAGATAGGATGCTCAGTTTAACGTCCATCCAACGGACGGCGCACACATTGATGAATCACCCTGCCTGTGAAACACCAAGATGACAGTTTATAGAGAGGTCGAGATTCAAACCCAGGCTAGACAGCTTAGAGGGTGCTTGGCCTTCACTTAGAGAGTTGGAAGATATCTGGTTTGAGAGCAGGCACCTCTAGGGTGCGAGGATATCCTGCCAGCTTAATGGGGTGACGATTACTTATATAGAGTGGTGCCTGCTCTAAAACCAGATATCCTCCACCATCTTTGGGATATGAAGGAAATGATCATACAAATTCATTTTTAATAGGTTCGGCCATATTCCACTAATTATGCTGTTATTTTAACCCCTTTCCCCGCCTCCTTATTTACAAGTGGAGCATCAAGTTTTGATCGGCTTTCAAAATGATTCTCTGTTACAAAGATATACATTCGGACAATCGTCTATAAATAAGTAAATAAATACATCAGCCACTCACAGCCGATCGTGAGTCGAGGAGATAAGGGATCACTTGTTTGGAAACTAGAACGGCCTTGGCCAACTCTGGAATGATTTCACCTAGATCCTTGCGCTGGCTCCTCATTTCTGCCAAACGCTCCTCCATCTGTTCCCGTCGTAACTTTTCAATCCCCCATCTGCATCAACAAAACAGAACTCAAACTTCAGCAGCTCCACCAAACCTGTCCAAACGTTTGGAGAAGTGTGTTGGAGTTGCACTGCGTTTGCCCCTAATAATGTGTCTCGAGGGGTGGACCGATCGGGACTTGCTTTGCTAGAAATTTCTCTGCCGAGATTTTGTCGTTTTCATTTTCAACCATGAGGAAAGCTCCTTCCATCTGCAAAGCCACAATCTGAGAACAACATGGTGAAGGCAACGTCATTACCTGTGCAATCCCTTCCGTGGACACTTATTGATTATACATTATTGTTGATTCACCCCAAAGCATGTCACAGTAACAGTCTGAAATATCAATGAAGATGTACGCACACTAGGGTGTTCCAAAAAAATGAAAGTTTGATTTTTGCTGCTCCCTGATTTTGCCTTTGTTCCAATAACCCATAAGAACTTATAGGTCAAAAATGAACAAAATTCCATGATATTTAGGGGTTCCTCAAGTTGGCACAATTATGTCCATTATGGAGAGGGCATTTTGCACTGCAATGTCAAAAAGCTCATCTAGGTCTCCTTGGAAAAACTATTCTTTCATCCTATGACTGCTGTGGTTTTTGAAAATATCAAACAACCATATTAATTGTGAAGTGTACTGCGTTGTGCATATTCGACGGCAAGTTGTCAGTTACAGTTTGGCAAATTTCAACAATATTGTGCCAACTTGAGGAACCCCTAAACATCCTCCAATCTGCTTCATATTTGGTGTGTATGTTTCTATTGTCAAATGGAACAAAGGCACACCCAGGGAGCATGGATATTCATACTTTTATGTTTTTACCCCCTATTATGAGGCACCCTAATGCACACGGATACTACACTATTAACTACAATATTACTATGAGCAGGACGACTACTACCACTATTTTAGATTCTCCACTTATTCCTACCTTTTTGTGGTGTAAGCTGGGAATGTTTTTGGCTCGTCTTTTATGAACCTCTTGGCCAGGCCTGACATTCCACTGAAGGGGATTTGGGCAGGGGTTTGAAATTCGTTCAGGGTGCCAGCGATAACTTGCCAACTCTTGCAGAAGATAATGTGCGACATTTAACGTCCACAAGCGACCAATGCTGGTCAGTGGTATATTGGTTTGGAGGGGGGGAGAGTGGGAGGTGGGCTGGCAGGTCACCTGCCGAACGGTGATTTTTCACAAAGGGTGGGTGAGTTATCACTGGCACCCTGAATAAATCACAAATTCCTATCCAAATGTGCAGAGGCACCGCATCAGCAGCGCAACTATGTCTCAGAAATGACGTAACAAGCGGACAGAATTCAAATGTAATCCTGGGCCAATAAGTATTGGCAATGACAACAACTTATATGGATTCTACAAAATTGCTGTCGAGTCATCACGCACCTTACAGGTGTCATTCAACAACGCACCTCGCAGATGTGATTCTCCAGAAAAATGATCCATTCCTCAATCCGTTCACATCCATCATCTTCCTCGCTGATGTGACGACTGATCGACGTTGCGAGGAGCTTGCTAGCACTTTGAAGTTCCTCTAGTTTCTTGAAGAAGCACTGTTGGCATTCATTAAAGTCTTCCAAAGTGTCTACAATGTCCTTTGTCCAACAAGAGTTTTCTTCTTGCGTTGCAACTTTCGGGTGGAGAATGAGTCCGCTTGGAATATAACTTCCCTGTAAGGATAACCGTTTACTTGTGTCATTGCTTTCCAAAGCCAAACGACCTGCACAGATGTTTGGATTTATTGCAAGTGATGGTGACACTCCCATGATCATATCATAATCTGCAGATATAGTCTTTTTTATAATTTGAGGTTTCATCCATGGTGTTCGGGAGACCAGGTCGACTGGGACATCCTTAACGTGATGACTTCCAGTTTCCCTTTGCTTGTCCTGCAGGTTTTCATTGTCTAAGGATTTTGATATTTCAAGGTGATCACTAACTTCGAACTTTGTACCCAATGTGAGGTCTGGAGACATATTTTGAAGAACCGGTGTCTTCTCAAAATTTCTACAATGGTCCACTGTCGACTTTTCGCTTATCATCGAATTTTCTGAGATAGGTGTGAGATTTGAGTCTGTCGGTGATGAATGCTTGTTACCTAAAATTACATTGTGTTTTCCCTTTGATGTTATCCTGCCATTCGGAGAAGGTCCAGCAACGTGGTCACTTGCCGCGATAACCGTTGGATGGAAGATAGCATTCGACATCATCTGTGAGTAGTGTGTGCGATCTCCATTTTGTAGTTTTTCATCACAATGTTTTCCACTTCCATAATATTTGGCAGAACAAACCACTGGAAGAAAACCCTGAGTTGGTGTAAGTCCATTGGTGTTTGTTTCGGTCACGCGAGATGATTGTTCCCTTGTTGTGGTTGTTGAAACGTAGTCAGAGTATCGTTTCTGATGACCAACTGAAGCGGAGTTCCAAGAATGCCGATGACAGGGGACGGTTTCATTTTTTCCTTCGGGAAGTGGCTGTTTGGCATGTGGAGTAAAAATGGAGTTTTCGGGAATCGGTGGGAGCAGAAGGCGGGTTGCGCTGCTTTTTTGTGACGCGTCTGCGCAATACGAAACGACAACACCTGATGTGGGACAAATGCTTACGGGTGCTGCTTCAAGAGGGTTATTGAAGTCACAATTATGATGGTCTTCAACTTCTTGAGCACCCGACTTGTGTGCTGATCTTTCATCATCTACCTGACAACGTGGAGAAATGAGAGTGTTTGGTTTATCTTTTGCTCCACAAAGTTCATTCTTGTCACGAGTCATGAAAGCTTTATTGGACATAACAGACTTTTCTTGAAGTTTTCTTTCAATATTCTGGCCTGAAGGACCAGGGTGTTTGGAACTTTCAAGAATCCTGCCATGTTGGAGGTGTGTGGCCAAGGCCTCGTCGATAAATAACCTGGAGGTACCTTGAACACAATCACCACAGGTGTAATCTGAAGTGTCACACATCACATTGCCCGGAAAGCAGGTAACAGGTCCTGGATTACAGGGCGAGGTGTTTGCACTAACTTCTTCACAATTTACACCTCCACTTCCCTCCGATGCTTCCACAGAGCTTTGTGATAGTGATTTAAAGGTCCAATAGTCAATTGTATCATGACGATGCCTTGCTTTTGTACCGCCGTCTTTGATTTTCATGTCTTGGTCCATAAAAGGAGTAGGAGCTTCATGCTGTGCACTCCACAGTGTATTCTCCTCATAACCGACTCTCGGGTGTACATCATCAGGACTCCAATGAGATGCTTTGTCACCGTTTTCTGAAGAATCTTTGTTAGACTTCTTCAAGCCATGTATAGTGGAATGAAGAATTCCTTCGCTGTGTTTCGAAGGGAAGTCATGAAGTTGAATACCCTCATGGGTCTTAAAATCAGAGCTTTCATGGCAATGTGACCCATTTTGGAATCCGTTAACTCGATGGCCAACTGTGGCATGACTTTTGTCTTGAACTTCAAAATGGTCCAAGTGCTCATAAGATTCTTGAGGGGAAAAGTCATGAATAGTGTTCACCTCGGATGTCCTGCTGTTGGTTCCAAGATATAACAGCAATCGATCTCGCATAACAGTTTGTCGCTTGTCCTCACTAATGAAGCACGGGTCTGCTGAAGCTCTCTTCCTCTTCTGTTTTGATGTTTCCTTCTCCTGGCCGGTGTCTACCAAAAGCTCATACAACTGCTGAGATGCATTACCATTTCCGATCGGCATCAGCAATGCAAGACGACGACGAGGCAGAAGTAACACAGGTGGACGTCCACCCGCACATATTTCCTCATGCACAGCCACCGAACGACAGGTTGACAACTTCCTGAAGACCAATGGGACACCATGGTTAGAGATCTGGAGGTGCATGTCCCGTGAGGAAAGTGTTGTGCCCATCATATACGACGACGCTTTTATTTGTACGAGGTCCTTTGGTATTGTCGGTGTCTGCAGTCGATGTACACAACAGGTCATCTACTGAGTGCTCTGTGCTGTGCGGCATATCTACTATACACCACCCCACCCACCCACCGCATATGAGTTGTAGGGCAATTAAATGGGATGTCTATTGTTAACAGTGCTTAATCTGAAATCCTCACAAACACGAAGATTCATTTTGGCACGTGCTATCAAATACATTCACCACAATTCCGTGGCCTCTTTATTAATTATTTTAAATCCTTCTCTATGTGATCACAACCCGCGTCATAATGTATCGTTTGTGACATTTGCTTAATGAAATTGGGAAAGAAGGCGAGTGGTTCAGTATATACTAGAGGCGATGTTTACCTTGCACTGACAGGGCCTTAAAAGAATAAATTGGGATAAAAAAAATTACAATATAGAAGGCGAAGATTAATGATTGTGAAGAAGCGAAATGAGATTTGCTCGAATCGTGCAAAGCAAAATGATGTTGGTACATATTTCTCGCTCTGCTTTATCCGTGAGTATTACATGACTCTCTGTAGTCATTTTGGTGGATAATACCTCTCCCAACATGTCATAACCTTAAACTTAAGCTTCCAACGACCTGAATCAGGCACAAGTTCCTCTGAACCTGAGGCATGATGCATCCACAATTTAGATATAAACCCAGGTATTCGGAACAAAACTTTCTGCAACAGGTAGAGTCTGTAGATAGTTTACATATTGCATGAACAAACGAAGAAAGAAAAAAATAATCCAGAATATTATTACAGGTAAATTATTTAATGTCAGATTAATCCAGCTGCATGAGGCCGAAGTCCTTCCATTACATGGATGAGAGTGAATGCAAACGGCTTGATCTGAAAACCGAATCGGTCCATGTGGACGACACTCGAGATAAACGCATTGCACACAACCAGGACTGGCTGGGAGGTATATTATAACTTGTCTACCTTTTCCCACGAGGTATATTATTATAGCTTTTCCTATCGAGTCCTATGCTAATCCCAAAAGTGTGATTCAGTGAGATAAATTTCACGAACTCGTGTTTCGATAACAATGCACTTTCTGGCTTTAAAGAAAAAGACCATAATTGGTCTGCAATCAATTTCGGTAAACATTTACTCTCAGATGATTGTGTTGCTGTCACACTACATACAGTGCTCTCACGGTATGCACGAGGGGTGTTGAAGAAGTTCAACAAACGAGATACAATAGTCCAAGAGCAGACCAGCGTGTTTATTTATTTTTTGTTTCAATATGCAAGAATAAATATGATTAGGAAATAAGTTATTTCTCAACATTTGTACTTAAATGTTGGAAAATACAAGTCGTTGGCATTTCTTGGACATATGCACCTCATGCTTATGCAGAACTTTAAAAAACACCTTTTGCATAACTATTTTTTTTAGAAACACCTCGTTTGTTGAACCTTTTTATTAACACCTCGTTTGCAGAACTTAAAAAAAACACCTTTTGTAGAACTATTTTAGAAACACCTCATTTGTCGAACTTTTTTTAGAAACACCTCATTTGTAGAACCTTTTTAGAAACACCTCATTTGTAGAACTTTTTTTAGAAACACCTCATTTGTAGAACCTTTTTAGAGACACCTCGTTTGTAGAACCTTTTTAGAGACACCTCGTTTGTAGAACCTTTTTAGAAACACCTCGTTTGTTGAACCTTTTTAGAAACACCTCGTTTGTAGAACCTTTATAGAAACACCTCGTTTGTAGAACCTTTTTCGAAACACCTCGTTTGTAGAACCTTTTTCAAAACACCTCGTTTGTAGAACCTTTTTAGAAACACCTCGTTTGTAGAACCTTTTTAGAAATGCATCGTTTGAATAACTTAAAAAAAAACTCCTATTGTAGAACTCTATTTTAGAAACACCTCATTTGAAGAACTTTTTTTTTATAAACCCCTTATTTGTTTAACTTTAAAAAAATACCTTTTGTCAAACTTTATTTTTGAAACAACTGTTTTGTTGAACTTTTTTAGAAGCACCTAGTGTGTCGAACTTTTTTTCGAAACACCTCGTTTGTTTAACTTTTTTAAAACTCCTTTGTAGAACGATTTTCAGGATTCTTGCCTTTGAGCTGTCTGGCTTGGGTTCAAATGTCGACCCAGTTGTAAACTGTCATCCTAGTGTTTGGTGTTCAGGGTGAGGGAGGCATCAGTGTGTATGCCATCCATCGGAAGGATGTTAAGCCTATGGATCCGTCTGCTATCACTGGTCATTGGTGAACCTTAAAGACCTCATGGTGGCTTCTGTGTAGAATCGGCGAGTTATCGCCAGCAATCTGAACGAATTTCAAATTCCAACCAGAATGGACTGGCCAGCCGATTCGTGAATGACTTGGGCCTAAAATGGTGGACACCACAATAATGTTGGGAATAATTGGGGCTGTTAACGATGTATTGATAGTTCAATAGGCCACGGACTAACTGATCATCCTTGAGGCCAGGATAGTCATTTTTGAGCAAAAGAGTTTAACTTGTTTTTTTCTTTTGGCACCATTCACTGTAGTACTTGTAAATACTTCATCTTAAAACAATGGATTTTTGGTGTTTGTGTTGAAACCATAATTGACCAAAAGTATCCAATTGGATGCTTCAGAACAATACTATGGACCCCCCACTACTCAACCAACCATTTGCAACTTTTGTCTGTGCTCGATCCTGTAAATCCTGAGTGGCAAAGGACAAAGTCTTTGGTATGACTCAGCCAGGGTCACAATCGAACTGCCGATCTCCCAGACTCAGAGTGGATGATCTAACTATAATACTAGGGATGGGAGGGGTTGATGTCTTACAAAACATAATGTATAAGACCCAGATAATATATTAAACAACAAACATCCAATGATGATGGTACATGGGATAAGAATTGGAGAAGACAAGTATATTTGTAGATAACAGACATAATATTGTGCCGTCCACATCGTGTGAAGGCTCTTTTGGACCAATCTCTCGATAAACTGGTCCTTCCTCTCCTCTTTTTGAGCATTTGCAAGACCTGTTGGCTTCAATTGACTTGGGAAGGCAAAATGATATTCTCACAACTCTCTGGCCCCATTTGGGTAACCATGGCACAATTGACAGTAACGATTCCATGTGGGTTTTCTAAACACCTGTTGTACACCTTTATAAAGCATAAGCCGTTTGCTGTCTTCTTTTTATTTGTTAAAGGCCCCAAATAGTCCCACCTTGTTTGGGACAGCCAGAGGGAACGATTCTGTTCAAGTCCTTCTGGAACTGGTTGGCTGGGCCTGAAGGTGGCAGGAATTTGTATTCTGTTCAGGATAACTCGCCGCATCTTTGGAAAAGACATCGTGGGATATTTTAACGTTCACCAATAACCCCAGTGCTGGCAGAAGTGTTGTCCGGCTTAACGTCTTTCTGATGGACGGCATAGACATTGATGCTTCGTCCTGTATCTGCTTGAGAAACACGAGGGTGAGTTTATAGCTCGGTCTGAATTCGAACCCAGGCGAGACAGCTCAAAAGCAAGAATACACACCTTAGAATACCCTGCCAGCCCCCATAAGCTGCTTGCTGGGTGGGGAATATTATTAGGCACCGTCAATAAATTTGTGCTGTTCATTTCAAAGTTTTGTGTGTTGTCCCATTACTTTTGATAACTCCAGGGGAGAATGGGGATAACAGTGAGCAGGAATTTAAACACAGGGGCAGGCAATTTGGTCCATCATGCCAATGCTGCAGCTACATCCCATTAATTTAATCTCGACACCAACCCTGTTCTCACCATTATCTTAATCTCCCTCCATCATCCAGATTCCTCTGTAAATAAGCTTGCATGCCTAGTTTACACTCTCAACTGGGAATTTAACCAGGGTACCATCACACGGTGGTACACTCTTTTCGAGAACTTCCAAGGGACTTCTCACCTCTAACCCTTAATGCAGATGGCATTGCTGGCATTCATTTCCCAGCGAGGTTCCTCGAGATGCAGCGCTCCTGCCGACACTGCACCTGCATGTCAGCAGTTTAATAGTTTAAATAGACCCGGCGACCCCACCATAACAAATCCATGATAAAATAGGTCTGAGGTGAACACACTTCTAACTGCGACTTTTCCTGCTGTCCCTCAGCTTGCAACACTTGACTTTCTGTTGAGGGTTCCCACCCAAGTATGGACAGGGATTGAGCTCTCATGATTAGCTTTGGGAATCTGACGGAATCGGGTTGGACAGATCGATAAGTCAGGCTGTCTGTCAGTGTCTATACCAGGCAAAACCTGGTGTTGGCTTTGTGGTTAGGGTGGTGGCTTGGGATCCTCGGGTCCTGAGTTCAAGCCACGTCCTGCTGAATTAACACCAGGGGGTTGACTCAGCCTGTCATCCTTCCAAGGTCGGTGAAATGAGTACCAGTGTAACAGCCAAAAGGCTGCACACGAAGGGAAGGGGTGTTGGCGGATATATTAAACCTGGTATGGCACAGTCATGATGGGCTGAATGGCCTCATGCACACAATTTCCTTGAAATCCTTGTAAAATTATATATATATATATATATATATATATATATATATATATATATATATATATATATATATATATATATATATATACACATAATATATATATATACACATAATATATATATATATACACATAATATATATATATATATATATATATATATATATATATATATATATATATATATATATATATATATATATGGAGCCACCCGGTACGGTCTGAGGAGGGGAGTGGGGGAGCGAGGAGCGGCTTCCCAGTGCTGTATTCAGGACGTCTTGGACATTGGAAAAAAAGCTATGGAGTTATTTGCCATCGCTTTGCTGACAGGAATATTAAGGGGAGGGAGAGAGGAGGGAGGGAGACTGAGGAGGGGTTGGGGAAGGGAAGGCAGCGTGAGGGGAGGGCAGGGGAAGGACAAGGAAAGGCAGTGTGAGGGGAGGGTCTGTGCAGACATAACCACCGTCCAGACATGTCCGGAGATAACCAATGTCCAGATGACAGGTATACTAAATAGGGGGGTGAGATTGGTGGAGGAGTGAGAGGGGTAGGGAGACCAAGGAGGAGTGTGGAGTGAGGAAAGAGGGGGCAGCGAGGAGTGGGGGAGAGAGTAGGGGTAGGGAAAGGGATGGTCGTGTGAAGGGAGTGGAAAGAAGTGTGAGGGAGGGGAGGGGAAGGCAGCATGAGGGGAGGGCAAGGTAAGGCAGTGTGACGGGAGGGTCTACCCTGAAATATCCACCATCCAGAGAAGTATGGAGATAACCACCATCAGGGCATAACCACCATCAGGATACATGCAGGATTAACCACCATTCCATTATGTGCGGAGATAACCACCATCTGGGCATAACCACTGTCCAGATACATTCGGAGATAGAGGGAGACAAAGAAAGGGAGAGAGAGGGAGAGGGAGAGAGGAGAGATATGGGAATGTGGGGGGAAGAGGGGAGGGGCGAGAAGGGCAGGGGGATTCTGGCAGATGTGACGTCCAGTTTAATGGCACAAACATTGATTAATCATCCTGCCTGTGAAACACTGGGATGACAGTTTATCGCTGGGTTAGGATTTGAATGTATCATAGACAGCTGAGAGTGAGCATGCCTACCTCTCGGCTATCCTGCCGTGATGTTCACGAAAGTTTCATTTTCTTTTATTTGTATTTATCTATGCTGAAATGACCAAAGAACAATGATGAGGCATTCATTAATATTAGAGCAGAATGGAAAAAAATACTTTATCATAAATAAATCAATGCAACCTCTTCCAAATCAAGGCATGGTTCAGCAGGCCAAAAAACATGGCGACTTCAGACCCTCACGAGATAACCCAGAAAATGACTTAACACCACATTTTGAGCAAGGTGGCTGATGAAGGATATAATTAAATAAGGCCATTAATTATCTTCAAAAGGGGTGTTTTAATTAACCCAAACACTCAATTTTCACTCTTGCACTTCCTTGGAGTTTTCTTAGTGTGCATGCAAAGTTTCAGGCTGCTCGGTTTCATGGTTTTGGAGTTATAGAACACACACACACACACACACACACACACACACACACACACACACACACACACACACACACACACACACACACACACACACACACACACACACACACACACACACACACTGACATTTATTGGTATGGATTTTAGGAATAGCCAATACTGTACAATTAAGTCGTCTTTCTGGAACTGGTTGGCTCTGTGTGTGTATGTATGTTACCTTATTCTTTCACTGTTTGTATGTATACAGTACATACAGTATATTATTAGGGGTACCCAGTGTTGCCATGTGCTGTTGTAATCATGTTGACATCTTGAAGAAATCAAATTTTTTTTTAGATTTTTTTTGTCAGGGCTGAAACACTTCCTGACACCTACTAAGGAATGGGTGTCAGGGATCATTTAATATCGTTATGTTTGTGGGGTATATGGACAAACTTCATCATAAAGGTCGGATTGTATATAGTGGCATGGTCCATGGATGAGCAGGAGACATCTCAATGTAAATTAAGAAGGGAAAACTGTCAACTTAAGATTGTTCAGTGTCACCGCATGGGGGATGGTGCTGTGTTAATTAGGTGGGGTTTAAGGCAAATTTCTCCCAGTATGTGATTGCCCCCTGTGACCTGTTCCTACGTTTTTGCATTGACAAAGCCGGCTATAAAAAGGAACGATGCTTTAACAACAACAACCGGCAGGCGACGACCCAAGGCTTGGGATTGGTTAGTATGACGTGAGAGAAGAGGGCATGATAGGAGAGCAGATAGTTGGTGTGTGAGGTCGGTAGTGGACAAAGAGGGTCTTGCTCGCGGGCTTCTCCTCGACACGACGAAGATGGCTGCGTGATTTTCATGTTCATGCTGTGTGAATTTTCCCCATGTGCTGGAGCAAGACACTAGCCATTACTGTTCGCTGAGTCGCAAAGTTTTACGTTAATGAGGAGAGAGAACGAAGAAGAGGAGCGCGTCTCTCAGTGATAACATGGCGTTGTCCCGTTGTATGTTCGAGGAAGAAGGCGAGTCATGGTTGTGAGCGGAACTGTTGCTCAGAGAGGAACAGTGTGGCAAGTAAGTTCATGAAAAGAAGCTGCACGGCGGTTTCTGGGCCTTGGCGTTGAATACCGCCACACTAATTACCTCACGTATGCATCCTGCCCAGAGAGCGACTTGGCGCCATTTTGGGTGCGGTTTCCCATGCAGGTGACGCGGTTCGATCACCAAACTCGTAACAGATCATCTCTGGATACCCAGCTAAATGCCAGAACAAAGGGAGGGATTTTGTTTTGTTTTATCTTTCCCCTTGTCTGTATTTGAGTCTGTGTGGATATGTCTCAAAATTAGCTTTAGTTTACCTCACGTTTATATTATCACGCATTGATTTATTTTCATTACAAATATTTGATTTGTGTTCATTAAACCCTTACGTATTAAATTTGCTTGTGTCTGTCGATTCGTCATAGGTTCGAGTGCAAACCCTTGTGCTCCTGTCCTGGTGAACGCCTCTGGTACGTGCTTCACCGCCTTCCATCCCGCACACGCTTTAATCTCCAAGAATCACGTGTTCGCTTCCAAGGTAGAACCGTTCAGCTATCCGTCCAGGTCGGTGTTGTCCTCCCCATCCATGACAATTGGGTTGGGGTAGTTAACTTAACCGCCGTGGACAGGACATTATTACCTTTCACATAGCTTCAAAGACTTGGGCAGTAAAAGAGCGATTAAAAAACAAACAAGCTCAAATGAGCTAAGATCCTCGTCCTCTTAATGATGACGTCATAAAAACGAATATGACGTCATTGTGATGTATCAGGTTTGCGATAAATTATCCGTGCTATTGCCCGGCTTGATTCCCGCAAACAAAATTCAAACAGCTTGCCTAGTTTCGGAGATAATGGTATAGGCGATTTCCATTAGCGGAGATATTTTGACGTCATAACTTTTTTTCTAGGAGGAATTTTCAAAATCGGAAATGGTTCCTGTCTGCGCAGGGTATTTTTACATATATACGCCAAGTTTCAGGAAGTTTCGATGAAAACTGTAGGCTGTGAAACAAAAAAGTCCACAAGAAGAAGATGAAGAACAACAACGTGAGTAAGACTTAGAGATCCTCCACGAGGATCTAAAAAAGAAACCCAAAACAATCCAACTTAATTTCGAAATGTTCAATTTTGTTTTGCCTAAAACACTCCCTGGCACTCATTGATAAACCCCTGGATGTTTGATTAAGATCCGTTTGGCCATCTCTGAGAAAAATGGTGACACACACACACACACACACAGACAGATGGACAAACATCTCTCTTATAGTTTCTTGGCAAGGGTACCAGGTGTTGCCTGGTCTATTTTTTTTATCGGGGACTAAAACACTTCCCTTCATCCCTACACCCACGATGGATTTATAAAATGAAAAAATATCCCAAAAGTCAAACTTTTATTTTAAATAAGAAAAAAAAAATCACTCCCCGGCACTCAATGATGAGCCTCAGAAAGTTTGATGAAGATCGTTCAGCCATCGCTGAGAAAAATGGTGACACACACACACACACACACACACACACACACACACACACACACACACACACACACACACACACACACACACACAGACACAGAAAAACGGTTCCCTTATATTACTGGATATATGCAACTTTTTCCCAGTTCAGACTCCAATTAGAACAGTATATTTTTTCCCCATTGGACAACAGTCCACTCATAGGGATCACAGAGTGCTCGTTTAATGGGAGTCAACGGAGTGCTCGTCGCACTCCTCATGTTTCGATTTTCCCGCTGGTCACATCACGTGCCTTCTGGTTGAATGGTTTGCATTAGCAGGAGAAATTGTCAGGGTGGCAGACGGATGGTTGTTCTGCGCAGATTATGCGGTTTTACCGTGTGAGACATATTCCGCGGCGATGCTCACCATAACAGTCAGGAGATGTGTCTGATGTATAAACGACGAATGTGGGCATCATTGGTTGGATATTTATTAGTATACCATCCGGATGAGGGCAAAGAAGTCTGAAAACTTGATCTGTTGTTCCGTTTAAATGTTGATGACGGTATAATCTGTCTCTTTGATAGAGTCACCGGGCTGAAGCCTCTGTGTTGGAGGTGATGCTTTGGTGTGCACTGTTATCCAATGGGGATCAGCAGAGTGCTCGTCACACTCCTTATATTATGTTTTAATTTTCCATCTGGTTCCATCATGTGCCTTCTGGTTGAATAGTTTGTATCAGCAAGAGCAATTGTCTGGGTGGCAGATGGATGGTTGTTCTGTGTGGATTATGTGGTTTTTACCGTGTGAGACCTAATCTGTGGAGATGCTCACCATAACATTCAGGCGGTGTGTCATATTGTGTGTGTGTGTGTGTGTGTATGTATATATATATATATATATATATATATATATATATATATATATATATATATATATATATATATATATATATATATATATATATGTATACATACATATGTAATAAGATTGGGGTGGTTGGGATTACACATTTTTAAAGAAGAAGAAGAAGAAGTAAAAAAACTCGATCGACTGCTAATTTGAGAAAAAAAAACAAGAGCAGACCCGGTCTCAGGGAAACGTTTTGCCGGCTTCATCAGGCACAATCACCTTTATATTATGTGTATCTCTTCTTCTTCTTTCAGCTCGCTCCTGTTAGGGGTCGCCACAGCGGATCAACCGTCTTGTTGTCCGCATAATGATTTGGCATAGGTTTTTTACGCCAGATGCCCTTCCTGACGCAACCCTGGTCGCCTCTTATGACACACAGGGATATGGTACACCTATTCTAACCGGGGCATACACCGGGCCCATTACAACTGGTACTCATTTCGCCGACCTCGGAAGGATGGCAGGCTGAGTCAACCCCCTGGTGTTTTCGACTTGGTATATATATATATATATATATATATATATATATATATATATATATATATATATATATATATATATATATATGTATACTCTCACCTAATCGACCACACCCAGGTGGCTGGAATTATATAAATGATTGACCCCTTCACACTCTTCGAACTGAAGTAGCTGCATAAAGAGGGGGTGTATAGCATTGGGATCCTCATGTGTGTACGATGTGTGAATGTCTTTGTAGCAGTTGAGGAACGCTGGGAAGGGGTTGAAACAGCGTTCTCACTTACCTTGTGTAAGTCTTCTTGGGTTGCTTTTTATACTGGACCTGTAGCTTATTTGGGCCTTGGCCTAATGTTGTAACCCAAATTTGGTAGCATTCTGACTGGTGGATCAGGATAAGAATATTTTGGAAGGAATTTGCAGGACCACCATTTTGACACACTTCTGGTCATTTGACACACTTCTGATCAGCATGACATTCGCAACTGAACATCCCTACCCTGGCCTCATGTTGTAACCCAAATTTGGTAGCATTCTGACTTGTGGGTGTGGAGAATTTGATTTTTGAAGACATTTACTGTTGCCATTTTGACCTAATTAAAGTCATGTGGCCAAAACAAGCTTTGCGATTCCTGTTCCCCGTCAGGAGAGGAACATTGCTGCAAATTTTCAGCCGGATTAGCCCAGGGGTTTGGCTGGAGAAGTCGAAAAACGAGACAAACAGACAGATGTATGGACAGAGGGTGTGCGATGACAGTACCTTATCTGGAATAAAAATTCCACATCAGCTAAAATATATGGGTTTCCAGATACGCTAAAAAATATAGGACCACGCATCTTCAAGCTCTCCTGGATCAGGAGAAACAGTCACGGAAACTG
Source organism: Eptatretus burgeri (assembly GCF_056783735.1). Classification (NCBI taxonomy): domain Eukaryota; kingdom Metazoa; phylum Chordata; class Myxini; order Myxiniformes; family Myxinidae; genus Eptatretus; species Eptatretus burgeri. The sequence goes on from NC_140974.1 coordinate 49,256,266, forward strand.
CCTGCATACTTCCTTAGACCCTGATATTTGTTAATGCCGTGAACAAACTTCAGCACATCAAGGGTGATGAAGGTTGTGGTCAAGTTTCATCGTAATTTGTGTGTGGTTTCGGAGAAGAGAGCTAATACCTATGATGGGGGGTCAAAACACTCCCCGTAGACTACTTTTAATGAGTGCAGATTTTGATGCAGTTGATAAACTTTGGTATAACAAGGGTGATGAAGGTTGTGGTCAAGTTTCATCGAAATTTTGGGTGTAGTTTTGGAGAAGAGAGCAAACACCTATTTTGGGGGGTCAAAAAACTCCCAGTAGACCCCTTTAATGGGCGCAGATTTTAATGTGGTCGATAAACTTTGGTCCATCATGGGTGATGAATGTTGTACCCAAGTTTCATCGAAATTGTTCGTGCAGTTTTGGAGGAGACAGTAAATACCTATTTTGGAGGGTCAGTCCCCCCTCCCCATCCCCTCGTAGACACCTTAATAAGTGCAGAATTTGTTGCCGTCGATTAACTTTGGTACATCATGGGTGATGAAGGTTGTGGTCAAATTTCATCAAAATCGTGTGTGTAATTTTGGAGAAGAGAGCAAATACCTATTTATCTATTTATTTCGGGGGGGGGGGAGTTAACCCCCCCCCCGTTGACCTACATCATGAGCGCAGATTTTGATGTGGTTAATACACTTTCGTTACTCATTACATATGAAGCTTGTGGCCAAGTTTCATCAAAATCATGTATTTGGTTCAAGCGATGACTGAAGTGTTTATGGACTCACTGACTAACTGACACTCACTGACTAACTCACTCACTTACGGACACTGCTCGATCGCATAAGTTCACCCCGAAATGCAATGCTTACTCAAATTGATGTTAAAACCAAAAAAATAACTCCACTCCGGCTGATGGAGCGTCCCCTCGCTGGGGAGGGGGGCCGGAGCCTGGTTTACGTCTCGGCCCTTCTGTGTTGCATCGAAGGTGAATTACTTGTCAGGAATTTAACCAATTGCATTCAAGTATTATTTTCCGTGTGCAGAATTGAAATTATTATACAAAGGGTTCACAGTCGCCACGGGATTACGTAGAGTGTATGCGGTCGTCAATCGTGCCTGCACGACCTCGAACAAGGAAATGAGTCCATTTTCCCCAACATGTGGCGCACTCCTAGGTTAATTTTTGCTACAGCTCTGAACATCAATCTTCTTGATGGTTTATTAAAGTCCATCTTCATTGGGCTCCACCAAACTTGTGCGTGTTTGTGTGTGTATTCACACATTTTCATATACATATACATATACATATATTATTATTCAGGATATCAAGTAACGATACTTCACAAACAGGGTGATAAAATCCAATGGTCGCTCAAATGTAGCTCCTAATAATATGTTGCATATAATCATGTACTCGGTTCACCATACCGAAAATGGAATATCGTGGTGAAAGTTTCCAGATACATATTCCATCAGGTATATTGTATGGTTTTGGGGTGCATATTCCCTTTGTTTATTGGCATGTGACCCCCCCAACCTCCTTTATTGTAATTATTGGGGGACACAGAAAGATATGCTCTTCCACATATAGCGGATTCTGATTCTTACAAACATTTGGCTGATGCGTTGTGTTTCAGGAAACCACCAAAGGGAAAGAGACCCTGTGAGTTACCCGGATGATTCACGCCTGCTTACCAACAAAGGCCTTTGTGCAGTGCTCAATTATCCCATGATTAAGTATACTTGGGTGTAAAATTAGTTCAGATTTAACAAGGCTTTGGTCACTGTTTGTTTTCACATGTCGGACAAGACAGGCCGGCTCTTTTATTTTGTGGCCTTTCTTGTGCCAAACATTATACAAATGTGTTGCTCTAGAGTCTAGACTCTTTTAGAGGAGTCTGCTAGAATCATGTTTGGGCTTGGAGCGATCGGTCCGCCTCATGCCTTGCCTTGTTGCGAGAAAGCTCGGTCGTGTCACTCCTGCCATGGATCCTCGCTACATGCAGGCACTTGCACGACCGTCGTGCCCCACAGCGTGTGTGGAGGCGCTGGAGGGAAAGAGTCACACTGCAACTGGCTTGTGCCGTGCCTCGGGCTGACGCGGGACAGTTTCCCACCGTCCATACACTCTCCGAGGTTCCTTCGATGCCCGGCATCTTGGAGATGCATGCCGAGATGTCGGCCTATGCCATGGTGGTCCGTGGCGCCACACCTTGTACGGGTTCTTGTGGCTCCCCGTCGACCTAGAACCTTCGTCGGACTGGGCCGGACTGACCTGAGCGACAAGTTGAATGACTATCTGAGGCAGCTCCATCGGTTGCAGGAAAAGAACGAAGAACTCCAGAGGAATATCCGAATGAAAATCTTCGACTTTGGGAGCGAGAGACGAGATGAGAAGAAGTTGCACTTCTTAGCAAGTGAGGTAGGAGATGATGATTCCATCATGGAAACGGGAGATAAATGGAGATGAGCTTACCGATGTCATTCTCCATGAGGATTAAGGGGGTTCCTCACGTCATTCTCCATAAGGTTGAATTGGTGACTTGACATCATTCTCAATGAGGATGAAGGGGGTACCTGATATTAATCTCCATCGGGATGAAGGGGTTACCTGATTTTAATATCTAGATGGATGAAGGTGGTAACTGATGTGGTTCTCTAAACGAATGAAGGGTGTAACTCGTGTCATTCTCGACCGCTCATACACCAGCTGTTCCGCTTCGGACGAGAAGCAACAACCCAGTCGGTCCTGTGGGTTTTGATGAAACACAAACAGCAATTTCCATTTCCCGTATTTCTCAAATTTTGAATCTTGTCGATTGATCATTTGTTTGGTTTTTTTTATTTTTTGGAAGAACGTCAAGTGTATTTTGGTAACAACGTATTCTATGTTTACTCTGGAAAGAAAGCCAAGTATATTTCCCTCTTCATTTTGCCATTGTCCCTCTTTCTGTCGTGCAGATAAGTCGAACCACCGTGGAAAATGCCAAACTCTGCCGCAAGATGGAAAATGCCAAAAGAGAGGTTAATGTAAACCAGAAGAGGTCTGTGATCTATTTTAATGTACCACTTGCTGGGTTTATAATGAGAATGGCCAGGGAATACATAACACCTGACGCGTATATATGATTACCTGTTTGTCCATATGTTGGAAGGAGTTCATTCAATTTCATATAGCTGAGCGTTCCACTCTTAATGGAAATGGAGATAAAACTTGTTTTCTCAATAACACGAAACCCCATTTTGTTAATTAAAAGGTTAGTACACACAGCAGATGATGTTTTATACAACAAGGCACATTTATTGGATGTGTTGTACCATACTCTGTTACATAGCATCGGTACTGCCGAAGTAGTTTCTTGGCAAGGGTTATACGGGGTGGTTATGGTTTGCCACTGCCTTCGCAGCAGTCGTTATGGTAGGAATTTGGAATTTGTTCAGGGTGCTGGCGATAGCTCGCCCACTCTTCGCAAAGGACACTGTGGGATCTTTATTTAACGTCTACCAAATAATGCTGGTAGACAGGATCATCGTTTAACATCCATCCGAAAGATGGCACACACATTAATGAATTACCATGCTTGTGAAACACCGGCATGACAGTATATAGCCGGGTCGGGATTCGAACCAAGGCTAGACAGCTTCGAGGTGAGTGTGCATACCTTCAGACCATCTTGTCAGCCTACATTTATTGGAGCATTGTGAAAATCACATGGTCGGACAATCGAGTGGTCACTCAAATGAAGTTTACTGTGTTTGTAATACTATGTCGCACAACTTTCTACAACAAATAACAATCATTGAAGTCGATGCGGACAACAGCGATGAAATGAAATATTTATTGTTTTCAATGCAGACAAATTTCAAACAGACAGTTAGAGGTGATGTGTTATCATATTGCATGCTCCAGATCTGTCCCTGTCATGTCTGTATTCACGACAACGTTAAGGGGTTGAAACGACTTACCTTGTGGGAAATGTGAAAAATTGTGACGTCTGTGTACTTTTACTTCTCTTGCAAGGACATCAACAGACAATTTACAAATCAACATATATATATATATATATATATATATATATATATATATATATATATTGTTGCGGGCCGGGTACCGGTGGTGAGAACGACCGCTAGATGGGGAAAATTACGTCATCTCCCACCAGACTCCCGGAATTGTAGGCCGTCGCTCACGGATAATTCCGTGAGGCGGCGGGTCACTTTACCGACCGTGGACGCCAATACCTCCACTGCGTAGCATAGGGTCTTTTTGTCTAGAACCAATTTACCTAATTAACCACGCGGTGTTGTCTACCGGGGAACCACGCCCTCGGTACGCCTTGCCCGAACCGAATCACTCTACCAACTACCAACTACCTTTCCGGTTCGGATGCAGCCGAGCGGACCCGCCAAGAACGTACCAGCTAGAATGAACAGAATATCGGGGATAAAGACCCAGCTAACCTCAGATCCGAACCATGCTGGACCAATGAAGGAAAAGACGAAAATGAACTGGGAACATTTCTAATAATAATTTATTTACAATAAAGCAAGGAAAGTTATGTGGTACAGTTAACAGGTTTATTGGGGATGTTATGCAGGGGAAGATGAGAGAGATGTAGTGCGACAATTTTACAGCAACTTATAAAGCAGACAGAGCAGACTTGGCGCGAGAATAAACCAGGCAAGATTTACAAGGTTCGAATAACTTATACAGTTCTACTTAATGGACGGCTCCACACACTCAGACACACGCTCGGACAAAATAAACGCAGTTGAAGGCAAAGAACTTTTGTAGCCAGGGAGGGAGGGAGTTGAGGTCGCAGTTCTCGGAACCTGAGTTCCAGGGGAAAGGGATGCTCCGTGGTGCGGCACCTGACAATGGTCGTGCAGCTTGGCCCACAGCCGCATGTGCAGAGTTTGTTTGTGTGTGGAATCCAAGGCAGCCAGGATCATTGGGTATCTCCCGCGATGAGGCTGAGTCTTTGGGTCTCTCACTCTCTCACTCTCAACAAATGACCCCCAAAGAACTTGGATCCTCCACACATCTTTCTTTAAACGATCCTAGTCTGGGACAGGATTCGGGCTTCCAAGCGTCTGTTGCATTTTCGCTTCTTTTCCAGACCCCAAAAGAACTCAAGACTCCAGCACAGAACAAACTGTCTTAGCACTTCACGAACTCTCCGAACTCCAAGCACTCCACCCTGAGGATGGTGTCGTAATTTATCCATCTCCCTCAGCGGGGAGGGGCCTTGGTGAAGCTGACGTCACTGTCCACCTTCATTTGACGGGGCTTCCATGGGTCCGCCCTTTCTGGGTGGAGTTTCAGCCATACCGGGAATCCCGCCCCCTCCACACGTGCAGACTCGCCAAAAAGGAACTACTGCAAGAGGATTTTGTCTCCGACAGCAAGTCGCCGGTTAGGCGAGTAGGTGAACACGCAGTTGTTAAGCCCACACGTGAGTAGCAAGCGAGAGGAGGGGCAAGCAGGCAGAGGGTACCTTGGGTTGTCGTGGATTTGCCTTTGCAATGAAATGGAGTTGGGATATAAAGATTTATTAATCCAACTAAAAAAACATCGCAACGCACCCCTTTAATTTTCCCACGAAACACAAGAAAGGAATCTGTCTACACATACACGTAATGGAATAACTGACTTGGGGCACCTGTATCTTGTATCCATATGGTTCCTAGAACCATAACAATATATATATATATATATATATATATATATATATATATATGTAGGTTTATATATATATATATATATATATATATATATATATATATATATATATATATATAAACATACATATATATATATAAACATACATATATATATATATATATATATATATATATATATATATATATATATATATATATATATATTGTTGCGGGCCGGTGGGGTCGGGTGAGAAGACCACTAGGTGGGGAAAGCTCCGTCGATTCCCACCAGACTCCCCAGAATTGTAGGCTGTCGCTCACGGATAATTAATTAACCACGCAGTTTATCCACCGGGGAACCACGCCCTCGGTACACCTTGTCTGAACTGGATCACTCTACTGGATCGGATCACCTTTCCGGATCGGATGCAGCCAAGCGACACTGCCAAGGACGTACCGGCTACAAGGAACGGAACGTTGGGAATAAAGACCCGGCTAAACCTGGATTCGAACCATACTGGACCAATGAGGGAAAAGACAAAGGCGAGCTGGGAACATTTCTACAACAATTATTTATTTACAAAAAGCGAGGAAAAGCATGTGGCACAACAAAGATTTATTTGGGGTGTAATGCAGGGAAAGATGAGAGAGGTGTGGGGTGTGGCAATTTTACAAGCAACTTAGAAAGCAGACAGTGCAGACTTGATGCGAAATTGATAAAGCAACAATCACGACAATAAAATATATTTTACAGGCTTACTTAACGGACAGGCGCCAACACTCCCAGATACACACTCAGACAAAGTAAACCCAATTGTGAAAGGGACTTTTGCACTCAAGGAGGGAGGGAGGGAGTTGAGGTTACAGTTTCTCGGTACCTGAGCGTTTTGGGGGAGGGATGCTCCATGGTGCGGCACCCGGCCATGGTTGAGTTGTTCGGCCATAACCGTATGTGTGAAGATCGTGTCTGCAGGAGGGGCTCGAGTGGAGAAGAGCATAGTCCAAGGGGGGGGGGGAGATGAGCAGCAGGCAGGACCAGGCAAGAGGCCGTTCGTCGAGGTCGTGAGGTCCGAGATAAGGAACAGAAAGCAGGGCCAGACAGGAGGCTTGGTCGAGAAGCAAGGGGTGGTTTGATGTTGTGTCGGCGGGGACAAGTAGCAGGAACACTCACTCACAACTACTCTGAACCCCTTTCAATTCCTTCACTCTTCAGTTCTCCTCAAATTCTCATCTGCAATTCTCCTTCCAACCAACCCAACTACCTTCACAACCACTTCAACCAACCAACTTCCACCACTCTCTGAGGATTGCTCCGTACTTTATAGTTCGGGGAGGAGCCATTTCGAAACCGACGTCATCGTCCGATCCGAGCATCCCGATTGGACCAGCCCTTCATGTGGTCCACCTTTCTGGGCTGGGTTTCAGCCAGACTCTGGTATGGTTCACCCATGACGCACATGTCTGGCCTTTGGCAGGTGGATGTGGTA
>NC_140974.1:49265907-49375907 GCF_056783735.1 Eptatretus burgeri
TCTCTCTCTCTCTCTCTCTCTCTCTCTCTCTCTCTCTCTCTCTCTCTCTCTCTCTCTCTCTCTCTCTCTCTCTCTCTCTCTCTCTCTCTCTCTCCAACATAAAAGACTGAACACGTAAAATTGATAAAGCAATTAAAATTTTCAAGGACTGTTCCTGCATCCATTCAAAATTCTTTTTTGGTGTGAGGGATGTGCAGAACACCTGATTGCACGTTTCCATGTAATTGCCTCAAGCACTAATCATTCATTCAAGCTCTTTTTCACCTTGTCAATTGATCACTGACACCTTTGACTGCCAAATTATCCTGTACCTGCCCCCCTCCACCCCACCCTCCCCATTCTTACCGATCTCCTGACTCCAATACCAATCATTTTTAACGATTGAATATGTATTATTTGATCTCTTTGTGTGACCTCACAATCTCTAACTATAGATACACTTAGGAGGTTGTTTTATTGTCTCAAATGGTATATCATGCATGTTGGCACAGGTTTCATGTGGTGCAAAGATGCAGGCAATGCATTGAGGAGGAGCTGAATAAAGTGAAGAACAGGGCCAAAGCTCTGGATTATGAAAAGAAGGAGCTCAGACGTCACATGTCGGAAGTGGAGCTCCAAGTGGAGAAGCTGAGAACCGAACATGATTACGTGTGTATTCAAACATGGTTTGAAGGTTTTACTTTAGGAAGGACATGACCAGTAACATAAAGAGAAGGAAGTTGATGTCATAATTGAATACACTCAGAATTCGATTATCTAAATATTGGAGAAACACCATAAAAAAAGCAAAGGTACCACCTCAAAAGTGTGTCGGCCACCTTCATAAGCTATTTTGGGGTCATCCATTTAGTTTTCAAGGGGTTGTGGAGTGCGGAGGGGGGTGGCAAGTGTATATATGTTGCATATACAGGGGGTAATTGGTTAGATGGTGCATTACCCAGCTCACAGTACAACATGTTTGTACCACTGTTAGGACATTAAATCGACGCTCCATCCCACGATGCCTCTTTAGCTTCTTTGGATGCTAGCCTGTAGTATAAATGGGCCTTATGAGCCAAGCATGATCAGCTTGAACCTTGATTTGAGTGTCATCACCATTACATCACAGCTTGATCACATTGCAATCATTATACTTGCCTTCCAAAGAACTATCACTTGTGTTACCTCACAAAAACGATTGTGGATAATGATGTTATAAGCCAGGTGTGTAGAACAAGTTCACAAACATGTAAGGAACTAACTTCTGATTCAGCAAAACAAGATGAGAAAATATAAAAGGCATATAAAACAGAATATATATATATATATATATATATATATATATATATATATATATATATATATATATATATATATATATATATACATACACACATACACACACACACAGTATATTTACATTAACTAGGTAATCTGGCTCTGTGATAAGCACAAAACTACCAGCTGTTTCAAGCAATGTCAACTGAAATACTATTAACCATAGCATCAGTATATATATATATGTATATATTGTTATGAAAATAACTTCACGATGAAAGAGGGGTTAATTACTAATTGGTTATCTTATAATGAATGTTAGCATACGTGTTTGTAGCCACAATGAGCAACAACCCGGATTGGATGTCTAAGATGCTTTTGATGACACAAGAGAGATGAGTGGAGAGGTTTTCGCATGTGCTGATAGTTTTTCCATTTGATTTTATTTAGTGTTCTTATTGTGTCCCAATTCACATAATTTATTAAACATGTTGCTTGTAAAGTGTATTTATTTGCATTTGAGTTGTGGAACCGCCCTCCAGTGTAACTCAATTCCAGGGAGAGGAAAATAAAGGGTTCCGTTGAGAGCCAAACATTGGCTAAGAAAGTGGAGGAAGTCAGTAATCCAAGAGTGCAGTTGGCCTTGGATTGTTTAGGCAGACAGTTTAAAGAGGAAGACACGATGCCAGACTGCATCGAAAGCTCAAGATATGTCCAGAGAGACAGCCTTGATCACATGTCTGATATTGAGGGTCTCCACCATTGTTGGGAGAGTAAAGCAGCATGTGAGAGGTACCAACATCCAACCAATTAGCATGCTGACAATTGAAATCACCACATATATGAGGAAGAGAGAGTTGAGTATGACTGGTTAAAAGTTGGTCAAAAAGGTTGAGGACTATAGCCATATACGAATTCGCTCCATTATATTAAGAGATACATACCGGTCAAATGGTTCTACCAACATGAAACTCACATAGATGGCGTAACAAGACCCACCAACAATAAAAAGGACAACCTTTCTCTGACCAATCATAAATATTGAAGAATATAAAGTATATTAGCATGTCTTGAACTGTTGTGAGTACCTTTTGCACATCCCAAGTATATGACTATGAGGTTCCGCAATGTTAAAAAAAGAAAGTCTCATGGTTTAAAGGTAATACCAAATGTACGATTATGCCAATAAATCAATGTCAACACTGAGCCATTGTTTGCCATACACATTCCCTTATCAAACGTTGTTCATTATTTTGATTCATTTTAACCATTCATGTAGAGTCATAAACAGTATTGTATTCCACCTCCATCTTGTTCGTTCTCTTTAAACTCTCAAACGGTGGTCATTTATTAGTGATGCCAGTCGAAGATCCATGATTTGTCAAATGTTTTATAAAATAGGAGCCCACGTAGCGATATTAAAAGCTAAATCCTTTATCACGTACAATATACAACAGGGAACCCGGGGTATTCTGGCTACAATGTGAAAGACCCATCAGATGATAGTCCACAAATCCTGCCAATAACCTGTAGAATACCAATTGCCCACAAGAGGGATCCATTGTCACATCATCCACGAGCAGCATGGCGATTGCTTTGGTTTTGGATCTTAATGAAATCAATATATCACCTTAATTTCATGGTGTATTATGAATGCACCTGCAGCGGTTTGGCTAAGCTCCACGATATGAACACATTTAGCTTTGGGCAGTTGGTTGGAAAGTGAAATATATGTTTTGACTGCGTTGTGAATCTGTGTTTTTTTCAGACTGTGTGTCATGAATCGGCAGAAGGCTGGGGAGAAGTGATCAGCGAGTGCTCCTCAGGAACTGATGTGGATGAGTTAGCAGAGGATGTGGTTACCAGTGTCTCAAAGCTGCTGACGGAGGAACGCCAAGCCGCAGAGAAAGTACTTCGTAGCCTGGTAAAGAGTTCGTAATGGGTGACCATTTTTTGATCTACACACAAATGATATTTGAATTGTAAGTGTCAGAGAACGATCTGGGGCACAGGAAGTATACACTCCAAGCTCCTAGGTAGCCTATCAGACTTAATGGCATATCTGTGATTGCAGGTGTGCAAGATGCTCCAGAAAGTCGAAGAGGTGAAGGAGAAAACCGCGAAAGACCAGCGGGAAGCTGCAGGGTTTCGGCAAGAGGCATCCCAACTCAGGGTAGAGGACATTGCTTTGCACAAACGTCTGGATGAGCTACAGACAGCGGTTGGTAGAGATCATGAATGGGCATCATCACTTTAAATCACACAATTGCATTTAAATGGTGTGAGCCTCTTGATTGGTCTTCCAGTACCACTCCACTGATGAAGTGATGGGTTGTCCAAAAGAGGCATTTGCGAAAATGCCCTTCATGTTACGTGGTGTCGTTGGATGCCGATCTGGGGGTAGGCCCTATGTTCTGTGTATTAAGCAACTTGCATGTTGTCGATGAAATTTCGAATGGATACCCCCAGTTTTGTTGTCCAATATCTCTATATTTGAAGGACTGATCCAATGCAAAACTTTAATATAGCTAGAGAGTTCATTGAACACATTACCCCATGCTGTGTTTAAGTATATAACTCAAATGAAATAAATAAAGATTGTAAAGGTCATATAAAACAAGTTTGAATTGTGAACATACCCCGTGGGAGTTCATTCGTACAACTCTCAGGTGAGCGATAGCACGGACGACAGATAGTTTTGAAATTTGTTAAGATTTTCATCACATCAGAAAAAGAAACCAGAACAACTCACAAGAGTGAGGCTAGTTTCATATCATCATTTGTGACTTCATTTTGCGTTGGGCATTGCCCAGTGCATTTAAAATTATTTTTTTTTTAATAACAATTATAAGAAAATGGGCCGAAAGGGCTGTTTCTTGGCCTAAATAGCCGGAATCGCACTTTGGGCTCAGTTACTGCCTGGAGAATGGTCTCTAGAATATACCTGTCAATTTTGGTTCGGTTCTGTTCACTAATAACCGAGAAATAAGAATTTTAAGAAAATGAGCCAAAATGGGCCATTCCTCGGCCCCAAAGGGCCGCAATCGCCCGTTGGGCTCAGTTATTGCCTGCACATTTGTGTTTAATATATTCCTGTCAATTTTCATCGAATTCTGTTCACGAATAATGGAGAAATAGATGTTCAAATGAACTGTACACAAGAAAAGAGAGAACGCGAGCGGCGCTTCGACCCCGTGGGGTGGAAGACCCCACGGGGTAAAAATTAATTCCAGTTTATTTCCGTTAACACAGTGGCTATTACACCACCTTATCTACCGTGTTACATTAGTTCTTCGTGCCTGTTGTTTGTGTCCTTTATGACGTCCTGGACACCATTAAGTTTCCTGTTTGAAATGATTTTCAATTTTGTTTGACTGCCAGACAGGCAGAGTAAAAAAAGAAAAAATTATCTTACTTCTCCTTGCGCATGCTCAATCGGGACAAATTCAGAGCCAAAGTACTGCTAAACTGCAGGTTTGTTTTCCATTCATGTTCCGATTTGTGTTCAAAATATAACATTCAATTGAAACCAAGTTGTTCCTCGATCATAAACTGACGTTTTTGGACAGACACACAGAGTGACAGACAGACAGAAAAACCAATTGCTTAACCCCGCTTTTCGCTTTGTGTGCGCGTGCTAATAATAATAAGCAACACATTCATGGTTGAAAAGTAATGATAAAAGTAAACATACTTTTAGCCCGCCCACCATAATGACTTAGCGTGGGTGGGTGGAGCAAGGGTCTGGGAGCGTTTCCCCCAAAGCCTCTTCTTAAAGATGATTTGAAAAAAAGAAAGAAAATCAAACATACAGTATCTATGCACAAGTTCGTAAACTGCTTTAAATAACGTCCCCCTAACGTCACTCACGAATCGACTAAAATGTAATACGACTAACCTTGGATAAAGCACCATTCATGTAATGTTTGTCAACTTGAACCAAATACAACCCCCTCTAATACCTCTTCAAGGTAAGGTTATGGAATCGAGTGTTCTCAATACTCTAATAATAGAGTCGACCTGGATTGTTGTTACTCTCAATATAAACCAATGGAGAAATCTCTCCACTAATTCTAGCAACACCTGCATTTTATAATTCAATCGCTGTCCTTGATGATACCTAGAAATGCCATCACCGTTTAAGCCGAAATGAAACTGCATGGAGCAGTTATATTTCATTTTCTCATAACCTCACCTATCTTATGTCCACCTGACTTGCATAATTCTTGACCCTTGTGAAGAAAGGCTAATTAATGTCAGACTAATGGGGGCTGTGTTTTACATCCAAAAATAAGGTGCCATGTTTGACTCACTCCCCCCACCCTTGCGTACGTAATAACTACATGACCACTTGCTACTTTCGAACTACTGGGGATATTAACTTCTAAAGTCAGGAAATTATGATTTCTTCATCTTAACCGATTAATTTATTTGTAAAAGTCCCAGAGGTGAGCAGCATCTCACGATCTTAAATAAATAGATTGTCACGTGGATTAAATGGCAGGCCTGCCACGTGACTTGAAACATACTTTAAACACAGATCGTTGCATTGAGGTGAACTGAACAGTCCCTTCGGGTGTATAAACTGCTTGAGATGACAACTTTGGAAGTTAGTCGATGTGTAAATCACTATGATTACTTGTACACCTTTACAGGTGCGTAATACCATGAAATTTTCCAGCACCGCCACTATATTTCTCTTCACGGTCGACACTGTCGGGTTCCATTTCACCTTTTATCCAAGTGAGTAAGTTAAACATAAATAAGTAAGTGAAGCAGCGTAAGCAGAACAGGTTGATATACCGCAATGGTTCGTTTCTGTGCTTATGAATGTTTTGAAACAGCTGAACCGTATTTAACGGAATGCACTCCGCAAGATATATCTCCTGCACTGCAGCTGGTCCACCACAAACGATAACCTCCTGGCACTTGTCTTCTTCACAACTTCGTAATCAGGAGACCATTGTTTTTACTGAACAAACAGTGTTACTATGACCCCCTTACAATAACCACATTGTTATAACTGTCATCAGCCTTCTTGATCTTTGATAGATTGCTTTTTTGCTGACATGATGTGCAACATCTAAACTTCTTAGCTTCTATTTTTATGAGACTTTAACAGTGCTGAACCTCATAAAATCCTGGACCCATTTCAGGCTCATCGGGGAAACACCCCGACTTAGGTCTCAAACAAGCTTCGACAGTGTTTACAGTTTTTTGTTTTTTTTAACAGGAACGTCCCTGTAAATACCCTGTAAATACAGTCTGTATTTACAGGGATGAAGACAAAAAGATTGAGCTTTTAATGTAGGTAAATAGATAATGTTCTGCAGCACCATGTCAAAGTACAACAACATAACAGAACACAGAGTGGTTGGGACCATTTACACTCTATGATTAGGTTGATGTAATGTGATGAGCCCCTGGAAGATGAGTGCAATTAAACATTATCCACTTCATCCCAGATTACCGGTGATATCAAGTCAAGGCTGGTACGAATTGTTGTGAGAGTTTGCTAGAACAAGAGCATTGCAAAGTGACTTCGAAACTCGAAGTGTGTGTATAGGAATATATATATATATATATATATATATATATATATATATATATATATATATATATATATATATATATATATATATATATTGTTACGGCTATGGAAAATCGCAAACCACCATTCAGGGTCCATAGGTGAGATAACTCTAAGTACATGTGTAGTTAGCCCCAAACCCGTTGTTTAGAGGGAATTTATGTGATTCATTTGGGCTGCGATGCTTTGAGATAGCCGTTTTTCTGTTCTATCTTTATTTTGAACCAACCACATCTCAACCGTCATAACCATCAAACCACCACCAAAAACCCTCCATCACCCTCACCTCTCTCCTTCTACGGCCATTCCTGCACCACCTGTGAACACTGAGCGTCGGGCTGTCTTGGGCTCGTTCAGCGATAGCACCGAGCCGCGAGTGCAAATAGCGGCCTTTCCAAGGGAGAATTCAGATCAAGAATGGTACATGCCCACTTCTGATCAGTCCAATCAGCAAGCGCGGAGCGGCTTGGCCACGCCTCCAGGCGTGTCCGTGTGAAATCGAAATATGCAAATTATAGGATCAGGGGAGGTTCACGCCCACTTTTCCTCCGTCCGATGGGCGAGCGTGGCTCCTCCTCCGAGCTCATCCTGATCCGGATATTTGCATTTTGGTTCTCCTGCCGGCCTATAAAACGCCGAGCGCAAGGCGATTCGTGGCAGAGTTTTGGCAGAGAGTGAGAGTTTTGGTAAGAGAGTCATCGGGCAGAGTGTGGCAGAGAGTGGAGTCGGGTGGCGAAGGCATCGAGTTGGGTTCTGCAGTCGGCTGAGGAAAGTTGGGGGAAGAGACCAAGGAGCTCGGGTCCGAGGCGAGAAGGATGGCGGTTGGCGACGAGGTCGCGGTGGGAGATCGCTCGTCGCGGGACCTAAGCCAGCCAGCCATTCTCCCTCCCCCAGAGCATCAACAATTCCCCCTTTTCCCCCGCGCTGAGGAAGTGCAACAACGGGGGCCCCGTTCCCACCCCACTCCAAACGTCGTGCCAACGAAACCCGCGAAGGAGCACGGAGTCAGGGCACAGCCACGCGGACGTCTGCGGCTCGTCCGCCGATGCGCCATGAGGACGCAGGTAGGACCCACCCGGTCTCACGGAACCTGGCCGCTCCTTCAGGTCCCGCGCACATATTGGCCTACAGGCCCATCTGCCCCCTTGTCTATGAGGGTGGCTTCTTTCCTTTGCTTTTGAGTAAATGTGGGTTGGCGCCATGTCATGCAAAGTAGAACTGTGTAAGTGTTGCCATGTGTACGCGTATTCGGTTGTAACTCTGCATCGTTGTTTCTTTTGTTTTCCTGATATATGTGCATTCTGACTGTTTGGCTGTATATGTGTGCTCTCCGAATGTCACGTAATAAATGTGCATTGTGTGAACTGTTTTCCCGTTTCGCTTCGTCTTTTCTTTATTGACTCTCCATCCTGCTTCACGTAAAGGGTTCGTAGTGGGCTTAATACGTCCGATAATTAATCGGAACCGTCGAGGCCGACGATAACACCGCTCAGTTATCACTGTAGCACGGAACGGACCGCTTAAGCGGTTCGTGTCCAGAGTCGGCCTGCGGCGAGGTACGATCGCCCGGTCGACCATCCGTGCAGGTACTTAGGTAGATCGAATTTGGCGAGCAACCCTCTCCTGCGCGAGTGGGCAATTGGCACGGTCGTGGTGAGGTTAAACCCCCACCCGTGACTAGCTCCTGGAGTTGTTCCGAGAGAGTCACGACAGAATTGTCTGTTCCGGTGGGCGAGGCGGCCGCCATTCGAGTCGAGCGGCCGATCGCACGCCGGCGGGTGTGAATTCGCAACTATATATATATATATATATATATATATATATATATATATATATATATATATATATATATATATATATATATATATATATATATATATATATATATATTCATTCTCCTTGTTCTTCCAACCAAAGAAAGCTGCATAAAGCAATGAAGAAAAGCTACACAAGGCAACTCCTTTTCGGTTTCAAACCCCACCTGAGTTCCTCGACAGCTGCACACATTCACAAATAGCACAAATATGAGAATCCCAATGATACACGCTTCCCACCGGACCAGTTCCATCACCTGTTGGAGAGTCATCAGCAATAGCCGAGACAGAAACATGCACCACTGGGGCTCCCAAGCATATATCAAATGTAATGCTAATAGCAGTTTAACATACAAATAACAAGACCCAATCACGTATCTCACCTGTAATTGGATTGGGACACCCATAATTGGAACTGCAACATGCACACCTTTTTTTGAAACAGCTTCATGTACTATTGGACGTGCTGCTCTGGCACATGCTCCCATACCTGACCTGACCTACATGCACATAACCAATGCTGATTCAAACCCAGATATGGTTTGAAACAGCAAAGGGTTTTTCTAGCTCATGTAGCTTTTCTTGGTTGCTTTATGCAGCTTTCTTTGACTGGAAGAATATGAGGGTTAATTTATGGAAACTCTAGCCATCTGGGGTGTTTGATTAGGTAAGAGATGATTGGTTATTCCTTCCAAATAAGGGTGAGACGTCTTTGCTTCCTGTTATTTAAATGATTTAATGTAAAAATAGCCTTTTAATAGAAAATGAGAATATAGTATTCAGAAACATACAAAACCACAGTCTCAGCAGATCACATCAGCGATCTCGGTCTTGGAAACAATGCTTTTAAGTGTTCAACATTTTCATGGATGCATTTACGTGCACAAAATGCCGCACCACACGGTTACATGTTCACTGTGGAAATGCTCAGGATTTTCTTCTGTCCAAAATCAGATGTTCTGCTTGTGGATATAATCTGAGAGCTGGAAATGAGCTTCATCTAACATGATTAGTGTCCAAATAAATCTGTCATCCTCCTCACTCATCCGATTAAATGTTGCACAAAATTCCATCCTGCTTCATTTGTCAACTTCACGAATTTTGTGACCCACTTGAATTTTGTACAGAAATGTGCAAATCATCCTTCAGTATTGTCTAAAGGGATGTTCTCTTTATGTTGACTAAAGACAGTTTTTTGTTGATCGGTGTGAACTACACTGAACAGCTACAAGCACAACTGAAGTATTGTAAGGCGTACTCATGCTTCTGATTTGTCGTGGAAGAAGCAAGGCTTGTGCAGTGTCAATTTCACTGAACTTTTTGGCATAAGAGTTATGTCTTCTTCGAAGGACATTTTCTAACATTGTAAATTATTTTGACGTTTGATTGAGTCTGAATTATTGAACCGGACTTGAAGTAGAGTTCCAGGAATCTTGCTCTTTCGGTAGTTGTGCACTTCTACATGATAATTGTAAATCTTACAGGAGTTCTTTATAATCTGCAATACAAATATATATATATATATATATATATATATATATATATATATATATATATATATATATATATATATACATTTGGAAATGTATGCTGTCTGACCCCACTATTCGTAAGAGATACGTTCCTGGAAAATGCCACGAATAGCGAATCTGCGAATAGTGGGGCATTGTTTCAATGTAAAAAGGAGGGATAGGTTCCCAGCGGTTCATGACTCGCAAAAAATATTGCAAATGGCAAAGCGACGAATGTCGACTCCACATATTGTTTCAATAGGAAAAAGGTGAATAGGCTCCTGGCGGTTCCTGATAAATTAAAAATGCTGCGAATGGTGAATTAGCGAATGGCGAAGCCATGAATGTCACTCATTTTTTTTAATGGAAAAAGGGGGATAGCTTCCCAGCGGTTCCTCGTTCATAGGGGAAACTTTTTAAAGTTTGTAATATTTTCGACTACGAATGCACATGATTACAGTTTCATTAAAAAATGCTTAATAATGAAAAAAGACAACACCAGGTGCCGTTTCCAATATTTATTGAAGGAATGCAATTCACAGTTTATTAAAAGTGATTAAAGCAACGTGCCGCAAAGGTTTTTAAAAAAACAACAATGAGGATCCTGATGAGTTGCTCACCGAAGGGGATGCATGAAAGGCAGGTGAGGCAAAATACCACCGGTATCTTGCCGGTGCCATGAATGGTGAATCACGAATCTCGCAGCATTTTTAATTTATCAGGGATCGCCAGGAACCTATTCACCTTTTTCCTATTGAAACAATATGTGAGATCGACATTCGTGGCTTCATGTCCTTTCCTCTCCTGCCCCTCTTGTCTCATGCCCTCCTTGTTGTGCGTTTTGTTAGCTTTCAGATGAGCCTCGGCAATGTAAACAAAAAAAAAAACCATGGTAGAAGACAGAAAGACCACCGACCTGACTGTGGTGAGAGAGTGGGAGGCCCAAAGACTCAGCCTCATCACAGGAGATACCAATGATCCTAAATGCCTTGGTTTCCACAGTGTGAAGCCGATAAATGTGGGAGCCAGGAGCACCAGCCCAGAGGAGAGAGTATTACTCCATCAGGCTGTTGAAGAAAGCTTTGTATGTGGTCAGGAGCTCAGGTGGGCCAAGGAAGGACTTTGCATGATGGAGGATTCCCAGTCGGTGACTGGCTTTGGAGGCCAGGTTGAATATGTGGTGTTCCCAGGAAATATCCTGGCAGATAGTGAGACCCAGAAGCTTGAATGAAAGGACTTCTTCCAGAGGATTGTTGAGAAAGTATATGGGAGGGGGGGGGGTCGAAACGCTCCTTTTGGAGAGACATTGTAATAGTGTGAGATTTGTCGGGATTGAAAGACATGTTCCACGTGTTGGACGAGTTTGTGATTTACCCAGATCTGCAGTGAGCAAAGAAGCTGCGGCTTGCCAGTCTGAGGGATGACAGATGGTACTTCAGAGGGTGGTGTCATCAGCAAAGAGATATAGAGGATTTTCCAGAGAGTCGGAGAGATCATTAATGAAAACCAGAAATAGAACAGGGCCCACAACGCTACCTTCAGGAACTCCAGCTTGGACAGGAAGAGGGGATGAGAGATCTCCATTTAGGGCCACACGTTGGCTCCGACAGGAGAGGAAGTCTGCGAGCCATGAGTGGAGATGGCCTTGGTTACCATAGGAAGAGAATTTGGTGAGCAGGGCAGGTTGCCAGACCATGTCAAAAGTACGTGATATTTCCAGGGATACGGCTCTGATTTCATGTCTGCCATTGAGGACCTCCATTCATTGTTGGGAGAGCAGAAGCAACATATCCACGGTAGAGTGACCTGGTCTGAAACCAAATTGATGATATGAAATCAAGCCATTGGAGAAGAGGAAGGATTTAATGTCTGAAGCGATGATTGATTCCATAACCTTGCTGATGATTAGGAGAAGGCTGATTGGTCTGTAGTTGTAGGGATCTGTTTTTCACCTTTTTTGTGCAGGGCAGTGATGCTTGCTGATTTCCAAGCACATGGCAGATGACCTTGAGCAAATGAGAAGGTGAATAGAACAGAGAGAGGGTGAGCAAGAGCAGAGGAGCAGGTTTTTCGGACACTTGGGTTGATGCCATCTGGACCGGTTGCAGAATCTTGGTCGAGGTTTGACAGCAAGCTCTACGCCTTGTCAGAAGAAAAGGACACAGAGTCCAGGGACAGTTGGGTGTGACTGGGTAAGGTGGGTGTAGAAAGTTATGGGTTTCGGACACAATATTTAGATGCAAACACCGAGTTTAGGCATTCATCCTTTTCACGTGTGGAATCAGCAGTGCAGCCATTTGAGGTAAGGGAGGGGATGGAGGGGGAACATACACCAGAAACAGATTTGATTAGACACCACCAGGATTTACTGGAGGGAGAGAGGTTTGTTTGATCAATAAGCAAATGAGTGGAACGAGAGTCAAAACACCGGTCAAGGCATTGGGACGAGAAGAATGATTGAGAGCCAGGACACGCTGCACACACGCTGCAGGAATTGTGGGTAGCTGAGAGAGGGCTGAGTAATCTGCCCATTCTTTGTGGGGGATGTTGACACATTGAATGTTTTACCAGTTTTACGAAGCTGTGGCCTGGGGGTAGATGTGGTGAAGCATTTTAATTATGCATCTCGAGAAGGGCGGGTGGGAATCTTCTTCAGCAGCTCTCAATAGATCAGGTGAAGCATTTTGATTACTTTTGTAAGGGTCCATGCTAACATTTTATATTTTCATTGTGCAACTTGTAGGAAGGGTTGGGGGGGAGGGGAAGCATCTTCAGCAGTTTATAATGGATGCATTGAAGCAACTTTATAGCGGAATGGAGCAACAAGCTCCTCTGCTCAGTAACAACATGCCTGGTGGAAGATATGTTTTAGAACTGTTGTGTATGTGGCTCACGAAAGACATGTTTTTGCATGCATTACTATAGTACTGTGCTGCATGTACATACAGTGAGCTCACTTACAGCGTACCTGGTGGAAGATGTTTTAGAACTGCTTTATGTGAATGGCTTGTGGAATTTCTTCTTTTTTTTGTCTGCAAAAAATCATGAATACACGAAGCACAGGGCCGTGAATGTCAAAGCAGTTTGCATTTTATAAAGTGTGAATACATGGGGTCCATGGTTAGCGAATAGCGGAGTCTGACATGATACAGATATATATATATATATATATATATATATATATATATATATATATATATATATATATATATATATATGTGTATCCCTGTGTCGTAAGAGGCGACCAGGGTTGCGTCAGGAAGGGCATCTGGTGTAAAACATGTGCCAAATCACTATGCGGATCATACGGATGATCCGCTGTGGCGACCCCCAACGGGAGCAGCCGAAAGAAGAAGAAGAAGAAGAAGATATATATATATATATATATATATATATATATATATATATATATATATATATATATATATATATATATTGCATGAGCAGAACACCCAGTTCCACCGGCCTGTTGAAAGAAATTAGTTCCCTATAGTGTGGAATATTTAAGGAGTTTGCCTGCAATGTCCTTTGACAGCATAATGGCAGGGACCCATGGAAATTCTGCGTCATCTGAAATGTGACTTCAATTCCTCAACCCCTTTCTTCTTCAAATCCTTTACCCCCCCCCCTATTTTCACCATCCCAGCCGCACATCCTCAACCCCAAGTCTTCAAGCCTCCTCCCCACCCCAAGTCCTCAAACACCCTCTTCGAGCTCTCTTTTCCCTCTCTTCCCCCTACCCCAACTCTCTGTCCTCTCTTCCCCCTTTCTTATTCAAGTCTCCAACACTTCCCCCAAAACTCCAAGTCTGCGAGCTCCCTCCCTCTGCCCCTTGTCTGCCTCCCCACTCCAACTCTCTGTCCTCCACTCCTCTCTTTTTCTTCAAGTCCTCAACACCCCTCCCAACTCAAAATCCTCATCCCACTCTCCCAAGCTTCAACCTCCCTTTGTCAGCTCTGTCCCTTCTCTGCCCCATCATCCCACACTCCAACTCTTTGTGGTTGGGAGTTAAAATTAAGATGATTCTTCTGTTCTCCAACCTAAGTGAATGCCATGACTATATCATCATGTCGACATCATGACTGCGGCACCAGAATGCCACTCACAGTGCAAAGACTACAGGGGTCACTCACCAAGCAGATGAAAAGTGAAGCTCCCGACTAGTTTTGCCCTTTGTGGGGCTTGTCAGGGCAATATATTGCTGTTCTATCCACCTTGTGACTTTGGCACCTTTTTCCAGTTAATGACAATCATACATACATATACCAAGACCCTGACATTCACGGGGGATACATTCCGGGAAAACCATGCGAATGTTGAAACCGTGAATGTGGAGGCATTGTTTCACTGAGGAATGGAGGATAGGTTCCGGGTATTTCCTGACCCGTGAAAAATCTGCAAATGTCGGGGTAAAATCCGCAAGTGTTGGGGTAAAAATCCGTGAGTGTTTCGTCATTGCTGCAATGGAGACAAAGGCGATAACGTTGTCGGTTGGTGGCGGTTCCTGGTTCATGAAAAAGGTCACAAATGGCGACACCACCAAAGTCGGGGAATTGGTACAATTGGGATAAGGGGGATAACGTTATCCGTTTGTGGCAGTTCCTGGTTCAAAGGGGAAAGTTTTTAAAGTTTAAAATGTTTTCGACCACGAATGCACGATTACAGTTTCATTAAATATGATTACAAATAAAATAAACAACACCAGGTACCATTTCCAATTTATTGAAGAATGCATTTTATAGTCTCTTAACCACCGTACCATACCACAAAATGAAAGAAATACAACAACAAGATTATGTTCCGTTTCAAATTTTATTAAACAAACACAGCACACGTAACTTTGCAAGACGATGAAAATGATGAAGGTGATGATGATGATGAAGATGTACCATCCAGGTCCGTGATGTGGCCCGGAGCATTGTCAAGTAGCAGGAGTACCTTAAACGAAAGTTCTTTCCTGCCAGGCAACTTTCGACCTGAGGAATGAAACAGGTATGGATCCAGTCCATAAAAAGGTCAGACGTCACCCACGCCTTCCTGTTTGCCCTCCAGTACACGGGCAGCACCTGCTTGTTTTTTTTATTTTACTTCACCATGAAGTGCCCTTCGGCGTTCGCGCAGAGGAGAAGCGATATCCAATTCTTTGCGGCCTTGAAGCTGACTGCTTTGCTCTTGCGCTGTGAGATGAACATTCTGGTCAGCATCTTTTTCCAAAACAAGCCAGCCTCAGCAGTGTTGAAGACCTGCTCCGGCAGGTACCCCTTCTCCTCGAGGACGCTCACGAGTTCTGCAGGAAATGCCTTGCTGCATCGTGGTCCATGGAGGCATGCTCCCCTTCGAGCTTGATGCATGCATTGCCGGTAATTGTGGAAGGGGTGAGTAGTCTGCCCATTGTTTGTTAGGAATTTTTATGGGTGATGCTGTATTTGGCAGCTGATAATAGATGTGGTGAGTGATGTTATTGTGTAATTAGTCCATATGTAGCTAACTACTAATTGCACTAATAGTTATGCAGAACGTTTCCATTCTTTAACTTACAGGACATGACGTCTTTCCGATCTGCAGGCAGATTATGCTGAGCGTTTTTTTTTTTTTTAAGTTTAACAGCTCAGATGGTGATTTACACGAAGATGCGCTGAATGTTTCCATTGTGTAATGTCCATATATGGCGACCTGGTAATTACTGGATACATCAATAGATAGTGTTAGTGTTTTTTTTATTGCGTAAGTAACTCACGGGGGATGGTGTCACAAGGAATGACTTGTTATACTGGTGAGACATCCCGCGAAACTATGTTTATTCCACAAAGCTATGATACACATGCAGGAAGTAGGTCATGTTCACGGATTGTGGAAGATATGTTTTTCGCGTGTGCACAGTACTATACTGTATGTACATCCAGCTGCTTTGTGCGTAGCTTGTGGAAGATATGTTTTAGAACTGTGTTATGCTTGCGGCTTGTGAAAAAAAAAGAATCTCTGCGAAAACCACGAATACGCGAAGCAATTTCCCACGAATGTAGGAGCATGTCGCAAGTTATCAACAGCAAAAAAGGGGAAAGCACGAATGTTGGAACCGTGAATGTTGGGATCTGGGTGTATTTATATCGTAGCCAACCGATCTTTATGTGGTGGTCTTGTCTTACTCTTTGGTCAAAGAGTTCTTCACCCATTGATCTTCAAGTGACACATGTGGAGCAATATTAATTGTTTTCTGCCCATGTCAAGAGAACAATGCAATGACCAGACATAAGAGGTCGTGGAAACTCTTCGGAGTATTGGCCATATACTACTTATCTGTAAGAACTCCATTCATTTTTAAGGGGGGGACACATATTTGAGGCTCGTGGAAGTGCTAATATTAGTACACTGAATGGATCAGGACACAACAGGACAAAAGAAACAGTTGAGAGAGAAGGATTGGGGGGGGGGTTGGACACCAACAGCAGGGTTAAATTCCAAGGTGGAGGCAGATTTGGACAAACAATGGGGGTGAGGAGACATGTTGGACAGGAGCAGATGCATCGAGTGGATGAGATGGATACAGAAGGAAACTATCAGGAGGGAAAACTGCAGATTTGGAAGGAGTAGTGATTGTGGTTGAGTGGTAGGGGGACTAACGAGGGAAGAAAATGTGGTTTTGGATTGGGGATGATGTGAGATGGTGGAGAACAGCTGTCTTGAAGAACTGGGGGGGGGGAAGAATGAGGTTGAAGAGGATGTGGAAGTTGGTTGCACAGGTGGATAAAAAAAGGAACGAATGAGAGGAGATGTGTAGTGATCCTGGATTTAGGTAGTTTCACCAGAAGGGGTTCACGGTGGACCATGTGTGCCCTGCAGAAACCTGGGGGCAAGGCACAAAGCACAGAAAGAGCAGAGAGGGTACAAGACCATAAAGTAGGTGTTCAAAGACAGAGAAACCACCAAACTTTTTGCGATGGCAAAGTGATACACCCATACACTCCGCTTCATCATTGGAGATTCCGATGATCTTGAAGGCTTTGATTTCCATGGTGTCGAGCTTAACGATATGTGAGGCAGGGAAGCCATCCCAGTGGGGACAGCAATACTCCGACAAGCTACGGATGAAGGCCTTGTGGTTCGATAGGAGTTCAAGTGTGCCAAGAAAGGACATTGCATGACGGAGGATGCCCAGTTGACACCAGCTGGCTTTGGACACCAGCTTTCAAATGTGTTTTGCCCAACAAAGATCATGACTTGTCGTGAGATCCAGGAGTATGAATGATTGAATGTCCACAAGAGGATTATTAAGAAGGTAGATAAGGAGGGTTTACCAGATGGTCCTTTCGGAGAGCGATAGTAAGAGTGTGAGATTTGTCAGGATTAAAAGACATATTTCAAGTGTTTGACCAGCTTATGATTTTGTCAAGGTCTGAAGAGAAGTAAGATGCTGCTGTTTGCCGATCTGAGGGATGACAGATGGTTACAGCAGAGGGTAGAGTCATCAGCAAAGAGATAAAGAGGATTTTCCAGAGAGTCAGAGAGATCATTTATGAAGATCAGGAATATGACTGGGCCCTAACAATAGTGCTCATTTCCTCAATACCGACCACAGGCTTGTTGTAGCAACTGTGAAGTTGCAGCTTAAATTGGAGAGAATTGTACCATCCCAGGCGAGGCTGGATATTGGCAAGCTCAAGGATGAGTGGGTAGCTAGGGAGTTTGTCAACAGGCTGAGTGGGGATTGGCGGGGGGGCTGGTTGCGTTGGGGAAGCCTGAAGAGTTGTGGAGTGCCTTCAAGACCACTGTCCTTGACTTTGTCCGTGTATGTCTTGGAACTCACCGTCAGCTGAAGAATAATTTTGTCTCTCAAAGAACACTGTATACCATTGACCAGAGTCGCAGGGCCAGGCTGAATGGCAGAACTGAGCTGTTCAGGGAGCTGAGGCGTAAAACTGTATGTGGTAAGGGTGGACAAGGAGGCCTATGTGCGTGGAATCTGTAAGGGGGTCGAGCATCACCTGTGGTCAAGTGATTCTTGTCCTGCTTACAGGGGAATTTGTGCATTGCATTCCTCCAAACCCGTCCCGCTGTGTACTGCAGTTAGAGCAGATGGTAGTGGGCTCTTGACAGAGGAGTCCGAAGTGAAGACCAGCTGGGCCGGTTAGTTTGAGTGGCTGTACCAGGCTGATCCACTGGCTGTGAAGTTGGATGTCAGGGGTGTTACGATCCCTATTGCTGACCCTCCAATCAACTGTGATCCACCTTTGCTTATGGAAACACAGGCTGCGATGAACCGGATTAAATGGGGGTGAAGCTCCTGTGACATGTGGCATCCATGCTGAACGTCTCAAGTCTGGTGGAAATGCTGTACTCAGGTTGTTGCATGCAGTTCTGTGCTCCGCCTGGAACAGAGGCATCATCACACCTGACTGGCAGAGGGGCCTTGTTGTCCCTCTCTGGAAAGGGAAGGGTGATCGCTAAGACTGCAACAACTACAGAGGGGTGACGCTGCTTTTAGTGCCAGGCATGGTCTTTGCTCGGATAATTTATGAAAGTTCACCACCATCTGCTTGAGCATAAACATCCAGAGCAGTCAGACTTTACACCAAAGAGGTCAATTATTTATTTAATCTTTGTTCTTCGGGTCCTCACTGAACGCAGACGAGAGTTGTGGCAGGGGCTGCTTGCAGCCGATGTTTATCTCTGTAAAGTGTTTGATTCAGTGAATCTGGATGCCCTCTGGAGGATTCTTGGTCTTTGTGTGGTGCCACCAAAACTAATCAATCTGATGTCTCAACTATACTCTGGTACTGAGTGTTGTGAGATGTGGTGATACCATCTCTGACTTATTTCCAGTTGTTGCTGGAGTTCATCAGTGGTGTATCCTGGTCCCCACACTTTTCAGCACTTGTATGGACTGGATTCTAGGAAGCTTGTCAGAAAGGTCAAGCTGCAGTGCATCATTTGGGAATATCAAGATCTCTGACCTTGATTTCGCAGATGATGCAGTCATTTTTGTGGAGATTCTGGATATCCTTTTGGGGGCCCTCGAGGTGCTGAATGAGGAGTCACAGCGGCTGGGATTACGGGTTTCCTCGGTCAAAACTAAGCTCCAGGCTTTCAATGTTGGATGCTGCTATCTTGTCTGTACCTGTTTATGGCAAGAATGTTGAGGTCACGAAGAGATTCACTTACCTTGGCAGTGATATTCATGTCTGCAGTCTGTGAGCCAGAGGTCAATAGACATCTGGGTCAGGCCTGGGGAGTCATGGATTCACTGGATCATGGGGTGTGGCACTGCCGGTACCTGTGCAGGAAGACGAAAGTCCAAGTCTTCAGGTCTTTGGTGCTTCCAGTCTTGCTCTCTGGATGTGAGACTTGGACTCTGACCAGGAACCTGAGGTGGCAACTTCCTTTGGTACCCGGTCTCTTCAGAGAATCCTTGGCTGTTGCTGGTCGGACTTTGTGTGCAGTGAACGGTTGCTGAGAGAGACTCAAATGAGATTTGTTACCTGCATAGTCTGTGAGCGTCAGCTGCTGCTGTTTGGACATGTGGCTCGTTTTCATGACGCTGCTTCTGTTCACCAGATTCTCTCAGTGAGCGAGTCTCGTGAGTGCAGGAGGCCAATGGGCTGACCATGTGCCTCATGGTTGCAGCAGGTTGATCAGCATCTCACAGAGATAGGGATGCGCCAGGCATCTGCCTGGGGGATGACCAGATGGGGCCCTTGGAGTACCGGCAGAAAGTGGACACAGTGATGTGCTGCTCTGGCGTATGCTCCCATATCTGACCTGATCTGACCTTGGGAAAATGGAATGGTGAAAATGGCAGAAAGAGGATGTGAAGGAGTTGTAGAGCAGGAGTTTAGGACACGTGAGGTGATGCCATCCAGTCCAGGTACAGAGTCAGAGTTGACGATTGAAAGAACCTTCTCCACCTTCTCAAGTGCAAAAGACACAGGATCCAGGAGCAGTGAGGTATGACGGGGAAGGAAGGGTACTGAGAGTGAGGGGTTGGGAACACAATATTTGGAAGAAAACACAGAATTGAGGCATTCAGCCTTTTCACAAGCGGAATTGGCTGTGGTGCCTTTTGAAGAGAGGAAAGGGATGGAAGGAGAGCATACATCAGAGACATACAGACTTAACAAGGTACCACCATGTTTTTCAGGAGGGAAACGAGTTTGAAATTTTATTTTTGAGGTTTGACAGATGTTGTTTTGATTCAGTGTCATCAATATCTTCAGGTAAGACAACAAACCCATTAATTTTGGCTTACCCATCCTCCGGCAGGTGCACAGGCAGCGAAGTATGCTGCTGGAAGTGGAGGAGCAGTTCTCCAAACAAGTGCACAGAGACGAGGTGAAGCAGATCAAACTAAAACAGGAGCTCATGGATCTTCAAGCTGTGATGGCCCAACAGGTGCAAGAACAAGAAGCTTTGGAGCATGCCAAGTTACATCAACAGCTTCAATTGTCTGGCCTCAAGCGCCACATGGCGAATGCTCTCAAAGGTTCGTGCAGCCCGTGCTTGGGATACTTGAAATCTCTCGGCAATTTGAATTGCGTGCACGGTATATATCTCAACTTATCAGTGCTGGACATTCATTATGATGCTGTATGGCTGCTGATATGACTTATTTTGTTGGTTTTATTCCTTGTTTATTTATTTGTCTATTTACTCGTTGCATATATTGGCGATTTTTTCAAATGCTATGTCACGTGTCTATATTTACAGACTCCAGCAATTGTACAAGGGACAAGGAAAGGAAACCATATATTCAATAATGGCCTCCATTGCAAGCGACCAAAACGATATTGCTCCAAAATTTTCTGTTTTTCGCCTTGGGATGCTCATCTGTTTTCTACTTTTTTCATTTAAACCCCACACAACTACCCTGCTCCCCCCTCCTATCCACACTTCCCTTTCACCCTCCACCATTTTCCTTCCATTTCCTCAATGCAATTTCCTTCCAACAACCTTTATTGTTTTTGGTGACCATTCCTCCCACACTCCCATTGCTTGCAATTACTCTGTTATCAGCATTCGTTTCTGAGTCTGGCAGGTCGGCGGTTCGAATCTGGGTCGTCATACCAAAGCCTTTACAAATAGTACGTGCTGCTTCCTTGTTTGGCACTCAGCACTTAAAAAGGATAGAGCACAGATAAGCAACAATATGTTGGCAACCGTTGCGCAGGCAAGATGAACATAATGGTCTCATTCTGTGTTGAAGTTCTTTGTAAGGGAACTTGTATTATTATCCGTCTTTTCTCATGTTATTTTTTTCCCAATAAAACTGCTCCACTTCCTTTCCCTCCACTCACTATCACCCGATGTGTGTTCAAACCAAATACATTGGCTGCTTCGGCCAAAATAATTTCAGAACGCACTTCATCGTCAGTCGTCCCACCTCTGACTTTTAATGACAGCAAAATATGAGGTGGTACTGACTGCACAAGATGAACGACATTCAGTGATATTCAGTAACACTACTCCTGGAGGACAAAGTGTAGTTGGATCAAAAAGGATGTGGTCGCTGTGAACAGGTCTTGAGACAACAATGGTCTACACTATGCGAAAGATGTTCATTTTGTTGCTTTCCAGATACTCCGAGTAGTGAGGCAGATGTTGAGGCATAAAGTCCGACGCAGTTCTTCAAATCTGATGGGTGGGGGCACCGTCATCACGTCATCTTGAAACATCATTTGGATTAACATACAACATGAAACTGGGATCACCGTCAAGGAGGATATCCCTGGATGTCACCATATTTTGCAAATGGATGAGGTATTGTAAATGAAGCTATCAAAACATTTACAGGATCACTACCCCCACCTCCAGTGGCTTCAATTGTTGGCCCTTGAGGTACAATTACAACCCCTTCTGTCTTTTGTTATCTTTGGCAACAGCTATGAAATGCATTTCAGAGTAAGGAGGACCAGCTTTCGTCTGATGTGGCTCGTGTGGATATGCTTTGGTCTTGTCCACCCTCCAGACTGGGAGGATGGCTTTGGGGTACGAACACTCGCCTTTAAATTGTCCAGCCTCGGTTTGAACCCTGACCCAGTGATAAACTGTCATCCACATGTGGGGTGGATTTCACATGTAGGGTGATTCGTCAATGTGAGTGTCGTCACTCAGATGGATGTTAAATTTGATGTCCTGTCTGCTGGCATTAGTTGGTGGACTTTTAACGATCCCATGGTGTCTTTTGCGAAGAGTAGGTGAGCTATCACTGACACCATGAACAAACTAGATGGTATTTCTTTTTTTGTATACATTGTTGAGGCTCGTATGAGAGCTAACACACACAACATACAACAAGGGGAGCAGAAGACAAGAGGGGTGGGTGAGGAAAGGACAAAACAGTGGGGGAACAGAGACATTAGGAGATCTGTGGAAGGGAGAAGGTTGGGGTGGGGAACATGGGGTATACCAGATGGACATTACAGGGGCTTTCACGAAGGAAAGCAGGGAATTTGAAGGAGGTGTGTTTGGGGTGGATTAACTGGGGTAGAAAAGATCGAGGTTTTGGATGGGAGATGATAAGAGGTGGTGATGAACAGCTGTTTTGAAGGCCTGGAGGAAGAATGGGATTGAAGATAGTGTGGGAGTTTATTCCAAAGCTGGGGAAAAAGAGGAATGAAGGAGTGAAGGTGAGCAGTGATTCGTGATTTTGGTAGTTTTACCAGAATGGGGTCATTGGCGGACCTTGAGCGCCCTGCAGAAATATGGTGGGGACATATCGCAGACAGAGCAAGGGGGGGCGAGACCAGAGAGAAGACAGTAAAGACAGAAACACCACCGACCTTCCTGTGGTGAGAGAGTGAGAGGCCCAAAGAATCAGCCTCATCGCGGGAGATGCCAATGATCCTAAATGCCTTGGTTTCCACAGCGTGAAGCCGAGAAATTTGAGAGGCAGGAGCACCAGCCCGGAGGGGAGAGCAGTACTCCATCACGCTGCGGACGAAAGCTTTGTATGTGGGCAGGAGTTCAGGTGGGCGGAAAAAGGACTTTGCACGATGGAGGATTCACAGTTGGCGACTGGCTTTGGAGACCAGGTTGGAAATGTGGCTTATCCAGGAAAGATCATGGTAGATAGTGAGATCCAGTGTTGTGAGATGTGGTGATATTGTTTGATTTGTTGGGAAAAGTAGATGGGGGGGGGGGAGTTCTAAATGGTCCTTTCAGAGAGACATAGTGAGAGTGTAAGATTTGTTAGGATTGAAAGACATGTTCCACATGTTGGACCAGTTTGTGATTTTATCTAGATCTGCAGAGAGCGAAGAAGCTACTGCTGGCCAGTCTGAGGGATGACAGATGTTACGACAGAGAGTTGAGTCATCAGCAAAGAGAAAAAGAGGATTTTCCAGAGAGTCGGAGAGATCATTGATGAAAACCAGAAAAAGAACAGGGCCCAGAACGCTGCCTTGAGGAACTCCAACCTGGACAGGAAGAGGGGATGAGAGAACTCCATTTAGGGCCACACGTTGACTGCGACAGGAGAGGAGTCTGCGAACTATGAGTGGAGATGGCATTGGATACCATAGGAGAATAGTTACCCTGCACAGTCAACGGTTTTGGAGATATCGAGGTGCAACGTTTTACGGTTTTTACAAGTTAGCGTCTGTACCGCATGACCTATGACATTATGATTATCTTTAAAGTATTCTACAGGAGTAGGTGCTCCTGCAGTGAAAATTTTGTGTCAATCAGACCAAGAATTACAGGTAAATAAAATTCATGCTGATTGAATCAAGCGTTGTTCTTGTCGAATTATGACGTCATAATGAAGTTTCGGATGACCATCATTAACATATCTTATTCTGCAAGGGGAGTAGTTGACAATAAGCCATGTTTCAATTTTTTCCATGGAGCGGTTTTGGAGATATAGAGGTGCAACGTTTTTCGATTTTTCCAAGATGGTGCCTGTAACACGTGAACTATGATGTCACAATTCTTAAAAAAATATATGCTAGAGGAGGAGCCGCTCATACTCTGAAAATTTCGTGTCCATCAGACTAATAGTTGCACGGAATTGTTTTTTCATACTGATCAGATCAAGCGTTGTGCTTGTCGAATTATGACGTTATCATGAAGGCACGAATGACATCATCATCAACATATCTTCCCCATGGGGAGTACTTGACAATGAGACATGTTTGAATTTTTTTCCATTGAGCAGTTTGGGAGATAAAGAGGTGGAACTTTTTTTCCAAGATGGCATGCATACCACCTGACCTATGACGTCATAATTATGAAGAAAAAAATCCCCAGGTGGAGGCACTCCTATGGTAAAATTTCGTGTCAATCAGAACAACAGTTGTCGGAATTAAAAAATGCAGATACACACGCACACACATACACTACCCATACGCACGTACGCCACATGCACACAACAGAATGCCTCCCCCTGCTTTCCGCTTCGCGAGCGCAGGGTAATTACAAATTATACAAATTACTGCCCTAACCTACAGAGGGCATTACATCGGCAGCACTGCTACACCCTGCATCATTGTGCTACATACGAAAAAGAAAGAGGTCCACCTTGCAATCCCTGGTGAAATGCATGACTATTCTATGTCTGTGATTTCCCACTCAATGCTTCTGTTTGTTGGTGGGTGTCTCCCCATTGCTAATATTGCCTGAGAGGTTATGTAGCTGGAAGTCTTCATAAACTCAGCCACTTCCTGTGGCCCGATTTTCCATGCCTGTGGCCTGAGAGATGAGATGCCTGATTTTCCATAAATTGAGGTTCTGGCACAATCCTTGTAAGCTTACAATGGCATCGTTGCTTTCTCAGGAATTCTAAAGGTGCCGGTGGTTGTGGTTGATCTCTGTGTACTTGGAGTAAACCACAATGGCTGCTCTATTGTGACAATAAATCCTGCCTCACGGTTTCAAGGTGAGCAGCCAAGTTTGGAAGGCATTGAAACACAGGCAGGAGTCTCTGAGCTGGAAGCATCATACTATTTGAGAGTCAGAAATATGAAGGCACCCGCACGGTATTATACATTATAGAGATTTGGAGATGCCAGAATGCCCAGAGGCACCATGGTAATGAGCGTCAAAATATATTATTTCTTTGTTGGTGCATTGTCAAGGCTCAGAAAACCTTGAACAACACCCACACCGATATTGACCAAAGCTCTGGCTGGAATGGACTGGCCCTAACTGTAGTCTAATCGCAAAAGTAAGAATCCCTGCCAAAAGTTTCTTGTTGTTTTAACTTGCACAGGAAACGACACGGATCAATTGCTTCGAGTCCATTGAAAAAGAATGTATTTATGAAGTTGAAGGTGTTCACCAATTAATGTGTAAACCAAGATAACACCTTAACACAGTGTGCAACCACTTCAAGCGGAGTCCAGGCAAACGGCAGAAATAATTATATTGGCTCGAGAATAAAACTTCATTCAATGACAGTGATCATTCGAATGGGAGGCCGCCTTGTTACGCACAGTCTCTTTGGGGAAAGGTGCCAAAGCACTGATGCCCTCATGGAACAAAGATTTTTAATTTTTATTTTATTCTAACTTTAGTCTTTTTTTCCACTCGACACACGAATGAAAGATTGGAGATATTTATGGAAACGGTGAGAAAAGAATGCCACAGGTATACCACTGGTTTTCCCCCAGAAAATGAACTCCAGTCACCTGTTAATAGTTGACATTGCAACCAATCAGAAAGTCTTAATGTTTTTTTTTTACCTCTTGTAAAAACACAGGATTCACACTATGATTGATAAATAGGCAGCAGTATTGTTTACTACTCATGATCTCTTTCACCCCAAATGACTCCATTCCTCAAGTGTTCCCCTTTTCCAGGTTACTGTGATTTTTTTTCCCCCCTCTCCCTCACCTCTTGTCGTTTGTTAGTTGTCGGTTCGTTTGTTCCTTTTCTGTTTCATCCCCACCTTCCCCTTCCTATTGTTGCT
This sequence comes from Eptatretus burgeri, assembly GCF_056783735.1. NCBI lineage: Eukaryota > Metazoa > Chordata > Myxini > Myxiniformes > Myxinidae > Eptatretus > Eptatretus burgeri. Next base: position 49,291,981 of record NC_140974.1, read on the forward strand.
GTGTTTCATTGACCTTGTGTGTAGCTTGTTCACCTCCTTGTGTCCTTCTTCCACTCCCCTTGATCTCACTCTCGCTTATACTTTGTTGTTGGTGTTTCGCCCTTTCCATTCTGCTCGAGCTCTTCCACGAGCTTAAATCATGTAACGAAAAAGTCGTAGAAGTAGTAGTAGTAGTAGTAGTAGTAGTAGTAGTAGTAGTAGTAGTAGTAGTAGTAGTAGTAGTAGTATCGCCATCCTTGTATCTGGGGATGGTTCTCAGGACTGAAATAGAAGTAACCACATGACAAGCATGTAGAGTTTAAAGTTTTGGTTTGTGAAGGATACTTATTCTCCTCTTCTTCCCTTTAAAAGTGGTGAGGTCCAACCATCCAACGGCACCAAGCTTCTGCCGTGCCATGACCATGACACTCCTCCACTTCCAGATGTCCTCAGCCAACTCTCTCCACTCTTCGTCCACCCCACCTACTGATACCCTTCCTCACACAATCCTCCCATTTAAGCCGTGGTATACATCTTTTCCTCTAACCTTGCTCCCTCCACGTATCCACTCTCTTTGCCATTCTCTCTCCCCCCCCCCCATCCACACCAAAGTGTCCAGCCCATCTCAGCGGGAATTTTACCAATCTCCCGGTCAAGTTCATCTGCACACCAATCTCATCCTTCAGTTTATCCATCCCCCTTCTATCCACCCTGCCGTCCACCCTCCTCACTCCCGCAATCCTCCTGACCCAGTTGTTCTCACAAATCTGCCGCCTCTGGTGTTGTCTCTCTGTCAGTGCCACTGTTTCCAGACCGTAAAGGGAGGGCGGCATTACACACGCTGCCCGACCCACATCACCTCAGTCTTCTCCAGATTCATCTTCAACCCATGCTTCCCTAATGCCTCCTACTCACCCAGAGGCTGCTATAGTCATTTGGGAGCCACATGCGATATTCAATAATGGCCCAGTGGGGCCCCTGTGAGCCCTGTGAGTATGTCTTCACACTAACATATGCAACTTGGAGTCCGTCTGTCTGACGTCGATGCATTCGGTCCTGATGCAATCTCAACCAATTAAACTTGACAAGGGGGCTCTGGGTCATGTGGCAAACGTTTTTGTGACCTCATTTGACGCCTCCTCACCAGGAGTTCCAAAGGTGGGGCGATGCAAATTGTCTTCGTAAATGTGGACCGTGTAGTGCCGCTCCTGGTGGTGGTTGTGGTGGTGGGAGAGCGTATTACGAGTAATGCTTCAGAACCCTCCATTACATCACGTGCAAGAGGACTCCATGTTATTTTCACACTCGCTTATCCTAAGTTACTTAAGACTTGAATGCAAAAAATCCGGAGGAATTCCCATGTTTTATTGCCTCAAGGCCACTTCAAATGACAAAAGTAATAATAATGATAATTGCATATTAATAATAATAATATTACAGTATTGCAAAATCATCATATTAATAATAATATTATCAATAATGATTATATTAACAATAATAATAATGGTACAATAATTGGCAGTAGTAAAAAAGAATAACGTGCCCCTCCCAGCCACTCCTGTAGATAAATTTCAAATTATTTTTTGCGATTAGAATAACGGTATCCCTGTCATCTCAAACAACACGGCCAACCGCAACCACAAACTCACGTGAAAAGCTGGTCCAGGGTTGTGTTCCGTTACCAATCAGCCGTTCCTAATCAACCGTTTCGTTGGAAATGTTTCGTGCTTAAGCTGCTTGGCGAGCGGTCTCCAAGCTGATTTGTCATGGAACATACCCCAGCACATGTGCTCCGCCTCACACCCTTTTCTGGTTATGCCGTTTTTGTAATTAAAAAAGTTAATTTCTGGTGATTTTCAACCGTTTTTGCCTTTTGTTTAGCTATTCTCGGCTTTTCAACACCGCTCGGGTAGTTTTGTTTCATCCTCGGACAAGCGCTTTGACACATCTGTTTTAACAACCACGATGCTCCACCATGCGCATGAGTTAGTCCATTTGCTAATGAGGGGTTGTTTTGTGATCGCACAATAAATTGTAGTGTGGACTTGCGAAATAATATCGATCTGTATTACCATGAGGAATTGCACAAATTTTATTGAAGTTATTGTTTCATTTTCATCTGTCTATCATTCCAGCAATCTGTGTGTGTGTGTGTGTGTGTGTGTGTGTGTGTGTTTGTGCGTGCGTGCGTGCGTGCGTGCATGCGTGCGTGTGTGTGTGTGTGTGTGTGTGTGTGTGTGTGTGTGTGTGTGCCTGTGTCTGTGACCACTGTTTCTTGACAACCACTGCTCCGATCTCATTGAAACTTGCCAGCTATATTGCTGGGGACCTGTGTATGTGCCTTTTCAAGGTTTGATATTAATCGGACAAGTGCTTCCCAAGTTATGGCCATTTATTTACCAACCAATGACATGACACGTTGCTGCGGCCATTTATTTACCAACGAATGGCATGACACATTGGTGCGTTGGCGTGGCTGCGTAGGCTGGTGCGCGGCCCGCCGACGATGACGTCACCAGCCGTGCCTGTTACCTGGCAGTGAATGTCATGGCAAGCAAAGACAGGGAGGTAAACTTGATTTTAATTTGGATTTCAATTAACTCTGTGTATGGAAGTGTAGTTGTCACGAGAACGCGAGAGCGAAGGAACGGCCTGTGTGGTTGTTGTTTCTGGCATGCGGTTTGAAAGTTTTTATTTTTTGCACCTACGGGCATGCACCTACGGGCACGCACCTCTGGGCATGCACTAGTACATTAAACTTAGTTATTATTCCACATGCTTTCTCAACTAATACTAATGTCACCCCCTAATTTTGTAGTCGTCCTGTCGATTCATGTTTTTAATCGATTCATTACGTGACCATCCTTTTTTTCCTTGAGACGGAGCATTCCCTTTTTGCTGCGTTTATCACCACTCACAAGTTGATATGTTTTGTCAGCAAAGTGAGACCCCACCCTCACGGAGCCGTCAGGATCGTTCATGTGGGGGCCCTTTGTTGCCTCAGGGCCCCATGCAATTGCATGGGTTGCATGGTACTAACGCTGCCTCTAACTCCCTCTGTACTTCATACATCTCCCAAGCACCCCACCACAACAGCCAGATCTTCCGCATACAAACATCTTCCCCATGCTACCCCTCATCTTTACCTTTCTGATCACCAGCTTCATCGCCATGATATGAGTGGGCTGAGAGTGCTTCCTTGCTTCAAACCGATGTTCACACTGAACTCCTCAGGCATCTCAGAACCAACTAAAACTCCTCCCTTTGTTCCCTTGTTATCCCTTCCAACAACATAACTTCTGCTTCCGGCACTCCCATCCATCTCAGTGTTGCCATCACCATCTCTCTCAGGACAGTGTCATCAGCCTTCTCCAGGTCCACAAATCCCACTGCCATTTCACCTTGCACCTTCAATCTCTTCTCAACCAGCTTACTTAGCACAAACATCCCATCTCTCGTTCCCCTACCCTTTCTAACACCCTGGCTGCTCTTTTACGATCTCCACCTCCACAATCTTCCTTAGCCTCCTGCCCAGAATCCTCCCCAGAACCTTCATGACATGACTAAGGAGCGTAATGCCAGGCTGTACTTCCCTGGATCTTGAACATCACCCTTCTCCTTCGTATCAGCACAATTAGCCCTGTCCTCAAATCCTCAGAATTTGAACCCTCTCATATACATATACAATATATATATATATATATATATATATATATATATATATATATATATATATATATATATATATATATATATGTTCAACAGCCTCTTCGTCCAACTTACTCAGACTTCTGCTGGAATTATCATCGCTGTATACACCTCATCAATTCCTGGCACTCTTCACTTCTTCATCGTCTTCAATGCTGTGTGCATTTCTTCCTCCATGATAGCCATGATCCAAATCCACTTTCCCCTCTATAGTATAACACAGTAACTTCAGCTCACAGTTGCTTCCTCACCGGTTCAACAGCTCCTTGAGATGGCCTTCCCACACCTTCAATACTGACCCCACCCCTCTCTGTCGCAAGCCTCCCGCTTTCGCCTGAATCCTTGATCCCCCCCCCCCCACTTTCATGTCCTTACTATCCTCATCCCTATCATGAGCCAATTTATAGAGCCAATCATGAGCCAATCCAATCTTCTTCCCATCATCCTCTTACATATCATTCCTCGCCTTATTTACAGCGCTCCATGCTGCTTTCTTTTTTTGCCCTCATGGCTGCAGAAACTCCACATTCAGTTGCCTCCTGCTATCCTTGATCTCTTTTGTCCTCTTACAAACTCCATCATTTCACCAACTGCCTTCGCTACTTCCTCCATCCACCATACCTAGTTTCTATGCTTCGATGATGCAAACTTTTTTTGATGTCTTTCCACATAAAACTTTTACAATTATCCTAAACACCCCTCCATATTTCTTCCACCCCTCCTCAAAACCTTCTGCTTCTTTACTAAGGCCTAAGTCACATTTGCTCTACGTCAAGGATACGGCGGCCGTACGCCCTCTGAATTGACAGAAATGTGCGGCGGCTGCAGAGTTTCTGAGGTGGCCTCAGGGTGGCCCTACGCCATATGGCTATATTTTACAGGCCGTAAGGTCGCCATGGAATTACAACGCGGACTTATAACTTTTTTCATTTCTACGTTCGCCGTAGCAATTCGACAAGCCGAAACAAAAAACTGGTAAAAAAAATAAAAAAAATTAACCCATTCGTTACCGTCCGTCTGGCTGCACGTTCGCCTTAGGGCCCCCCTGCGGTCGCCTTGTGGGCACCTTGCGTCTGCCTTGAAAATTCTACGGCCGCCGCAGGAACGCCCTAAGGTCACCGTGCGACATCAAATCAAAGACCGTACGGCAACCCCACATTTTCGGTCTCCATAATTTATAAATATGCCATGCGGCTCCCCAAAAAATAAAAACATATGTGACTGCTACATTGTGTGACTGTGGAAATACTGCGGCCGCCGTATAATTGCTCGTGGCCGTAGATTTTGGAGACCCCATGGCAAATGTGACCTAGGCCTAAATTGCTCATACCTGGCTTGCATCCTCTCCTTGTCCTCTACAACGATGTTTCCCCAACACTTCCCCCTCCTAATAATCCTCTAATCCCTGCTCTTAACCTCCCTCCTTTTCTTCATCCATACCACAAAGACAACAGGCTTGTGCTCTCCTGCCACTGCCTTACAATCCCTAAACATCATTAAGATTCCTTACCACCACCAAATCCAGTTCTGTTCTATGCTGTCCACTTCCATGGGTAATTTTGTGGCTTTCCTGCTTGGAAAGAATGAACCAGTTATGGCCATCCCATTCCTCGCCACCAGTTCTCCACCCTCTCTATTCCTTGTTACCCAACCAAATTTACCAACACATTCCTCTTCACCCGGCTCGCTACTTCGACATGAGCGCTAAAGTCCCCTGCAATGCACAGCATCACCTCCAGCTCAACCATTCCCACCATCCTCTCCAGTGCGTCCCTGAATTCCTGCTTCATCACCCCATCCTTCCTGTTTGTGGCCCATGTGTCGACATAACACACACCATTTGCCTCTGTATCACCACTCATGCCATAACTATCCATCCCTCCCATCTTTCCACTCTGACCACCTGCTTGCTGATCTCTTGTAATAGTATTGTTGTGATTCTGCAAAACCGCATGCCTCTAAGGCAATGGCACCCAACATACAGTGATTCCCAGGCAGTTATTTTGTTTGTCTTCATGCAGTCAGATCTTCCCCTCATTTCTAGTGGGTTAACGGGACGAAGTGTGTTGTGTGGGTCTAATAGCTAGGTCTAAAAATTATATCTCCATTTTCTTTTCAATCCTGATTTCCATTTCAACACTTTCCTTTTATCCATGATACAAATCCAACTGAGCAAGTAAGCACACATACACGATGTGAATAACAGACAACCGTGCAGCCCTGTGAGAGACTCACCACCAACACTGTACAGGGTGTGCATGGCACGCCCTTTCATTCAAATCTGGATGCCAACTTACAAATGCGTCTCACCTTGCTCATCTTTGCTCACCAAAAACTCACCACTTCGACCACAAGCATCTCCCGCACACAGGAGATGTCATCCCGCGCCTCCTCACACCTCAGCATCGATACAATTCGCCACCAAACAGAGGCGTGCTGCACGGCCCAGGCCACTCGGACTGCGTGGCGCGGGGACAAGCCAAGCAAGTTAATAGCACCAACTGCATCTCACCGGGGTTGCCCTGAATGGGCGTGTGGGGCGACGCAACCCTCATCCAGTCGCCAGAACATGGCAGGATGGGCGGAAAGGGATGGGGGTCGTGGGAGGGGGGGGGAGGCATGGGAGTTTGGTGTGAGGCTCTGGGCCATATTGTGCCGGATGTGCGAATGAGACTGATTCCGGTCCCAGGACTCTGGCAGAGCGAGGCCAGGACTATCATGACCCAATAAGGGAGTGCGATTCGGGTCATGGTGCATTGCTTTGGATCATCACCCTACCTTTCGCCTGAGGCTTATAAAAGGTGGATCGCGAAGCCGTCCTCTCTCTCTCTCTCTCTCTCTCTCTCTCTCTCTCTCTCTCTCTCTCTCTCTCTCTCTCTCTCTCTCTCTCTCTCTCTCTCTCTCTCTCTCTCTCTCTCTCTCTCTCTCTCTCTCTCTCTCTCTCTCTCTCTCTCTCTCTCTCTCTCTCTCTCTCTCTCTCTCTCTCTCTCTCTCTCTCTCTCTCTCTCTCTCTCTCTCTCTCTCTCTCTCTCTCTCTCTCTCTCTCTCTCTCTCTCTCTCTCTCTCTCTCTCTCTCTCTCTCTCTCTCTCTCTCTCTCTCTCTCTCTCTCTCTCTCTCTCTCTCTCTCTCTCTCTCTCTCTCTCTCTCTCTCTCTCTCTCTCTCTCTCTCTCTCTCTCTCTCTCTCTCTCTCTCTCTCTCTCTCTCTCTCTCTCTCTCTCTCTCTCTCTCTCTCTCTCTCTCTCTCTCTCTCTCTCTCTCTCTCTCTCTCTCTCTCTCTCTCTCTCTCTCTCTCTCTCTCTCTCTCTCTCTCTCTCTCTCTCTCTCTCTCTCTCTCTCTCTCTCTCTCTCTCTCTCTCTCTCTCTCTCTCTCTCTCTCTCTCTCTCTCTCTCTCTCTCTCTCTCTCTCTCTCTCTCTCTCTCTCTCTCTCTCTCTCTCTCTCTCTCTCTCCTTCTTTCTGGCTATCTAATCTTTATCGGGTGTGTGTGTGTGTGTGTGTGTGTGTGTGTGTGTGTGTGTGTGTGTGTGTGTGTGTGTGTATGTGATGGCACCTGTTGTAGCATAAGTTAAGATTGTAGAAGATATAATGGGATAAGTCTGCTCTGTATCTGCTTTTGTGAATTGCTTGCCTTTTGTTGCACCCCACAAATTCCTGGTTCTCTCTGCTCTACATACCAATAAACCAGATTCACTGTGCCACATACCTATCTTCACTTGATTGTCAATAAATGTTTTGTATGGAAATGTTCCCATCTCGTTTTCATCTTTTCCTTCATTGGTCCAGCATGGTCCGTATCCGAGCTTAGCCGGGGTGTTATCCCCAAAACGATCTGTTTTCCCAGCCGGTACGTCCTTGGCAGTTACGCTGGGCTGCATCTGATCTGGTAAGGTGATCCGGTTTGAACAAGGCTTACCGAGGGCGTGTCCCCTGGTAATTAGATCACGTGACCACTGGGTAACTGGTATCCAGTAGACGGAGGACCCTAATCATGTGGTTGAGTTATTGGTGTTCACGGTGGATTAGTGACCCGCTGCATCATGGAGTTATCCATGTGCGACGGCCTAGAAACTGGTGTGCGACGGCCTGTCCGTTGAGTCTGGTGGGAACCCGAGATAGCTTCCGCCCACCCCCCTCGTGATCTTCTCACCTCCGACCCCGAGTCCACAACAGTATTATTCCTACGCCAGTACTCCTTCAATCCCCAGCGATGTGCAACTGCTTATATCCTCTTCTCAACCTCCTCACCCTGTCTTCTTTCCATCTCATCTCCCTGCACACACAACACTTCCCTCAGAAGGATGAGAGGCCACAGTTTAAAGGCCACTCAGTTTGGCCCTCTTCACGCTCATGCATTACGCTCCTCGACTCCCATGCTTAGACCTCCTCGACTCCCACGCTCGGACCGCCTCGACTCCCACAAGGTAGATCCACATTTTTGAAAACTGCCAGCTCACACTCTCAGTCTACCAGTTCCTTGCCGTGCAGGGCCAACCCACAAAGGAAAAACTGAGCCGAGTCCACAGGCACATGGACCAAAAGTCGCCCAAACTGCTGATTCACTCCACTGTACCGCGGGCTGAGCTGAATTTACAGGCACAAAGACCAAACGTGGACTTGGTTCTGTTTTTCCTTTGGAAAATTGCACCAAGTCTCCATGTTTCAGTCGGAGTTGTGTGTACACCCCACAGTATGGGAGCCAAAAGAGGAAATGTGAAAAGAGCATTATTAATAATAGACGGATCAGAAAGACAAAGCTCTCTAAAAGTGATGTGGTAAGGTGGGTACTATTTCAATGATATCAATGGTAAACCCACAAATGCCGAATCCATGGAATATCACCGATGGAAACCCTCACATCATTTCCTGATTATCCTTTAAGCTCAATCTCTCTCTATTTTTTCATTCCACACAGAATCATTCCAATCACAAACTAGAGGGGGAGCACTCGGTAGAGTGCAAAACCTCCGCCACCAATACTGCTGGGTGACTCAAGTGAACCTGATATCCTATTCATTAAATTTGACGTCAACAGTGCTCATAGAGTTATAGTTTGCAACTTTCCCTTTTACTTTTAACTTTTACATACTCAATTCATTCGTCATAACTAGATTCCTTGAGACAGAAATTGATTTTACGTGGGTATATCCACCTGAAGTTCCAAAATCAGCCGCAATTTTAATTTTGGCATGTTTTTTTTTGTTGTAAATCACTTATAACATGTAGAAATGCAAAAAAGAATCGAAATTTTGTTGAAAAAAAAGTTGCAAAAATTTTCTTTTCTCAAACAATTGTTTTTTTTTTTTGGGGGGGGGGGTTGGAAATAACTTAAAACATGTAGAAATGCAAAAAAAAAAATTCAAATATTTTTTCAAAATGGTCGCCATAGCGGCCATATTGGATTTTGGACCAAGTCCAAAATCTAATGGCATGATCCTTGGAACATACCTAATCCCCCCACCAAGTTTCGTTGAAATCCGTCGAGGAGTTTTTCAGTAATACTGTTCACAAACAAACAAACAAACAAACAGAAAGGGGTGAAAACAGTAACCTCCGATCTTCGATGGTGGAGGTTAATTAATATCATACCATTAATACAACAAAATACAATATTACAAACACTTGTGAAGTGAACAAACAGAAACATCGTTCTGACGTTAGATCTGATAAGGGAGCATCTTCATGCAGATAGAGACTCAAAATCATAATTGTTTTGAGGTATTTATGAAACCTACCACCCACCTGAGGATACCAGCTGAGACCCCAAAACGTTCCACAGAAGGTTTGGCAGGGCATGCCCTAAAACTGAGGGAATTGTTCAGGGACAGACAGATGGACAGATGCTCCTACTTTATAATATGGATTTATTCATATGCAGCCTGTCACGGCTTGGCTGCATCATTTTCTGGGGGCGAGACTATGCCACTGATGCAATGCTCCTGTTACCAGTAAGCAGGTTTACCTCGGATGGACAACAGTCTGAGTCAACCCGCCTGGTGTTCATTCAACGTCACGACATTGGCCTCAAACTCAAGATCCTAAGATCTTAAGCCAGCCACCCTAACTGTTAAGCCAATACCAAACCCATCACCATCATCGTCGTCGTCATCATCATCATCATATATTGCACCATTTCTATTTTTTTTTTTTAATATTTCGGGCTTTGCTGATCATCGGGTGTGTAACATTAGCCCAAGAGCTTGCCAGGCCTGATAATCAACTGGAGCTGATTATAGCAGCAATATAATACATATTATATACCGCATCTCAAATAAGGGGAAAAGCGGCTTTAGAACCTCAGCACCTGGTTCCAACACTGTACAGGGTTTGTACAACCCTAACCCTAACCCTAACCCACACAAGCTCTTATGTTCATTCACAAATGAATTAACCCTTATTAACCTGTGAATAACAAATCCAAATCACAAAGCGAGTCGTGCTGACAAATACAAATCACAAAGCGAGTCATGTGGACAAAAGCAAATCAACAAAGTGAGTAGTGTGGATAGAACCAAATCATAAACCGAGTCGTGCTGACAAATCCTAATCACAAAACGAGTTGTGCTGACAAATCCTAATCATAAAGCGAGTTGTGCTGACAAATCCTAATCACAAAACGAGTTGTGCTGACAAATCCAAATCACAAAACGAGTCATGCTGACAAATCCTAATCACAAAACGAGTCATGCTGACAAATCCAAATCACGAAACGAGTCATGCTGACAAATCCAAATCACAGAACGAGTCATGCTAACAATCCAAATCACAAAGCGAGTTGTGCTGACAAATCCAAATCACAAAGCGAGTTGTGTGGTCAAATCCAAATCACAAAACGAGTCATGCTGACAAATCCAAATCACAAAACGAGTCATGCTGACAAATCGAAATCATAAAGCGAGTCATGCTGACAAATACAAATCATAAAGCGAGTCATGCTGACAAATACAAATCACAAAGCGAGTCATGTGGACAAAAGCAAATCAACAAAGTGAGTAGTGTGGATAAAACCAAATCACAAAACGAGTCATGCTGACAAATCCTAATCACAAAACGAGTTGTGCTGACAAATCCAAATCATAAAACGAGTCATGCTGACAAATCCAAATCACAAAACGAGTTGTGCTGACAAATCCAAATCACAAAACGAGTTGTGCTGACAAATCCAAAACACAAAACGAGTTGTGCTCACAAATCCAAATCACAAAACGAGTTGTGCTCACAAATCCAAATCACAAAACGAGTCATGCTGACAAATCCAAATCACAAAACGAGTCATGCTGACAAATCCTAATCACAAAACGAGTCATGCTAACAAATCCAAATCACAAAGCGAGTCGTGCTGACAAATCCAAATCACAAAACGAGTCATGCTGACAAATCGAAATCATAAAGCGAGTCATGCTGACAAATACAAATCACAAAGCGAGTCATGTGGACAAAAGCAAATCAACAAAGTGAGTAGTGTGGATGAAACCAAATCATAAACCGAATTGTACTGACAAATCCAAATCACACTGCGAGTCGTGCTGACAAATCCTAATCACAAAACGAGTTGTGCTGACAAATCCTAATCACAAAACGAGTCATGCTGACAAATCCAAATCACAAAGCGAGTTGTGCTGCCAAATCCAAATCACAAAGCGAGTTGTGCTGCCAAATCCAAATCACAAAGCGAGTTGTGTGGTCAAATCCAAATCACAAAACGAGTCATGCTGACAAATCCAAATCACAAAGCGAGTTGTGTGGTCAAATCCAAATCACAAAACGAGTCATGCTGACAAATCCAAATCACAAAGCGAGTTGTGCTGACAAATCCAAATCACAAAGCGAGTTGTGTGGTCAAATCCAAATCACAAAACGAGTCATGCTGACAAATCCAAATCATAAAACGAGTCATGCTGACAAATCCAAATCATAAAGCGAGTTGTGCAGCCAATCCCACATCTACGGAGCGAGTCGTTCAGACAAAACCAAATCTAAAAAGTGAGTCATGTGGATAAAACCAAATCTAAAAAGTGAGTCATATGGACGAAACCAAATCCACAAAGTGAGTTGTGCAGACAAAGCCAAATGCACAAAGTGAGCTGTGTGGATAAAAGCAAATCTACAAAGTGAATGGTGCATACAAAAGAAGTACATCTCTGGAAGTCTTGTCCTAGATTATGCATCAACACAATCATCATCCCCAGGACCTGATAAATCTTTGTCTGAGAAAACAGCATAAAATTCATTTTCTGAGTGTGACGAAGATATCAGGCCAGCCATTCTGCACGATGTATTCATATGTCAGCACACATGTTGAGAAAACAACATCACACAAGTTGTGTCATGTGCTGAATTGGTTATTATGATGACGTCACAGCCAAAGCATTTGGCCCCGCCCTGTTTATGGAGTTATTTATTTGGTTGGAGCAATTCCTGTTTTTTCAAAAGCAGCACAAGACTGCAAGTCGCATCATTGGTCTTGTCGCTGATGCAGTGCCCCCTGTAGGTTACGGCAGGAATTTGGAATGTGGCCAAGGTGCTTGTGATACGTCACCATTGGATCTTTAACATCAACTAACTAATATTTACGGGCACCCAGTTTAACGTCCATGAGAAGGATGGCACACACATTGATGAATCACCCTGCCTGTGAAACAGCGGAATGCCAGTTTATAGCTGGGTCGGGATTGAAACCTGGGCTCGACAGGTCAGTGGCGAGTAATGCATACATACATAGAGGCCATCCTGCCCATCCCACGGACGTGACTTTGTCAGTCGTACCTGTAAAATATTTATAAAACCACAAAAACCCGCACAGTTCATTGTTTAATACCTCTGTCACTGATGGTGGTTATGTTTTCAAACTCTCAATCTTTCAAATCTCACACTCTCACTATCTCTCCGAAAGGACTATCATGAAGTTCAGTCATTCAAACTTCGGGTCTCATTATCACCCATGATCTTTGTTGGGCAAACCACATTTCAAAATTGGCCTGGAAAGCCAACCACCGACTTGGCATCCTCAGTCGTACAAAGTCCTTCCTTTGCACACCTGAACACCTATCCACCTATAAAGCTTTCATCTGCAGTTTTATGGAGTACTGCTTTCCCTTGCCTCACATCTTGCATGCATGTTTTGCATTCTGTTTTTGGCTCATGTCCTGATACATTCAGTGTCATAGCTCTTCTATGAGCCTCGACTATGTGTACAAAAAAACCCTTCAGCCTGGTGGAGGTTTGCACCCTACCGAGTGGCGTTGCAGTTCATCATTTATCTTCACTTTAAAACCCAAAACAAGTTTTTGAAAATTTTCCTTTCGGTAACCCTTTAAAAAGAGGCTGATAAAGAGGATTGCTTGTTGCACAGATTGTACAGCACTGTAAGTTGGTTTTATAATATAATATCACAACAGCTGAATTTACTGTTTTTACATTGTTTACTCCACACCGCCACTCTTTTAAAATCTATTGTCGTTATTCTTGAAAAACAAAATCACCTGTCCATGTACGCACCATTTGTAAAATATGAGAAATGAACTTCATATTACCTGCTTGGTTTCACTTTGTGCTCTGTGTAAGCCTCACCTTGCCTCTTGACATACTACCATACTACCAGGTTAAAAAGTACAAAAATCAGTCACTTGATTAAACAAAACTAGTCCAGTTGATTAATTCTACTTTAAGTCCAAGTCCAGTTGATTAATCCCAATAACTTTAAGTGCAAAAGTCGAAATAGTTGTTTCTCCAAAGTAAGAACATTATTAACCTGTGAATTCGATTTTTCGACTGGCCAGATCACCGGCTGGACTCCGTTCTTCATAGAGATTTCGACCCTTCCAACCCAGAACCTCTCAAAACGTGGGTCCACAACCCCGACCGTGTGTCTTCATCACACGCGCAAAAATGGGTCTCACTCACACACACACACACACACACACACACACACACACACACACACACACACACACACACACACACACACACACACACACACACACACACACACACACACACACACACACACCGAACGATTACAATTGCTTATCCCAGCCCTTTTGGAAGATTAATCACGTGTCTGAAAACAAACGGAGTGTCGAGACGCCAATATGTCTAATCCAGGACGACAATATTGTCTAAGTGGCAAAAATTCCCGACAATTACATTGTGGCTGGAAAAGGAATGAGATCGCCTGTCGAACTCCTCCCACACGGATCAGGGCAGAAAAATTTTGTTTTGAAGGAAACAATTTCATCAGTAAATATAGAGACAATGAATGTTTCATAAAATGCGAGTAATTTAGTGTTTGTTATAATATTGAGGTGGTGGGGGTCGGATGGGAGGAGGATGCGGGTACTTCGTGCATCCGATGGCGAAGGCTAAACGAGCATCTGATGCTGTTTGCTTTCCATCTCGAGGAATTATTTCGCATCCCAAGTAAGGATCAAAGAAGAAGGGCTTGGACAAGGTTGAATTTCATATTAAGCTGTGAAATGAATGAAATAGAAAACGCACACACACACACACACACACACACACACACACACACACACACACACACACACACACACACACACACACACACACACACACACACACACACACACACACACACACACACACACACACACACCGAGGGTGTTTGATGGAATTACAAACATGCGGGAAGCATCAGAATGAAAAAATCACACATTGGAAGCTAATATGACATATACCTGACACGGAACACTTTCGAACATTTTTAGCACAATTTAACAAGGAGTTATATGAGCCATCGTCAAACTACACAAAACTACCGCGTGTTGTAGTCCTGATGATGAGGCTCACTCAGGTAAGTCAACTCAAATGGCATTGCAACGAGTCGTACGTCGGAAAGCCACGATGTGTATATGTACCCATAGGATACCCCAATGGTTATAATACTGTTGCCGGATGTACTCTTCTGCATCAACTGCGCACCGTCCAGTCTCGGCAGGATGAAATCTCGTGTTTGCAAAGGGAGGGGGGCGGCATCATGGAGTATGCCTTCCTTCAGAGGGACAGTTAAGCCTACCGCCAAATACACCAAACTCATCCCACGGTATACAAAGTCGGCCTTTGGGTCAAAACGGGTTGGCCTGTTTGGTGTTCTCATCTGAACCAATGGCTCATGATGCTTGAAACAGGTTCATATCTCATACACTGTGTGTATCGATCCATTCTTTACTAATGTCCTTGTAATTCACATCAAAGTGCACTGTTGTCCACTAATGTCTTTGTCATGCATGTGATTTATAGATAAGCTCCACTAGGAGCCTCAGATCAATGTGAAATTTAAAAAAAAATTGTCTCATTTGGACCCTTCTTAGTACATAATCGCTTTTTCGTCCCCATGAATGATAACAACCCAAATTCATACTGCTGTATATAATCTATAATATCCATCCATCCATTGGGACCATACTCTGTGCAGAGCGTTGGTGCTGCCGAAGCAGTCTCCTTGGCTATTGGGCACAATCTTGGACGGGTCGCCACTCCGACACAGGATACCAGTAAGGTGGCACTCATTTTGCTGATCTCGGAAGGATGACAGGCAGAGTCAAATTCACCTGGAATTAATTCAACAGCAAAGCAGGACTTTATACTCAGGATCCTCGGATCCCCAAGACCACCACCCTAACCATCTATAATATATGAGAGAAAAACCCCTTCCAATCACATGTACATACAGTATTTTGTAACTACACATACAGTATATCCATAAATATTTGAGAAAGTAGAAATAAACTTCAACAGCACTCGGTACTGTAGAGCGCATACCTCTGCCAGGCTGAACAATTTACATTTTGGATTCCACTGATGGGCCGGACCTGGATCAGGATCTTAACCAAAATGGTTAAGCCTACATTAGGGTGCTTCATAATAGGGGCTAAAAAATAAAAGTATGAATATCCATGCTCCCTGGGTGTGCCTTTGTTCCATTTGACAGTAGAAACATACACACAAAATACGAAGCAGATTGGAGAATGTTTAGGGGTTCCTCAAGTTGGCACAATATTGTTGAAATTTGCCAAACTGTAACTGACAACTTGCAGTCGAATATGCATAACGCAGTACACTTCACAATTAATATGGTTGTTTGATATTTTCAAAAACCACAGCAGTCATATCGGATGAAAGAATAGTTTTTCCAAGGAGACCTAGATGAGCTTTTTGACATTGCAGTGCAAATGCCCTCTCCATAATGGACATAATTGTGCCAACTTGAGGAACCCCTAAATTTCATGGAATTTTGTTCATTTTTGACCTATAAGTTCTTATGGGGTATTGGAACAAAGACAAAATCAGGGAGCAGCAAAAATCAAACTTTCATTTTTTTGGAACACCCTAGCCTACATTGTAATCCCAAAAAACAGGAGTGAAGTTAATGGCACATCACAAATCCCCATGCTTCCCACCGAAGGCAAAGTTGAAAGATGGCAAAAGGTTCCACCAGGAATGACCCAATATCAAATTTTGAGTTAATTCTTTTATTGTTTTGACCCCCTGTGACCCAAAGTCCCCACTGCCTTGGCATAACCCGGGAGTCAAATCCAAAAAATCGTTAAATATATCATGTATTTCCCAATGCTGATTGCATATACAAAGCGTTCATTAAAAAAAAATGTTTAAAAATGTGCCCGTAATTGCATTTTTGGGGATTTGACCTTTAACCCTACCCCAGAGGGCAGGCCAAAATGATACTGCTTTTGCACCTTCTTGTCACGTGGTGATCAAAACTACCAAGTTTGATGAATTTCTGCACAACCGTTTCAGAGGAGATAACGTGACGGACAGACAGACAGACAGACAGATGGAGCTTCCATTTTTTTTTCACAATATCTCCCCGTCTTTTCAAAAAGTTTGGGAGAAACGAGGTATCCTTCAAGCATGCACGTGCGTACTTAGATACCGTGTTTGCTGTGCTATATATCGTTTGCAGGTTATTAAATGTTTACAGGTGTACACTTCGTATTCAAAACAGCAAAATGCAGCTGGGAAGCAAGCCGTATTGATAACAGGATCAGAAGGAAACTGTGAAATAAACTACTGAAAATGAGATCATGAGTGGTTCCATCGTCTATATTTTGCTTTACCTGGGCACACTAATCTGAACTAAACGACGTGTAATTTTAATCCAGAGCAAACTATCTTCAAATTTGGTGAACCCAACCCCTTCAATGGTGTATATAAGGTCTCGACAGCGACAACGCACCAACCAAGCTGTACAAAACGATAGTATCGTTTCCACTAGTCTACTACCTGAATTTTCATCACAATGTCATTTTCGTCATGCAGCGTCTCCAATTGCTCCAGGGCCTCACGCTCCATCTCTGGCTCCTTGTACTCGAACTCCAGGTACACCGGCCGTCCCACGAGCTCCGTTAGCGTCTATGGTGGAGCCGGCGGACGATGCGTCCGCTCTGGATGCTTCCGCCCGTGTACCCCGGCTCGGGTCTGCGTCACTCCCACGTACTCACGTTGCACCAACACCTGCGGTATCGTGAGTATCTCAAGTGTCGGCGTCACCAGCTCGGTGCTGCTCAGAGATGAGAAGGAAACCATGCAGAGCCTCAATGATCGCCTGGCGAGCTACCTCGACCGGGTCCGCAGTCTCGAGACAGCCAACCGCGAGCTCGAGCTGAAGATCCAGGAATCACGAAAGCAAATTGGTCCTCAAGAAACAGACTGGGACAGATATTTGTCCATAATTGACGATCTGTTGCGCAAGGTGAGACTCCTATAGTATAGTCCAATATAATTCCCTTTGCAAGAAATTTGGTTCCAAGGGGCCACAATGTATTCATCACATACTCGATATGGAGAGGAGTTGAAGAGAGGAGATTGAATAATGGATGAGAAAGTGAAGGAGTGTGGGTCTGTGTATGTTTGCTTTCAAAACCTCAGTTACATTCACATAGCTAATAAATATGTACACGTCCCATTTTTCTTTTCTCAATGCTTACTGTCTCCATTTCTATTCAGATTGAGGAGGCCACCGTGGTGAATAGTCGCATCTCATTGGATATTGAAAACGCAAAACTCACTGCTGAAGACTTCCGTGTTAAGTAAGCTTTTACTATCCTTCTAAAGTAGGAATAAAATGAGTAGAAATAACTTTCGAGAAACAGAAAAGATCTATCATGTCAATGCATCAAATAGATGGGAAATGGAGGCAACCATGAGGCAGTCTGTGGAAGCAGACATTGCAGGGCTTCTGCAACTCAAGACAGAGTACTCTCTGATCCGTGAGAGCCTCCATGGAGAAATAGAAATGCTCACCGAAGAATTGGCCTTCCTCAAGAGGAACCACCAACAGGTAAGGCACGCTCGCCATTGCTTGGCCAAGGATGTGCGGCTCAAAAGGGTCACTGTTATTCCAAAGCCATTAGCTCTTCCTCCACATCTCTTGAAACGCCACTTTGATATGGATGTAAGAACGCATTCGGTCAAGCAAACCCAAAAGGATAACGACCCCCTGTGCGTGTGGTGACTTGCAGGAGATGGATGCCCTGCACAAGCAGATACAAAGCGACTCAGACCTCACTATTGATGTGGAGACATCACCTTCTGTGGATTTGACTGCCATGATCGCTGAAGTCAGGAGACAATACGAGGGAATGATCCAGAAAAACCGTGATGAAGCGGAAGCATGGTTCAGAGGAAAGGTAATCTCATCATGTGCTGTATGTACGTTGACACCGTAAATAATTTCAGACTCTTCATCGTTTGTGATGCAGAATTCACATGACAGGTGCAGGACTGTTTCTATATAATACACATCACTAGGTACCAGCACATCGCATGGCAGCATAATTATGAAACTGATTGAGATCATGTTTGTGTGTGTGTGTAACAATTAGAGTCACCCCATCAAGATGGGGTTATTTCGACCTGGTCCAGGGTAAATCAAGCTCTGTTTTTTCTCACCATCAAGGGGAGCACCTGACGTACAATGCTTGATCAGCCAGAGCGAACAGAGTTGATGAAAAAATTGCAATTTTTATTGTGACGTTGACCAAGCACGAGTTACGGCAATGTGGTTCAGGAAATTTTGGGGCAATTGGCTCAGGGGTATGAAATTGTATAAACATCAAAGACAACACACACACACACACGAAATGCCACGTATTATTGCGCACATGCTAATATACTTTTCAAGTGTAGGATCTCAACTGATGAAAATACCTCGAGAATAATGTGAAGACTTTTCTTCTCAACTTCAAGCACAACATCGAGCAAGCGGCTTTGTTTCTTCTTATGTACACACAGCTCGATCAAGCAGGTTCATCGGCTGGTGAGAGCAATGCTGCACTGGATCGGGTCAAGCAGGAATACAATCAGATCAGACAGCAGTTCCAGAGTGTGCAAGTGGAATTGGAGACCCTTCGGAACATGGTATGCGGAGTTAAAAGTTTTCAGCACATTGTCGGTGCTGTTTGACTATCATCTCGTTGACTGACATTAAACTGCTACCTGTTGTCCTTCTCCTTCCTCCGTTCTGCAGAATATCGCTCTCGAGGAGACGTTGAGAGACAGTGGATCACGCTACGACTGTGACATCAAGGGTCTACAAGCGTCCATTGACCGCTTGGAGGCAGAACTGTGTGACGTACGCTCCAGCATCAGCCAGCAACTCTGCGAGCACGAGGCGCTGCTCAATGCTAAGATGAAGCTCGAGATGGAGATCGCTACCTACAGACGACTCATTGAAACGGAGGGGTGAGACTTCCTGACATTTTAACTCTTGTGTTGGCTTAATGGGTAAGGTAGATGGCTTAAAATCTTTGGGTTGACTCATGTCGTTGAATTAACACCAGATGGTTGACTCAGCCTGTCATCCTTCGGAGGTTGGCAAAATGAGTACCAGCTTACTGCTATCAAGTTGTATCGCATCAGCGGCATATCCGCACTCCAGAAAATGATGCAGCCAAGCAGCCACAGGCTGCATACAAATCAACAAAAATTGCTCCTTTCAAGTGCAAGGGATAGCTCTTGTGTTAAAAAAAAAGAGTGGAAGTGCTGTTTTGAAGACCTCTCGTGCATCTCACTGGTTGTAATTCAGACTTATTGCTGATATGACGTCATAATACACCACTGCATCATACTGTAATACTTGTTACATATAACTTACACGGAACACTCGGATGGTACAGGTCAGCACCTCTTCCAACATGGCAAAGCAATACCACGAGCAGCACCATCAACAGCGGTGGAATATCCACATCCAGCGGGGGAAGTAACACGAACGTATCGAATCGTACCACGACCAAAATTGTTGACACGAGAACGTGTAAGTATGGCCACAAAATAAAAATAGAGATCTTACGATGACTGTTCTGACTGCGAATCAAAAATGTACAAAATCATACCTTTTGTAAATGTTATTCGTTATTTCTTCCAAGTTCCATGAAAGGTGAAATTGTTTAAGGTAACATACATGTTCCATCCTATGATCGCCCCAGCAGGTCGTAGGGCATGAAGACTTTTCCCACCGACGCCCCCTCTTTTGAAGACCATATCGGGAGCACAGTTGAGCAGCCTCCAAGCATAGAAAGTAAAAATCAAAGCATTTTGCAGCAAACAAATGGCTTCGCTTAAACGCTGCTGTGCTTTTTGTACTTCAGCTGCTGTGCCAGACACCTTACTGTGTTGTTTTAGAGTTTAGCTTTCAGGTGCATTAAACACGCCTCCCCTCTTTGTCTCTTCACGGTCCATGGTGACGTTATGCTGCACTCATGGTGCGAATAAAATAAACGTTTGCAAAGCATTTCTGAATCGTTTGTTTTCTTCAAGACAAGTTTAGGTACACCTGGACAACTCACTTTGAAGGTATTCAACTCACAGTAACGGCACACTGAACATTCAAACGTATAGCTGGTGGGTGGCAGTTCTATTGCTGAGAACTGAGCCACTACTATTTTAGGTTAGAGAAGGAATTTTGAATTTGTTTTGGGTTCTTGCGAGAGCTTGTCCACTCTTCGTGGAGGACACCATGGGATTGTTAACGTCCACTGAATGCTGGCAGATGGGACACCCGGCATAACGTCCATCTGAGGGACGACACACACACTCACCAGGTGCCTGTGAAACACCAGGATGGCAGTTTGTGTAGCTGGATCGGGATTTGAACCCAGACTAGAGAGCTTAGAGGTGAGTGTGCGTATCTCTAGGTCTGGGCCATCCTTGCAACCCAGACAGCTCTCAAAGGTACACATCGATGCGTGAACTGGGACTTAAACAAGGATCGTATAATTGTTCCCTTGTGCACAAAACGTAGCCATAACGCAGCTTACTATCGATTGCTCTGAATGAATGCTGCCTCGGTCAAAACATTCCTGATTAAAGGGAAGCCGTCAAAGATCAGAGGAGAAGAGAGAAAAATATATGATGATGAGGAAACCATTTTGAGTTGATCATCTCTTCATTTCGATCATCGGTTGTAATGTCACAGTCCATCAGCTGAAGACGACTCCAAACAATATGAAGTTTAGAAACATCCAGGAAACACTTTTTACATTCAACAAACACTGGGTACACACACACACACACACACACACACACACACACACACACACACACACACACGCACACACACACACACACACACACACACACACACACACACACACACACACACACACACACACACACACACACACACACACACACACACACACACACACGCACACGCACGCATCAAGGCATCAATACCCAGCGATTTTGGCTTAACCAACACAAAAATATACCGAATTCGGTCAAGAAAATGACCGAATACCAAGAACTTCACAGATTGGTCCACGAATAATGATTCCTTCGCAAAAAATAACAAGTCTGAAGATGACAACGGTTCACGAACGGTATTTGACGATGTCGATTGTTTCAGAAGTCAAGCATGAGACAATGTGATAATTTTTGACCAAGTTATAAAAATGATCAACATGATGTGGTACGAGTGACAGGTTATTAACTGCAAAATGTTGAAAAGCCGGTTTCGTTCAACAACTTTCAAAATTTGACCTTTGCATAACCTTTAAAGGTCACAGAACAATGTTGTGGACATTAAAATAAGGAAACAGGATACGTGCTATAGCTTAATGGAGTTAGTTCGTCCAAGAAGGTCGAAAACCTGGTTCGATTCCCACAACTTTGAAAAGTTGACCTTTGTGAACTTTAAAGGTCAAAGGTCAAGGATTATGACCTTTGGTGCAAAACTTCCTCTGGAACATTCCAGGAACAAAACAACATCATATAGGCTATATGGCATTTCGCACTCCTCGGATAATTATCCATACATTGATGAAATCAGCGTAAAAACAAATTTGAAGGGGGTGCCACGGGCAAGGTGTTCGAGATAGAGAAAAATGGTTTCAAGACTTTAGGTGGGGAATAACCTCAAGATTACGCATAAAAAAATATTGTCATCCTAGCTCTCAAAGTTTGGGCGGTCGTATGATTTTTATGTAAAAATTCTCAATTTTCTACGTTTTTGACCTTGTGACCTTGATCTTGGGACGAAAATGAAGAATCGGACAACGACAAGTTTTAGATAATTCATTTTACTCTTCAAATACCGAAGAACCCATTACATTCAGTCAATTCTCGAGGAGAAGATAGATTTTTTATCCGACTACCCCCTAAAAATGGCTATTTTTGGGGCGTGGCTCCGCCCACAATGGGCGTGGCCAAGCCCTCATCCAGGAAAACACAACAAGACGTTGATATCGAACACATAACCAAGTTTCATCAAGATCGGATCAAAGTCCACGGAGTTATGCTCTGGACAGACAGACAGACAGACAGACAGACAGACACACAGACACACAGACATAACGAATACAGTGGTCACTCTGGCTGGCGCTTGTGAACCAAAAATCTCAAAAATGAAGTGAAAAAATGCTGGAAGCTGAAGAGCACCAAAATTGTACCAGTGATGATTGGAACAATGGCAATAATGAAGGAGATGATAAAATGATGACGATGAAGAAGAAGAAGGAATGATGAAGAAGATACCAAAAACCATCCCTGGGAATATTACTACAAACCACTTGAAGTTGGAAGCTGTCCAGAGCTCGGTGATGATCCTCAAAAGAGCCCCTGGAACAAAACTTTGAGAACAAGGAAACTTCACACCTTGGTCCGTGAATCGTGATCTCTGACTGAAACAAAGGTTGATAAACTTGGATACCTGCGAGGACTCCATTCCACCTTCGAAAACCCGCATATGTGGATACCAACGAACGAAACACACACACACACACACACACACACACACACACACACACACACACACACACACACACACACACACACACACACACACACACACACACACACACACACACACACACACACACACACACACACACACACACACACACACACACACACACACACACACACACACCTGTTTTGAGTCGGAATTGATCAAGGGGTTTTGACACGTGACTTGAGCAAGTCATGCAAAAAGTGGCATCAGCACTGGTCAAAACATTCTGTGCAAACTATAGATGGGAGCCAACATATAGTCAGTGAAGTGTTCTGTAGAAGAAAGGTGTATTATTAAATTCCCCATGAAGGAGAGCACCAAGACAGCTGAAATTTCCCAGGAGACAGTCCGTGTCATTTGTTGATGCATGCCATTGACGTGGTTGTTTGTTTGTTTGAATGGTGAAATGTTTTTGGACATGATCATGTAACGGTGGGTTATCATGTTGAGCATTCTCACGATGCAACCCATTGCTATCATTCAAGCAAACGTTACACGTGTTGAAGAGCAAATCTGGGAGAATCGCCATATTGCAATTACAAAGTGTCAAATTGAAAAGGAATATTGGATGTTAGTGCTGGAATTGTGGGGACTACCGGTTATTAACCCTCGGAATTGAGTAAAGGTCTTGGAGGTTTGAAATTCAATAAACGACCTCAAGTTTCAACCAAGGCAACAGATCTCCCGGAATGTTAACAGAGTGAGAGAGATGATGTGTTGAAGAAGACTGAGATGTGATGAGACCTGGGTCCATCATTTCACACCAGAGTCAAAGTGACCGAGGATGCTGGAGAGACATTTATGGTGCAAACGCTGGACAGGTATGTTCTCAGGGCATGACGTCACTGCACGTTTGACCACTACGACTCTCGCAGAAATTAATTGGGAAGTTCTCAGTCATCTCCCACACACGTCAGACTTGGCACCTTGCAGTTTTCATATCTATGGGCCGTTCAAACAAGGGCGAGAATTGCTTTGCAATGCATGCCCCCTTCCCATACAAATGAAGAAGAAACCCATAACCCACCGTGTTTAGGTCTATTCGGCAAAATCAAAGGAAAAGGAATTTTCATTTACTGATATCTTTTGTACACTACAAACCAATAAAAACAAGCTCAAATGAGCTAAGATCCTCGTCCTCTTAATGATGACGTCATAAAAATGAATATGACGTCATTGTGATGTATCAGGTTTGCGATAAATTATCTGTGCTAATGCCCGGCTTGATTCCCGCAAGCAAAATTCAACAATCTTGCCTAGTTTCGGAGATAATTTTTTAGGCGATTTCCATTAGCGGAGATATTTTGACGTCATAACTTTTTTCTAGGAGGAATTTTCAAAATCGGAGATGGTTACTGTCTGCGCAGGGTATTTTTTACATGTATATGCCAAGTTTCAGGAAGTTTCGATGAAAACTGGAGGCTGTGAAACAAAAAAGTCCACAAGAACAACAACGTGAGTAAGACTTAGAGATCCTCCACGAGGATCTAAAAACTAGGATAATAAACCGGAGATAAAAATTGTTTACTTTCACGCACACTCAAGCCAATACAGGATCCCGAATGATGAAGAAGAAACTTTCCAACCCATCGTGTTTCGTTTGTTTCTAGGCTTTGCCTATTTCATATTAAAAAGTAACCCGATGTACAGACATGAAGCAAAAACATCCGTACGGACTACAGCATACGTGCATATACGTGCATCGTGGTTATACACCTGGGATCATTCAAATTCCAATTTCACTTGGCCATGGACTAACCCAACACACAGGCCTGAGGCCTGCCGATCTGTGCTTCTTCATAACCCAATGTACATACATCCAGGAAGCAAAAACATGCATTCGGTTTATGTACATAGATGATACATCATGGTTACATACCTGGGATCATCTGAATTGCACCTGGTCATGGGAAAATTTGAATTGCACTCAATTACAGAATTTGAATTCGGGCTAAACGAATATGCAACATGATATCTCAATGAGTTGTAGACGGATTCGGATGAAACTTGGTGGACACGTTGGGTGTGTCGCAAAGACAAATTGCTTCGATTTTGGTGAAGATCCGACTCCGAATCGGGATACGAGAATTATTTCATTATTAAAGTGATTCTTCACCCTTGAGAGATAGGGCCAAATACGATTTCGTACTGTACTGTATAGCATGATATTTCAAAAATGTATTGGGCCTGATATGTTTTCATGGATCAGGCATTGCATGGTGGAGGTATGCGCTCTACCGAGTGCCCTTCTCGCTTCCTCAGTGAACGTCCTTACCTCCATGAATGAGATTGTTGGTACATTGCAAGAGCAAGCCAAGTGGCTGGAGTGTTTGAAGAGACAACGATTCAGGTGATTTGACATGTGCCCGTGTGGACAAGATAGTTAGCAACAGATTACCTAGACCCACCCACTACCCGACATGTCCAGGTTTGCCAGTCTCCGTACATAGACATGTTCCATGGCCACCTCACAACCTGAGTTACCATCCACAGTGATGCTATGGGAAAGCTGATTCGTGCAACCACTGCAAGCAACTTCGGAGCCAAGATTCAAAAATAAGCACAGAATAACCATGTATACCAGATCCACTGTGAGAATAACTGGATCAGAAACGGTACTCGAAGAACTCTTGATCCTCATCCTTGGTGATCTCTTAGAGAAGGGGACCATCGCCAAACTCGCTGATGACCTCTATTGCAGTGGCAGCACATTGGATGAACTTCTTCAAAACTGGAGAATGGTTTCAAATGCCTTGTATAAATGTCGACTCCGCCTCTCTCCTCCAAAGAGAGTTATATGTCTGAAGAGCATCACCATCTTGGGCTGGATCTGGTCTTGTGGTACTATCCAGGCCAGGCCACACCATGTGGCTATGCTCTCCACTTGCTCGGCTGCCAAGAATGTCAGGGGAATGAGATCCTTTATTGGGGCATATAAGGTCCTCGCTCGGGTTATCCCCTGGCAGCTCTACACTGCTATCCCCCTTGGATGGTGCCATGGCTAGGTGCCAAACACTGGACAGACTTGTATGGACTGACAAGTTACACCTTCCGCAGAGCCCAAATCACTCTTACTTCGACCCATACCATTGCTCTTCCTCATCCTAGTGATCAGCTGTGGATTATAACAGATGGTTCAGTCAAAACGCACAGTGTTGGACTGACTTTGTACATCGCATGCAACGGAAGACCTCAGCTGACGTGTGTCTGTGGTGTGATGGTGTGTGGATGCCAACCTACCTGTTTGCCTTGTGAGGTGGAGGCCCTTTCCATTACCGCCTCAGTAAACACATTACGCTTCCATCCTCACTGATAACAAGCCATGCGTACAAATTTAAGAGAAGTTTTGTCGTGGTGTATTTTCAGCGAGCTCTCGTATATCCGCATTCCTTTCCACTGTCAGCTGGTAACAGGCAACAGGCAACTGCATGGTACCTTGCGGGATCTGCCAATGCCCCCATCGGATTATGCGACTGACACTACAGTATGTGTCAAATTTGTGCCCTCATATGGTGTGAGGAGGAGGCCTCAGACATGCGCGTATCAGTCCAGGACAATATTTTTGGCCATGAGAAGCTGCCCTTCTCCAACAGAGCTGCTTATTAAGCAGTCCAGATGGAGTGCTCAGACTTAAGGTGGACTCATGCCCACCTGGTTCAGGGCACCCACCCATCAAAGAAAGCTACCAACATCAATGATGTCAAACGATACCTCCAGGTCGCTTCAGTTTCCAAAGATGGCCTGGTTTCCGTTTTCTATGACTTCTATGACTTCTATGACTTCAGTTTCCGTCATGACGAGCCCCTGTGCCTGGCACGTGAGTGCCTCGTTGTCCCACGTCAGGTGCTCAATGGCATACTAACAGCACTACACATTCATTTGGATCATCCGAGTCATCAACTTTGTTACGTATTTCACCGCTATTTTTATGCTTGTGACTTGGACAGAGCAGTTGATCAGGTGACCTCCTGGTGCCACCAGTGTGCTGCCTTACGCAACACACCCCACACCATCATCAAATAGTTCACTGGATAGGCTCTCCCTCCTCACCAACCCCCCATCATGAAACGCAATCTCCAATTTTTTTTTTGTATACCTTGTCGAGGCTCGGCTGAGAGCTAACACACAACGCACAGCAAGGGGGCATGAGACAAGAGGGGCGGGAGTGGGAAGGACAAAACAGTGGGGACCAGAGAAATTAGGAGATCTGTGGAAGGCAGAGGGATGGGACGGGGAACATGGGGAATACAAGATGGACATTACAGGGACTTTCAGGAAGGAAAGCAGGGAATTTGAAGGAGGTGGGCTTGGGGTGGATTAACTGGGGTAGAAGAGATTGAGGATTTCGATGGGGGATGATAAGAGGTGGTGGTGAGCAGTTGTTTTGAAGGTCTGGAGGGAAGAATGGGATTGATCAGAGTGAGGGAGTTTATTCCAAAGGCTAATTATTATATTGTGAGAATATTCCACTTCGTACACTACATCGTGTATCATGGATAACAATCAACACATCACGCTCCGCAATAACTTGGTCCGCTTATGCACAGAGCTCCGGCCATTGGATGGTCCACCTACTGTCATTCGTACCAATCTGGCCTCTGGATTCACAAGTATGGTCCATAATGAGCTTTTTAGACATCACCATATATGCATCCATCAAGATTGGTCAAATTAAAAATTCCAACAAGAAGCCCATCGCTGAAAAGGCAGTTTGTGCATTTGAGATCGAGCTTCTATAACAGGAGCCCATGAGAGTACCAGTAACCCCACTAACTCTCAAACTGGCAAATGCCAGTCTGAATTCACAAATTTGTGCACGGGGCCTCTCGGGTCATGAGATGTGGTGCCAACGGGATAAGTTTACCAATCAACAAATCCCTTTTCTCTGACCTGCAAATCATACAAGCCCATCACTCTCTTCACTCCACAAACCATCCCCATAGTGAGAAATCTAAGGCTCCCATGCAGGCTACCGGGCCCAACATGTCGGTGAAAGTCGGCAATTTGGTCTGTCTGTACTCTGACTGCAACAAGTCATGCGCAAGAAACCGTGACCTTGTCTGTGCTATTGATGGACCCTGATGCAACATATGCAAGTTTGTGGGGTCCCAACTGATGAGTGTGGTCTACCGGGTCAAAAAATCCGAACACTACAAGGTCCCTGATTCCTGAATAATACGCCTCCACTCCCTCGCAATTGGATACATGGCGATTCACTGTACACTGAGGACGTTTTCCTCCAACCAGCATCAAGACCACCAGACTCTTCAGACATCTCCTTTGAGCTGTCTACACCTGCCAACGGTGCTGAGTCCTTCCCAGTCCTTATCAGCCAAGTACCAGATCGTGTCTCTGATACCTCCCCAAAGTTTGACCCCACGTCGAACAGATCACTCCCAATCTGTTAAGGCCATGCGTGACACCAGTGAGGATCATCCACCAATGTCTACAACCTGCTGGACACCAAGATGTTCCAGCCATCCGCACAATCAGCTCAACCACTTCAAGGATTATGTTTTAGATGATTAAGATCATATTGTGGTCGTAATACTTGCTTAGATGCTGTCATGGGGCAGAATATGCCTGACCAGTTGGTTCATGATATCTGTGACCTCCCACATCTTGAGTAATCGTTATCTTTGTTTCAGTGTTTGTATTCATGCATCCCCAACATCAGTAGCCAGTGACTTTCACCCGTTTTCTTCATGTACGTATACCACTAGGAATTATATTGAATGCATGAATATGGAAATGAAAGGATGAAGAGAGGAAAGAAGTGATCACGCCAGTATGTGTTTGAGACTCCTGAGTCAGAGCGGGTACGAGGTTACCATGCAGGGGTTTAACCGGGAACAGGTATGGTTTTGCCTCGTTCGACATGGTTGTTACTAATGTGAATAATGTTGCTTTCTCACATCTGTAAGACTGGTGTTTGGTCATGGTGGTGAGTTTTGAGATTTCCTTTAACCAAAGTGGCACAAGTGTATGTACTGTATGTATGGATGTATGTATGTATGGATGTATGATCTACTCCACTGCAAGGAAGCTGAAATTTTCAGGGGTTCAATGAGGACACCCTGAAGTTGTGCATATGCAAATTTGGTTTGATTGCATGAAGTTTTGCAAAAAAAAATTTTCCCCTCATTTTGGTATTTTCTTTCTTTCGGGGAGGGTGGGTGAAATTGGAATTATCTGAGCTATATTTAACACAATGTATTATATATGCACCGATTAAGCAGTATTCATGTTTTCTCTTCATATACTTAACCCGGGTTAATTTTATTTTTGGGAGCAATCGAGGGAATCAACTGTTGCTTATACACCACCCAAATAAAGGTACGTGTCAGTAGAACGTGTTGCATGCTTGGACCAAAATCGCCTGTAGTTTCGGTACTTTGCTATGGTATTAATAATCATAAAGATAATAGCACGATTCCCCTGTTGGCTCCCGTAGGGAGCAGATACTTCTTGGTCATGTAAAGTAAATGAGAATTTTCATTCTGATGCACCTCTTGCAGTATTTACCATTGTAAGTCCACTTAATTGTTACTGACCAGAGGACAACTGAGATTTTTCTTGATTTCTGAGATTGAGAAATCTTGAGATTTCTGAGACACCCCCACTTTGCGGATATTATTGGCCAATGACATTAAGTGTCAATGTGCAGGAATTTCTCCAAAATGTAATTTTGAATGAACGAAAATAAAATTTTTAACCAAAGAGCACATAATACCAAAGTTTAATGATGATATGACTTTGAGAGGAGGGGTGTCCGAATGCACCCCAGTGGTAGGATCCTCTGTTGCTTTGCATAACAGCAACGGGGAATTCAGATGAGTAACTGATAAGTCACACCCATGACGATGATGCAGGGAGATGGTCAAACATGGCGTGGCCAGAGAGGGCATAAAAGCGTCTCTTTCCTTGGGAAAGGCCATTGTTCCAATCCAGAGAAAGCTGTGATTTGTCACTGAACTCCGCTGAGGCCCATTAGTTTATATAACCTTTAAAAGCTATGACCACGAGCGCTGGAATGAGGGGCGATCTGAGAAATGCTTGCAATGACCCATTGCAGAGAAAATATCGATAGATTGGCATTAGGTTTGTTTTGTGGACCATGGTGACCCACCGTCCAGGGTCTTCCCTTGTGTTGTAGCTCAAAGGACTCTTGTGGTTACAGGTGGGAAATGGCAATCATCCAGTTCTGATGTGAATTGCGACGATCCTGAACCCTCACGCCAAGTTTAATGATCTTCTCTTTTCCTGTGGATCCATTAGTGACCCAACTTTCTGCATCCCATCCAATCTGAAGGATGTGGTGCTCAGAACGACTGTGCATCGATTATTCAAACCTCACCAGAACAGCAGTTGACATCAGATATTTCTCTCACTGAGCCTGCCAGAATGGTGCAGAGATAGCAGACTAGTTAGACTCACATAAAGCAACCTCACTTTGAGCTAGTTAATCTTGTTTGATTCCCGACGCGACTATAATCTGTTGGAATGAGGCTCCGCAGGCAGGGGTGCATCACAAAGTGTGCGTCCCTCCGATGTACGTTAAATAAGCTGGGTGTCTGATCTGTTAAGATTAGTTCATGCACCTCGTAAGTTCTAAGGTGTTCATTGACAAAGTGGAGACGATTTATCGCAGGTACCCTGAACAAATTCGAAATTCCTCCCAAATGACCTTCCGTTGAACGTTTCAGCCGGGCTAGCTGGTTCGTGAGACACTTGGGCCAAAAACTTTCTTTGGCCGACCGCACAACAAAGTGGGAATCAAGAGAGGCACGAAACGCCCTCCCTTTATATGGGACAGTTTTTCTGTGTGCAACTTTAACACGGGGACTGAAAATTCGTTTCTCATCGTCCACTGGACGAAATCGGCTGCAAATGTCAGAATAAATGTGGTCGTCTTGACTATTAAATGTGTGTGTGAGTGTGTGTTTGAGTGCTCTGTCGTTGTGCTCTGTCGTTCTGAACAAGTGGTTCGTGCTCTGTCATTTTGAGCGAGTTCTTCCTGCTCCGTCATTCTGTGTGAGTCGTTTGTGATGAGCATGATCCCGACTGCATGAGAAGTTCCAAGGTGCGGAGGCAGATGGAGAATATCCTGAAATGTGACAAGGAGGTCTACGAACAGAAAATGAAGGCAGCTACTCAAGTCTCCATTATGAAGTTCTTCAAAAAAAAAAAAAATCCCAAGCGAATCAGACTCCATTTCATCTTCTGAGCTTTCAACCAAAGCTGGACATCCTTACACACCTGAATAAGCTTGCCACAAGCAATATGTATTGTAACCAACCCCAATCATGGTAACACTTATTAAAAAGTAATTAATTTTAATGTTTTAATTTGTTATATGATATATATATATATATATATATATATATATATATATATATATATATATATATATATATATATATATATATATATATATATTCATTGCAGGTATGGGGATTGACCCCATGAAGTTACATCCAACACATAAAACAACCCTGGAGTTTAGATATTTCCATTGTCAGTGTTTAGTTTGGAAACTATCGAAAGTCTCCATTTACAAATCTCACAGCATTTTGCCTCTTCGTTGAGCGATGATGAAAAGGAATCAAAATTATACCTGATGATGACCATACAGACCTATCTGAAGGAAATTATTTCTCAATGGATCATTATGGTTTGAGAATTTATCCATTGAGGCATGCTTTATACCGGCCATAACTCCTCACATGCGGACAAACGACCCCGTTTCGCCAAGATATAATGCCGTCATGCCAAGGGTCTGCAGAATGAAGGACTCTCCTATTATAACCTCGCATTGTGACGAAATAGGGCACAAAGGATTTCCGTTGATTGTTGTTAAATCCACGACGATCAAAACATGTAATGTCGGCACTTTCAAGGGATGAAATGACAAAGATGATTCATTGACTCATTCAGAGTAATCTCTCAGTGTTAAGTCACCTTTTCCAAACGTAAACAATACTTTACTGTCAATTAGGTTCCAAACAATGTGTGTTTATTTAACCGCACGGGATCCCAAAGGTTTGACCCCAATCGGAAAAGTACAAGATTTTCGCAAGTTTCCATTGAAGATCTAAAACATAATCCGATTCTAAACTGGTTGGGTACTCACACGGGTAATTCCAAATTATGTTTGAGATTTTCATGGACTACAGTCCTTATAAATACCTGAAGTCCTTCCATCTTGAAGCAGATGTTCCACAGCAGGGAAGGCTCCTTGTTCATTCCTCAAGATGCTTCCCTCGTACCGATTCTCCACTTGCTCCAAGTCATCACGCTCCATCTCGGGCTCCTTGTACTCGAACTCTAGGTACACCGGCCGTCCCACGAGCTCCGTTAGCGTCTATGGTGGAGCCGGGGGACGATGCGTCCGCTCTGGGTGCTTCCGCCCGTGTACCCCGGCTCGGGTCTGCGCCGCTCCCTCGTACTCACCTTGCACCAACACCTGCGGTATCGTGAGTATCTCGAGCGTCGGCGTCACCAGCTCGGTGCTGCTCAGAGATGAGAAGGAAGCCATGCAGAGTCTCAATGATCGCCTCGTGAGCTATCTCGACCGGGTCCGCAGTCTCGAGACAGCCAACCGCGAGCTCGAGCTGAAGATCCAGGAATCACGAAAGCAAATTGGTCCTCAAGAAACAGACTGGGACAGATATTTGTCCACCATTAAAGATCTCGTCTTAAAAGTAAGTCTCCAAATGAGAGACAATACATTTACATCAATCTATTCCGTTTATGTGTGTGTGCTGCATATATATATATATATATATATATATATATATATATATATATATATATATATATATATAAAAAAAAAAAAATATATATATATATATATATATATATATATATATATATATATATATATAAATATATATATATATATATATATATATATATATATATATATATATATATATATATATATATATAGTTGTTATTGACTTACCTGTCATCAATCAGATTGAGGAGGTCACCGTTCAGAACAGCCGAATATCACTGGAATTGGATCACTGCAAATTGGCGGCTAAAGACTTCCATCTCAAGTAAGTCGTTCCCTTCATTGGTGACGGTCATGTGACTTCCTAAGGTACGATTCCCATCCATTAGGATTTTGGGTCGGCCTGATAGTTCATTCCATCTCTTGCTCGATTCTTTCTTTGATTCCAAAATGGCCAGGCATGACTAAAACTGCCGTTGTGGGACCATGACTACGCAAGCCGCTCATGCATCACAGAGCACACAGTCTTTTGATTGGGAACTTAAAAATGTGGTTGGTTGTCCGGTCTCCTTTATGCTTGTGGAATTCAAAATAATACCGCTGCATATGTTTGAAAAGACTAGGCCGAAGTGTGCTATTGCCCTGGCACAATTCCTTTCTTTGGTTTAACAGCATAATTAGCACTATTCTTACAAGAGGTGAGATAGCACAGGCATGATTGGCCAAATGGACTTCAAACCCACCTGCACCACATTATGACAAAACAGTGGCAAATACATTTGGAGACGAACCTTAAGCCAACTATCTCAAAATCTACAAACGTTACATCTTTCGTTGTGATTGATTTAATTATTTTTCCCCCCTAACTACAATTATTATTATTATTATTAATATATATATATATATATATATATATATTTTAACGTTTATCTGAACAACAGATTAGAAACTGAGGCCAAAATGAAGCAATCAGTCGAATCGGACATCTCAAGGCTTCTACAGCATAACAACGAGTACTTCATGACTTGTGAGAGTATCCGTGGAGAAATAGAAATGCTCACCGAAGAACTCTCCTTTCTGAAGAAGAATCACCGGGAGGTAAGGCACGCTCATCCACGTTTGAAGCAAATGTTGCCCGTCACTTGAAATAGTCCACAATCCCACACTGATATTGTTCGTGACCATAACAGTAGGGTTGGGCACGCATCGACTTTTTCTCTGTTGTCCCGTTGAAAGGAGTGTTTTTTAATATCCATTTTTCATGCTGATCACGAATCCGTTGAACTTTTTGACCTAGGATGATGTCTTAGGTTGGTAAAATGCAAAAATTCAAAATGGCCACCAAATTTACCCATTTTCAGGAAAAAATTGATAATTATGGCTTACTTGGGCAGGTGATATGTCATTAACCTCCGCCATCGAAGATGGACGGAGGTTACTGTCTTCACCCCTGTCTGTTTGTTTGTTTGTTTGTGAACAGTATTACGGAAAAACTCCTCGACGGATTTCGACGAAACTTGGTGGGGGGATTAGGTCTGGTCCAAGGATCATGCCATTAGATTTTGGACCAAATTCCAATATGGCCGCTATGGCGGCCATTTTGAAAAACTATTTGAACTTTTTTTTTTTTGCCTTTCTACATGTTTTAAGTGATTTCCAACCCAAAAGAAAATTGTTAGAGAAAAAAAAATTAGAAATTTTGCAACTTTTTTTTCAAAAAAATTTCGATTTTTTTTTTTTTTGGGCATTTCTACATGCGCATCGATCCAGTTTAGTTTATTCAATCGTGGTTCAGTAGAGTCTGATCCGTTTTGACCTACAATGAATCGGATATCAGGTTCACTGAAGTGACCCAGCAGTATTGACGGCGGAGGTTTTGCACTCTACCTTGTGCTCCCCCTCTAGTTTCTTATGTTTTCAGGGTCGCTGATATCGAATACGAGGTCAAAACAGTGACACATGATGGCTGTATGGATTTATCGCTAAACATGGGTATTTTCGATAGAAAATACCCACTTTTCAATTTCAGAACGAATTTTGATCAACTTCGTTGATCAATTAATCAATTAATCAACTATATCCTTTGTTTTTGATGTTGTACGTTTTTCGTGTCGTTAGTGTAACTGTAACGTTGATGTTGTCACCTTTTGTCAGCGACCCTGAAAACATAAGAAACTAGAGGCGGAGCACTCGGTCGAGTTGGAAATTACTTAAAACATGTAGAAATGCAAAAAGAAAAAATTCAAATATTTTTCAAATAAAGTCGAAATTTTTTTGAAAAAAAGTTGCAAAATTTTTGAAGTTTTTTTTTTTGGACCAAGTCCAAAATGTAATGGCATGATCCTTGTACCATACCTAACCCCCCCCCCCCCACCAAGTTTCGTCGAAATCCGGCGAGGAGTTTTTTCGTAATACTGTTCACAAACAAACAAACAGACAGGGGTGGAAACAGTAACTTCCATCCATCTTCGATGGCGGAGGTTAACTAGCGATACCCGTGCACACGCACGGGATAGCAGTACAACATAGCTGGTAGCAGACGACAGACCGTACACGGGGAATGACAAAAATACGCATTGTGCAAAATGCAAGTGGAACTATGGAACGCCAAGACTTCCCAAACATTGTCGGCATGTCCGCTAAGTGCCAAAGCAATTTCATAGGGATCGTGTGACGGCGAGCCGAATTTTTAGTGTGCAAGCTTGGTATTATAATAGAGATGACATATCACATGCCCTCATAAGCCATAAATATCAATTTTTTTTCCTGAAAATGGGTAAATTTGGCGGCCATTTTGAATTTTTGCATTTTACCAACCTAAGACATCATCCTCGGTCAAAAAGTTCAACGGATTCGTGATCAGCGTGAAATTTGGCCATAAGAAACACTCCTTTCAAAAAAGTATGGTTGTATGCCCAACCCTCATAATAGCCAGATCTACTCCTGAATTTGTGCATTGAATTGCAGGACATGGACGCCCTCCGCAAGCAAATGCATGAAAACAACCCTTCACTGAATGTCGAAGTCCAGCAATCTCCCTCTGTCGATCTGACTGCCATGATTGCAGACGTCAGGAGCCAATATGAGACCATGATCCAGAAGAATCGTGATGAGGCAGAAGCATCGTTTATGAGCAAGGTAATCGTTCAATTTCACCTCCTCACATGTTCAATTTCAATTTCACATAACCCATTTCACCACCCACCAGGTTACACACAATCTCCTTTTTTGAAACCCTTCCCTCCTTGATTTCAATCAGAGCAATTAGATCGACAAAAAGACCCTTATTTTTCCACAGCTGGACCGAGCCAGCTCTTCCAGTGATGAGAGCAACGCGTTGATGGAACGGACCAAGGAGGAGTACAGTAAGGTTCGCCAGCAGTTCCAAGGTGTGCAGGTGGAATTGGAGACTCTTCGGAACATGGTGAGCATTGATATGTGGACACTGTATCGGGAGTGATACAATTCACCTGAAATGAGGAGCTATCAAAGACTGAAACATACTCGTTTGTCTGGAGGAGATTTAAGGGATCGTAGTCCATAAACTACTTTCTTGGAAGCACTCAGAAAATCCTTGGAGCACAACTGTGACAACCAGGGATAATGCCAATATTGGGAGCTATGAATTTAGACCTAACCCTGACTCTATAAGCCAAATACTGACCCAAAGATTGGTTTTATGATTTGAGTACTTCTTTGCCCCTCTGAGAACGTTATCTTTGAATTGTATGGAGAATCTATATTTTCACTCCAATCTGATTGTCATATCCCTTCACATGATATGTGGGGGGGGGGGGCGGTTAAAAATTTCGATTAACGAGATACTCACGATGCACAAAGATAAATAAACGTTTATTTACTTTTCAATATACTGGCGTACACCTACATTCGTGATTCTGCTATTTGCTGACCCCACATATTCGTGGTCCGTAAAAAGTAACCTGCTTCAACATTCCTGTAAGCAAAGCTCTGAACCTCCCTCCTGCTCTCTCGAGGGGGTGAGGTGGGGGGACCCAACATACGATGTTCCATCCCCCAAAGTGCCGTTATTTATTGTTTTAACAACAATTTGATGAATAATTGCAATTTTTTATTTTGCCATTGACTGAGTGCATGTTACAACCAGAAGAGCACGCAGTACAACTAGAAGAGCACTCAGTAAAATTAAACAATTCTCGTATCTAGTTCCAGATCTTCACCAAAGTCGAATCAATTCGTCCTTGCCAGACACCCAACCAGTCCATCAAGTTTTGTCTGAATCTGTCCACAACTTTTTGGGATATTGTGCTATCTATTAGTTAAGCCCCATCTCAAAATGGTGAAGAATCACTTTAAAAATTCTCGTAGTCAGATCTGCATCCGGATCTTCACCAAAATAGAATCAGCTCGTCCTTGTCACACACTCACATTGTCCCCAAAATTTCATCCGGATCCGTGTGCAACGTTTTGCGATATCCTGCACACAAACAAACAAATGAAATTGCTCGTTGAGCAAGGAATTGGCGGAATAACTTTGTCATATCTCCATGATCTCTGAAAAAACGAAAACCTGGAAATCAATTTGGTTCTTATTCGTCGATAGTGCTACTGTTTAACGAGTTATAGCACTTAGTTTGGTCATGACCATGACTTGGAAGTCAATCGGACTTGAAATGGCGTTTTTATCGCAATTTGAAATTTTTGACCCGACCCCCCTGACATTCGACCCCTGACCGCTAAAAAGGGTGTTGGTGTGACACCCCAATGGGACATATGGTTGGATGCAATATTGGAAGATGCACATTTTGGATTTGGTTTGAAGTCGATACGACCATTTTAGCGGACATTATTGCGAAAATAAGAATTTCGGTTTTTCGGTGACCCTGACCTTGACCTTTGATCTAGATTCACCAAAAACGACAAGTGTCTAAGTTTGACCATGGCCGACGTCTGCACCCAGTTTGGTCATGATTGCTGAAACGGTGTGGCTGCTACAGGGTAAACAAACACACAAACAAACAGACAGACAGACAGACACACAGAATGACACACACAACCGACCAACATAATTGTCGAAATCCGAAGGATTCCAGCAATTAACAAACTAACAAACAAACAAACAGACAAACAAAAAGCCAAACAGACAGAAAGGGGGTGAAAACATAACCTCCTTCACCTTCGGTGCCAGAGGTAATCATGTGATTCAGTAAATTTTGTGGCAATTGGCTCAAGGGGATGGAATTGCACAACAAACAAGAAAGAGCATGACACACACAAACGGCGGGGTGGGTATACACAAGTTGTGTCACCCGATTAAGATCGGGTTGTTTAAACTTTCGGAAAACATCAAGAATATCGTTGCTTAAGGCTGTAGCAAAATAGATGAACTCGTGAATATATACTAGCAGGGTATGCTTACACATTGTGTAACATTACACATTACATTATGCTTACACATTTCACATTGTGTAAGCATACAAACCGTGCTTCCTCATTCTCAGGTCGCTCACCTGCATTTGATTTTTCGTTTATTTATTTTCATCTCTTTTTTAAATTTATCTATATTTTCATTGACGGATACTTTCTGACAGTTCTGTGATTTTTCCTGGTGTATCGGCTTCAATGTCGGTCGGTCGGCACACTAAATTACCATGCTTCCCCATTGTCTCGCGTCGCTCACCTGTGATTTTATTTCTGGTGGACCGGCTTCGATGTCCATCGGCATGCAAAATTTCAGCTTTATATATCACCCAGAAGATCCCGATCTTTAATATCAGTCATTGATTCAGTGAATGAGTCAATTAGTGTTTTCAAAGAGCTTTATATTTATACATATTTGTTTTGTGTCTTAAGCTATTTATTGTAAGTACCTCATTCGTTGAATTATTTGAATGACCTCGTGTAATATGCACAAGATCCTTCGTGGTGGGTCGAGTATGCACATCGAGATTACAAAGCAGGGGTATCCGTCTGTCTGACCTCAAAATACTCCCTCGGTTTTGGGTCTAGTAGTGGGGCCGCTGAATCTTAAATTCAGCCGCTGATGGCTGTGGCAGCCATTTTCCACTGCCATCAAAAATTTTGAGATGGCCCAATATCCATATCTGTTCATAATATGATAGGCTACTAGTGTGCCAAACTTAGTGCTTTCCTCACAAAATGCACAATTGTTATGCTATATTTAGCTAAGTTGCTCCACTATAGTCCCGTCAAACCTTCTGTGGAACGTTTTGGGGTCCCAGCGGATATCCTAAGGTGGGTGGGAGGTTTCGTACATTTCTCAATACAATTATGATTTCAATAATTATTGATCCATACGAAGTGTTTTGTGTCCACCCTTTGTTGTCGGTGGATTCGTGTGTATTGGATGTCACATGTGAACAGTGTCTCGATTCGTTGACCTCATGAGTGTTTGTATTTTGTTATATTAATGGTTTTATTTTAATTTTTTGATTGGAATGATGCTGCTTGGATGGAACAGAAAGAGAGATTGAGTTTATCAGAATGAGGAAATTATGCGAGGGTTTCCACCGGTGACATTCACAGATTCGGCATGTGCAGTTTCTCCATTGTGACATCATGGAAATATTACCATACATGGCAAGTGACCCATGGATTTTACGGGTTTGACCCGTTTTGTTTGTGAAAACCTGCCGACCCGTCCTTCTGTGATCAAAACGCGTATTAGATGGAAAATAGGATCAGTATTAAAACCAGAGTTGGTGTCAAAGCCCCCCAATGCTCGCCTGTTTATACATTTATCGTTTTTAAAAGACGAGTCTAATAATTAATATTTTTTTATAAAGCATTGCAGTGAAGTATAATTATAAAGCAATATATGTATTTTTATATTGTAATCAGTAACAAGAGCGCAAGTGAGCACAATATATGCCCTAACAAGAAGGTATATACAGAATTGTGCTACTACATGGAAAACAGCATCCTGGTTGCCATGGCAACCACTTTAGATGACGAACGTATGTCATGACACACCGCCTCCACAGTCTGTACCTACGTACCAAATATGAAACGTGAAAGTTGAAAACTTTGGGAGTTAGAGTGCGGACAGGAACGGACGGACAGACAGACAGACAGACGGACGGACGACCTGTATCACATAGTACGCCCCGATATATATATATATATATATATATATATATATATATATATATATATATATATATATATATATATATATATATATATATATATATATATATATATATATATATATATATATATATATATATATATATATATATATCGGGCGTATAAAAATTAGTGTGGTAGATAAAAACATTAGAAACGAAACTAGAGGGGGAGCACTCGGGAGAGTGCAAAACCTCCGCCGGCAATACCGCTGGGTCACTCAAGAGAACTTTATATCTTATTCATTAAATATGATGTCAACAGTGCTGACAGTTATAGTTCTTTTCTTCAACATTTTTTGGCGGGGAGGGGGGGTTGGAAATGACTTAAAACATGTAGAAATGCAAAAAAAAGAAATTGAAATTTTGTTGAAAAAAAAGTTGCAAAAATTTTTTTTGCTCCACCAATTTTTTGGGGGGTTGGAAATCACTTAAAACATGTAGAAATGCAAAAAAAAAAAATTTTTCTCTAACAATTCCTTTTTTGGGGGGGGGGGACCAAGTCCAAAATCTAATGGCATGATCCTTGTACCATACCTAACCCCCCCCCCACCAAGATTCGTCGAAATCCGTCGAGGAGTTTTTCCGTAATACAGAAAATTTAACATTTTCACGCTCACGCTGACGCTCACGCCGGGGGTATCGCTATAGTTCTCTGTTCTTCGAACAGGCGAGCTAAAAATATTGGCTGGAGGGCAGTATCCCATTTCATTAATGTTTATCACCCTTTGAATTTGGAATGGTAGTTGGTGGTATGAGATATCGTTTATGTTGTTGTTTCGTATGCAGCCTGTGCTCTGTTGGTTAGATCATTTTTCTGGAAGTGCGGTTGTGCTGCTGATGCAGTGCCCCATTTCCAGGAAGCTTGTACTCATTTTGCTGACCTCGGAAGGGTGACAGGCTGATTCAACTCACCTGGTGGTATTTCAACGGCGCGACAGGGGCTCAAACAGGACCCTGAGATCTCAAGACGGCTACCTTAACCGTGAAGCCAACACTAGGCTTGTGTCGTTGATGAGAAGGGCAGGTGGGGAGCCAGGATTTGGCCTTCAGTTTACAGTAGTTCAGCACATACTTGTCCTGCCTCAGTCATGCCGACAAGGAAAGTATCTTCTCACAAGTTCACATGAACAAGATCGATTGCAGAGGGCACTTGTCAAATGATGTCACCTGCAAAACCAACTCCTTCTGTAAGACTCTGGATCACAAATTTGATCCTCTGAGAGATCTAGTCAGAAAGGCCCAGAAAGCCCGTGGTGAATACAATTCCGAGCAGTCATGTGCAGTGACTCGTCCGTCAGGTCCTGGTCATATCAGTTTGATTGATCTCTACTGGTTTGGTGCTTCACGATCGTCGAGATGAGTCCATACTTGGACTGTAACAGGAAGTAAACATTTGAGATGAGTTCTGAACAGCTGCAAGATCACCTAGTCAATAAACGACAACCTCGGGTTTCTGGTGTATTTTGTGTCACTGACATCTTGAATAGTGTTTTTACCATGTTTGGTATAAAATAAATGAAAACCCGCTTGCGAGTCCCACCACCCGTATTTCATCACCTCCGACTTGCCATGGATGTATTACCCACCTGACTTCTGTTGGGGTCAGCTGCAGTAAAAACATTTGCCCAAGTCCTTCACGAACCAGCTGTCCAGCCCCCTCTTGTGCATAGTGTGGGTACCTTGCCAGTCTATGAGATAAAAGGAGCTCAGTCTCGATGTGCCTGCATCCATCTGTCTGTCCATCAGGCTGTCCCTGCATCCGGCCGTCCCTGCCTACATGTGTCCGGCAACAATTGTCCTACAGCGGATACCACTAATGAAGCACAATCTGCATACAGTATGATATAATTGAGCAAGGTGAGGATAGATGGGCCGGTTTCAATTCATTGTCATGTTCAAGTTTCCCTTAATACGGAATTATTAAGAGCCGGACCTTTCATATGCCTGGTGTTGGCTTAATGGTTAGGGAGGTGGCTTAGGGTCTGAGAATCCTGAGTTCAAATCCCCCTTTGCTGTTGAATTAACACCAGGTGGGTTAACTCTGCCTGTCATTCTTCTGTGGTTGGTAAAATGAGTACCAGCTTGCTGGTATCCTGTGTCAGAGTGGTGACCTGTCCATGATTGTGCCCAATAGTGAAGGAGACTGCTTAGGAAGCACCAATGCTCTGCACAGACTATGGTCTCCATGGATGGATGGATGGGACCTCTCATCCTGAGGGATGGTCCAAACGCTCTTTTAAGGCACTGTGTTCAATTTTACATTACTTTTACCATTCCCTAAAGTTGTCCAAATGAGCCGAAACGAAGACAAACCCGGAAAGCAGATGGCTGAAACACACTTCCTTTGCTTTTAAAGGAATTATTTTTGTCAGGAAAAGCACAAGCATGAGGGTTGACAAGACACTGTAATAATGGAGCAAACCAAGCAAGTCAAAAAGACACAAATAGGAGAATGGGATATGCAAACTTATATACAAGGAGAAATAAATTGTCAAATACTACCCAAAAGGCACCACCAGTTCACACTTTCACAAACAACAACTAGAAAGAGCAATCAGAGATTGCCAACCCTCGCCAGAACTTGTTTTGTGTTGTGTTTATGCAGTTGTGTGTGGTGTATTTTGTGTGGTGTTTGTGTACTGGTGTGTTACATAATTAATAAGACAATTAGAACTGCCATGTTATAACTGCTGGCAGTGATGACCGGGTACCAAGACGTCTCGCTTTGATGAAAACCCGCTTTGATTGGACATGACATTTTTTTAATTTTTCAATTGAATTTAGAATGGGATTAAAATAAATTCAATTCAAATCAAATGGAAGACCAAATAGGTACAGTCCTATTAGGTCCTACATTGGACAGATGGACTGTCACAGTCCTACATTGGAGCAATCAGAAGGAAGCAGAACAAGCAAAAAGCAAAGACGAAGTTATCAGGAGGAACCTGCATAAGATTCACATTTCAAATGCTACTGCTGTACCCTTAAACCCATAAATCCAGGCACAGCCAAGTGAGCCTTACTCAAAAAACAACAAAAAAAAACAACCCAGATCCAAAAAATAAATAATTCTGGCTGCCAGACCGTGCATCCGAACAAGTTGAAATTCAAAACATGTATTCCCCATCCCAAACAGATTGTAATTGTGAATTTTCACATCAATTGATTAAGTGGTTCCATAGAAAACATTATTTAATAATTTTCTTCAATCCAATATGGCTGCCAAACCATGTGACCAATGACATCATATGTGTGAACCTTTTGTTCCTCATGTAGAGGTGGTCATATGTGTAGTTTCCCCTCAATCTGTTCAGCCACTTCAGAGAAGAAGATTTTTGAATGCTTAAAAATAACAAACAAAACAAACAAAAAATTATATATATATATATATATATATATATATATATATATATATATATATATATATATATATATATATATATATATATATATGGCTGCTGAATCACATGACCAATGACGTCATCAATTTTTTTGTGTGCATATTTTATCCCTCGATGACCCTCAAAAATTTTTATACTGATGAGATGTGTCATTCTGCATATGCAATTATGACGTCAAAATGAAGGCACCTATGACATCACGGAAAAAAATTACACTTATTTCCCATGAAGAGGAGTACTTACCATGTACCAAGTTTCAATTTTTTTTCTTGGTGCGGTTTCAGATATACAGAGGTCCAAAGTTTTTCTATTTTTGAACATGGCTGCCACACCACGTGACATACGACGTCACAATTATGATTTGAATCATTCCACATGAGCAGTTGCATCCATGGTGAAAATTTTGTCTCAATCTGACAAGCAGTTGTGGAGAAAAATAGGAAAGTTATGTGCGGACAAAAACAAACAAACAAACAAACAGACTAATAGACTGACAAAGAAACAAACAAGCAGTCATAGACTGGTACTTACGAAATCGTCAACTTGACCTCTGACCTTGTCTAATAAAAGCTGTCTCCAGAGAAGGTAGCGACGCAAACCAGAAGTTTCTACGATGGTTTTGTACCAAACCATCAAAAATCGAATGTTTGACCTCACTGTGACCTTGACCTTTGACCTATTTTGACCAAAATCTAATCAGCGCTAGCCACCACCCTCTTGAATCACGTGGTGTAATTTGACATTGGTGGTGTCAAATTACATGGTTTAATCACGTGGTGTAATTTGGTGTAATTACACCACCATCATGTGGTGTAATTTGAGAAGGGATACGAAAAAGCAGCTGATATTTCAATAATTATTTGCACCATTTTTAAAGTGTGAAAGTTTTTTTTTTCCC
Organism: Eptatretus burgeri; assembly: GCF_056783735.1. Lineage (NCBI taxonomy): Eukaryota > Metazoa > Chordata > Myxini > Myxiniformes > Myxinidae > Eptatretus > Eptatretus burgeri. Next base: position 49,336,104 of record NC_140974.1, read on the forward strand.
CCTTCTAGTTATTTGCTGAAAAAAAAATATAGTCTGCATGTTTTGCAAGAAGACGAGATGTTTGCATGGTATTTGCTTAAAAGGTTATAGATGGTCTAAAGTGTACGTTCCAATAGTGGTGTTACGATTGTAGGAGTAGATGGAAGAATCTAATGGGGGAACATAGCATTGTGTATAGTTGCTTGGTTCCTGGTCGAGTAGGAGGCATCTCGATGTGATGAAGTAGGGAACCTGTGAGTTTAAGTGTTACGTGTCACCACACGAGGGGGTGGTGTTATGTTAATTAGCCTAGGGAGTAAGAATAAGTTCCCCAATATGTGATTTCCTTCTGTGATTTTTCCTTTTGTTTTACATTTCAAGATCAGCAATAAAGATGGGTACCGCGTCCCTAAAACCACAACAAACGGGCAGAAAGCCCCGCTTTCAAAGGTTGACAACAAGAGAAGTCACACCCTTGAGGGACAATTGATGGGCGTGACGTCAGAAGCTAGGTGAGTTGGAGAAGCCCGGCCTTCCCGGGTTTGGGGCATGCAGCCACGCCCCAGAGGTGGAGGAGATATATCGGCCTGATCGAAGTCAAAGAAAGGCAGGTTGCACATTTTAAGAGGAAACAGGAGTTGGCTTGCACATTTCGGAGAGCCGTGAACAGTCGCCGAGGAGGACGGCATGGCCGTTGAAATTGTCTTGAGGCGATTATGTTGGCGTGGTGAAGTGAGACGCTGGCCTTTTGCTCTTGGTCGGTGAGGATGATCAGAGGACAAGAAGCCGTTACATTGGGGCTTTGAGCCTTGATGTGGAGTTCTGCTCGTGGATTGCCTGGCGTGAATTTGTCCCACTACGAGAGAAGCGCCTCGATTCCAGTTCCACAAGGATCGGCTCTGGGCCAAGCTAATTTCAGGAATAGTTAAAAGGGAAGGTTTTTCTTTTCATTTGTTTTCCTTTTGTCTGTATTTGAGTCTGTGTGAGAGGTGCCTCGACTGTAGGATTTATTTACTTTATTATTATTATCATTACCTTTTGAAATGTTCTTCCTTTGTAAAGATTCATTTATTTTCATTAATTGTATTCCTTTTAAGAAACTGTAGCCATGTACTGTGCTCCTCCTGGGTGGATCGTCTTTCTGCCATTATTCCCCATTAACACACGTGCATTAATCTCTGAATCTCAGTTGAAGTCTTCAAGGGAGAAGCTTTGCCATCCATCCAGGTAGGGTTTAAAACCCCTGGACATGATAGTAGTTGTCGTGTCTAATGGGTAGAAAGGGTCTAATCTCTCAAGGGTCCAAGCTTTCGAACCTCTCTGAAGGGTGTAAGGGGTCTTAATGGTGGAAAGGGTGAAGGGATCTAAAGTGTCGAAACGGTCTTAATGGTAAAAAGGGTTTTGAGGGTCTGAAGGTTTTTTGGGTCAAAAGAGTTTTCAAGGTTTTTAAAGGGTCTTTAGGGTATCTGGGGTCTCAGGGGTCTTAAGGGTCTTCAAGGTCTTTTGTAGTCTTGTGGGTTTGAAGGGTCTTCAAATGTCTAAGGGATCTAATCAATCTGCAGGGTCGATGGTTTCAAAGGTACATTCTAATAATACGTAATTAATAGACCTATATGTCGCCAGGATGCAACTGACGTTCAAACTGTATGTAATTAATAGACATATAGTCACACGGCTTCAGGGATGAATGGATGGATGAACGGACGGCTTCATGGACCATGTTTTTCATATATATATATATATATATATATATATATATTTATATATATATATATATATATATATATATATATATATATATATATATATTGTATATATAGTACATAGATGCGTGGGAATACTGGTTGGAGAGTTTATGTTGAGAAAACGCCGTGGGAGAGTTGACATTTGAGAACGGACATGTTTGGGTTCACCTGTTTGGTGTTCTTATCTGACCTTTTAGCTTGTTATGCCAGGATCCAAAATTCAAATCCCAAATACTACAATGGTTTGTCTATTGTCTGCTAATATTGTACTTCATGTGAAAGTACACCGATGTCGTCTACTTTATTTGCCTTGCATGTGATATATTCACAAGCTCCACTGTGAGTGAGTCTGTGATCACTGACAAAAAGAGGGAAGGGCAGAAAGAAGGGCTGTAACGTTGGAAAGAGATAGGATGAGGGGAGGGAAGGGAGGAGAGGAGTGGAGGAAGAGGTGGAGGGGGGGGGGGGATTAATATTTCGCCATTTTTGCATCAGCAATATATCGATGGTAAATTCATTGAAATTTATTGAAAGCACGGCTTTTTGTTATATATACCAGGTCACGCTCATGGAAGATCTATCTTACAGAGGAGAGAGGTCAACACACAATCGGCAGAGGTGTCCTCAACTGATGAGAGTGTTTACTGAAGACTGGTTGCTAACCTTCCCATTTATTTTGAAATTGTTCTATGGCCTTTCCTAAACTCCTCTCAACAGGTCAGTTCACGCACGACCCATTACTTCGGTTGGATGTATGCTGCTATGGACTCGCCGATAGTTTGTCTTCTCTCATTGTTGACACTCTGTGGCTTTTCTGAGAAAGGTAGTCAATCAGAAAGTGTTGCTGCAGACCCATGGCTATGATATTTTTCGAAAACTCATAATGATAAATTTTATATTGCTTTTTCGCTTCACTCTCACATTATCCACAGTTTTAGTTTTATCCTTTTTTAGCAAGCAAAGGGAAAGCAAGGGGTTAGGGTTTGCCGGTGATTTCCTGCGACGAAGCTGAGCTTTCACATCACAGACAGGTTGGTGGCTTCCCTGGATTCTACTTCCTCCTTTTTGGTCTTACTCTCTCGGTCCTCTCTTGGCTCTCTCCCTCCAAGGTTTCTGCAGGACTTACACGATCTGCCAGTATCCTTCTTGTTAAACTTCCAAAATCCAAGGTCACTGCTCACCTCCGCTCAATTGTTCCTCTTTTCTCTCGCATGTGGAACCAACTTTCCCGATCGGTTCAGACACATTCTTCACTCTGGTGCTCCAAGGCTGTTGTTCACCACTTCCTCAGACCATTCCCCATCCATTCTCTAATCTCTTCTTCCCTAAATGACCCCATTCCCAACAATTTCTCCAGGTTATTGGGATTTTTCCCCTTCTCATTCACCTCTTTTTTTGTTTATTAGTCGTCAGTTGGTTTGTTCCTTTTATGCTTCGTCCCTGCTTTCCCCCTTCCTCTTCTTGCTGTGTTTCATTCAGCTTGGGCAACTTGTTCTCCCCCACGAGTTCTTCTCCCCCTCCCCTTGATATCACTCTCACTTCTACTCTTCTGTTGGTGTTTCCTCCTTTCCATTTTGTTTCAGTCCATTCTGCTCTCGGTCTTCCATGAGCCTCGACCATGTATACAAAAAAATGATGTTGTACACCCTACCATGGTCTGTGACATCTTCCTTTTGCAGCAGAAGGTTTTTGCTTTAAAGTGATCAAATGCTCATGGACAACCTTTACATCTATATGCCACCACAGTGCAAAGTAGTAGAGACCACTCAGACCAGTACATATGTCCATCCATTAGGACCATACTCTATGCAGAGCGTTTGTGCTCCCTAAGCAGTCTCCTTGGCTACTGGGCACAATCCTGGAAAGGTCACCACTCCGGCACAGGATACCAGCAAGCTAGCACTCATTTTGCCGACCTCAGAAGGATGACGGGCAGAGTCAACCCCACCTCTTATTAATTCAACAGCCAAGGGCGATTTTAACTCAGGATCCTCGGATCCCAAGCTCACCACCCTAACCATTAAGCCAACACCAGGCATGGTACATTATTGAGTTAAGTTAAATGGATATTAGGAGACGATAGACAATCCAAATATATTTGAACCTGAGGTTAAAACATTGTATAGGAAATGATTCGGTATAATCACCAAACTCAATTTTTGTATGAATCTTGAAAGATGTATGAACAGGATCTTATCAAATTAAATAGGTTAACGACTCCCGGTTAGAAAGATAATCGAGTGCCATCCAATGGCTTTATTTATACTGTTGTCAAAGCTCATGGAAGAGCAGAAAAACAGAGGGCAAAGAGTCAAAAAGACAGTGCGTCAAAGGGGAAACCTGAGCATATCAATGTCCAGATGCGGCACAGCATGATCAGAGGAGTTGTAAGGGAAAGGGGGGCAGGATCTCAGCAGGTGTAGTAAAGTTCAGAGGTAGAAATAGGACAGAAGATGAGGTGGCAGTGGGAAGTAGACAAAGCCCTGGAGGGAAAAAAAAACATGAGTCGACTGACTTGGGAAGATGGTTATATATGCATGAAGAGGGAGATGAATGAATGGAGGTGAGTGTGAAGCTGAGACTTGTAGACGCTAACAAGGTAAATGCTTCTGATATTATGTGTGTGGCCTCTGGAGGCTAGGAGTTGACTAGAGAGATAAGAGGATCAGAGGACAAGATGTGAATAGAGCCAGTTAAAGACTGCAAGGTGAACAAACCTGCCTGTGGTGAACAATAGGTGGACGTTGAGATTCAGTCTCTTGTCAAGAGGTGTCATTTCAATTGTGGACCCATGGCTTCCTGTCATGATGTCAGGTCAGGTTCGATCTGTGACCTGCTACAGGTACCATGTAAACCTGTACTAACCTGTTCCATGGTCGGGTTGTCGGTGACTAAACCGTCTCCCCCACCAGGTTTTCTGGTGAGGAGGGTGTTTGGATATGGACACCCAGCAGGATTAAAAAAAAAACCTGTCAAAGGGCGGAGGAGCTCCTTGTGAGCCAACGGCCATCCATATCTCGTGCCCAACTGTGTCTGCAGACGTCCTCCTGCAGTTGGGTCACTTCTTATTAGGAGGTTGGTGGCAGGATTTGCACTCCGGCCACCGTAAAACCCTTCATTCCGCAAAACGTAAAAACGCAAAAAAATCTGAAAACCCACTCCGTGGGAGTACCTCCTGTGCAGCTTCCCTTCGCAGGGCAGCTCACCGGATGACGGGATTGGGGCAAAGCCTTCGGGACCCCCAATCTTTGATAGGAGGGAAACCACGGAGTAACATCCCTGGGTCAGATTGCGGGAGAGTGTGTCGGAGTGGTGCTGAGGTGTCGTCCACCAGACGGCGGTCTCCTTGGGTTAACCTGAGGCGGTCCCTTCGGGTGGGTGCCTGGAATGTCCTATCCCTAAGAGAGGATGATCACCTGTCTCTGTTATCATCTGAGCTCAAGCGTTTGGACATCGGGATTGCAGCTCTCTCTGAGGTTCGAAGACCGGATTCAGGTCAGGTATGGGAGCATGTGCCAGAACAGCGCGTCGCTGCGTCCACTTTCCGCCGGTACTCCAGGGGCCTCCGTCTGGCCATCCCCCAGGCAGATGCCAGGCCCATCCCCATCTCCTTGAGATGATGGTCAACCTGCTGCAACCATGAGGCACGTGGTCGGCCCACTGGCCTCCTCCACTCATGAGACTCCCTCGCTGAGAGAATCTGGTGAGCAGGATCAGCGTCAGGAAAACGAGCCACATGTCCATACAGCCGCAGCTGACGCTCACGGACTATGCAGGTAACAAATCTCATCCGAGTCTCTCTCAGCAACCGCTCGTTGGACACAAAATCCGACCAGCGATAGCCAAGGATTCTCCGAAGAGACCTGGTACCAAAGGAATTAAGTCTCCGTCTCAGATCCTTGGTCAAAGTCCAAGTCTCGCACCCATAGAGCAAGACTGGAAGTACCAAGGACCTGAAGACTCGGACTTTCGTCCTCCCGCACAGGTACCGGCAGCGCCACACCCCATGATCCAGTGAATCCATGACTCCCCAGGCCCGACCCAGACGTCTATTGACCTCCGGCTCACAACCTGCGGAGACATGAATATCACTGCCAAGGTAAGTGAATCTATCCACGACCTCAACATCCTCACCACAAACAGACACAGACAGGACAGCAGCATCCAAGATGTCACCGAAAGCCTGGATCTTTGTTTTGACCCAAGAAATCCGTAATCCCAACGGCTCCGACTCCTCATTCAGCACCTCGAGGGCCCCCAAGAGGATGTCTAAATGACTGCATCATCTGCAAAATCAAGGTCCGAGATCTTGACATTGCCAAACGATGCACCGCAACTTGATCTCTCCGACATCCTCCCAAAAATCCAGTCCATACAAGTGCTGAAAAGTGTGGGGGCAAGTACACATCCCTGACGAACTCCAGTAACAACTGGAAATAAGTCAGAGGCGGTACCACCACACTTCACAGCACTCTCAGTACCAGAGTAGAGTTCAGACATCAGATCGATCAGTTTCGGTGGCACCCCACGAAGACCAAGAATCCTCCAGAGGACATCCCGATTCACTGAATCGAACGCTTTACAGAGATCAACATAGGCTGCAAGCAGCCCCTGCCGAAACTCTCGTCTGCGTTCAGTGAGGACACGAAGAGCAAGGATACGGTCAATCGTTGACCTCTTTGGTGTAAAGCCTGACTGCTCTGGACGCTGGTGCTCAAGCAGATGGTGGCGAACCCTATCAAGAATTATCCGAGCAAAGACCTTGCCCGGCACTGAGAGCAGCGTCACCCCTCGGTAGTTGTTGCAGTCTTGGCGATCACCCTTCCCTTTCCAGAGAGGGACAACAAGGCCCCTCTTCCAGTCAGTTGGGATGATGCCTGTGTTCCAGGCAGAGCACAAAACTGCATGCAACGACACGAGTGCAGCATTTCCACCAGCCTTGAGAAGTTCAGCATGGATGCCACAGATCCCTGGAGCTTTGCCCCGTTTCAACTGGTTCACCGCAGCCCGTGTTTCCACAAGCGATGGTGGACCACAGTTGATTCGAGGGTCAGCAACAGGGATTGTAACACCCTTGACGTCCAACTCGACAGCTGGGGGATCAGCCTGGTACAACCGCTCAAAGTAACCGGCCCAGCGGGCCTTCACTTCAGACTCCTCTGTCAAGAGCCTACCACTCTCTGCTCGAACTGCAGTGCTCCGAGGGATGGGCTTGGATGAACGTAATGCGCGAATTCCCCTGTAAGCGGGACGAGAATCACCTGTCCACAGGTGATGCTCTACCCCCTCACAGATTCCTCGCACATAGGCCTCCTTGTCCACCCTCAGTGCACGTACAGTTTTACGCCTCAGCTCCCTGAACAGCTCAGCTCTGCCATTCAGCCTGGCCCTGCGACTCTGGTCAATGGTATCCAGTGTCCCTTGAGAGACAAAATTCTTCTTTGCCCTGCGGTGAGCTCCAAGGCATCCACCGGCAACATCAAGGACGGTGGTCTTGAAGGTGCTCCACAACTCTTCAGGACCCCCAAAGCACCCAGACCCCCCAAGTGTCCACTCAGCCTGTTCGCAAACTCCTCAGCTACTCTCTCATCCCTGAGCTTGGCAACATCCAGCCTAGGCTGGGATGGTACCATTCTCCAGGATTTAAGGTGCAGCTTTAGAGTTGCTACAACAAGCCTGTGGTCAGTATTGAGGAACTGAGCACTCCGGTAGACCCTGCAGTTCTGGATCATCCTCCAACGACCGTCAATGAGGACATGGTCAATCTCCTTTGCCACACCGCCAGCGTTGGAATACCAAGTCCAGCGATGAGCTTGTGGGCGCTGAAACCATGAACCAGCCACCCTAAGTCCATGACTTCTTGCAAAGTCAAGGAACTTAGTGCTATTCTGGTTCATAGTTCCTGACCCATGGGGACCAACACACACCTCATAACCATCCCTATCAGTTCCAGTCGATGCATTGAAATCCCCCAAGACTAGAAGTGTATCTCGTCTGGGGCACTGATCAACCACAGACTCGAGTGTGGCGTAGAATGCATCCTTCACGGTAAGATCACTCGCCTCAGTCGGAGCATAAATAGAGACCAGGGAAATGACACCTAAGGAGTGACGAATCCTTAATCTCATAATACGCTCGTTGACCGGTGTTACCTCAATTATCATTGGGGTCAGCTTATTGGACACAGCTACAGCAACTCCTTGGGTATGGTAACCATCAGAGCGACCAGACCAATAGTAGGTGTAACCACCCACCATTATCTCGCCGCAATCCGGTCTCCGAACCTCAGAGAGAGCTGCAATCCCGATGTCCAAACGCTTGAGCTCAGATGATAACAGAGACAGGTGATCATCCTCTCTTAGGGATAGGACATTCCAGGCACCCACCCGAAGGGACCGCCTCAGGTTAACCCAAGGAGACCGCCGTCTGGTGGACGACACCTCAGCACCACTCCGACACACTCTCCCGCAATCTGACCCAGGGATGTTACCCCGTGGTTTCCCTCCTATCAAAGATTGGGGGTCCCGAAGGCTTTGCCCCAATCCCATCATCCGGTGAGCTGCCCTGCGAAGGGAAGCTGCACAGGAGGTACTCCCACGGAGTGGGTTTTCAGATTTTTTAGCGTTTTTGCGTTTTGCGGAATGAAGCATTTTACGGTGGCTGGAGTGCAAATCCTGCCACCAACCTCCTAATAAGAAGTAACCCAACTGCAGGAGGACGTCCGCAGACACAGTTGGGCACTAGATATGGATGGCCGTTGGCTCACAAGGAGCTCCTCCGCCCTTTGAGGAGCTCCTTGTGAGCCAGACCGGATTGAAGACCGGATTGCGGCGAGATAATGGTGGGTGGTTACACCTACTATTGGTCTGGTCGCTCTGATGGTTACCATACCCAAGGAGTTGCTGTAGCTGTGTCCAATAAGCTGACCCCAATGATAATTCAGGTAACACCGGTCAACGAGCGTATTATGAGATTAAGGATTCGTCACTCCTTAGGTGTCATTTCCCTGGTCTCTGTTTATGCTCCGACTGAGGCGAGTGATCTCACCGTGAAGGATGCATTCTACGCCACACTCGAGTCTGTGGTTGATCAGTGCCCCAGACGAGATACACTTCTAGTCTTGGGGGATTTCAATGCATCGACTGGAACTGATAGGGACGGTTATGAGGTGTGTGTTGGTCCCCATGGGTCAGGAACTATGAACCAGAATGGCACTAAGTTCCTTGACTTTGCAAGAAGTCATGGACTTAGGGTGGCTGGTTCATGGTTTCAGCGCCCACAAGCTCATCGCTGGACTTGGTATTCCAACGCTGGCGGTGTGGCAAAGGAGATTGACCATGTCCTCATTGACGGTCGTTGGAGGATGATCCAGAACTGCAGGGTCTACCGGAGTGCTCAGTTCCTCAATACTGACGACAGGCTTGTTGTAGCAACTCTAAAGCTGCACCTTAAATCCTGGAGAATGGTACCATCCCAGCCAAGGCTGGATGTTGCCATGCTCAGGGATGAGAGAGTAGCTGAGGAGTTTGCGAACAGGCTGAGTGGACACTTGGGGGGTCTGGGTGCTTTGGGGGGTCCTGAAGAGTTGTGGAGCGCCTTCAAGACCACCATCCTTGATGTTGCCGGTGGATGCCTTGGAGCTCACCGCAGGGCAAAGAAGAATTTTGTCTCTCAAGGGACACTGGATACCATTGACCAGAGTCGCAGGGCCAGGCTGAATGGGAGAGCTGAGCTGTTCAGGGAGCTGAGGCGTAAAACTGTACGTGCACTGAGGGTGGACAAGGAGGCCTATGTGCGAGGAATCTGTGAGGGGGTAGAGCATCACTTGTGGACAGGTGATTCTCGTCCCGCTTACAGGGGAATTCGCGCATTACGTTCATCCAAGCCCATCCCTCGGAGCACTACAGTTCGAGCAGAGAGTGGTAGGCTCTTGACAGAGGAGTCTGAAGTGAAGGCCCGCTGGGCCGGTTACTTTGAGCGGTTGTACCAGGCTGATCCCCCAACTGTCGAGTTGGACGTCAAGGGTGTTACAATCCCTGTTGCTGACCCTCGAATCAACTGTGGTCCACCTACGCTTGTGGAAACACGGGCTGCGGTGAACCAGTTGAAACGGGGCAAAGCTCCAGGGATCTGTGGCATCCATGCCGAACTTCTCAAGGCTGGTGGAAATGCTGCACTCGTGTCGTTGCATGCAGTTTCTGCTCTGCCTGGAACACAGGCATCATCCCAACTGACTGGAAGAGGGGCCTTGTTGTCCCTCTCTGGAAAGGGAAGGGTGATCGCCAAGACTGCAACAACTACCGAGGGGTGACGCTGCTCTCAGTGCCGGGCAAGGTCTTTGCTCGGATAATTCTCGATAGGGTTCGCCACCATCTGCTTGAGCACCAGCGTCCAGAGCAGTCAGGCTTTACACCAAAGAGGTCAACGATTGACCGTATCCTTGCACTTCGTGTCCTCACCGAACGCAGACGAGAGTTTCGGCAGGAGCTGCTTGCAGCCTATGTTGATCTCTGTAAAGCGTTCGATTCAGTGAATCGGGATGTCCTCTGGAGGATTCTTGGTCTTCGTGGGGTGCCACCAAAACTGATCGATCTGATGTCTGAACTCCACTCTGGTACTGAGAGTGCTGTGAAGTGTGGTGGTACCATCTCTGACTTATTTCCAGTTTTTACTGGAGTTCGTCAGGGATGTGTACTTGCCCCCACACTTTTCAGCACTTGTATGGACTGGATTCTAGGGAGGATGTCGGAGAGATCAAGTTGCGGTGCGTCATTTGGGAATGTCAAGATCTCGGACTTTGACTTTGCAGATGATGCAGTCATCTTTGCGGAGACTTTAGACATCCTCTTGGGGGCCCTCGAGGTGCTGAATGAGGAGTCGGAGCCATTGGGATTACGGGTTTCTTGGGTCAAAACTAAGATCCAGGCTTTCGGTGACATCTTGGATGCTGCTGTCCTGTCTGTGTCTGTTTGTGGTGAGGATGTTGAGGTCGTGGAGAGATTCACTTACCTTGGTAGTGATATTCATGTCTCTGCTGGCTGCGAGTCAGAGGTCAATAGACGTCTGGGTCGGGCCTGGGGAGTCATGGATTCACTGGATCATGGGGTGTGGCGCTGCCGGTACCTGTGCGGGAGGACGAAAGTCCGAGTCTTCAGGTCCTTGGTACTTCCAGTCTTGCTCTATGGGTGCGAGACTTGGACTCTGACCAAGGATCTGAGACGGAGACTTAATTCCTTTGGTACCAGGTCTCTTCGGAGAATCCTTGGCTATCGCTGGTCGGATTTTGTGTCCAACGAGCGGTTGCTGAGAGAGACTCGGATGAGATTTGTTACCTGCATAGTCCGTGAGCGTCAGTTGCGGCTGTATGGACATGTGGCTCGTTTTCCTGACGCTGATCCTGCTCACCAGATTCTCTCAGCGAGGGAGTCTCATGAGTGGAGGAGGCCAGTGGGTCGACCACGTGCCTCATGGTTGCAACAGGTTGACCATCATCTCAAGGAGATGGGGATGGGCCTGGCATCTGCCTGGGGGATGGCCAGACGGAGGCCCCTGGAGTACCGGCGGAAAGTGGACGCAGCGACGTGCTGTTCTGGCACATGCTCCCATACCTGCCCTGACCTGACCTGCTTCCTGCTGGAAAATATGGAGAAAGCAGCACTAGTCCACAGGGAGTGGGTGATTGGGTGAAGACCAATATTCCATGACACTTTAGATAAAAGCTTTTTAAACCATTATAAACTGATGACGTGAGAGAAATGAGTTGACCCTGAGGAGAATTCAGAGGTGACAGCCAGCTTTGGATGTCACGTTGGAGGTTGATCTACAAGGACACGTTATAGCTGATGATGAGACCCAGGAGCCGCAGAGATCGCACCTCCTCCAGAAGCTGACCATGGAAACGAATTTGGGGATAGGTCAGATGATCCTTACGGAGGTGCAATGTGAGAGTATGCATCTTACCTGTATTAGACTATGTTTCATGTATTACGTTTATGGCAAGTTGCTTTTTATCTCAAGATCAGGAGAGAGAGAGAGAGAGAGAGAGAGAGAGAGAGAGAGAGAGAGAGAGAGAGAGAGAGAGAGAGAGAGAGAGAGAGAGAGAGAGAGAGAGAGAGAGAGAGAGAGAGAGAGAGAGAGAGAGAGAGAGAGAGAGAGAGAGAGAGAGAGAGAGAGAGAGAGAGAGAGAGAGAGAGAGAGAGAGAGAGAGAGAGAGAGAGAGAGAGAGAGAGAGAGAGAGAGAGAGAGAGAGAGAGAGAGAGAGAGAGAGAGAGAGAGAGAGAGAGAGAGAGAGAGAGAGAGAGAGAGAGAGAGAGAGAGAGAGAGAGAGAGAGAGAGAGAGAGAGAGAGAGAGAGAGAGAGAGAGAGAGAGAGAGAGAGAGAGAGAGAGAGAGAGAGAGAGAGAGAGAGAGAGAGAGAGAGAGAGAGAGAGAGAGAGAGAGAGAGAGAGAGAGAGAGAGAGAGAGAGAGAGAGAGAGAGAGAGAGAGAGAGAGAGAGAGAGAGAGAGAGAGAGAGAGAGAGAGAGAGAGAGAGAGAGAGAGAGAGAGAGAGAGAGAGAGAGAGAGAGAGAGAGAGAGAGAGAGAGAGAGAGAGAGAGAGAGAGAGAGAGAGAGAGAGAGAGAGAGAGAGAGAGAGAGAGAGAGAGAGAGAGAGAGAGAGAGAGAGAGAGAGAGAGAGAGAGAGAGAGAGAGAGAGAGAGAGAGAGAGAGAGAGAGAGAGAGAGAGAGAGAGAGAGAGAGAGAGAGAGAGAGAGAGAGAGAGAGAGAGAGAGAGAGAGAGAGAGAGAGAGAGAGAGAGAGAGAGAGAGAGAGAGAGAGAGAGAGAGAGAGAGAGAGAGAGAGAGAGAGAGAGAGAGAGAGAGAGAGAGAGAGAGAGAGAGAGAGAGAGAGAGAGAGAGAGAGAGAGAGAGAGAGAGAGAGAGAGAGAGAGAGAGAGAGAGAGAGAGAGAGAGAGAGAGAGAGAGAGAGAGAGAGAGAGAGAGAGAGAGAGAGAGAGAGAGAGAGAGAGAGAGAGAGAGAGAGAGAGAGAGAGAGAGAGAGAGAGAGAGAGAGAGAGAGAGAGAGAGAGAGAGAGAGAGAGAGAGAGAGAGAGAGAGAGAGAGAGAGAGAGAGAGAGAGAGAGAGAGAGAGAGCTGCCATTGACTGCCGAGTGGATGGGTAAGAAACTGTCGTGCACAGAGCAGACTTACTTTGGAATGGATACAATAAATTTTCCAGTGATTAAGAGAACTTATTGACATAACTGTGTTTGTCTCTACGTACAGTTCTGTGTTGTGTCTTGTGTATGTTTGTATGTTCATGTGTGTGTGGCAGCTCCACTGCGAACTTTAGATCCTGATGAAAAAAGGTCCATTAGAGAGACCTTAGCCGCACTTTACATGATCCAATCCCTCGTTGTGCAATGGCTGAGAAGCCGGCATATCTCCAGCCTTGCACAAGGACCTTCCATATCCTTGGCAATGAACCTGTTCAATTTTTTTTTCCTGGCATAACACTGATCCGCCGGGCATTTCACCAGGTTGTTCAAATATTCAATCTAAGCTTGGGATTCAATAAAAAGTACTGCACAAGCGAAAGCAAGAAAACATTTTATTTTTTTCCATTTTGGAATGGTGTCGTATCATCTCAAATTTGAGTCGAGGCTCGTGAGTCGAGGCTCGTGGAAGAGCGAGAGCACAGAACGGATCAGAATACAGCATAACAAAAGGAGCAGCAGAGGGAGGGGGGAGATGCCAACAGCAGAGTGGAGGAATAAAATAGATGGAAATGGATAAACGAGATGCGGGTAATGATGAGGGGTCGAGGATATGCGAGGGGCAGACAAGATGGATACATAAGTGAGATTTGGGGCAGGTGAGGGGGAATTGGAAATGGTTTCATGGATGTAGAAAAGATCAAGGTTTTAGATGGGGGATGATCTGAGATGGTGGTGAACAGCGAACTGTCTTGAAGACCTGGAAGGAAGGATGAGATTGAAGAGAATTACATTTCCATCTGGTTTCCTTTTGAGCATGATGTGCAGTCTCCGTTTTGAACATTTTGGTGATGTTCGTAATAAAAACTCATGTGTGTTTAGCAAAATGTGGCCTAAAAAGGAAAACCCCTCTGCGAATTACCCACAATTCATCATTTCCACCTGTTTGGTAGATGTATTTTTGGTGTTCTGTTCATTCTTCATTAATGTAGTATATTTACTCTTCCTGTTTCATCGAATACATCTGGATGGAGATTCAGTGATAATGCACATGTTTTTTCCATGGTTAATCTCCAGGGTAGGATTAAATGAACCTTATATTTCCAGTAGTTAACATCGAATGGCATGTTATCTCTGTTCTTCAGAACATTGCTTTGGAGGAGACATTGAAAGACACAGGAGTGGAGTTCGACTGTGACATCAAGGGTCTACAAGCGTCCATTGATCACCTGGAGGCAGAACTGTGTGACGTACGCTCCAGCATCAGCCAGCAACTCTGCGAGCACGAGGCGCTGCTCAATGCTAAGATGAAGCTCGAAATGGAGATTGCTACCTACAGACGACTCATCGAAGCAGAGGAGTGAGACTTCCTGACAATTTAACACCTTATATCATTGCTGCACAAAACCATAAGCTCCTACCAGTAAAAGTACAGATGGACTCATCTAAATGGAAGACATAAAGCTAATTCTAAGTGACAACTTTCTTTATGAGGAACTTCAATTCAGAAGTAGGTCATTTGGCCAATCAAGCTGTGAAATGGTTTGAGAACACATGGTTGCTTGTCCATGCTCCATCCTTTGTAAATGTTGAGCATCAGGGAAGGAAGCAGCACATACCATTTTAAAAGTATTTTGTATCACTTGGCAGGGTTTGAACTGCTGACTTCCCAGTCTGAAAGTGGATGTTCTAAACGATTACACCACCAAATCTGGTAAACCCACTGCTTGGTGGTACTTGAAAGAAGGTCTGAAATAGAATTAGATAGTGATTGGTCAATGGATGGCAAAACTTTTTGGGTTTGATCATAATGCACAGGTTGATGAAGATTGCTTTTGTTCTCGATCATAAATGCCAACAGTCACTTCTTCAGCCATTGGTGTTGTGTTTATGAAGGAGTAACAAATCGTATGGTCCCCAGGAAGATAAAATTGAGAATTCACCAGTTGATAAAAGCTCATTGATAGATTTCAATCCCACATTAAACAATTGGTTCACGGCCAGAATTTTAAGAATGAGAACCCGGAAGTTGGGGGACAAAGCAATATAACAAGCTCCAGTGAAATTGTACTAAAAGACACAATTTGTTGTCTGTCTGTGTGTATTTTTGACTACAATACATTCAGTCATTACTTATCCAATCTCATCTAAGCTTGAAAGGAAGACTAAATGCCACATGATGGAGGTTGTAGGAACTTTATTTGTCCCCCTCCCAAAGGGGGTTTTTCCACCTTAAGCAAAATCCATGTTAAAGTGTATATCCGTGTTAAGATAGCTTATCATGGCATTTTTCCAAGGCCGCTTCTTGGAACAAAAGTAACTAGAACGGAACATGTAGAGCACATAGTCTTGCCTCATGCATTCATTCTGAACAAAAATACCTTCGTTAACTGAACATACAATTATTGCCCACTGCAATTATGGCCCATATACCTACATTATCCATGCCCCCCATTATGTCACAGTTTCTTGGCATGGGTATGAACATCATAAATTTAATTATTCACTTACATCGGATCATATATATCAGAAACTGTATTTGAAATTTCAGCTTTTTCAAATAAGAATTTCAATTCAACCAATTATGGCTGTGAATATCACTTCTCTGACGATGTCATCATTATCAACCTATATACCCCATGGGGGAGATGATGACATATGCCAAGTTTCAATTTTATTCGTTGAGCGGTTTTGGAGGAAATGATGTCCAATTTTTTTTCTTTTAACCCAATATGGCTGCCATACCTAGTGACCTTTGATGTCAGAGTGAACAATATATTTATTCTACATCTGGAATTCCTCCTATGTTGAAGGTTTCACATCAATCGGATAAGCGGTTGCAACGAAAACCATTTTTGAAGCAAAAATATATAGACTTGGACATACAGACAGACAGACAGACAGGGGCATTGCAATAATCTCATATCCACTTTGAGGCGAGACTAGAATGACACTTGGTAGAGCGCATACCTTCACCAGGCTGAACAGTTTATGTTTTTTTTTATCCGAATGATACGCCCAATCTGGATCCGGACCTTGACCAAAATCTAACTGGCTTGTTATTGTTACATAACCAACTCATCCACCAAGTTTTGTCATAATCCGTCAACTTTTTGAGATATCACACTATATATTGTTTTGGCCCCATCTCTCAATGGTGCAGAATCACTTTAAAAAAATTAAAAATTCTCGGATCCAGATCCAGATTCTGATCGTCACAAAAACCAAATCAATTAGTCCTTGTCACATGTCTAACCTGTCCACCAAATTTCGTCCAAATCTGTCCCTAACTTTTTGAGATATCATATTCAGACAGACGGGTGAAAACATAATCTCCGTCCAGTTTCGGTTGCGGAAATAATAACAACACGAATGATAATAGCATACATAATGTTCATGTTTTTAATGTATACTATGATAATATATGTATTTGATTCCACTACAAATTGTTGAATATATGTTAAATATGATAATATATGTTAAATATGATAATATATGTATCAATGTATGCTATGATAATAGCATACATAATGTTAATGTTTTTACCAAACAATATTGATAACAATAATAATAATAATATCCCCCATCTCCAAGGGGTTTTTCCTTCTTGGACAAATGCCATGTTAACATGTATTCATAGCTTATCGTGACGTTTTGTGAGGCAAGCCCTACCAGAAGTAAAAAATATTATAAACTACAAACACGGACGATTACCTTTTAAACAGTCGCTACTGATGTTTAGCACAAAAGCGAAAGGAAGGAAACCCTATGTTCTTGAAGCCTAAGTTGAGATCTACAGTAATGTATATTCACTAGAGAGGATAATAACATGACCCTTCCTGCCACTCCTGCAGGGAGAGGGTGGACCATCCTAGTTATACAAAATATATATAGCGTTTGTAAAAACCCACATTGACCTTTACTTGGGAAGTATGTTGAGAATATCAAATACAATTTTTTTTTCTTCTGTTGCCATATATAATGCACATCATAGCTTATGGATTAAAAGTTGAAAAAAAAAATACGTTATACAAGCCCTTTACACAATAACAATGACAATATTACAGACTTGTTAAACCACAGGACTCCAAACCCCCAGTTATCTTTCAACTTGACATGTTTCGATAACGTCATCTCTCTGTACATCTAACTGAAGATCTCAATTTCTTTGTTTCTCTAGGGTGATGAATGGATCCTCCATATTCACATCAGGTGCTACAGATCTATCATCAAACCCCACCAGCAGTTACATATCTTCCATTTCAACCGATATAAGTTCCTCTACCATTAAGAGTGGAAGCAGGTTCAGCTACTCTGGAAGCAGTGGTGGCCACAGCAGCCTTCCAACAAATCTTACAGCAAACACTTCGGTTACATCAGGTGGTGGTCCTGCCTTGGTAGTGGGCCAAAGTAAAGGATACAATGGATCTGTATACTCATCAAGCCAAGGTGGTGGTCACTCTACTAGCTCATCTGTAATGGGGGTTACTGTTTCTAGTGGTGGCTCTACATCAGGCTTCACGACCCCAGGTGTTTCTCACAGTGGTACCAGGGAGTCCTGTAGTGGAAACCCTTCTCGGGTTTCTTCATCTGAATCTCCTAATTCTGGAAGAGGTAAGTGTTTACTATACTTCTATCTCATAATACAGAACATTCCACATTACATAGACTGCTCTTCTATGAAATCTTTCTGTAAGTTACAATTTCAACAAGGAAATGCCTCATTATCAGCAAGTGTGCCTCTGAATTGCCTTATCATGAGGTCTTTCCTCAATCAATCAGAACAAATATCCTAAACCTCTAACCTGGTGTTTCTTAGGTGGAGCACTAAATCAAGGAGTTGGTTGTCCATCAAAATACTCTTTATGGTAAATGTTGTGACTTCATTATCTGGTTAGTATTAATGATTCAAGGCAATTAAACAATTTAACCACTTTGTATAAAATTATTATTAGTGGTTTAACAAAATAGTTTCAAATAAAAGTCTTCAAGTGAGAACCATTTTGTGGAGCATCAGAGCATGGCTAACGATTTCTCCACTTTGTATAAAATTATGATTAGTGATTATTTCCTACTCTTGTATGTTTGCTTGTCTGTGAGCAGGATATCATGAGGGATTCGGACGAAACTTGGTGGACAGAAACCGGATCTGGGTACTCTAATTTTTAAAGTGATTCTTCAACATTGAAAGATTTTTAAGTGATTCGCCAAAACACAATACGGAGCACAACATCTCAAAACGTGTTGAACGGGTTATTACAAAACTTGATGGATAAGTTGGTTAGGTGACAAGAACAAGTTTATTCGATTTTGGTTTAGGTCCGGATCCAGATCCTGCCTATTACAGTGGGGGTACAAAACAAACTGTTCAGCTTGGTGTAGGTATGCGCTCTACCGAGTGCCTTTCTAGTTTCTTCCTGCACTCTCAATACTCAAAATTTCCAAACTATCAATTTCCGAGCCGTATCTCAGAGACAGCCAGGTCTTTCAGAATGAAACGTTGCCTCAATAATGGGAATACACACAAAATATGCATAATGGTTTTGACCTTGATCTAAATTTTAATGTCATCACCGAATTAGACATTTTAATATTTTAATTTAATTTTTTTTTTTACCATAACTCGATTAAAGTTTATCTGATCAGAATGAAATTGCACTAATTAGATAGCCTTGAGCAAGGCACGCTTATTCTCAATTTACATCATACCCTTCTGGATTAAAGGTCAAGGGCTTACACCGCCGAGGATTATTAAACCACCATTTAGGTTTTTCTCCCTTTTTTCTGTCAATGTCCGAGCTGTATCTCAGAACTGGTTGTGACTTTCAGAATGAAATTTTGCATCAATAATGGGAATACAAAGTAGGTGGGGTTGGCATAAGTTTTTTGACCTCGACCTAATTTAAGATCATGACCCAATTTCAGATATTTTAACTTTTTTAAACCAAAATTCGGCAAAGGTTTGTCTGACCAGAACGAGATTTTCCTCTCTATACAGCCCAAAGCAAGCCACATCTACACGTAATTTACATCATACCCTTCCAGGTTAAAGGTCAAGGTCAAATGGCGGTCTGAAATTTTTTTTTTTTGTAATCGCTGAAATTTGCCAACGTGGAATCTCAAATATCACTTGGCCTTCCAAGATATTCTTGCAACATAATAGTGTACCTGCACTGAAATTGTGCACCTCACAGTTGGTTCGTCTCCTTGATCTACTTTTTCGGATTGTGACCTAATTAACAATAAACACCTTTTTGATCATAACTTGAATAATTTTCCTCCGATTTTCATGATGTTGAGTTTTATGGATAGATTATGGATCCTTCCATCCATTGGGACCATAGTCTGTGCAGAGCGTTGGTGTTGCCTCAGTGGTCTCCTTGGCGATTGGGCTCAATCCTGGATGGGTTGTCACTCCGACACAGGATACCAGTACAGCATGCTGACACTCATTTTGCCGACCTCGGAAGGATGACAGGCAGAGTCAACCCCACCTGGTATTAATTCTGGTCAACCCTGGTCAACCCACACCACATTATTTATTTACACTCTCCCTAAATGTTGAAGGTCAAGGTCATATGGTGGTCCGAAAAAACATCATTGGATTGTGGGCTAAGGGTCACTTTGCAAAGGGGAGCCTCCCCTGGTCAGATGTCTAGTTGTCGTGTTTATTTTTGTTTTTCTATGACTTCAGGGAAATGTGCTTTTGACTTAAATGAATGTCAGGTCAGATCAAAGGAACTTGTTTGCTTGTGCTTAATAACACACACACACACACACACACACACACACACACACACACACACACACACACACACACACACACACACACACACACACACACACACACACACACACACACACACACACACACACACACACACACACACACACACACACACACACACACACACACGAAGGTGCCCAGTACAAGTGCAAAGAAATGCATGGCTCTATGGCCCAGAGAGTTTATGGTTTATCATGGAGGTTTCACAGTCATGAGTCACACCGATTGGACCTGTCATTGCTCATTGTTCTTTTCGCCTTAATTGAAGACTGCAAATTACGAAATAATCTGATTATGCTGAATTCACTGGAATTCTAAATGAATACAGCAAGGGGGAAAGAAAGAAGGAAAGAAAACTAAATAAATAAAGCATTTTGTATGTGGCAGGACTCTCAGAGAAAGCCAACATGGCCGGAGCATAAATTGAACCATCTTTTAGACTTTATAGGGATCCATCAGTGTGAATGCAAGGTGGGGGTTGAGAGGTGCTGAGGGATTTGTGGTGGAATGAATTATGATAGAGTTTGTGAGTCAGGGTATGAAATTACATTTGGTTACATCTTCCTTTTTAAGTGCAAGCATATTGCTTACATCTTTGTAATCCATGCAAAACCACAGCTCATAAACTGGTTGTAGAGTCTCCCCCCCAAAAAATCACCCTTGTCTTTTAAACACGTAAAACACACCGCGACAGTGCAAACTTTCTGGTTATACGCAATTATTTTCAGTTTGACCACTTATTATGTCATAATGTGAAGAAACACCCCCTTTAGGAGTATTTAATGAATGAGGTGCCAGGTTTCTCTCCGAGTTTAGAATTTTATTTTTAAATCGCATCAAATTAAATAAAATGCTGACACCTGTGTAGAAGATTCAGCAGTACCTTTTGTGGGTATTATTATGTTAAAATAGATACTTTCCATGTAAATACTTGGCAAAGTGAAATAGCCTTGTCATTATATAAAAGTATAAAACCTGTTGTACAATGTATACAGCACATTCGGATCAATGATTATGGTTAAGTGTCGGAAAAAAATCCTATGGAAGAGACAACAGTCGCAGACACGCCAGACCCTATGTAAAGAAGGTAGAAACTATAGAAACGGAGATCTTAACTTCCACTTGTTCTGGGTTCGAATTATTTTTGAGGGAAATCTTTACTATAATGGAGCAATGTCACAGAAACTCCAAAATTGACACGAGGTGGAAATGGCGCCACCTTTGGTGATAGCCGGTATTACAAAGCTTCCTCCATAATATGTGATATGTTGTGATCAATAAAATTTCTTACAAAAAGTACAAAGCGCATATCCAAGACTGTGCCACAGCACAATGCCCACGGAAGGTGGGCCGAGAAGGGTACTCCCGCCAGGAGGGCAGGAGCGCCTGCTAGTTAATTCAACGATGACATGTGGTATGGTTGTTACAGGAGCACTGTTTTCTTGGTGCACACTGAAATACTAAGTTTCGGAGTAAGTAATCAGAAATGACTACCTCTAAAAATGACTTTTGAGTGGCATGGACCTATAATTCCTCATGCAACCTCGAGTCACTTTGAGGTCGTGACCTCAGATCACTAATGGACTCCAAAGGCAATATGACTTGGTGGCAATAGGACTTGATAATGTTGACCAGAGTAGTTTGGTTTGAGCTCCAATCAAACATCGATGTGGTACTTAGGGCTGGCCTAAAGTAATTATAGAGCGCTACTCCTTGAAAAGCACATTTGGGACTCGTACATTAGCTATTCTGTCTGCTCGCACTTATTTGTGAACTCATAAGGTCCTGCGCAGTCCCTTCAGCAAATAGGAAGCTTTTGTGCTGATACCTCGGACAAACTGTACAATTATTCAGTGTGGCTTTGTTTTAAGGTTGAACACTCTACACCAGTAAGACAATTTGTATTCTATAATGTCAACAAACAACCATGAGCTTATAACAGGAGATCTGACAAGAGTAATAATATTATTTTCATTGTGTGTGTGTGTGTGTGTGTGTGTGTGTGTGTGTGTGTGTGTGTGTGTGTGTGTGTGTGTGTGTGTGTGTGTTGCAGTTCCAGGCTTGGAGCACCGCGGTCAATGTAGTGCTCCCAAAAGTGACGCAAACGCAAGGAAGAAGGTGACCGTCCTCGCAAGAACATCCGTGGATGGCAAAATCGTTTCTGAAGAACGCTTTGCTTGTGACAAGCTTGTAACCAAGTGAGAGAACTGGGTTGAACTGGAGGAGTCAGAAATAGAGAAACCGCACAATCCCATGTACGTACCGCATGAGCAATGGGACTTTCGGCTTTTGCAACTACATTAAGCAATATTTCATGTCTTATGATGGATGGATATGCTGCTTGGCCGAACACTTCAAGCGTACCCCAAGCCATTCATCAGCTTTACCACTGAGTTACATTTCAAAACGTTCAAACTGACTTATTTGAAAATTAATTTGGTTAAACTTGATGGAGATTTCAATGAAATGTACCCCAGAGCTGCATATAAAAATGCGCTCCAAGGAAAAGCTTCGGATTAAATAATTTTACCTGTGGATTATTATAGATGAAGAATCTTCCCGAATTGATGACCATGTCTGTGGAATAAACGGAGTGTGTCCTTGTGATCCATTCCCCTTGTTGCCTTGTCTCTTTAACATGTAAAGATTGCTCTAATTATAGCCGGCACTCAAAATCCACTGATCCCAAGGTACGGCACTCACCTCTCTGCTCTTGGATCTTCAAACGTTCCTTCATTTTGCTTTCAATTAGAAGGTGTTAATGCATGCAGTTTTTTTTTTCCTAACTCCTCAATTAGTGCATTATTATACCACCTGCTTGGTATTCCACCGACACGCAAATCACATGTACAGTATGTCACTCACATGCGCAAGGTATATAATTTACGAATTTTCAGAATAATTGGACATAGAATACATTTTGTGTGTTTTTTATTTTCATAAAAATAATTTGGCTTCATTAAAAATGAACAATATCCATTTAGTAACGGGCATCGACAGCAGATGTTTCTTCAAAGAAACATCTTTGTGAAGGATTTACAGAAAACAATTGAAGGAAATGATAACAGCTCAGTGCACACATGTATAAATATGTACACACATATATTGTATACAGTATATAGACAGTGGGTGCAAAAGTATGAGTTCACTTAAAATCAATGCCAAGTTTTCTCAAATCACGATTTCAAACACGAATTTGTCGTAGTATTGAAGATTTGTATCCATATTCATTAATTTCCTCCGCCACCAAAGGTGGAAGGAGGTTACGTTTTCACCCCTGTCTGTTTGTTTGTCTGTTTGTTTGTCTGTTTGTTTGTCTGTTTGTTACTTACTAAATCTAAAGATTTCGTAAGTATATTGATGCCTTCCGTTTCTGTTTGTTTGTTTGTTTGTTTGTAGGCACGATAACTCGAGAACGGAAAAAGCTACCAATGTCAAATTACACCACGTGATTCAGTAGGGTGATGGCTAGTGCTGATTAAATTTTGGTCAAAATCGGTCAAAGGTCAAGGTCACGGTGAGGTCAAATATTCGATTTTTGATGGTTTGGTAGAGATAACTCGAGAACGGAAGAAGCTACCAATGTCAAATTACACCACATGATTCAGGAGGGTGATGGCTAGTGCTGATTAGAATTTGGTCAAAATCGGTCAAAGTTCAAGGTCACAGTGAGGTCAAACATCCAAAAAATGATAACTCGAGAACGGAAGAAGCTTCCAATGTCAAATTACACCACGTGATTCAGGAGGGTGGTGGCTAGCGCTGATTAGATTTTGGTCAAAATCGGTCAAAGGTCAAGGTCACAGTGAGGTCAAACATCCAAAACATTCGATTTTTGATGGTTTGGTGCAGAATCATCGTAGAAACTTCTGTTTTGCGTCGCTACCTTCTCTCGAGACAGCTTTTATTAAACAAGGTCAGAGGTCAAGTTTACGATTTCGTAAGTACCAGTCTATGACTGCTTGTTTGTTTGTTTGTTTGTAGGCACGATAATTCGAGAACGGAAGAAGCTACCAATGTCAAATTACACCACGTGATTCAGGAGGGTGATGGTTAGTTCTGATTAGATTTTGGTCAAAATCGGTCAAAGGTCAAGGTCACAGTGAGGTCAAACATAATTCCGTAAATTCATGTGGAGAAATGGAGTAATTTTGCTTCGCTCGACGTTACGAGTTCGTTTTAACTTCGATTTTAATTTTGTCTTCGGTTTTTGCGATTGCTTAGGACGCTTAAAACTCAGTTGTCGAAATTCTGGAACAGCGATGAATAACTGATATATATATATATATATATATATATATATATATATATATATATATATATATATATATATATATATAATAAATAATAAGTCTTTTATCAGATTCTTCTGAAAAGTAATACACCGATTATCTGGCATATCCTGCTGGTACTGAATCACTTTTTTAAAAATAAAAACAAAAAAATGGAATTTTTATAAGAAATCTAGTTTTTGTCTGGGACTCATTATCTGCAAACCACAGTGTAAAATCGTAGACCACAATGAATTCAGAATTCAAGCTCCCCTTGGGCTTCTGACTGATTCATGCTTTTATTAGACAAGGTCAGAGGTCAAGTTGACGATTTCGTAAGTACCAGTCGATGACTGCTTGTTTGTTTGTTTGTTTGTGTGCAGGGTATCTCAAAAAGTTTTCGAGAGCTTCGGATTAAATTCGGTGGATAGGTTTGATGTGTGACAAGGATGAACAGATTAGATTTTGGTGAAGATCCAGATCCGGATCCAGCCACTAGAATTTTTAAAGTGATTCTTCGCCATTCAGAAATAGGGTCAAAAAACGATATATTGCACATTATCTCAAACAGTTGTGGGCGGATTCATACGAAACTTGGTGGAAATGTTGGGAGTCTGACAAGGAAGAATTGATTCAATTTTGGTGAAGATCCAAATCCGGATCCAGATACGAGTTTATTTAATTTTTAAAGTGATTCTTCACCATTGAGAGATGAGGCCAAATCTATATATTTTTCGGGCTTGATATGTTCTATTGGATCACACATTGCGCAGCGCAGGTACATGTTCTACAGAGTGCCCTTCTAGTTTATTCAAGTTATTATTGCCTGACACTTTGTCTTAACAGAATAAACAAGAAAAAGAGCAATCAGAGATTGCAGACCCTCACCAGGACTTCTTTTGAGTGGTGTATTTTTATAGGGTTTAGGGTAAATCCAATATGGCTGCCAAACCATGTGACCAATGACATCATATGTGTGAACCTTTTGTTCCTCGTGGACAGGCGGTCATACGTGTAAAGTTTCACCTCGATCTGTTTCGCCACTTCAGAGAAGAAAAGTTTTGAAGGTTTAAAAAAACAAAAACAATTTGGCTCCCGAATCACGTGACCAATGACATCATCGATTTTTTTTTTTCTGTGGACCATTTATCTCCTTAGATGACCCTTGAACATTTTCATACTTCTCAAATGTGTTCTACATATGGAATTATGACATCATAACGAAGGCACCTATGACGTCATAAAAATAAGTCTCATTCCCCATGAGGAGTACTTGCTACCTGCCAAGTTTCATTTTTTTCCTTGTTGCGGTTTCAGAGATACAGAGTTACAAAATTTTTCCGTTTTTCCAATATGGCTGCCATGGCGCGTGACCTATCATGTCATAATTATCATTCTAACATTTTCCATGAGGAGTCACACCAACGGTGAAAATTTCGTCTCAATCCAACACGCAGTTGCAGAGCAAAACACAAAATTTAAGTGTGGACAAACAAACAGACAGACAGACAAACAAACGGACCCAAATGCAATACCCTCTCCTTCAGCAAGGGTAGGTCGAACGGCAAAAGGTGCAGTGCATAACTTCCCCAGGCTGAACAGGTTAAGATTTGTCTCCCACTGATAGGCAGATCTGGATCCGGATCATTACCAAAATCTATCAATCCTTCCTGGTCATACACCCAACCTGACCGCCAAGTTTCTTCCAAATCCATCCAGAACTTTTTGAGATATTGTGCAATATATTGTTTTAGCCTTGTCGTCAATGGTGAAGAATCACTTTGAAAAAGAAATTCCCAAATCCGGATCCGGATCTTCACCAAAATCGAATCAATTTGTCCTTGTCACACAGCAAACCTGACGACCAAGTTTCGTCTGAATCCGTCCATAACTTATTTATGGTTGAAAACTCAACCTCCATCTACATTCAGTGGCAGAGGTAGTTATTATAGCTGTAAACTTTTAAATAAAGAATTCATTCTAATAACCAATAGTTTAATTAAGGTATTTAGTTGTTTACAGAATGCATGTACAATCACAATCCACTTCGTCAATTAATATATAAAACCCAATGCTAATTGAGTTCGCATCCAAATATACCGGATTTGTTGGCATTCAATTCGATTTGGCTAATTTCCCCTTTCTTATTTCCTTTCTTCATTCATTGTTAAGTTGATTTGGAGTACAAGACGAAGCTATATCAACTACTTCAATTGGCAAAACTGTTAGTCAGACCAAAAGAGGTGTTAATTTCTCCCTGACACTCTCAACACGTCGCTGCCAAGGTACTTTCAGGATCATGATTATTAATGAACTGTTTTTGCATATTATTTGAATTACTTTGTGGGACAACCTTTTTGATAAATTAGGAATGAAAATTGTTTTTCAACATGTTTGTTATCATATTGAGGTACAGTGTTTAAAGCAAGCTGAAGAATCATTCTAACCACTTGCTCAGAGCACATTACATTTTGTCGCAGGTCACTACTCCTTAATAAAACTGAACGCCTGAAATTTACTGCAATACAATCACATTTTAATCCATCAAAGAGCTTAAGCACTGAGTACTGTGTTTTAAATTCACAACTAGTAATATGCGTCCACAACCATCCGTGACCATGATGTGGAACTGACCATGATGTGGAACGTCGGCTGAGGCCCTTGTGTGAATGAGATGAAAAAGGATTCGACTGAAAGCTCCAATCAACACAAAGTTCAGGATAATATTTTAGTTCTTATTATCTTCTATGTTGTTTATTGTGCCACCCTGCTGCCCCGCCGCGTGTGATAGACATGAGAGATGGTGCAAGCCTAATTTTCCGGAGCTTGAGTTGAGAAAAGTTTTCAAAAAAATTGAGCCGAAGCTTGTGTTTCTTCCCAGTAATTAATTTCCCAGGAATTCATGGAAACTTGCAGGAAATAGATTCGGGGTTCCTGTCTTTTCCCTGTTTGTCTGGTTTTTTGGGGTTTGGGCTTGGAAAATTTGGGCTCGAACTATCTCTAGTGGCAAGTGTAGATGTGCTTTCGCTTCTGCAGTGTGTCCTGCGCACATATTTTCTCCACACAAAGGCAAGACTCATCAACTTGTATTTCTTGGCCTTCAAAGCCATCCAACAACCAAGTTGATGAAATAAAAAATGAGTGCAATGGTAAAAGCTGGGCTTCATTCAGAATTACGTGATGATTGGATGGAAAATGTGGCCGGCATTCCAAAAAAATATCCATTTTCTCCAGGTATGGGTTGCAAGGTATTTCACATATCAGGAACTACAGTAATAGGCATCCATTACTATCCTTGACCTGCAGTATGTTGTGGAATGTTGGTGGAGGGCCTCACATTTTCACCTTTATTCGCTTTTAAATTAGTTTTCTCTGCAACCGCTTGAACAATTGACACTAAACTTTCAACACAGGAGCACCGACCCATGGAGAAATTATTAAACAAACTTACAAGATGATTGGATGGAAAATGCAGCCAGTGTTCCAAAAAAAACGTTTTCTCCAGGCATTGCAGATTGCAGGATGTTTCACATACCAGAATTATATTTTTTTGTCAGAATATATCACACTTTGCAATTTTTTCATTGATGAAATTCATCATCTAAAACCATAGATTAGTCGATTCTGAGTATAAGTCGAGGCCTGAACTTTCGGGAAAAAAATATCCACTTATACACTGAAAAATATGGTAAATATTGGATTATATTTGTTGTTATGGTAAATATTGTTAACTGCTATTGGTATTGGGAGCCTTGGTGGTGCGCGTTTGTTTTCGCTGTTGCTGATGACTCACCAACAAGTGATGAAACCGGTCTGGCGGCTGAGGGGTTGTGTTGCATCGGGATTCTCATGTACGTGCTACTTGTGAATGAATGTCTGCAGCTGTAGAGGAACCCATGTAGGGTTTTAAGCTGCAAAGGGCTTACCTTGTATAGCTTTTCTTGGTTGCTTTATGGAGCTTTCTTTCAGCGGAAGAACATGGTCATAGAAGAGTGATCACAGGTGAAGGACCAAGGCACATGGACATGTGTCCGATCCCTGCACAACTTTACAAGCAATAATGGCACATAAAAACATGACTTACCTCTAGAGAGTCACTGGAGTCCTTGTAAGAGTAACATTGGCTGGTTAACCTCCAGTTAGTATTGGTTGGCAGTCATGAGGTTTTGCAACACAGCTCTGGGATGGGTTGTCAAACTTGGCCCACCTCCCATGTGGCATTTATATGTAGTGACACAATGGAGAATTAACTCCTGATGAAAGTCAGCGGATGCACAGAATTCTTGTTGCTGACTGAAACGTCGAGTCTCTCGATTTACAGAGGTTGGAGAACTTATTATGGATCATATACAGGTAAGGAACAAAAAATAAATGGAAAGACCAATCTAAAATCACTTCATTGGGTGTAGGGCGACCACATTCAGCCAGAATGGCCTGTAAACACCATGGCATGGAGTCCACCAGCGTCTGGAATTCTGCAGGAGGTGCTGATCCAGAGGTTTAGGCTAGCAGGGTGCAGAAATTAAAATTGCTCAGAATATATATATATATATATATATATATATATATATATATATATATATATATATATATCTTTATCTTCTTCTTTCGGCTGCTCCCGTTAGGGGTCGCCACAGCGGATCATCCGTATGATCCGCATAGTGATTTGGCACATGTTTTACGCCAGATGCCCTTCCTGACGCAACCCTGGTCGCCTCTTACGACACAGGGATATGGTACACCTATTTTAACTGGGGTATACACTGGCCCAGTACACTGGTACTCATTTTGCCGACCTCGGAAGGATGACAGGCTGAGTCAACCCCCTGGTGTATTAATTCAGTGGCCCAACAGGGCTTGAACTCAGGACCTTTTGGATCCCAAGCTGCTGCCCTAACCACTGTGCCAACACCAGGCTATATATATATATATATATATATATATATATATATATATATATATATATATATATATATATATATATATATATATATATATATACATACATATATATATATATACATATACATTTAGTTGTCCAAAATGAGGTGCAACTTTTCAAACAGCTGTCGTAATGTTATCCTCTTTTATATTTTCAGCTCGTCTAAAGATCAAGGTTTAAAGTTTTGGCCATAAAAGTTCCAAGGATGTCCAAAAAATTTGGGGTGATGTAGAAAGCTGAAATTTTGAGAAAGAAGCAGGACAAACAGTGACAGTTAACACAGATAGATATGTGGACATGCTGCAGAGAAGATTCCTTCTGACATTGATCAGGAAGCAAGACATCACGATTAATTCAATCATCTTCCACCAAGAAGGTGCACCACTGCACATGCGTAATTATGCTTTGGAATTTTTGAGACGACATTTCCATTGTAGTCCATTCATTTTTCGATGGATGGACAACTCAGAACCTCCCTACTCCCCGGATCTGTCTCCTCCCGACTTCTTCCCCTGGAGTCCCTCAAAGCCAAAGACTATGAAAACAACCCACACACACTGTGGGAGTTGAAAAATAACATCAGATGGAAAAAATCAGACTTGCACCAGCTCCAGTTCTCAACCGAGTCATCAACAACTTTGGTGTCCGTATGGCATATGTCATCCAGAGGCACGGTGCTTGGATTGAGTGCTTCATCAACGACTGATGGTATCACTCGCTAATGTTGAAGCATTTTTTTGCCAAAACAAACAAAAATGTAACTGATCCTGTGTATTATGAGACAAAGCCAAACAAAATTGACTAATAATAAAAATATTGCAGTTAAATCGAAAGTTGCACATCATTTTGGACTTACTGACTGACTGACTCACTGACTGAAATTAAAGATTGGTACCTTCTGGGTGATGTAGAAAGCTGAAATTTTGAGAGCTGATGGACATTGAAGCCAGTACACCAGGAAAAATCACAGAATTGTCAGACAATATCCATAAATGAAAATATAAATAAATGAAAAAAAAATGAAAATAAATAATTGAAAAACAAATGCAGGTAAGCGACACAAGACAATGGGGAAACACATTTCGTATGCTTACACAATGTGTAAGCGCACCCCGCTGGTGTATGTATGTATATATATATATATATATATATATATATATATATATATATATATATATATATATATATATATATATATATATATATATATAGTGTCCCAAAAAATATACAACTTTTAAAATGCTTCGTTTGATCCTAAAAAAGCAGTAATTTTGTCACTAATGCTTAATTTCTTGTTGCAGAGACCCAGAAGTTTATTTTGATACCAAGCAAGTGTCAGAAAAATGCCAAGACTGACCGTACAACAACGGACGAAAATTGTTGAACTTTGGCACCAGACGAAAAGTGTCATACAGGTGCAACGTCTTTACTCGAGACATTTCGGTATCCACTTGCGCCATGCACCAAACTTTCGGACAATAAAGTGCACCATCGCAAAGTTTACCAATGTGAGAACCATCCGTGACCTTCACAAGGGTCACAGTGGTCGGAAGAGGACAGGTCGTAGTGAAGAAAATGTGGAAATGGTGAGACAGGCGGTCGTTCAGAGTCCAAAAATATCGATTCGACAACTTTCTGCCAAGACAAACATTCATAAGAGCACCGTTCAGAGGATCCTTCGCCAAGACATTCATGCCTTTCCATACAAAATTCAAAGAGAAATGGTGCTTAATGATCAACAGAAACGCAAACGACTAGACGTTGCAAATTGGTTCTCAGGAAAGTTGGAGTAAGATGCAGACTTCCTCAAAAAACTTCACATGAGGGACGAATGCCATGCTCACTTGTCCGGGGAGGTAAACAAGCAAAACTTTCGGTACTGGGGAACTGAAAATCCTGGTAATGCATCAACTGAACTGGTGCCTCGATCTGTTCTCAAAGTCACCATGTGGGTGGCGGTTGATTGGTATGGGATAATTGGTCCATACTTCTTTGAAGATGACCAGGGACGCACTTGCACGGTAAACCAGAGGAACTATCGTGAAATGATTCAGGAATTCTATCTGCCTGAGCTACGTACTCAGGCCCGTAGGAGAAACAACCTGATCCAGATGAGAACCCAGTAGATCCAGCAGGATGGGGCACCACCCCATACAGCCAGGGAAACAAGGCGTTTTCTCAACCAACATTTTGAGGGCCGCTTTATCTCCCTCTAAGAAGACGTTGAGTTGCCACCGTATTCCCCTGACCTTACTCCTCCAGACTTCTTCTTGTGGGGGTATCTCAAGGACAGGATCTATGGAAACACTTGGCCTCAGACTCTTGATCAGCTGAAGGAAAACATCCACCGAGAAATCCAGAACATTCCTCAGGAAGCGTTTCCCAAAGTGATGGAGAACATGACAACACGTTTGCAGGCAGTGATCGGACAACGTAGAGCCTACGTCGAACATGTGGTCTAAAAGAAAACGACGATTCTATTCCAAAATTTAAATTTTGGTGGAAATTTTGACATTGGTGCAATAAACTTCAACCTTTCAGCTTTCTATCCAGCCATATATCATTTTTAAAATATATGTTATGACCATCCTCTTTGCAGATGAAAAGTTGTATATTTTTTGGGACACCCCCGATACGCACACACACACACACACACATATATATATATATATATATTATATATATATATATATATATATATATATATATATATATATATATATGTATATATGCATGTATATACAAATCTATATATGTATATATATATATATATATATATATATATATATATATATATGTATATATTATATGCATATATGAGGCCCCGCGAGGAGGAGTGATGTAAGGGACACATCGGCTATTTTGGAGTTAATGCCATATAGCACTATTTTAACCCTTACCCTATCATCCGAGCCTATCATCATCATATCATTAAAAAATGTCGCTTACATCACTCCTCCTCGCGGGGCCTCATATACGTTGTTGCGGTTGTGAGGGTAGATGGAGGAATTTCATAGGAAAGATAGGATTGTATAGAGTGGCTTGGTCCGTGGATCAGTGTGACCACTCCTCATTTTCATAAATGCCAAGGTGAGCTAATGAAAAAAGCTAAGAATTCACAAGGTTTCGGAAAAGTGATGATAATAGATAACCTATACGCCAAGAAATCCTATAGAAAACCAAGACGCCAAGGTGAACAACGAATAGTCAAGATCTTGTGAAAAATCCACGGAGTGGTCACACTGCTGTGGATGTAAAGGAGACATCTCGATATAAATTAAGTGGGGAAACTGTGAGCTTACGTGTTAATTGTCACTGCATGGGGGGTGGTGCTGTGTTAATTAGATCAGGATTAAGGCCAATTTCCCCCAGTATGTAATTGCCCCCTGTGACCTTTTCATACATTTTTGCATTTCAAGCCCGGCACTAGGGAGGTGTTGGCTTAATGGAGAGGGTGGTGGGCTTTGGATCCTCGGGTCCTGAGTTCAAATCCCGCTCAGCTGTTGAATTAATACCAGGTGGGGTTAACTCGGCCTGTTATCCTTCCGAGGTCGGCAAAATGAGTGACAGCATGCTGGTATACTGTATCGGAGTGGCGACCAGTCCAGGATTGTGCCCAATACCAAGGAGACTGCTGAGGCAGCACCAATGCTCTGCCCAGAGTATGGTCCCAATGGATGGATGGACAAGGAAGGGATCACGTCCTTAAAACAACAACTGAGCTGCATGTCCAAGCATGCAGAAAGCCCCGCCTCCAGGGGTGACGGTTGGAGAAGCCAGGTCCCCAGAGTGGATGATTAATTGGCATGATGTCAGAGAGCCAGTGGAAGGAAAGTGAGGTTCAGAGTGGGAGAACAAAGAGGACATAGTTGTGAGGGAACACAGTTGTGAGAGGACACAGTTGTGGGAGGATACAAACGAGTAAGGGGGTCTCTCTGGCTGGCTACATCTGGACATGATGAAATACAGCAACACAATTCTCATGTCATGCTGTGAATTTGCCCATGTGCTGGGTAAGACACAAGCCATTCCTGTTCGGCTGATTCATGACATGTGTACGTGTCTGAGGAGGGAAGAAGGGCATGCACATCACGTTGTGGCCTCATCACGGGGCCTCAGAGATCTTCTCGT
Organism: Eptatretus burgeri; assembly: GCF_056783735.1. Lineage (NCBI taxonomy): Eukaryota > Metazoa > Chordata > Myxini > Myxiniformes > Myxinidae > Eptatretus > Eptatretus burgeri. The sequence continues at coordinate 49,369,150 of NC_140974.1, forward strand.
CGTGTGGTCAAGGAGGAAGGTGGACGATCGTTGTGAGCGGGCCTGGTGTAAGTGAGGAACATTCGGCATATTCGTTCATGAGAAGAAGCTGCACGCCAGTTGGTGAGCCCTGGCATTGATTACCACCTCACAAATTTCCTCACATACGTTTCCTTCCCAGAGAATGGCTCGGAACCACTTTCGGCGTATCTTTCCATGCAGGAGGATGTGGCTTCACAATTCAATAAAGATCATCTCTGGCCAAAGCTAAGTGCCAGAATAAAGGAAGGATTTTCTTTTATTCTATTTTCCCCTTGTCTGTATTAAAGTCCACGTGTCGAGGCGCCTCCACTTTAGGCTTTAGTTTGCCTCACGTTTTATGATTACACTTTGAATTATTACCATTGCAAACATTTTATATATTTCATTAAACCCCCATGTTTATTTTAAGTCGCTTGTGTTATCTCTTTGTCGTGGGTTCAAGATAAACCCCAATGTGCTTCCGTCCGTACCACCACCCTTTTTTTCCCGCATTCACCATAATCTCCGAGAAACTCGGCTGTTCGGCTGTCCAAGAAAAACCGCTCAATGATCTCACCTGGTCGATGTTAACCGCCCATCTATGACAATTTGGTTGGGGGAATTAATGTAACCACTCAGGGTGCGACTACACACATTTTTATATATATATATATATATATATATATATATATATATATATATATATATATATATCTTCTTCTTCTTCTTTTGGCTGCTCCCCTTAGGGGTCGCCATAGCGGATCATCCGTTATGATCGGCATAATGATTTGGCACAGGTTTTACACCGGATGCCCTTCCTGACCCTTCCTGACGCAACCCTGGTCACCTCTTACGACACAGGGATATGGTACACCTATTCCAACCGGGGCATACACCGGTACTCACTTCACCGACCTCGGAAGGATGACAGGCTGAGTCAACCTCCTGGTGTGTATTAATTCAAGCGGCCAACGGGGCTTGAACTCAGGACCTTTTGGATCCCAAGCAGCTACCCTAACCACTACGCCAACACCAGGCTAGATATTTAAATATATATATATATATATATATATATATATATATATATATATATATGTATGTATGTATATATATATTTATATATATATATATATATATATATATACATATGTATGTATGTATATATATATATATATATATATATATATATATATATATATATATATATATATATATATATGTATATATATATATATATGTATGTATGTGTATATATATATATATATATATATATATATATATATATATATATATATATATATATATATATATATATATACATAGATATACATACATATATGTATGTATATATATATATATATACATATATATATATATATATATATATATATATATATATATATATATATAAAAATATAAATGTATATATATGTATGTATATATATATATATATATATATATATGTATATATATATATATATATATATATATATATATATATATATATATATATATATTTATGACTGTTACCCTTTGCAAAGAAATAAAAGTGTGAGTAATCATTCCTTCACTTTACTTGTGTCCTTATTCAAGGTATGGTATGAAACAAACATTGTGCAACACAAGTGGCTTTGAACAAACAACATTCGTGAGTGGCAGAAAATTGCAGCAAAATAAAAGACAGCTGGCCCTTGAATACAGATGATGTTTTCACTCCAAAAGTCTCTTTACGTGTGTGATTTATCGTGTTGTCAATCATGGATACAGAAATGCAATCAAGTGTATACTTAATGGTTGTTATACAAACTTCAAAACTCATATTTTGGACTTTTGTACAGAATACAAAATTCAAACCATAACAGTCCATGGTTGTTATACAAAGCGATACATGTCGTGATGTGCAATTGTGGGACTGTGATCTTTCTTTAAGGATGATCATGATGAGGATGATCATGATGAGGATGATGATGATGATGATGATGATGATGATGATGATGATGATGATATGTGACCACAGGCAGCAAGAGATGGGGAAATGCAAGGAAAACAATCGCTTTCAAACAGCCTTCAACTCACTTGGCCCATGTTATGCTCGTAAGCACAAACGTCCAAAAAAAAACCTTTCGGGACCATTTTCACAATGTGTTTATCTCCTTTCCATTTGTGGCAATGATTGTCAATGCAGTGACTCGCCATATAACTTATTTTCTGCAGAACAAAAGGAAGAAACCCATTTTTTTGTTTGTTTATTTGTTTTTATGTTTTGCATACTCAGCACCAAATGATAAAACTGCTTCTTGGAAGAAACTGTTCCTTTAAACTTGTCCATACAAACTCCCACAAGGGTTCACCATCTCGGCTGTATTTATTTATTTTGCAAAGAAAATAAGAAAAGAAACAGCCACACACACAAACAAACATACATACATACATACATACATACATACACACAGGCAAACACACAATACAAACACACAAACAAACATACATACACATACACACAAACATACACATACACACACAGGCAAACACACACATACACACGGTGCTATGAACTATACATTCTGATCAGAACTTCGGAAAATAATACTGAAGCAATAACAGGTTTCTTCATGATAAAATACAAGGGTTATTCGGGATATGAGAGGCATGGAGGACATGAAGGGATTGGTGGGGAGGGGGGATTGTTTGAGCTTGTTTGGCCCATCAATACCTTCCCCTGTATTGACTGAGCCCATGACGTTTTGGGAAAGATTCCACTCTCCATAGGCTTGCTCACTGCATGAATATACTTTACCTGTGTTCTACATTCAACGTAAAAGTCTCTCCATTGTGTACACACTCAATGTCCACTAGCAAACCTGGAACCGTGGCGCTTTGCTGGCAAACAGCAGGATAATGCAAAGGGTTTGATTCTATTCGGCACTGAAGCAATATGCTAAATCCTGCTTCGAGGATGCATCTCTTTTGACCCCAAAAAGTCTTCCTTTTAAATAATCGATCAAGTGGTTGCTGAAAACAGATAGCAGTTTCAGTACTTTTGAACTTTTCCTTAGACCTTTCTCTTGGCATGCTTAGTCTATCAATCTGGTATTGATATTTCTTTTCGTTTGTTCTTACATCTGAAATGAATTTCTGTCATCACCAGATGTTTGGACAATCTCACAGTGACACATGTGTGCCCACAGAACACCATTTCTCCACCACGAGAAAACATAGATTCCAGGCCTGTACAGCTCAGGTGGATGACACAAAATGTCTGTTTGAAATGGAGTTCAAATGGTCTTCCCCACTCATTGCAAACATTCGTAATCTCTTCCTGCAGTGGATTTTGCAGATGAAGCAAATGAAGGACGGAAATGGTGTTTGGAGGTTCACCTTTGAACCTCAAGCCTGACAAGCAAGTCACCGCTCACAAAGCATCGTGAATGTTTTCAGTGAGCCAGATGACAATGCCGCATCAAAATTGCTTTGATGGAGTCCCATGCAGCATAAATCATCTTCACGATTGATGTGCCATGACATTTGTGAGTGCCAGGAAGGCAGCGGTCTCCAACACAAGGTACCACCAACATCCCGCGGCCAGCGACGGTGCAGGCGCCGCACCGCTGCAGCCACCTGATAAGGTCTCGCAGCGCGTCTTCTCGCACCGAGCACCGCTGTAGCCGGGTGGGCAGATGCAGCGCTTGTGGTTGTGACAAATCCCGCCGTTGTGACAGCGAAGGAACTGACGATCACAGGTGTTGGCTATGGCAGAAAGGAAAGAAAGATGAGAGAAAAAGAGGGAACAAAAGAGGCCATTACACAAAAAACAAAACACGCGAGAAAAAACATCCCAATTAAGATGTGCTCACAAGGCTTAATGTTATGTGTTGGGTTTAGTGTGATTATGCATGTTTCATGTCCTGGCCTAATTCCATCACTTAGTCTGTTTTACTCATCACAGTCCAAAAATTACTCACTGCCGAGAATGATTCATAGTGCGTGAAGGACGGCTGTCTGTGTCAGTGCTGACATTTGAGTCTCAGGATTCAAAACCCCACTGAACCAACAATTTAGATCAACTGCAGTTCTAGCTTTGTGCACATAGTAGAACAGCATGTCAGAGCATTGTGATGTAACGGAAGGGGAAGAGGAGGTTGGGGGGGGGGGTAGATGAGTATAAAATACAAGTGCTACCTCTCTAAATGGGTCGAGCTCAGAGAAAGATGACTGAATAACCATTTGGGTCCATATAACTTATCTTTTCGGAATTGTTACCCATATGGAGTATCGATGAATAAAAAAATAAAAACATCATGTGCACAAATACAATTCCGGGATTTTGTGGGAGAAGGGAGGAGGGTGGGAGAATGGGATTTCTTATGCATTTGCACAAATGCAGTGATGTTATGATATAATTATCTCCCGTCAAGCACGAGAATGAGGAGTTTGGAAGAAAGTGAAATGATCGCACGTATCGTTCTGTCTCTTATTGGTGCAACGGATGCATGTTTCATTGTTGTGCAAGACAGAAAATGTCCCAACCAAGGTCATGGAGTTTATGGAGCATAGATGGCAAGCTTTTTGAGCCTGTACGTTGCTGGGACCATTACGGCACTAAAGGGAGTTAGCTCAGCAAGCATGCATTGCTTCAGCAATGGAAGAGTACACTATGTTAATAGGAAGGATATTGGCTGCGGCCCACAAACTAACTTTACCACTGGCCATGGAATATCCGAAACCACTTAGGCTCCACCACGCACTAAGCTTTATCTCTCTTGATAACACATCCATCTTGAGTTGCCTCTCCAAGGTGCACCTTGGGCATTCCCTTGCCTTTGCCCTCTCCCCTCAACTTGAATTAACAAAGGCTGACACTGCGGTAAACAACAGTATGCATGGCATGCATAGCCAAGGACTCTTATTGACCATTGCTTACGTTGGCATCCACGGTGCCAATGGTATCCAGGAAGGCAGCTGTCACACTTGGGACCACGTGTTCCCTCTTTGCACTCGCACTGCCCGGTTGAGTCGCAACGATCATGTGTTGCCCCAAATGCATTGCAGTTACATTCTGCAATGAAAGAATGGGAAATTACTATTGGTTCATGCAGTGTGTGTGTGTATGTGTATGTGTATGTGTATGTGTATGTGTATGTGTATGTGTATGTGTATGTGTATGTGTATGTGTGTGTGTGTGTGTGTGTGTGTGTGTGTGTGTGTGTGTGTGTGTGTGTGTGTGTGTGTGTGTGTGTGTGTGTGTGTGTGTGTGTTGAGAGCCGACAGTCCAGGTGAAACGGAAGATTTGTATATGGCTCAGAGTGCTGGATCCTGCTCAGGAAACATAGGAAGAGACTTGATGCATTCCATAACAGGTGTGTGAGAATCGTTCTTGGCAATTCCAGCATGCAGCAGTGGGTACAGAGGATCACATCATGGGAAATCAGACAATACTGGATGACCCTGCAATTGCCACTCAGAAAATGATGGCACGTTGTCTTGTATAGTTCAGTCACCTTGCACAGATGCCCAAAGATCACATCTGGCAGAAGTGCCTCTTTGGATGGGGGTCACGGAAGAGATGGAGAGATGTCATCAAATCGGACCTGCAGAACATCAAGGATGCTGAAGGCAAGTGGTCTGAACTTGTCAGCGCCTCTACATAGGAGAGGTGTAACACGTACCAAGAAGGACCAGAGGAGGTATTCACAAGCAGATAACTGATACAATCAGCACCAGCACAGGTCATCTGTGATTAATGTGGAAGAGCAATTCGAGGAGAAGGTGATAGAAAGAGGCATAATTGGACAGCAGAATGGGAGAAACCTGTCAGAGAGCAGCATGGAGCAGTTATGTGTGAAGTCTGCCACAGATGAACAGATGGTTCTGCAGCAGAAGTGTTCTTGCCATGCATAGATGTAGCCAAGAACAAAGCAGTGAATAGGAACTTGGATTTTTTTTAATCTTGCCTTTTCGAGGGGTTGTTTCACCGTTGATGGCAGATAAAAAGGAAGTATGAATATTACATTTAAAATCAAACTTCTGGCTTTACTTTGTGCAACAACTGCTAAAAAATCTGTGAAACAACTGCTATAACTGTCAACTGCTACATTGCTACTGACAGTATCATTCAGTCGAAACAGGCTTTTGTAAGATGTTTTTTGGAAATGGTGCAATGTGATATATATATATATATATATATATATATATATATATATATATATATATATATATATATATATATATATATATATATATATATATATATATATATATATATATATATATATATATATATATATATATATATATACACGACATAATGGTGACCGAATCTTTTCGTGCTGCACTCACTCTTCAGGGTAAAAAATCGCAGCAAAAAAATTTCGCAGCTTCAGGGTAAAAAAAAAATTTTTGCTGCGATTTTTTACCCTGAAGAAAGCAGCACGAAGAGCTTCGGTCACTATTATGTCATGTTTGTTTGTATCCATATTAAAGTTCGGAAGTACCAAACATCTGCTCGTATATATATATATATATATATATATATATATATATATATATATATATATATATATATATATATATATATATATATATATATATATATATTGTTGTGGGCTGGAGGACCGGTGGCGAGAATGACCGCTAGGTGGGGGAGGTTATGTCGTCTCCCACCAGACTCCCCGGAATTGTCGGTCGTCGCTCCGGATAACTCTGGGAGGCGGTGGGTCGCTTAACCGACTGTGGATGCCAATACCTTCACGGCGTAGCGT
>NC_140974.1:49380907-49385907 GCF_056783735.1 Eptatretus burgeri
TACAGTACTGACAATAATTAATTTGTCATTGTATCTGTATGTGCTCCGTCATTCTTCTGAGTCAGTGTTTCCACATAGGATAGCGGGCGAGGGAGCAAGGGCAGAGGGGAAGGGACGGAGAGAAGTGCGAGAAATTTATCAGGGATAAAGTAACTTTCGGGCTACCCTGTATGTAAATGTGTGTATATATATATATATATATATATATATATATATATATATATATATATATATATATATATATATATATATATATATATATACACTACAGGTCAAGAGTTTTAGAACACTGCCATTTTTCCAGTTTTTACTGAAATTTAAGCGGTTTAACGTTTCAATGTACTCTGAAATTAAAGCATAGAACAAATAAACAATTGCAGATAAAAAAGAAATCATGGAATCGTTTTGTTGAACAAAATTTAATCTAAAATTTTGACTCATCAAAGTGGCCACATTTTGCAGATATAACAGCCGAACATACTCATAGCATTCTTTCCACAATGGAAATCAAATATTGTTTAGAAAGTTCTTATCAACACTGTTGCAGAGTTCCCACAAATGTGTTGCACTTGTAGGTTGCTTTGCTTTCACCCTTCTGTCCAGTTCATCCCAAACCAGCTCGATGGGGTTTAAGTCTGGAAACTGTGCTGGCCATTCCATGATTCGAAGCCTACCGTCTTGTTCTTTTCATCGAAGCTAGGTCTGACATAGCCTGGGGGTATATTTTGGGTCGTTATCTTGCTGTAGGATTAACCCCTGACAACTAAGCATAGACAAGAGGGTATTGCATGGCGCTGCAAAATGCTGTGGTAGCCCTTTTGGTTCAGGGTGTCAGTCACTCTGTGCAAGTCACCAACTCTGGATCCAGCAAAAGAGCCCCAGGTAATCACACTTCCTCCTCCATGTTTGACAGTTGGTGTCACACACTGAGGAATCGTCCTTTTGCCTACTCGACGGCATACAAAAACCCTGCGTGATGAACCGAAGATTTCAAATTTTGATTCATCGGTCCATCAGACCTTCTTCCAGTTTTCAGTAGTCCACTGGCGGTGCTTCATGGCCCAGGCAAGCCTCTTTTTCTTATTTTGCCATCTTAGCAATGGCTTTCTTACTGCCACTCGACCTGTCAAACCTGCAGCTCGAAGTCTTCTCTTCACAGTTGAAACTGAGACTTCCTTACTTCGACCAGTGTTAAGCTGTGCTTGAAGCTGCTGTCCTGTGAGCCACCTATCATGCAAGCTGTTGACTCTCAGAAACTTGTCTTCTGATTGTGTTGTGGTTTTGGGTTTGCCAGACCTCTTCCTGTCAGAGTTTCCTCCAGTTTCCAAGTGCCTTTTGATGGTGCAGAAAACTGTACTCACTGACACCTTGGCTTCTTTGCAATTTCTCTAAAGGAACGACCTACACTTTTAAGGGTTACAAGACGACCCGTGAACCCGCTGGGTTCCCGTTGTGACAGCCGTTGATAAAAAATTATTTAAATAAAAAAAAAGATAGCTCCAGCGAACTATACTGCTGAGATTGTTTGCATTTATCGAGTAATCCCAAAGAGTACTTAACTGAATTGGGAATTGATTTTTTAATTTTTTTTTTGTTGCCCGATTTGAACGAAACTTGATACTGCACACCATCGGAGAATGCTGAGTAAGATGGCTCTAAAAGTTTTGCACTATGTTCTACCGTTTTGGCTGTATTTTGGGAACATATATACATACATACATATATATACAAGATGAGAGTTTTGCTAATATATAGATAATGGTCTGTCTGTCTCCCTTTGTTAATTGTCTTTTTCTTGCCAGTATGATAGCAATATACTACTTCCTGCAGTGCAATATTGTCCAAATAATGCTTCAGAGGGTGTCGCAACACAGTCTGTTCCAACACTGCTTTTACACAGACAGAGGGTTTGTAACTATTCAGCAAAGGTTGGGACACTTGTAGAAATTGTTTGCATCAACTTTCAAGGCTTAATTTACTTCCATCGCTGCAGAACAGCTGCAGTTACTAACCCATGACATGTTCCCTGAAAAGGGTGTTTTTTTAACAACTCTGAAATTTACATTATTTTTCAGTTTTTGTTAACCTCTGGCAGTTTACCCCTTAGCTTTGTTCCATTTCAGGTTATTCACTGGAATTGAATTGCTTAAATTTCAGTAAAAACTGAAAAAATGGGCGTGTTCTATAAGTTTTTATCGGTAGTATATATATATATATATATATATATATATATATATATATATATATATATATATATATATATATATATATATATACATATATGTAATTAGCACCTCCCACACTCCTCTCGCTGAAGCTGCTGCAGAAAGCAACCCATGAAGGCCTCCACAAGGTAAGTGCATTGCTGTTTCAAACCCTTCCAAGAGTTTCTCCACAGCTATAAAGGTGTTCACACATCGTACACGCATGAGAATCCCAATGCTACAAACCTCCTCAGCTGCCGGACCGGTTTTATTGCTTATTGGTGAATCTTCAATGATATGGCAGAGAGCAATGCATACCAATGAGGCTCCCAAGCATGTACCATGTGCAAACGTCAAAAGCAGTTCAGCTATAAATACAGAAAGACCCACCCACATCTCTCACCTGTGAATGGAGGGAATAGCCAATCAGCTCTCTTTCATCAAATACGCCCAGGTGGCTCGGATAATATAAATAATTAACACCGCCGACACTCCTCTCACCGAAGCTGCGGCATAAAGCAACCCAAGAAGGCCTACGCAAGGTAAGCACTTTTGTTGTTTCAAAACCTTCCCAGAGTTCCTTCACAGTTATAAAGACGTTCACACATCGTACAAAAGAGAATTCCAATGCTATACACCCCCTCAGCTCCCGGACCGGTTTCATCACCGATTGGCAAATCGTCAGCGACCGCACAGACAGCAATGCATACCAATGAGGCTCCCACGTGCAAACGTCAAAAGCAGTCAATATTTAAATAATAAAGACCCACCCACATCTCTCACCTATGAATGGAACGACTAGCCAATCAGCTGTCACCGAATCAACTAAACCCAGGTGTCTAGGAGTATATAAATAATTAACACCACCCACACTCCAGCCGAAGCTGCTGCATAAAGCAACCAAAAGGCCTACACAAGATAAACTATATTTATCCTGTGAAGCTACAATACAGTACATACAGCACCGTATGTTTAAAGTGCACAAGGTGTGACATCCGGCAAAACTATGTTTATGACCAGGAAGGAGCTGATGTTCGCGGCTCATGGAAGATATGATTCTCACGTACACACAGTATTGTATGTTTTCATATACATACTGTATTTCATATACATACTTGTACTGTATGTACATCCAGCTGCTTTGTGCGTGGCTTGTGAAAGATATGTTTTAGAACTCTTATGCTCACGGCTCGTGAAAAAAAAAAACAACGCCACAAAAAACGTGAATACGTGGGGCAATTTCCTGTGAATGTGGGAGCATGTCGCAAATTATAAACTGCGAATACACGGAACCCACAAATGTTGGAACCGCAAATGTTGGGGTCTGGGTGTATATATAATCTCAGATATATTTCTAGTCTTCATCTACATTTGGGGTATGTATTATCAGGCCCAGAAGACATCAATCATGATAACTCCTGATAACTCAGTAGCTCAGTGGTAGTGATCTTGTCTTGTTGTGAAAGGACTTGAATGTATGTGTGTACTGTATGTATCTAAATAATACTGTATTATACTTAATGACATAATTCCAAAAAGAGTTCACAACTTTTAGAACTGTAATGCAAATTAAGGGTCATATGCCACATATTTATTATATACCCACAAAAAAGAGGGGGCTGGGGTCTAAGATTAGAAAATTAAAGCTGTGAAAAAGAAAAAAATGAGATAAGAGGGGAGAGATATCTCAGAGAATAGCGGAGAAAAGGGATATAAGATCAGAATGAAAGAGAATAAAGGAGAGGGAAGATTGAAGAGCATTTGTAAAGTGTCCAGGAAAAAAGGGGAGAAGGAGGAAGAGGGTCAAATACTCCATCATATTTGTACACGTAACAAAAAACAACTAGCTGGCCCTTTTCAGTATTGTGTCTTCCTTCTGACGACAATGTCACCCGTTGAATTCAGGAAGCATTTTTAGCAGAATGCAAAATTACTTCACAAAACAGGACAAGAATAAATACAGTGGCCTTTACCATATAATATATCATGATAGATACAGGCACCCATCACTCTATGATATGAAGAGAGTTATAATAATGACCAATTACTGAATACGAAAGACTATCTGCAAAAATAAAACTACTGGATTTAAAATGTAGCTTATCCGTTATAAACCTGTAAGCCTTTCACTTATTTTTTCACAGGCTCCTGGGGGGGACAATACATTACACATTCGGTGGTCGGTAGATCGATCGATCTCTGTCTGTCTGTCTGTCTCTCTGTCTCTCAATCTCTCTATCTCTGTGTCTCTCTGTCTCTCTCCACACACACACACACACACACACACACACACACACACACACACACACACACACACACACACACACACACACACACACACACACACACACACACACACACACACACACACCTATAGAATGAAAAAGAAGGTAAAAAGCAGTGATCACTCACCGATGCAGACGGCAGGATGGTTTAGCGGTGCCGACGAGTTGCGGTAGAATCCCTGCCGACAAATGTGGCAATGTTCTCCATCCGTGTTGTGCTTGCAGCTTACACAAGTCAGCAGGTTCAGGACTTCAATTTTACTGCAGCGATCCGAATGTCCATTGCAGTAACAATCTATGGATACAACTAAGGGTTAAGTGGAAATGCAGGAATAAACTGACATGGAGTACAAGTTATGGTATGAAAACAAAAAAAAAGATGATATATATATATAATGTGGAAAAAATTTCATGGTTCAGCTTGAAAAATAATTCTAAATGAGTCCAGGATTATATTTGGCCAATTAATCTGAATACCTGCAGGCGAAACATGCATTTTGTTTGAAATAAG
>NC_140974.1:49393407-49415907 GCF_056783735.1 Eptatretus burgeri
CGACTACCCCCGGGATGTGCTATACGATACACTTTTACATGGAGCGAATTAGAGTGTTCCCCCTACCTAAAAGCTCCTCCCCCCACATATGCTACAGATATAAATAAATAAATCAACAAACAAATATGTAAATATAAAAATTCACTTTTATAGTGTAGATTCATAATAATCCACCCCTACGTTGCTCTGGTTAGTTTCACCTGTTCCCGAGGGATGAGGGGGGCTATTGTAATCAGTCTGTTTCTCAGCGAGTATGGGTGACTGCTTGCAGATCTACGTTAGTATAGACCTTTCATTGTCAAATCTACTGTATTATACATATCCCAGTAAGGATGTGCCTTTTTATTTGCTCAGTGTTGTGGATATTGTCATGGTGAAAGCAATGTGTGAAAGAAATAAATTATTGATAGTTAAAATATCATTCTTTTTGAAGGCATCCACACACCGTCCCCCAACCTTCTCCACTGCCCCTCTCCTCATGCCTGATATGCCAATTAGCAAAATTCTGGCACACCAGAGTTACAGACCCAGTATGGCTACAATAAGACAAGGTAGTCAAAGCCTCGTCACAATCAAAATGTAAAATTTGGAATTTCATCAAGGCCCAATGTTGTGAAAGATCTGGAACCAGATCAAAGGCTCAAGCTTGTGAAAGATACCAAAGATTGTTTAGTGTCCATGTTGTACATGGAATGACCAACTTAATGCCTGTTCAAAGGATGGCATACTCAACACCATTATCATTAGGTTCAATTCCAACGGGAGTCGAACCTACGATCAAAAAAACTCAGAGGCAAGCTCACTACCACTGTACTATCATTACAATGCCCTTGTTAATTGTTATGGAAATAATTAATAGTAAGTGTTTTATGGATTGTGGTAATTCATCCTGCAATGCAATGATTTGCTGCTGCCCAAATTTAAGGATTGTTTTTGTTTCCTGGGTGAATCCACCCATCCACTTTCATCTGCACCGATATACAATTACTGAGCAAGCACTTTGCCTGAGCCCTTCGCTGCTGAGACAGCAAAGTCACTTTGGCATTCTACTCCCTCTCTCTCTCTCCCTCTCTCTCCCCTCTCTCTCCCTCTCTGCCCTTCCCTTAATCTACTTTCCTCTCTCTTTCATCCACTCACCATCATCCCCTCATGACTTCCTGCAATATTCCTCCATTAGACATGTCCTCCAACCCTTCCTTTACCAATGCTTCCATTACCTCCCTCCTACACTTATCAAATCCTCTGCATCCCATCATCTCATTCCCGAGCGGACACCATATCCACGCAATACACAACTCTTGTTCATCATCTTTCTCTTGCCTCTACTTCATCCAGTTTCAACCCCCAGCTTTTAGTCCGACCGAGATCTCTGTTGAATCCCCCTCAACTTCATTCATTCACTGCTCACCTCCTCCTCCTCCGTGGCCCAGACCCTGTCTGTGTGTCACTTCTGCATCCCCCAACCTTCTCTGTGAGCCCTCCAGGGGAGACGAACTTGACCATATTCGTTCGTGGTTAGGAAAAGCAGCAGGAGCTGTGAGAGGATCAATAAATAATATAAATACTGAATGAATCAGCATGAATGAGGTTATGGTGAATAAAGACTTAAATTGCTTTTTAAAAAAATATTTCTACAATGGAATCTTGATGCTCTAACTTCCATAAATGAGCAATGCAGTAATTACAAAGTACAGGACCCCATTACTTACATAGTTAAAGGATAAAGACAGGCCTTTTTCGAATTCTGCTTAACCATCCTCCTTCATCATTTCTCCAATCACAAAACATGGAGGAATAATCTTTCACCCTCTTAACACATTCAGCAAAAAAAAATAAAAAAAGACTCCTGTCTCTTCGAGCAAGTCTCCCTTCCACATTAGGGCTTTTTTCGCTTCGCCCTGCTACTTGCGACAATATGTCAATATCCCAAGAGTAGACCTCTACACCTCTTCCTTTGTGGGAAGAGGAGATAGTGAGGGGTACCTGCTATGAAATTGAAAGGCAGGACTGTTTTTTTAAAATCTGAACCATTTTGTCTTCAGAAATTTTGGAGGAACATGTCCACCAGACTCAACGGCATCAACGTTAGAGCATCCGCTTCGAGTGTTGGAGTGGTTTGAATCTCAGCTGAGCCATACCAAACATTTTCAAAATGCTATGTGCTGCTTCCTTGCTTGACGCTCAGCATATAAAAAGGACAGAGCACAGACAAACAGCTATTGCACAGGCTTTCTTCTTCTTTTTGCGTATGACAGCTCGGCTTCTGGGTAGCTATCATTTTGTTGGGGCGCGACTATGCCACTGATGCTGTGCCCCAATACCAGGACACAGGTACTCATTTCACTGACCTCGGAAGGATGGCAGGCTGAGTCAACCCCACCTGGTGTTAATTTAGTGACTAATGGGGAAGTAGGCTTTGATGGGCCTCCTGCATTGAAGTTAATTGTAAGGGAACTCTAAATGTCAATGTAAACACAGTGTGGACATCAAAAACAATGTAAACACAGTGTTGACATCAAAAACAATGTAAACATGGAGTGTGCAGCAAAAAATAGAAAGAGAATAGAAATTAACCAAAGTAGACGGTAAGAGAATGAGGCCCTTTATTCGAAGTGCCGAGTTCTTGTCAGATGCGTATGTCATGGCAGAGGCGTCGGTTTGACATTAAGATTTATCATCATTATTATGTAGCAACGGCTCCTTCATTTCATTGAAGTACTGAACCGACGTTGAGAACAGACGTTTGGTCACTGGGTGATGGCTCTATCAACATAAAAGAACGCTGATGGCGAGTTCCAATTCATGGAACGAGTGAAAAATTAATGAGTTCACAATTGGATCAGCAGCATCATTGAGAATGTTGCCCTGGGCTTGTGGATTAAAAGAGAAAGGACTTACAGATTTTCCTTTCCCAGGGCAAGGGCATCACTTGAGGCACGGATTAGGTTTTTCCCATATTTTCGATGATGCTTTGAATTCCGATCGATAAAGTGACATAGATTTGGGAGCTGCAACTGATTAGGTAAATTAATTTCATTTTCAATCAATTGGATTTAATTTATGAAAGGCAAAGAGTTTAATATGTAAGAAAAACAATTTTGGGTCTTTTAAAAAGATTTTTAAGTGCTGGAGTCATCTGTTAGAGTGAGGTTAGAGTAAGGTGGGGCAGGATGCCATCCCTTCCACAAACCAAACCCCTTAGCCATTATTATAATGTTCTATATCCCGAATGTCCGTACCTCAAGGCTTTCTGGCTGATATATGTAATATTGGGTAATTTCAACTTCAGATAATCAGTAAACTGAACATAAAGACCTTGCATGATGTGTATATGCATAGGGGGTGGAGGAGGGATGTGGGGTGGGGTGCAGGAGGGGGGTGGAGGAGGGGAAGCCTCTTGCCCCACTTTTCCATCATGAGAATTTTTCTTCCATCTTACTCCAATGTGAAATCTTAAGGTTGAAAGCACAGAGCACTAATCACCTGTTTCATTTACCCTTTGCCATTCCAACATAAACAAACATCTAGTTTGATCTACTTTCTGAGAGATAACGTGCGACTTAAATGTTTATTTCAGTAATGGGTATACATTGAAATTTTATATCGTATAAAAGCATGCATATAACATTATCCCAAATATTACAAATTTAAACAATATTGTGATTTTAATAATTTTCTATATATATAATCTCCACCAGTCGGTCTGTCTGTCCGTTTGGGGAGGAGCTTCCCAGTTCAGGGAGGGGCTTCAAAATCAAATTGTCACCATTTTGTTCGCTCCGTGGAGCCTCTTCTGCAAGGCTGGCACTTTCTTCCACTGTCACGGCTTTATCTTAACTCTCATTCGACATCTCATTTCATTCTTCATGTTTGCTAAGATGGTTTAAGACGCCGTTGTAAAAAACGGGATGAAAATTGGACTAAAATGTGTTTTTAGACAAAAATGCATTTTAGGTGAAATTAAGGCCTGGAATAAGAAGTCCGTTTAGACTCCCTCACAGCTATATCATAACTCGAATTCACTATCTGATTTCATTTTTTTTTTGTAGTCCATAAGATGTAGTCTGATTTCACTCAGTTTCAGCAAAAAGTGAGAAAATTGGACGAATATTGGCGTTTTTAGACAAAAATGCATTCTAGTAGCCATTTTGAATGTATCTGGTCAGATGCGATGTGGGGAGGGGGAGGAGGGAATAGTGGGGGGTGGGGGAGAGGAGAGAGGAGAGGCGAGGAAAGAGGAGAGGAGAGAGAGGAGGAGCAGAGAGGAGAGAGAAGAGGAGAGAGGAGTGAAGAGGAGAGAGAGGGAGAGAGGGAGGAGAGGACAGAGGAGGAGGAGAGGATGGAGGGGGGAGTAGAAGAGGAAGGGTAGGGTTCCCTGCGAGGGAAAACTGAAGTTCGGGATTGAACTGTACTCTAATTATATTTTTTGTAATGTTCCCTGGGTATATAAAAAGAGTTTATTTGAGGCGAGTTAACTAGTTTCCAACGTTTTATTAAACAATACTTTGAAAAACATTGTATGTAATAAATTGAATATGCAGACTAATGATGGAATCCAATATTTATTCATAACGTCTGGTTTTAAATAATTTTTAATTTATGAAGTGAAGTGTATTCAAAGCAATCAAGTTTTAAAATGGATGACGTAAATAAATCAGTCAAGGCAGGTTCTTCCCCCTCTCAAGTCAACAAGTCAATACTCCCAAGTCAATCAAGCCAAGCAGAAGTAAGTCACTCAACATCCTCTCTTGCCCCTCACCCCGACCTCTCTCCTCTCCCCTGTGCAAGATCCTCTCCCCCTCCTCACTTCCACCCTCTCCCCTGTGCAATGTGCTTTATGAGGGGGGAAGAGAAGATGGGGGGGGGGTGATAGTGTGAGGTGGGGAGAGAGTGGGAGGAGGTGTGAAAGAGGGCTAGAGGAGAAGTGCATGGACATGTATTCAAATATTATGCGAAGGAAATTGTGTGGATTACATCATTTCTGGATCTGACTAATTGCCAGGACCAATTTTGTAAAACTCTACATGCAGCATCAGACTCAAGATGTCCAAATGTTACACGTGTCTACGCCTGTGGATTTCCCGCTGGTACCCACGAGTAAACGTATAAAATACACTTGGCAGTTTGTCTGTCCATCACATATCTCGAGATGACCGATTCTCACGAGATTGTGAATGAGATATTGTTTCGTCACAATTTAATTTTAACGGTGTGTGTGTGTGTGTGTGTGTGTGTGTGTGTGTGTGTGTGTGTATGTGTGTGTGTGTGTGTGTGTGTGTGTGTGTGTGTGTGTGTGTGTGTGTGTGTGTGTGTGTCAGTGTCTTCTCCCTAACTCCAAAACCATGAAACCTAACAGCCTGAAACTTTGCAGGCATACAAAGGACACTCCAAGGGAGTGCATGAATGAGAATTGAGTGTTTGAGTAAATTTAAACACCCCTATTGAAGATAATTAATGGACGAATTTAATTATTTCCTTTATTAAGGCGTCATCCTTGGCCAGCTCACTCTCCCTCACAGGGGTCGTAATTCGCCATTTATTTTCACCTACTCAAAAATGCCTTGACAAGGAAAAGACGACAATAGTTTCTTTATGATAAAGCACTCAATTTTTTTTTTACTTTCCTTGTTCATATTATCGAATGCCTGTCCATCATACCTACAAATTGCTGTATGCATCGCTATTGTAAGTGCCATAGTTTTCAAATTAGGAGCTTGGAGTAATTTCATGGATTATAAATAGATGATGTGATTTTCCACGACTGACTCTCCATGTGGACTCTCCAGGGTTAGGAAGGCAAAATAAATTAGAGGATTAGAATGAATTCAAGAGAGAATTGAAAAATGTTTTCAGGGACTACAAAATACAAAACAATGAATCCCCGCACCACGGAAGGATAGCCGAGAGGTACGCATGCATGCTCACTCTCCACTGTCTAGCTTGGGTTAGAATCTCAACCCAGCTAAAAACTGTCATCCTGGTGTTACACAAGCAGGGTGATCCCTTCATGTGTGTGTGCCATCTCTCATATGGATGTTAAACTCCTTCTCACCCCTCTCCCTCCCTCGCTCTCTCTCCCACCCCTCTCCCTCCCTCGCTCTCTCTCCCACCGCTCTCACCCCTCTCTCTCCCACCCCTCTCCCTCCCTCGCTTTCTCTCCCACCGCTCTCTCTCTCTCTCTCTCTCTCTCTCTCTCTCTCTCTCTCTCTCTCTCTCTCTCTCTCTCTCTCTCTCTCTCTCTTTACTCCTCTCTCTCTTTACTCCTCTCTCTCTTTACTCCTCTCTCTCTCCCTCCCTCTCTCTCCCACTCCACTCCCTCTCTCGCACACCACTCCCTACATCTCTCCCCTCTTTCCTCCCCTCCTCCCCCCCCCTCAACCTCTCCTATTATTTCTGTCAGCAAAGAAACAGTTTGTATTTGCCTATGGCATAATTTTAAGGTGGATAAGGAAAGGGAAAGAGAGTTTAAAATATTACACAATTTAATTGGGTAATGAAGAAATAATATATAATGATGTAAGAATGCCCTCCTGCTTTGAGGAACAGGAAGTAAGGTGGAGAATGGAAACAAAGAGAGTTTGTGTTGGTGCAGAGAGGAGACTGAGAGTTGAGAGAGAGGAGTTTGAAACTTTTTTTTGGGGGGGGGGGGGAGAGGGGTTGAGGACAGAGTTTGGAGGGGGGTTGAGTACTTGTGGTTGGAAGGAGGGTTGAGGGGTTTGAGGACTTGAAGACATTTCACATTCCACGGGTATCGCTAGTCCACGGGTATCGCTAGTCCACGGGTCTTGCTAGTCTCATTGTTAATTGGACTGGCAGGATAGCCAAGATATACACACACTTGCCTCTCAGAAGCCTTGTCTGGGTTCGAATCTCAGCCCAGCTATAATCTGTTGCCCTGGTGTTTCGCATCTGGGATTATTCATCAGTGTTTGCACCGTCCATTGGATGGACATTAAACTGGAGGACTGGTCTGCACGTATTATTGATGGATGTTAAATATCCCACGTTGCCTTTCAAAAAGAGTAAGTGAGTTATCGTCGGCACCATGAACAAACTGTAAATTTCTGCCCAAGCTCACCTTCAGTAATAAGTCAGGTGTTGCCAGCGAGTTCATGAAATATTTGTGCCAACAAATTTCCCTGGATGGAGTTGTGATTGATTATTGTTGTTAATTGTTCATTATAACATTTCCTCGGAATATTCAGTTCAGAGTTTTGATCGTTGTATGGTTCAATGAAACGCAATGTTCCTCCAATCATATCCCTCATATCATGTATACAGCATTCGGCAATAGGTTTACATCTTTACTGGAGGCACGACAACACTGCTGATGCAGTAGCAACACTGTTGATGTGTCTGCGTGGCACAATTTTAATAGTTTGTCAGGTCAATAATCAAACCGAGACTAGACAGGTGAAGAATGAAGAACTTGTCTTGCTGGTGGAGGTGAGTGACGATCTGTACTGATGGACAGTTATAACAATGGATGTAATTAACAGGGCATTAATTGAGGTATGCTAACCATCTTGGAAAGCAAGAAGCAGCTGATGTTTCAGGCATTAACTGTTCATGCTCCGACAAAGGGTTAACTGCCAAAACATCAGGCTCTCCTTGAAGTTAGCAGAGTCCAATCAACGTCCAGTTGATGTCACCCTTTGGACAAGTGGAATCCGAGTACGCAGGTATCTCAGCAATCCAGTCAATCCACAATCACCATGCGGTTTCATAACTACGTTTTTGTATGCTACGTCTCGGCTCGTGGAAGAGCAAGGTTGCAGAGGATAGAAGGTAGTGCACTGACAGTGAGGCAATGGGAGGCAACATGTGTACGCAACAAAGGGTTGAACGAATAGGATGAGGAGAGAGAAGAAGGAAGGAAACATAGAGAGAAGGAGTTGAAGAGGAGGCTTAGGAGAGTGTTATCGAGGGTAGAAAAGATGATGGGTAGGAGTACAGGATGATCTGAGATCATGGTGTCCCGCCAACCTGAATGCCCAGAGGTAGTAGTGGGATTGAACGGACCGAGAAAGATTCCATAAGTGGAATAATTTCTGGAATTATTGCCTTATAAAGGTTAACGTATTTCTATCCTTGAAGAAAGTTTTACGGTTTACGATTTCAGTGTGAATGTGACACCAAAAATCCATGAGAGTTCTCCAGTTGTGTGTGTGTTTGTGTGTGTGTTTACCGGGTCTGCAATGCTGTGCCCAAATATGAAAGTACACCCTCAAAGGCCTTGATGGGGTCAGGCAGTTCAATGTTCTCCTTCTCTCGTATGCAGCACATGCCTGCTGCTTGACATTATTGCTAGAGAGCATGGCTGGGCAGCAGCTGCTGCCATTCCTCCAGTAGGTTATGGTAGAAATTTGTTCAGGGCTCCAGCGATACCTCACCACATCTTCATTGGACACAATGGGATCTCGTCCACACACTGATGATGGCAGACGGGAGGGAATCTCGGCTTAACATCCATCCAAGGCACAGTGGACCTTGCAATGCAATGCCCTGCCAGCGAACCTCATTTCAGAAATTTATCGTCGTGTCGGGAATGGAACCCAGAGTCGACAGTTCAAAGGTGGGTGTACATCGGAGCCATCCTATCAGCACTGCAGTCTGTTGAATGAACCTAAAATGGAATTTTTTTGGGTTGCATCACTGCTTTGTCTCATTGGTACTTGTATGTTCATGAACTCATCCGGCATACCTTCACTAATTGCATTATAAGGTTGTTTCAATTATAATCATCCGATGAATGCCTTGGTAATGTATGTAACGATGTGATAATACAATCTACGCAGCGATATTGCAGCAGCACTCGGTAGGTTTGGCCATTGCCTCTATGAGTGAAAAAGCAAATGAGCAAAAGAGTTTTGTTACAAACTTTAAATATGACGATAGGTAAATGCAGGTATGTGCCGAAGCACACTTGCGGTGACATTTCACTCTCCCCGTCTCGAACGTTGTGAGTGATTTTCACAATCACCAACAGGCATGAATCACACGTTGTAAACCAACTTTTTGTGATGATGACAAACGTGTGATTCATTAATTATTTTCCTTCGATGGACAAGTAGTAAATCAGGTATTTTAGCACTTTGAAAGTGGTCTACGGATGTTTAGGTGAGAGCAATCTCTTGCCAGCCAAAAGTGGGTGAGTCCTGTGGCCTGTGCATATCCCCCCCTGTATACCCCAGTCCAGCCTTCTCAACAATCATGGGAATTACAGTTGTCAATCACCCAATTCTTTAGCTCAATCAGATTCCAAAAAAAATAATTCAAAAAAACTAAAAACTCTGACAAAATTCCAGAATCCGAAAAGATTCACTCAACAGAAGTGCCATTGAATGATTGTTCAACGATTTCTAAGTATGTGGCAGCAGTTCTGCTTGGCTCCATGAGCTCCAGCAACGCTGCAACAAGTCCTCAGATTTCAGCAGCAGTGATTTCAAGTGGACTGTGATCACTACTCGGTGCATCTCAGACGTGAAACATCTCAACCTGGCATTGCTTTAGTGGTTAGGGTGGCTGGCTTGGGATGTTAGAGTCCTGAGTTTGAGCCCCATTGGCTGCTGAATTAACACCAGTGTCATCTCAGCCTGTCATTTCAGCCTGTCGTCCTTTTAAGGTTGGTGAAATTGTACTGGTGGAGGGGCACATCCGTGCTCCAACAAAATGACAGCTACTTGACAGCCAAGCAGCCATACGCAAGAAGAAGAAGAGAAACATCCACCTGCCAATGCGTCTTCCGACCAAATGATTAATTTAGCAAAGAGATCATTTGTTTATTTATTTATGTACTGACTTCAACGACATACTGGATTATGCCATGGTGAGCACAACATCATGCCATGAAGTACATTTGGAATTTGAAGCACAACACATGTGGCATTCATAATTTACAACCAAACGTGGCTGGCCTTACAGTTGAAGGATCCAAAAGAATGAATGTGATGCCCGATGGACTACCCCAAACAAGCTATGCTATATTTGCAGGCCGTGTTCAACACCGAAAAAAAACAACACAAGAAATCTTCTCAGATGAACGAAAGTCGAAAATATTAATACATTTAAAAATCTTCAGTATTCATTAAAAGAAATCATGACGTAGACAAAGAGCATACCATTGTTGGGCAGGCACACGTTTGCTGAACCCATCGGGTATGGCAGGTAGGATCCCTGACGCCAACGCCTGGACCTGAAACCCCGCTGGCACTTGCTGCAGTCAGGTCCAGCCGTACGGTGCTGGCAAACGCAGGCCAGGCGTCCGGCATTGAAAACACACTCACTGGCATGGAGGTTACACTGACACCTATGGATGTGTGAGGGTAAAGGAGAGAGAAAGTAGAACCTGATGCAACTTTACACAAATCTTACACTTCTCAATTATACAGACATGTATATTTTTGCACCTGGCTATCCGTGAAGTGCAATCTTACACATTTGTTTACTGCATCGGGAAAACATCCAAATGTTTCAGCTCTTCCTTGAGCTAAGCCATCTGTGAAAAAGGCTCTGATAGACATCAAGGATGATTCACTTTCGATTTGGATCATCTTACATTGCTATACAAACGTATTCAGAGAAAGCAATGTTGCCTTTACCCTTTTGTGTAGTTACCACAAAAATATGCCTATTATGGCCACTCCAATAATAGCAGTGCTTTGACTGAGCTTGGCGAGCATGATGACCTCGAGGTGTGCACACTCACCTCTGAACTGCCAAACGTTGATTAAAATTCCAACTCAGGTATAACCGTCACCCCAGTGTTTCTATGCAGGGCGAGGCATCAATGTATGGATCATCGATTGTGGGGGGAGGAGGTCACCTCAGTGGACCATAAAGGTCTTTTGTGAAGAACAACTGAGTTATCTCTGACACCCTAGAACAAATTACAAATTGTGGACTTTCCATCGAGGGGAATCCCATCCAGGATTGGTCATAACCCAGCAACGTTTTCATAATATTTGACCTACAGGAGTGGAAAAGTTTGCGTTATTCCAATGACATTCATACTTTTGGGTAAATTCATCAATTTATCAGTGATAACGGTCATGTCTGTTTATTACCTCCACCACCAAAGTTGGACAGAGGTTGTATTTACCTGTCTGTCTGTCTGTCTGTCTGTCTGTCTGTCTGTGAGCAGGATATCTCAAAAAGTTATTGATGAATTTGGATCAAATTTTGGTGGCAAGGTTGAGGGTATGACAAGGACAACTTTTTCTGATTTAGGTGAAGATCCGGATCCAGATCCGGATACAATATTTTTTAAAGTGATTCTTCACCATTGAGTGATTGGGGCAAACACGATACATAGCACGATATCTCAAAACATTGTGGATGGATCATGGCAAAACCGAGTGGACGAGTTGGGTAGGTGACAAGACCAAGCCAATTTAATTTTGGTTAAGGTCCGGATCCAGATATGGCCTATCAATGGGATACGAAACGTTAACTGTTCAGCTTGGTGGAGGTATGCGCTCGACCGAGTGCCATTCCAGTTATTGTGAAGTAACAGCCTTCATAAATGTGCGTGAAACAAATTGCTTATGTGAACTAGACAGTTCATAGAACACATAACACCCCAAGCAGTGTTTACGTGTACACTTCAATTTAAAGAAAACAATTATTTTCAAGATCGTTGAAAAAATTCTGGAAGTGTAGCGCGATTGAAGTGGTCTTATACACCACCTTTATTTTTACACCTGCAAATACCACCTGTCACTTCGCTGAGGGGAATACCAAGAGTGGGGGGGGAGGCAGAGAGACAAAGGTGTGTGAGAGAGAGAGAGAGAGAGAGAGAGAGAGAGAGAGAGAGAGAGAGAGAGAGAGAGAGAGAGAGAGAGAGAGAGAGAGAGAGAGAGAGAGAGAGAGAGAGAGAGAGAGAGAGAGAGAGAGAGAGAGAAAGAAAGAGAGAGGCAGGAGGAATGAGGATGTGAGAGGAAGAGAGAGAGGCAGGAGGAATGAGGATGTGAGAGGAAGAGAGAGAGGAGGGATGGGGAACGAGGAGGAGGGGGGAGGAAAGGTGGTGGGGAGAGTGAAGAATGGGGGCAGAGCGAGGAGGGAGGTAGAGCAAGGAATGGGGGAAGAGTGAGGAATGGAGGGAGAGCGACTCCACACCACGCATTGGTACACACTCCAGGGGGGAAGGGGTGCAAGGAGAGGAGTGGAAGCAAGAGAGAGAGAGAAGGAGAGGGAGAGAGCAAGGGGAGGAGAGGTAAAAAGAGAGAAAAGGTGAGGGGGGAGGAGGAGTGAGCAAAGAGAATGTTATGTTATGCTTTATGACCACACACGCACATACACACTCAAATATATATATATATATATATATATATATATATATAAAAAAATATATATATATATATATAGAGATATATACATATATGAGAGAGATGAACAGCAAAGAAGCAACATCATAAATATATGTGGAAAAATTACGAGCCCAGACTGGGAATCGAACCCAGGTCTGGGAATCTCTCATTATGTTACTATGCGCCCTGTGGTATTTAATAGGGGACATGGATGTGTCTCCCACAGGGGGAAGACCCTCTTGAGAGCAGGCCTGAGCTGGTCCTATGGTTGGAAGTGAGTGCCAAGGAAGCAGTGGGGAAAAGAGAGTGGCACATATATATGTGGAAGCAGTTGCATTGCTCAGCTGGTGAGTTGCTCAGTTTGCTCAGATGGCACAGCACTGGAATGACTGGTATGGTTTGCCAGATGACTTGGGTTTGATTCTTGGTCTGGGCCTGTAATTTTTCCATTTTACATTTTTTACACACACACACACACACACACACACACACACACACACACACACACACACACACACACACACACACACACACACACACACACACACACACACACACACACACACACACACACACACACACATATTTGCAGGCACTTCTCTATTTATGTCATCGATGTGTTCCTGGAAAACATCATTTAAATCAAAATAATGTAAATTGAACTTCAAAATCCCATTGACTTTTAAATGTATTGAGGGAGGAATGCATTCCTGATGGAAAAATAAATGAGTGGAACTTTTTCAAACAGTAAATGAATTAATATATTTTTACAATAAAATACTATCCGTTGGGGTCTGGTCGTCTTCTTTCCTGTGCAGCAGAAGGCTGTGAGTAACATCATTGACTGAGGGTGTGGCAGTACTGCTGATGCAGTGCCCCTGCAGGTTGGAGCAGGAATTTGGAGTGTGGCCAGGATGCCAGGGATGCCTCTCCTACTCTTTGTGAAGGACGCCACAAAGGAAACTTTAATGTCCACCAACTAATTCCGGCAGATGTGACACCCAGACTAACATCCATCTGATCGATGTCAAGCACCGAGATTCATCACCCTGCAATGTGAAACACCAGGATGACAGCTTTTGACTGGGTTGAGATTCGAACCCAGGCTAGACAGCTTAGAGTGAGTGTGCATACCTCTTGGCCTTCCTGCCATGGTGTGAGTATGCATGGTGTTGATAATTAGTCAGATGCAAGCTCAGGGTTGTATGCCCTTTCCTCCATGTCTGACAACTCCACAAGAGGGCATGCTGGCTTCTTCTTTGCACTTCTTCTTGGTGATGGAGTCGGTGTTGATGTTGATTTTTGTAAAATAAGTTGATGATGCTGGAGATTCATCAGCTTGAAGTCTTTCAACCTTCTGGAAGAGGCTAAAGAGAGTCTTCTGCACTGCTTTCCTTTGTTTTTTCAGCAAGCAACACTTTGTAGCCACTGAAAACATTTTCCAATCCTCTCTTGAAGTCGTTATTCTTTTGTCACTCAATATAATTGTCAAAATACAGTAGTAGAAAACGTTTTGTTGAATTATTTGACAATTTCAATTTTTTCTTATGTTTTAACTACGCTTAGTTTTAGGAATCGCTAGTTTATTAAAATTTTCGGATTTCACTCCAGATTTTAATACATTTTTAGTCACGAGCTCCGATTCTCAAATCCTAAGACAGATTTTGATTATATACTTTAATTAGTCCATGAGAGTCCATCGTGT
Organism: Eptatretus burgeri; assembly: GCF_056783735.1. NCBI lineage: Eukaryota > Metazoa > Chordata > Myxini > Myxiniformes > Myxinidae > Eptatretus > Eptatretus burgeri. Next base: position 49,407,421 of record NC_140974.1, read on the forward strand.
AAAATCACATCATATAATGCATAAAATCACTCCATGCTCCAAATATGAAAACTGTACCACCGACACGAGCGATGTAGACAGCGATTTGTTGGTATGAAGATCAGGCATTCGATGATATGAGTGAGGAAAGTGAAAAAAATATTTCAGCGCTTTATCATACAGAAACCATTGCAGCCTTTTCCAAGTCAAGGCATTTTTGAGCAGGCTGAAACAAAGTGACAGCTTAAGACCCTTGTGAGGTGACAGCGGGCTGACCAAGATGGCACACCACCATCTTGGTGAGGCTTACTTTGGTTTTTGATGATAAACAGCCCCATAATTATCTTAAAAAGGGGTGTTTAAATTTACCAAAATACCCAGTTTCCATTATTGCACTCCCTTGGAGTTCCCTCAGTATGCATGAAAAATTTTGGCAAGCTAGGTTTCATGGTTTTTGGAGTTATCATGGAGACACAAAACACACACACACACACACACACACACACACACACACACACACACACACACACACACACACACACACACACACACACACACACACACACACACACACACACACACACTTGCTCTGTTCTCATTATAGATGTCAAAGTACTGCAAAACTGGAGGTTCTTGGAAGTGACCAGAAGGTGATTTGCGTTTTACAGTGTTCAAGTCTATTGTTACGGCCCGGAGCTTGAGGTTCGCCAAGGGGGAGCCTTTGGATATATATTATAGTTTTGGAATGGTTCTGTCCAGTGTCCATTTTCCCCTCTCACAATCTTGGCCTGGTTTGATTGAGTCCACATTTACGTTTCATTTCTTTTCAAAGCAAAACTATTAATGTTTTATATATTTTTTTTAATTTTGGGTTGCATGCACGAACCCAGAGACAAAGTAACTTCCTCGCATTGGAATCACCATCATGACCTCAGCCGTTATTGAGGTAGGTTGGGCTACAGTTTTACATTGTTTTGAGGGGGGAAGTATCAGAAGAAGAAGAAGAATAAGAAGAAACACAAATTGGCGATTTAGTGACCTCTTGATGTGGTACTTTAACGATGTATTTTGGCGTCTTTTTTAGTCTTGGTAGTTCAGAAAATGCTTGACAATAAAAGTTATGCCTTATAAATGCTTATGACCACTCATTTGGAGTTTATGAGCATATAATTTGGCACACATTTGAATGGGCAGCCATTTTTTCCCATATCATCCCTCTATATGGAGTACTACCATACTCCATGATATTTGTCACAAAAATTAAACTTTTTCAATTTCCTAATTTATGATATATATATATATATATATATATATATATATATATATATATATATATATATATATATATATATATATATATATATATATATATATATGTATGTTTTAAGATAACTGTGATTGTGGAGATGTGGAGCCTGGTGTTGGCGCAGTGGTGAGGGCAGTGGCTTGGGATCCAAAAGGTCCTGAGTTCAAGCCCCGTTGGGCCACTGAATTAATACACCAGGGGGTTGACTCAGCCTGTCATCCTTCCAAGGTCGGCGAAATGAGTACCAGTGCACTGGGCCGGTGTATACCCCGGTTAAAATAGGTGTACCATATCCCTATGTCGTAAGAGGCGACCAGGGTTGCGTCAGGAAGGGCATCCGGCGTAAAACATGTGCCAAATCACTATGCGGATCATACGGATGATCCGCTGTGGCGACCCCGAACGGGAGCAGCTGAAAGAAGAAGAAGAAGAAGAAGTTTTAAGATAACTGTGATATTAAATTTACTTTCACAGAAAATTGAATGATCTACCTCTATTGCACACATAAGTTCTCACAAATGTTTAATGGAGAATAACACTACAAACGTGAAAATAACCCAAACTTTACAGAGTACTGCAGCTATGGATGACAACGTTCTTCAGGGAAGTTAGGCTGATCCTCCAGTCTGCAACGTGGACACGGAAGACAACATTCTATATTTTTCTTTTTTCAAGAAACTTTTACACTCACCCAACTTTTAATGTATAAATATTAGGAGATGTATTTGTTTCTCTGGTTAAAAATCAGGGTGTTTGTAAATTATGATGGACATCAAAGTAATTTAGATAAAATTACGTTGAAATGACAACCTGCACGTAAACGTGCATAAAACACATGTTTCCTTCACACCCGAAACAAACACACTATATTGATGACTTGTGCACGATGACGGTGAAAACTAACAACATGGGAATAAAGTGATCAATTGTTTTAATCTCAAAAGGCTACTGTTGAGAGCCAAGTGGAGATAAACAAGATAATGAATGAGAAACACAGCAGGCACTTTCCACAACACAGCTGGCATTCATGGGATGAGATCAAAGGGTGGGAAAGAAAAACACAGCGGGAAGGGGGAAACAAACAAACAAATAAATAAATAAAGAAGAAATATGATGAAAATTACAGTCACATGGTAGAGGAGGGTGTGATAACACAACCGTTGCGGTGAATGCCTCATATGAATCTTAAAATATCCGTGCATGCTTTGCCCACTACTACAAAAAGCATTGCGACGGTTAGGAAATATTCAGGTTTATTAATTTACCACTGTTTACTCTTTTTTTCAGCAAGGGTGTTGGTCCGGCAATAAGCATACCTGTGACTATACTATGACACTAACATTTTGTACGACGTTTTGGACATGCATTCTGATAATGAGAGTTTGTTTTTTTGTGCAGAAGCAGCTGAATCAGATGACACGTGCACTCTGAGATAGCAAAGCTTCTAACCTGGTGTCAAGAGTGTCAAAGAAGACCAGAATACTCGTTCCCAGAAGTTTTCAGAAGGAATTTAGAACGGCGATAACTTGCCAACTCTTTCTGCAAAACACTGTGGGAAGGATAATGTCTACCAACGACCAGTGCTGGTAGACGTGTCCTCTAGTTGGATGTCCTTCCGATGTATGGCGCACACATATCGATGCCTCGCCCTGCATGTGAAACACCAGGATGACAGTTTATATCTGGGCCGAGATTCAAACTCAGACGAGACAGCTCAGAGGTGAGTGCACCAACTCTAGGCCATCCTGTCAACCCACTTCATGAGAAATATTCCACCTTATCCTGTTTTCAAGCTATTCCGGCCCAACATGTCCGTAATTTTCTTTCATCTGTCCTACTTCAACATCAGCATGATTTGTTGTCTTCCATTTGCTCATGACATTTGCCGCGGTTGACTGGTCCAATATGATGAAAATGCCATGCACCTCTGGCACACAATAACCTTTCTGTCTTGAATATGAGTCAGCTTTTTCCTTGTGACCTCTTGGATACAATGGAGTTTTAACACCTGCTGCTCACCTACCAAATAGTATATCTGCTGCAATGTGACAATTTTTACAGAAAGCAGGTTACGAAGTTAATTTCAAGCTTGAGTGAGTCATCGCAATACAGTATTTTGCTTATAAAGTTTATATTATTAATATCATTCTTCACAAAAAGACAACTGATGGTGATTTTCAAACAGAAGCAACATACCTTCCTGGAACCAGGACATCTGAGATAGCGTAATGGTACTTCTGCAAGTTCTCCTTGTCAATGAAGGTACCACCAGTTGCCGGCCGAAGCAATGACAGGCGCAGGTCAGTGAGAGTGAGGAAATCCCGCAGGGCTGGGTTAGCCGTCATCCGGCCATATGGAGATGCAGAGACCCTGCCAGGTGGGAGCCGAGGGCCGGCAAGCAAGGCGGTTCTGTTCTGGATCTCCATGCGCACAGTGCGGATGCCCTTGGATGCAAAACTACCTGAGTATTCCTCAGTGCAGATCACCTGTGTTATAGCACAGCAAAGGGATCAATGACAGTATTAAAGGAAATATAAATACCATAACAATCTTCACGGAATAATATCTGGTTGTTACAAACTATCTAATAAGAAGCAATGAAATGAAAAACATTGCACAGTCGGATTGCAGTGACAAGGCTCGGGGTGAAGTGGGAAAGGTGGCTTCCAGTGTTATGTGGGATGAACACAACAATGCTACCAAAGAAAATACAGTACTCCCGAAATCCCTCCAAAATGGACTTTAAAAGATCATTTATCACCTTGGTAACATCTTCAGAGAGCAAATCTAAGGCACGGCGTTGTTCCATGCCAAACTCTTCCAAACAGTCATCGGCATAGAATTGAAGTGGTCTCCAGCTCCTCCCATGATCCCGTGACCTCTCGAGCACCAAGGCAGCTGGACGGCGTGATTGGAAGGTAATCACCACGTCGTGGGTGAGCTCCACCTCACGCCCCCAAGAGAAAGTGATGTTCGCCCTCAGCGGTTCTGGGTGTGTCCGGTGCCATGACGCACTCTGCCAGAAAGTCGAGGTGTCTGGCACTTCAGCGTCGACCATCAGGTGAGGAGGATGCGAAAGACCGAGCATGCTCACGTCACACTCAGCACAGAGATATGGGTTTTCCTGAAGGACCAAATAAAGAGAGAGAGAGCATGTTAATGACTGAAAATGTCCTAGTTATGTTTTTATCAAAGCTTTACATCCGATGTATTTTAAAAAAAGAACACAGCGAGAAGCATCCTGTTTTGTCCCAATTTTGAAATCATTAAATAAATAATTTATAATTCATGTAATGCATGTTATGCGAATGTTTATTTTATGGGTGGTGGGAATATAGGATCCCAAGACATTACTCCAGAAAAAATGTTTGAAAACAAGTAATTTAACCGGTGGCGTCATGCTTAGACTGTCCGCTCTGAGTCCATGGGAGGTCTGCAGTTTGAACCCGACCCCGGTCGAGTCATACTAAAGATTTTTAAGATGGTACATGCTGCTTCCGTGCTTGATTCTCAGAATTTTAAAACGAGAGAGCACAGACAAACAACCTTGTCCAGGATAGATGTGCCTAATGGCCTCCTCTTGTCTTGAACAGGAACTCATGTTATTGTCATTTTTAGCTCACATGGAACGTAGTTCTGGGGAGCTGATGGGATGCACGTCATCCTTCTGTCCATCAATCCATCCGTCCATCCGTAAACACTTGCAACTTCGTCTCTAAAACTGCTGATGGGATTTTGACTAAACTTGGCTAAAATGATATTTCGTATGTTCCAACTCAAATTTGTTCATGGCATCAAAAAGATCGGGGTCTAAAGGGTTCCACCAGGGGGTCAAAGTCAGTCCAGGTTTGACCTCCCCAAAATAAGTATTTGCTTTTTCCTCTGAAACCACACACATGATTTCAATGAAGCTTGACCACAACCTTCATCACTCATGATGCACCAAAGTTTGTTCACGGCATTAAGAAAATCAGGTCTTGAGGGGGACTAGGGGAGTTTCCCCCCAAAATAGGTATTTGCTTTCTTCTCAGAAAATACACACACAATTCCAATGAAACTTGACCACCACCTTCATCATCTTTGATGTCCCAAAGTTTTTTCATGGCATTAAAAAAGAATCCAGGCCATAACATTGGTTCATTGGTACATTTTGCCGATTGCATTCTACATTGACTTCCGCCTGATTATTATTATTCTCCCAAGTAAGCAACCAAGGGTATTGTTTTTAATATTTTGCCCCTATTTTTATAAATATTTTGCCCACATTTATTACAAGCATTAAACATATATTGTTTGATCGAAAATGCTTTCTGGAAGAATGTGGTCCCTTTTTCAATCTATGATAGACCTAGTATTATATTTGGCCATTGGGAATGCTGGAGACCATATGGCATCAGAGCCACTTGTCTGAAAGGTCATGAGGGTTCAAGGCTAATTATGCCCATATGGCTGGGGCTAGGTAATGTTTCTGCCGCAGGTCCGAAAGCCTGTACCTTTCAACCTGGTCTCGATCTTCCTGGATTTGTCTGTGACAGTTGCACTTCTGGGACTTATCTGTGTCACGATGAGCCAGCTGCCTGCTCTTTCCATAAAGTGTCGCCATCACTTATAAATCTCGAGGATTCAGAAGACACTACAACCCTAGATGCTCCTCGGCTAAACCTGTTCATCCGTGATTTAAACGAAAACGTTTATATTATATTACAATGAAAATACAGCTCGTTTCAAAATTTCATGTGAGCGAGAACTTCGTCGAAATCCATCAGAAATTTGCAGTAATCGGGTAAAAAATAATCTATAATGTGCAAAGCCGGGTGATGATCGAAGCGGAATTGGCAAGTTCTCACCGGAAATTAATCTGTTAACACCTTGGAGGCCGTCAGCAAGACTTTAAATTTCGAGATATTGGACTGTATTATAAAGTGCTGCTCAATTGATTGTTGGGAAATGTTTCTTCTTTTGTTACAAGTAATGGCCATCTATTTATTAAGTACTTCCAAGGTATTTTGGGGTAGGGAGTGGTGTGGGAGGCTGGCAAGATAGCTTAGACTCTAAGCTCTGAACCTTAGAGGTCTTACTTACTTTTGAGCTGTCTAGTCTGGGTTTGAATCTTGATACTGTTTTGCAGGCATGGCAAGGCATTAATGCATGCACCGAAACGAGCATCCCCTTTCCAGCATTATTTGGTGGATGTTAAAGATCCCACGGTGTCCTTCGCGAAGAGTCGGCGAGCTATAATGGTCAATGGGTACCCTGAACAAATGATCAATTCATGCTGTAAACATCAGGGGGGCACTGCATCAACGGAAACAATAATTCTTCCCCCTCCCCCAACGAACTATGCTACGAGCAAGCATCTGCTGTGTACTCGGTAGAGCGCATACCTCCGCCAGGCTGAACAGTTTACGTTTTGTATCCACCGACAGACCAGATCTGGATCCAGACCTCCAAAATATAATTGGCTTGTTCTTGTCACTTACTCAACTCTTCCAACACCTTTTGTCCAAATCTGTCCACAACGTTTTGAAATATCATGCTGCATATTGTTTTTGGCCCTTACCCCTCAATGGCGAAGAATCACTTAAAATTTTTTTTGAAATCTCGTATCCGAATCCGGATTCACATCTTCACCAAAATCGAATCGATTTGTCCTTGTCACACACCCAACCTGTCCACCAAGGTTAGTCCGAATCAGTCCAAAACTTTTTGAGATATTGTGCTATATATAATTTTCAGCCCTATCTCTAAGCCTAATGTTGGCTTCGTGGCTGGGGCGGCTGGCTTAGGATCCTAGGATCTTGAGTTTGAGCCCTGTTGGCTGCTGAATTAACACCAGGTGGGGTTGACTCAGCCTGTCATCCTTCTGAGGTCAACGAAATGAGTACCAGCCACGCTTCCAAGAAATGATAGCTACCCGGCAGCCAAGCTACCATATGCAAGAACAGAACAGAGCCTGCTCTCTCATTGGTGAAGAATCACTGAAAAAATTATTGGATCTAGATTTCGATTTGGATATTCACCAAAATGGAATAATTTCGTCCTTGTAACACACCCAACTGTCCACCGAGTTTCATCCAAATCAGTGCATAACTTTTTGAGATAGCCTGGTCACAGACAAACAAACAGACAAGGGGTGAAAACAAAACCTCCACCACTGAAGGCGGACAGAGAGAGAGAGAGAGAGAGGTAAAAAGAAGAGGGATTTGAGGGGTGGGGGTGAAAAGATTGAGCAAATGAAGAGAATGAATGAAAATATGCAAGAGGAGGTTAAGGAAGTATTTTAGTCTGGAGTTTTACAGAGTGAAGGAAATAAAATTGAGAGAAGAGAGGAGAAGGAAGAGAGAAGAGAAAGGCACTTCCAGATAATACCATGGATTGGAGTGGGTGCAGGTGGGGTGAAGGGGGTGCAGGTGGGAGTGGAGAGAGGGTGGGGAGAACAAAGGTGTCATATTTACATAAATAATTTGATAGCTCTGTTCATTTCGTAACGCATTCAATTTGGCTTCCAAACCACTCGAACCAAAATTGGATGGCCATTGTTGCTGCTGAGCAGAAAAGCAAGCACGTGCACACACATACACACAGCCCTACGACAACAGCCTCTCCCACACAATGGGAATGGGCGGGGTTCATTATGACGATGGTGCATGCTGATTGGTTTTAAATGCGCACCTGTGACTAACACTTCATTGAATCACAAAGTAGTTTTTATATTTCAAAAAGCATTTTACAATAATTTGTGTTGATGCAAAAACAATATAACAAGCTTTGTGTTCCCAGCATTTGAATACAGGAAAATGTTTTGTATAAACTATAAAGCATTTTTGCTTAACACCACAAATACATTATTGTGGTTCTATAGAGGAAAGAGGATTCAAAGTGAGTGATTTTTGAAGGGGTCAAGGAAAACGTATGACCTGTTCGACTTCAATTACAGGCTCCACGGACTTGTATTAACCTTACACAAAGCCTTTTTTGTTTGTGACAAACAGGCTGCACACATGATGGAGGATGACCGTTGCACGATACTAATCCACAGTCAAAGCAACCGGAGGCTTGTTTGATTGGTTCGTCGCGGAAGGAGAAACTCCAGGGAAAGAGAAAACCATCACAGGTGTCCATCAGATATGTTTTTTGTCTTGTCGGGGAAATGGAGAGTATTTTAATACGATACTGCTGCTGGTGTAAATATAACAGCCAAA
>NC_140974.1:49418407-49430907 GCF_056783735.1 Eptatretus burgeri
GTTTGGCGAAATGCAAGCCCAGAAACGATAAAAATGTTATCGGACAAAAAATTAACGGACATTATGAGACTAAAAAAATCGAGTTATCGGAAGATAACTGGTCCGATAACGATAAATGGAAGTTAACTTCCAATAATAGTTCGATAAAAAAGTAAACTTCGATAATTATCTGTTATCGGATTATCGCTTTTGTGCCCAACACTGGTGGCAAACACCTATACTCCAATCTCTAGCGGTAGCGCACGGTCGATGTAGACTGCCACGGAGGCCGTACGTAGGACGCACGGCGGGCGTAGGGGAACCGTGCGTCGACCCTGTGTTGCCCGCAGGTAGTCACACAGACCGCAAGGCCACCCTATGGCGAACGTGGAAATAGTGCAGCTGCCATAATATTTTGGGGGTTGGCAAAATTCATTTTTCATTGATAAGAGCCTACGGCAGCCGCACCAATAATGCAAGCCCACCGTAAGCCCTACGTACGGTCGACGTGGAACACATCTACCTCATGGCTACGGCTTGTCGAATTGCTACGGCCAACCTAGAAATGAAAAAAGTTATAACTCCGCGCTATAATTCCACGGCGACCCCTATGGCTTGTAAAAGATAGCCATATGGCGTAGGGCCACCCTGAGGCCACCTCAGAAACTCTGCGGCCACCGCACGTTTCTGTCAATCCAGGGGGGGGGGGTACGGCCGCCGTATCCTAGCTGTAGAGCAAATGTGACTCATGCTTTAGCCAATGAAGAAAAGGACATGAAGGAGCTGAAACATTTCACAATCGGGATATTTATTCACAATAATAGGTGGGGAACGAGGGAAGCACGCAAGAGCAAAGTTAAACCGATTATTAAAGGCACGTATATACAGCATGGCACTTATACAATTCACTACTTATCTGACTGGTGCCGCAAACACACACACGCACACACCCAAAATAATCGGACCAAATGGTCTTTTATTGAGGCCTGTCTCTGACCTGTCCGCCTCGTGCAGTCTTCAAGGACCAGGTCCTCGGGGCAGAACTGGACCCCCAGCACGATCCAGATGATCCAGACAACCTCACGACCGGGCTCCAGGCGAACGGAAGTTGGCAGGGTGAAAGCTGGCAGGAGAAGACCCTCCGTGGCACCGACCACTCAGTGTGCGGATGCTTTCAGAACTCCCATGCGCGCAGATGTCCACTTCTTGCCAGAACTCTCAGAACCCGTGGGCACACTTCTTGCAGGACCAGAACAACGAACATGCAGACCGCGCCTATAATTATACCCCCCTCTTCAGAGGGTGTGGGGGGGCGCCTCATTGAGACCCTCCCTCTCTCACTGGCTGGTTTTGGCATGCAAAATTGCTCTTCGTCTCTCTCACTGGCCAAAACGGGTGGCAAGCTCCTTGATTGGCTCGGGGGCGTGGTGACATCACATAGAGCCCTTTCCTCCTGTCGCGGGATCTGATTGGCCAGGCAACGATCACCTCACTTGTTGCACGCTGATTGGTCGAGGGCCGGCGCACGGCTCCTCCTTGAATTCTGCCGACCATGACGTTGGCTAGATCGAGGTGAAGGAAGCGAAGTGAAGGTGAGGGTGGTGCGGTGTGGTCGGCGTTGATGTTGGTGGAAAAATAAACCAAAAACCCGAACTATCAAAATCACTCCACAGCGCAGGAACATTTAATTACCCATTAGACAAGGGACGGGACCCGAACTGGCAACATGTACTTACCGATATAACTGATCGATAGGACCTGTATGTTGTGTGCTCATGGATTCCAGATTTGCAACAATACAGGGTGTCCCAAAAAAATGTGCTCACATTATGGCTCCTCATAACTCATTGAATTTTTCATTAATTTTCAGACCAAATTGACCCTAATAATGGCAGAAGTACGACGAGGTTTTTAAGAAAGAAAATTTATCATAAAGTGCCACTGGAAGCACGAAAACATCATGGAAGTGCAAAGACAATTTAGAAGACATTTTTACAAAGATCCACCAATGCGACGCACCATTGCTCACATCCGAGATAATTTTGAAACAGATGGAACTGTGCATGACGTCCATAAGGAGCGTTCAGGAAGACCACGGTCATCAACCACCCCCGCAAAGGAAAATCAATTGCTGGAAACCCTCCACCGATCCCCACGGAAATCTGTACGACAAATGGCTCATGAGACAGGAATCCCAAAATCAAGCACCAATCGCATTTTGAAGCGAATTAATTGGAAAAGTTACATTCCAAAATTAATCCATTGGTCCGCGTTATCGGCTGTGTTTGGAACGTGATGGTCGTCAGTTTGAACATTTGTAAACATGCATTTATCCATTTAAGCATTAATCTTGTTTCTAAGTCAATAAACAACGCATTTATTATCATTTAAAGAGTACATTTTTTGGGGACATATATATATATATATATATATATATATATATATATATATATATATATATATATATATATATATATATACATATATACCAGACGACCCGTGAACACGTTGGGTTCCTGGTGTGATAGCGATTGAAAAAAAAAATAATTTCAAAAAAAATAATGATGAAAGATATTTCCAGTGAACTCTACCGCTGAGGTTGTTTACATTGATGAAATAATCCCGAAGAGTACTTGACTGAATCGGGAATTGATTTTTAAATCATTTTTCCGTTGCCCGATTTGAACGAAACTTGATATTGTGCGTCAATGTGAAAAAAAAAACGGAGAAAAGAAAGTCGAAGAAATTATTGTGTGTAATCTTCTAAACACAATTTTATATATTGATGAACATGGAAGTATTAGATCAAAATGGCGATTTTTATTTTATGCATAAAAATAAATCGTTCGTTGTCTATACTAAATGTTTGAGATTTTAAAATACACAAATACATACACACATACATACCTTCATATATACAAGATGAGAGTTTTAGTAATATATAAATATTTATATTTATATATTTTAAATTAAATATTTATATATTTATATCTTTATATATTTATATATTTTCATTTTCACTCCAACAAATCACGAACTTTAATATAGACATAAACAGAGACATTTTGAAGGACATTATCATAAAATGAAAACCACAAGGTTTGTCGTTGTGCTTCAGGTGAAATTCGCACAAAGTGAGTGAGTAATGATGAACAGTCGAAAAGACACCTATCAACAAAGTCAATTCTGATTGGACTATACCCTATCCTACGCCGAGAGGGTTGTTCTCGCTCATGGTTTTGGGTCCAGCATTCCAAACAACAACATTAAAAGAGAGGAAGTTTTTACAGAGTTTGAGCTTCTTTATGAGCAGTTGAGTAAACATTATGCAGTTTCCCTTAAAGCAGATCAGGCGATGAAGTCTCGACTCTGTGATTTAGCATATGCCTACCGTGGGGCCCCAAACGATCTTTCTGACTTCTATTTACAAAGGGAATGCATGACTGCCATGAAGAATTTAAGAAGAAACCCTGAAATCCACATCTGTAAACCCGACAAAGGCTCTGATGTGGTTATTTTAAACCAGGTGGACTACGCGAACAAAATGTTGGTTATCCTACAGGATCAGTCCAAGTTTCCTCAGCTGGGAAGCGTGGACACACAGGATCGTACGTCACGCTTGGAGAATGAAATTGGTAAGAGGTTCCTCCGACTGCATAAACGTGGTGAACTGTCAAGGGAATATTACAAGAGGATCAAGACAGTAGGCTCTCTTCGTCCGTGAATGTACGGTCTACCAAAGATTCACAAGCAGAATGTTCCACTGAGACCAATTCTGTCCATGGTCGCTCTGCCCAGCATCAGCTGGCGAAATGGCTGGGAGAGTTACTGCAACCAGCGCTCGAGTCGGTCTCCAGGTTCGTCATCAAAGATTCTTTCACTTTTGCTGATGCCATCACGGAGACGCGTCCTACTGGTTTGGAGAATGTAATGTGATATTTTGACATTGAGAGCCTGTTTACAAATGTCCCTTTGACAGAGACCATCGATATTTGCGCACATTTGCTGTATCACACGGAACTTGAGGATCCGCCCATTTCTGAATCTGTCTTCATGGAATTGATGAACATGGCTACATGAGATGTCGAGTTTAGCTTAAATAACATTATGTTCATCCAAATGGATGGGGTGGCCATAGGCTCTCCTTTGAGACAAACGTAAGCAAACATCTTTGTTGGCTATCAAGAGCTGCAAAAGTTGACCAAGTTCCAGGTAACTCAATCCCCCATCGTATACTACAGATACGTGGTTGACATATTTTGCCTGTTTGAATCTCGTGAATTCTTTGACCGCTTCTTGAATGAATTGAATTCTCTTCGTCCTGCCCTCAAATTCACGTCGGAATTGGAATGTTCTATTTGCTTCCCCTTTCTGGACGTCATGGTGGAGAGATCTGCATCTTCATTTACTCCGTCCATCTAGAGAAAGCCCACTTTCACCGGCCAGTATACTCGATGGGACTCTTTTCGTTCAACGAGATACAAGATTGGTTTGATCAATGTATTAGTGAGTTGAGCTAAGAGGATATGTTCCAATTCCAAGCTTCATACAGAGATGGACAAGATTGCCAGCATCCTCAGCGAGAATGGATACCCTGAGTCTCATCAGGAGGTTTATGCACAAATTCCTCACTACTATAGATGAACGAAAGATGGGTCCTGAAGAGTGCCCGGTCTATAATCAAGATTCCTTGGAAAGGGAAAATGTTACAAAGATATGAGCAACAAATCAAAAGATGTGTCTCAAACACGTATCTGGCTGTTCATCCAAGAGTGATTTTCACCTCTTGACAACTGATTCCTGCAGTTAAGAATGATGTTCTGCCTGCCTCAAAACTTAGCAATATTATTCATGAGTTCAAGTGCTGATGTGATGCTCGGTATGTTGGCAGAAATACCCAGACTCTGACTGACAGAATCAAACAGCATGTCCCTTTTGTCCATCAGCAAAAATACAATTGGTACACGAATACTGCCAGTACGCGCTTGTAGGAAGGTCCCAGCATCAATCCCAACATCCTGTTAATCTGCTATTGGACAGCATTTAATTGAGAATGCAAACTGCTGAACATTATAATGTGGATGCATTCAAGATATTGAGTAGAGGACTTCTACAACAGCCTTAGCGGCAATGCCTCAAACTCTGCAACCTCCAATTGGAGAGCTGAACACTGTACAGACTCCTCCCACCTAGACCATTGGGAGGTGATGATGCATCAGCAGAGAACGTCAAATCAGAATTGACTTTGTGGATAGGTGTCTATTAGACTGTTCTTCATCATTACTCACTCACTTTGTGCGAATTTCACCTGAAGAGAGCACAAAGAAAAAGCTTTGTGGTTTTCTTATGAAGATAATGTCCTTTAAAAATGTCTCTGTTTATGTCTATATTAAAGTTTTGTAGTACCAAGCATCTTTTAAAATCTTGAACTCATTCAACCTGTTATTTCCTTCCATTATTCATTCTTTATCTCTTCCTATCTCAATGCCTCCCAAATGGCCTAACATTCCTCCTAATTGCATTTGCTTCTGACTTTAAAAGATTTTAATAATATTCATTTTAAAATTCTTCCTCTGCCTAATTTCTCCATCAGGAATGTCCCATAGCTTCTTCTTCTTCTTCTTCACAAAATTTACTTCCCAAACCTGTGTAACTCACAAATGTTCTACCCATCTCCTCTGTGCCTTAAACAGCCTCTCATTTCACCCCACTTGTGATATTTGTCCGAGAACTTCAGTTGGTTCCATGCACATGACCATCAACTCCCCTTCACATCCATTAACTGTGCCAAAACCATCAACGTAGGTTCTTCTGCCTCATCATCCACTACAGGAGGGGTAGGTGCGAGAACATCTGGAGACAATCGACCATAACGTAGACGAGTAAGCGCAACTATTTTTGCTGAGATGTGATGTTCAAAATAGTAGTGTGATGAAGTTGGATTTTAGGACAAACTTCGTGGGTATGAGAAGTGATTTGGGAGCTTTAGATTTGGCAAAGTCAATGAGTGGGTGGTCTGGATCAGAGAAATGGGCAAACTTCAAAGAGCAAGTGTGTAGGATGCAAGTTTTTTTTTCTCGTGAGGTGTAAATGTGGAGGCAGAAAGAGAACTGGGTGGTTGAGCATGGAGAACAGCGTAACTAAGGATAAGCAGAAGGTATTCATTAAGGCCTAAGTCACATTTGCCACGGCGGCTGTGGGGACTCCAAAATCTACGGCCATTAGCAATTATACGGTGGCCACAGTATTTCCATGGTCACACAATGTAGCAGTCACATATGTTTTTATTTTTCGGGGAGCCGCACGGCGTATTTAGAAATTGTGGAGACCGAAAACGTGGGGGTACCGTACGGTCTTTGATTTGATGTCGCACGGTAACCTTAGGGGGGCCCTGCGGCGGCCATAGAATTTTCAAGGCAGACGCAAGGTAGCCTCAAGGTGCCCGCAAGGCGACCGCAGGGGGGCCAGGCTAAGGCGAACGTGCGGCCAGACGGACGGTAACGAGTGGGTTCATTTATTTTATTTTATTTTTTTTTACCAGTTTTTTTGTTTCGGCTTGTCGAATTGCTACGGCGAACGTAGAAATGAAAAAAGTTATAACTCCACGTTATAATTCCACGGCGACCCCTACGGCCTGTTTAAGATAGCCAAACGGCGTAGGGCCACCCCGAGGCCACTGCAGAAAATCTGCAGCCGCCACACGTTTCTGTCAATTCAGAGCACATACGGCCGCCGTATCCTCGCCGTAGAGCAAATGTGACTTAGGCCTAAGTAAACAAGGACAAATGTGTCCAAGAGCCGCATCATAAAGGTTTTGTCTTCACTAGAAGAAGAAGAACAAGAATAAGAATAAGAACAACACGGAGCTCTCTCAAAGCCAGCGTTTGCAACGCGATGTGGTTAAAAATAACAACACTAGATTTGGACTCACATCAGTAAATGAGGAAACAAAGCCGAGTGAAGAAAATAACTCGGCAGGTCAAAAGGGAAAATGAAAAGGACATTGCTAAAAATATGAAGCGAAACAGCACGACATTGTTTAAGGAAATAAGCAGTGAGGAAATGGTTAGGAAGAGTGTGGGCCCACTGAGAAAGAGCATACTGCAAGAGAATTGGGAGACGATGAGCGTGAGATAGAGGATTTTTAAATACTTTATTTTGCTTCCACATTTACACAGGATCAGTCAGGGGAACATGCGATAGATGAGAGTATTCATCTCAGGGGTGAGCAAGGGTTTTTTTTTTTTTTTTTAGAAGAGATCCAAGTAAGAGTAGAGGAAGTGAAGAAACAGCGAGAAAAGAGATGATAAAGCTCCAGGACCAGATAACTTGCATCCAAGAGGATTTGAGGGAGGTGGCAGAGCAGATAAGTGTGGTATTAGTGGATATCTTTAACAGCTCATTGGAGTCAGGACAGGTATCAGAGGATTGGACAGTCGCAAATGTAACGCCATTATTTAATAAAGGATCCAGAGAAGAATTGGCGAATACGGGTGTGTTAGCTTGACTTCAGGTGTGGGGAAGGTGTTGGAGACGTTCATGAAGGAACGGATAAGGGACCATTTGAATAATTTCAAATTAATTAAAGGTAGTTAACATGGGTTAACTGAAGAGACATCTTGTTTGACAAATTTATTGGAGTTCTATGAAGCAGTTTCTAACTGGATGAATAAGAGAAGTGCAGTGGATGTAGTACATCTTGACTTTCAGAAGGCATTTGATAAGGTTGGTTCTTCTGACCACACTCTTGTAAATATATCTTTACTGATCACTCCTCATTTGACCACTCTCTCTAAATGCCAATACTGGCACTTTAATAACATTGACCGGACTGGCTTCCAGAGATTACATTTTGAAATACCTTCTGAAGATTACTGCCTCTCCTCGGGTGATGCTTCTGTCTGCAGAGCTTATGCCTGAAGTTATTGTTGTAGGAATGGAGGCTTACATCCCCTTCTCTTTTAAGACTATATCTTCTTCTAATTCTTAGTTCAACCATTCTTGCTCTGTGCTTATTCGTTCAAGGGATGTAGCATATCAGACCTGGAAAGAGTATTCTTCCTCTGACTCACATCCAGCCTTCATCTCCACTCAAAATCATAGCAAGTACATTTTTCACGAGGCGAAGTATTCCTTTATTCAAAGGAAGTGTGACAACCTCTCTTCTTCTTTCACGAATAGGTCCTTCTGGTCTTTAGCCAAAAGTATCTCCGACAACTTCCATCGCACTACCTTTCCTTTCTGATGATACTGCAGCTGTCTCACCGACTGACAAAGCAACTCTTTTTGGTTCTCTTTTCTCCTCTAATTCCACATTTGGTGATTCTAACATTCCAACACCCCTTACAAATTCTACGTCTCTATCTATTATCTCTATTCATACAGGCAAAAAAGTATCTCTCTTTGAACACAAGCACGATGGCGTTCCTCCTCATATCTTGAAGGAGTTTGCTTCAGAACATGCACCTGTGCTTGCTCATTTATTTTGCTTCTGTTCAAAAATGAAACCTTTTTCTCTTACCTGGAAACACGCATTAGCACAGCCCATTCCAAAGAAGGGTGATCGTTTAAACCTTTCCAACTACCTTCCGCTTGCTCCGACTTCTACTATTTACAAAAGATTTTGAACGTCTTCTCAATTCTCATTTCCTCAAGAATCTTGAAATCAGATTGAAATTGAAAACATATATTCACCATCACTACGAGATCATAATTGTGAGGTTTCACATCGATCGATGAAGTGGGTCAAGATAAATAATTTTTTTAAGATTCTCATTCAATCCAATATGGCTGTCAGACCATGTGAGCTGTCAATTATTTGTGAACGCCCTGGTATCGCCAAGGCTTAAGGAACATGTGTGTGAAGTTTCCCCTCAATTTGTCCAGCCATTCTGGAGAAAAATGCTGAAAGGTTTTAGGGAAAATCTAATGTGGCTGCCAAACCATGCAACCTATGATGTCATAGGGTGGGAACGTTTTGTTCCTCATGGATAGGTAGTCACACCTGTAAAGCTTCACCTCGATCTTTTCAGTCATTTCAGAGGATTTTTGAAGGTTTAAAATATATATATATATATATATATATATATATATATATATATATATATATATATATATATATATATATATATATATATATATATATATATATATCTGCCGAACCATGTGACTGATGTTGACCAATTTTCCTGTCGACCAATATATACCTAGATGATCCTCAATAAATTTTCATACTGATTGGATGTCGCATTCTATGTATACAATGATGACATCATAACGAAGGCACCCATGACATCATAAAAAAGTCACACTTATTCTGCACATGGAGTACTTGCCATGTTCCAAGTTTCAATTTCTTCCATGGTGCGGTTTTGGAGATACAGAGGTCCATTTATTTTTCATTTTTATCCATTATGGATGCCACACCACGTGACCACATCAAGTTAAAACATTCCACATGAATATTCGCTCCGATGATGAAAATTTTGCATAAATCTGACAAGCGATTGCAGAGAAAAACAATAATCACGTTCTGTGCGGACACACAAACAAACAGACAGACAAACAAATGGACCCAAATGCAATACCCTCTCCTCTGGTGAGAGTAATAAACAGATCAAAAACAATAGGTTCCCCAGCCTGAAAGGTTTAGCACCCTAATAAAAGTACCACATGGGAGGTTGTGAAGGCGCTGTCACACCTTGAAGAGTTAGCCAGCATATGCCGACTTTTGAAAAATTGGGCTAAAACGCTGGCACACGTAGAATACTTTATGGGTAAGTTTGTATACGTTAAGAGCATGCTGAAAAGCACTGCCATACGTCGTAGTACGCTGGCTTTCATCGTTGTACTTTGCGGTTGTCCTCAAATTTTAGCAAGCTTGAAATTTTACGACGTATGCCAGCATATGACTCACACATAAGTTGTAGGGACGTGATGCGATCGTTGACACACGTCGTCACACGTTACTTGTAAGTTACTCTTAAGTCGAAACACGTCGAGGTAATGATTAGCGTACCCGAAACTTATTTATAACCTATGAGTAACGTGTTGTAGGCACGTTACACAATCGTTGACACATGTCAAGGCACGTTATGCGATCGTTGACACACGTCGAGGCACGTTACTTGTAAGTTACTCATAAGTCGAAACACGTCGAGGTAATGCTTAGCGTACCCAAAACTTATTTCTAACCTGAGTAACGTGCTTTGAACCTATGTGTAATGTACCTCCAACGCATATTGACGTATGTTGACGTATTTGATTGACGTCTTCCAGACGACCACAGAACTTACTGAACGTGTTTCTAATTTACAGCTACCGTATAATGGCGTATTGACAGCGTTTAAAAAAAAAACAACAAAAAAAACAACAATAACTTCCGATATTTCGTCACGTGCCGTTACGTCACGTCGGATTGCCTCTTCAGTTTGCTCATGTCTTATTCTTAGTTCCTCCTCTGTGAATATTTTCTGTTTGAGGATATTGTCACGTCGACGTTGAAACTTAAAAGCAAATGTCCGAATATATTTTAAAATTCGTGATAGAATAAAAAAAATAATATTAATAATAAAAAACAACAACAAAAACAACTTCAGATATTTCGTCACGTGCCTTCACGGAGTCAAGGAGAAAAAAAGAAAATAAGTTTCGGGTATGCTAAACATTACCTCGATGTGTTTCCACTTATGAGTAACTTACAAGGAACTTGTGTCGACGTGTGTCAACGATCGCATAACGTACCTACAACTTATTCCCAGCGTAGCGGAACATGTGAGCCATACGGCGAGTACGTCGTAAAATTTTCAGCATGCTTGAAATTTCACGACGTACGAGACGTACCACGAAATATGACAGCGTACTTCATCCTTTTTCAGCGTGCTCTTAACGTATACACAACTTACCCATAACGTATTCGACGTGTGCCAGCTTGGTTCGGCAAATTTTTCATAGGTCGGCATTCGCTGGCTAAATCGTCAAGGTGTGACTGCGTGGTTGACACTTTCAATTTTCAGGCGGTTATGATTTAAATCGGCGTGCGGCAGGTTTTTAACAGGCTACGCCACGAGTTTGTCGGCGATACGTGCAGCGCGCTATGCCTAAGTTAAACTATCGTTGGGCATAGGATGTGAACGCCGACAACAGGCTAAGCATTCGTTGGTATAAGTTATCTATAAGACAACGAAACGTTCTGTGCTCATTACCAATATGTTATGCAAATGGCCAACACGTTATGAATACGACCAAATTTTTTTTTTAAAACATCAAAATTTCAGCGTACGCCAACATTTTACATACATTTTTATACGTTGCCATTGCTGGCTAAATCGTCAAGGTATGACAGTGCCTTGTGATAAGGTGGAGGCTTGCAGAGTAGCTGATAACATCATTAGATAGATTGCAAACTTGCTTAGTGGTTGGAAGCAAAGAGGGGCTGTGAGAGGGTGGATGTCTGGCTGGGAATATGTAAATAGTTGGGTACCTCAGGGATCATTACTGGAAAAATTATCTATAAGATAAGAGAGCTGTTTGTCTGTCTGCCTGTCTGTCTTTGTGTCTGTCTGTGTGTCGCCATTTTTCTCAGAGATGGCTGAACGGATCTTCATCGATTAATCCCATCTCATCTTCAGTTGTTATACCCTTTCTCCTGCCCATGGTACACTGAATCCTGTGGTGAGGTAGTTGCCTTGAAACAACAAGTTTCCTCTTTCTGGAAGGAAAAGTCGTCTGTACTCTCTCAGGAGAGTCAAAAAACACCATCTGGCCAACATCAACACTGAACTTTCAAACTTGTCTCCTTTAAAAAACCTGGTGGTGCCTTGTTAATTCTGTCTCTGGGATAATGTTCCCCCCTCCATTCCTTCCCTCTCTCCAAATGATACCACATCTGCCTCTGTTAGTGAGAATGCACAAATGCCTCAATTAAACCTTTTCTTCCAAATCATGTGTCCCCAACCCCTCACTCTCTGTACCCAAGTCACACCCAACTGCACATTGACTCTGTCATTTTCACCAGAGAAAGTGGAAAAGTTTCTGGCAAGCCTCGACTCTGAGTCTGCAACTGGACCGGAAGGAATCATAGCATGTGTCATAAAATCCTGCTCTGCTGCTCTTGCACATCCTCTTTCTCATCTGTTCACCCTATCATTTGCCAAAGGTCATCTTTTATCTGCTTTGAAGTCAACAAACATCACTGCTTTAAATAAACATAGTGCACAAAGTAACCCTAACCCTAACCCTAACAACTACAGACCTATCAGCTTACTTCCAATCATCAGTAATGCCAGGGAATCCATCATCGCAGTCTCCATCAAATCCTTCATTTCCTCCAATAGCCTGATGTCAAACCATCAGCTCAGATACAGAGCTGGTCAATTTACCCTGGATACGCTGCTTCTGCTCTTGCACAAATAGATGGAAGCCCTCAATGTCAAACATGAGACCAGGGCCATCTCTCTAGAATATCTCGGGCATTCGATACAGTCTGGCATCCTATGCCTAATCTTCATCAACAATATCTC
>NC_140974.1:49435907-49458407 GCF_056783735.1 Eptatretus burgeri
CTCAAGAATGAGGCAGGCCTGAGGCCGAGACCGGGTCGGGCCTACCCGTCTGGTGATGAGACGCGGAGCGGCGATGGCCCCGCAACCCGCGGGCCTCGTGGACAATGCCTGGCAGGGGGTGGGAACGGGGCCCCCTTGGTCGCACTATCTCAGCGCGGGGGGAAACAGGAGGGGGTTGCTGATGCTCGGGGTATAGAGGATCTTTATTATCCCTGGTGTGCGTCTCCACCTCGGCCAGGTCGCGCTGCCGGCCTCCCTCGGGCGTGCAGCTCCTGGCACCGACGCGAGCACCCCCTCGTCCGACTCTCTTCAGCTTCTCCAGCCACTGCAGGCTTCGGGCTCCAGACTTCCACACTCGTCCCCTCCGTTCCGACTCCTTCTCGTTCTCGTTCTCCTTTTTCGTTCTCCTTCTCCTTCTCGTTCTGACTCCTTCTCGTTCTCGTTCTCTCTTTTTCTGACTGACGAACACCGTCCTTTTATCCCCCCGTAACTTCGCCTTTGACCCCCTCCCTTTGACCTTTCACCTCGCTCCCCATTGGCCCGAGAAAAAGTGGGCGTGAAGGCTTTTTGATCCACAAATTTGCATATATCGATCGCCCTGGGGGCGGGGCCACCCGCCCTCGCTCACCGATTGGACGGCAAAAAGTGGGCGTGTGTCGTTTTTGATCCGTTTTTGAAGCACAAAATCCGTGATTTTGTACACGCTGTTCGACGCGCGTTCTGCATGAGTCCAACACCGGTACCCACAGCGGGGCAAGAACGGTGGCGATGCTACGGTTGCGAGGTGTGACGTGAAGGTCGTGGCGGTTGTGGTGAAGCGGTGGTTGTGGTCGGTGGTTGATGTTGTGGTTGTGATCATGGCGGTTGGTCCAAAATAAAGATAGTGAAAGAAAAACGGCTATCCTGAAGAGTCGCAGCTCGCATAAATGACATGTATTCCCACTAGACAACGGGTTTGGGCCTAACGACACATGCACTTACAGAGATACCTCACCTAAGGGACCTGAATGGTGGTTTGCGAATTTGGTAACCACAACACTACCCCCTTCCCGTTTTACAGACTCGTCCCGAGTCGTCAAATTTTCGTGTGCCATCATGTGTAGTTTTCCCCTAGTACATTTTACCTACGGATCCCTGAGTGCGACATTCATGGTATTCGTGTCCCCAAAATAAATAACCTGAGGGCTGCGTAACTATCTAAACAAACTCACTCATACGGACGACTTAAATAAAATTGCCGGCGCTAAGACAAACATGCCGGGGGCGCACTCATATGTACAGTACATCTTAACCTTAACTTACAAATTTTACACTAAACCATGGCCCAGGATCATTGAACTCTGCAAAAGAAAAGCAGTTAGCAGGGAGCCAGGCTGCCCACATGCAGTCTCTGGCTCAAAACAATGCAGGTGACAGGGAACGTGGCTGGCTGCTCACACGCAGTCCAAGGCCTTCCCTTTTGAACTGAACTCAGTGAACCACAACGGTGCTTGGGCTGCACAAACGCAGTCTCCGTGCCAGCTCAAGTGGCACACGCAATGAGCACAACGAATGGATGCATGAACGGTTTGAACTGAATGCAGTGAACGCAAACACGGTGCACGGGCCGCCACTGCAGGCCCGTGTTGTAGCTGCCAACAGGGCAGTTCTTGCAGCTTGCAAACTGTTGCCTTGATCCTGGCGCACATGGCAATGAACAGGGGGGGGCAAAGCAAAAATTGAACGGGGCTGGTGAACATGGGCAGTGGGCATGGCATGGAAAAGGTGCAGGCAAACACAGCCCGCAGAAGAAGGCCGCTGCAGGCAAACACAGCCCGCAGAACCAGGCCGGCACAGGCCTCGAAGAAAAACAGCCAGCAGATGAACTGGCCGGCACAGGCCTTGCAGCACACAGCTGCCGATGAAGTTGGCCGGCCTCCGCCTTGAAGCAAAACACGGCCAGCCGATGAAGTTGGCCAGCCTTTGCCGTTCAATGGAGGTTGGTGGAGGGAGTGCGGTGGTGCTGGCCACTTGGAAGGCGGGCTCGGACCTACCTACCTGTCTCCCTCCCAACCTATCGCCTTTGCCTGTCACTGTACATACCCACTCCCTTAATTTGTCAAACCCCAATTTAGCCCCAACTTATTTTTTGTTGTTTTTATTTTTACTTCCCCACTATAAATCGTCCCCTAACCCCCTTTATCGTCCTTGTTCGGCTAACCTATCCTGTCACCTAGCCTACTCCCAACCCCTACGTTCCCTTCCCGGAGGGGAACAAGGGAGAGCTAATGTCCTGTGTCGAGGCCCAACTCAAGCCTCAGAATGGCCTCCCAGAGTTCGGCGATCTAACCCAAAGTGGGTCCAGCGGCCCACAACGAGAGCGAGGGGATGGATGGTGCGGAGGGGTACATCTCCTAATCTACCCTAACCATTTAACTGTTAAACTACCCCGGGGCTTTCAACAAGCGCCTCTCGCTTAAACTATTGGTTCTAACAACCCAGATTCCCGTCGCCTGTGTTGGTGTCCTAACAATTTCGGGCCTCGCCCCCCAATTTTCTCTCCGTGCCCTCACACGGTCTCCTGGCTGGGACACGTGGCTCCCTTTGGCAGGCACGACCCTCTGCCGAATCTCCCGCTATGGCACCCCCGGGCACTACACTGCCTCCGAGCCTACCAGCTCCCTAACACCGGGGAGTGCCCCCCCATGGCACCTCCCCTGAAACGCACACGTGGCAGGCCGGCCTCCCGGGCCCCTTTCCGAGGGTCACCCGTGCCCACAACACTGCCCACGCGGCTAATGGCGCCCCGGGCCCCCACACCAAGCAGGTGCACCCGTGCCCACTACGCTATCCCGGCCCCCCATGGGCCCATGGCCTACCGCGGCCGACTAGCCTGGTGCCCGGGGTACCCACTCAGCGATACTCACCTTTCGCAGCCACGCTCCCAAGCCCGTCAACAGGGCTCCTGCACCCCTCCAAATGGGTCTCGAGCCTACTTTCCCACCAACAACAAAACAACCTCCATTTTTCAATTTGACTAACCCCGCTAACTCACTTTACTCTGACCCCGGGGTCCCTTGGGCGGGAGTCACTCCTCCCCCCAATCACTCATCGCACCATGCATTCCCCATTCACTCCACACACACAGACCCGCTGGCCTCACTCACTCAACAAGTACTCACCTCACAACCCACAACTCTTCAACACACACACCGCTGAACTCTGCCATCCTCCTAACTACATCCCCTAACTAACTCGTGCTCCCACGTCGTCCCTTAAACTACAGCACGTTCCTTTTAACACTACGTAGCTAAACTACGTCCCCTCTACACATTCACAAGTCTGTCACGGTCTCCAAATAATCCATTTTATTTCCCAACCTAAATCTGGCTACAATCCCTCTAACTAATCCATTCCACGGACTCCATGAGGACTTACCCCTGCCCCATGAAGTCGGTCTAACTAAGCTAACCCTTCCCCCTAACTAGTTTCCATCCTGTGCCCAGGTAAGGGGGTCTCCACCCCTTGCCCAGGAATCCTGTGCACCCGAAAGTGAGGCTTGCTTTTTCTTATTTTTTTTTCCATGCGCAGCACCTGCGCGGCAACTCAGAGCTCGCGCACTTTACACCTGCCCGTGACGTCATGCAGCTGCACGTGTTCCTCGTCCCTCCTTGGACGCTACCATCCGGCAGAGATACCCCTCCTGCCGGATTCCAACCACACGTGCAGCCATGACGTCACCGTGCGCATAAAAAAAACACAAGCCCCACGTCTCGAGGGGTTCCCCACGCGAACGCATGTGCTTTGCCCGTTGGAGCTTAACACACACGATCGCGTGGAGAACCCGTCCGGTCCAAATCCATTTACCTGCCTAAACTTTGTCCGTCCGCGGGATCGGCAAATCCACCGCGTGCGTTTCCGGACCGGGACTTCACTCTCGCAAGCGAGCACGTGGCGGTCTCGTGCGTTGCACAGCACGAACCGCGTGCTCACTGCTGGGTGAACCCGGCACGGTCCCCGAAACAGCAACAGCCGCTACTCGGCTTTCTTTCATCTGTCGTCGTCGTCGTCGCCATTCAACCCACGCACACCTGCGTGTTACGACGCACACAGTCCACACCATCACATTCACACCGGGAGACGCGGCTGCGTGCTCCCGCATGCTAACCGACATCTCCCTCACATACCGCTCTCTCACACACACGGTCTCCCTTGCATACGGCCGTTCACTCACGCGTGCCTCACTCGCACACGTGGCTCCACGCACTCGCGGCCTTCCACTCACTCGTGCCTCACTCATACACCGTGCCTCACTCACACACGCGAGGGCACTCACCCGCGGTGCCTCATTCACACACACGCCGACACTCACACACGGTTCCTCACCCACACACGCGGGGGCACTAACCCGCGGTGCCTCACTCACCCGCGGTGCCTCATTCACACACACGGCGACACACACACGGTTCGTCACCCACACACGCGGGGGCACTCAACCGCGGTGCCTCATCCACACACGCGAGGGCACTCACCCGCGGTGCCTCACTCATACAGGCCGTTTCACTCACACCCACGGCCTCTTCCACACACGGTGCCTCATCCACACACGGCGTGCTGGGAAGCACGTACTCCGGCACCATCGCCACCACACCACTCACACACGGGGTCGCTTCCACACACGGGGACGCACTCACGCCTTGCACCACACACATAGGGACAACCACACTGGGGATTTGTGTCCCCACAAGGGTCTCCGGGGCCTCTACACCCCCCAAGCTCTCCGTGCACCCGTTCACAGCACCCGTCCCCTCAACCTCGCAAAGCACGACCGAACTCACCTGGTCGTGACTCGCCTCAAGGGGGCATACTCCCTCCCCTCGTTCCTGGAGGAGGCCATCCAGGTGCTCGCACTGGGTCTCTACCCAGTCCGTCAGCTCACCCCCATTATCCTCCACTACCTCTGTGTGTGTGTGTGCGTCACTTACCCCGTCTTCCTCGTGTAGTCTTTCCTCTATTTTTTCTATCTCCCGTGTCTCTGCCAACTCTTCACCCTTTACCTCCCTTGTCTCAACTATTATTTCCTTTGTCACGGCCTTCATGCCCGCCTGCAGGCATCGGCCCATGTTCTGCGTCTCCCCCCCGGAGCTTTTTCATTTCTTCCTTCATGTTTGCTTCCATTCCGTTTATTTTTGTATCCATCTTTTCGTTTATTTGTTGTGTATTCGCATCCATCTTCGTTGTCATTGCCGCCAGCATGGCGCATAGCTGGGCTATGTCGGGTGCGCTTGAGTGAGCCGTTTCGGCAGGGGTTGGGGAAGGATCTTGGTGGAGAGGGGGGGGTAGGTGTGATACACCGCGGCCGCTGCCGCACCCACCTCGGGCCCTGGGTTCAGTTGGGCGAGTCCGTGTTCCTGCACAATCAACATTTCCTGCACGGGGATTCCATCCTGGACCATGGACTCTACATTATTACACATATACATTTCTAATACCCCCGGCTCCCACTCGCCTTGAGACGCCATCTTGCTTCTCGTGAAGGGTTAATTTAGCTCGCTCGTAATTTGGAGGGAATCGGGGGTCGCTTCTCTCACCCCTGGACCGATTCCCGTGAATTTAGCCGGAGACAGGAGAGCCCGTTTTCCTGTTCTCCGATACCAGTGCCG
Organism: Eptatretus burgeri; assembly: GCF_056783735.1. Classification (NCBI taxonomy): domain Eukaryota; kingdom Metazoa; phylum Chordata; class Myxini; order Myxiniformes; family Myxinidae; genus Eptatretus; species Eptatretus burgeri. The sequence goes on from NC_140974.1 coordinate 49,441,550, forward strand.
TGAGGAGGGCGATGAATTTGTATCCCACTCCTGACACCAGTGTTGCGGATTTCGCGCCCGCCGGCGTGCGAACGGCCACGTAACTCGAATCGCGGCACGTCGCCCACCGGACGGACAATCCAGTCGTGACCCTCTCGGACTAACGCCGGGAACCAGTCACGGGTGGACCTTTCGGTCTCACCGCGATCGAGCCAATCAGCCCCCGCGTGGGATAGGGTTGCTCGCCAAATTCGACCTACCTAAGTACCCACGCGGAGGGTAGACCGGGCGATCGCACCTCGCCGCAGGTCGACTTCGGACACGGGCCACTTAGCGACCCGTTCCGTACTATCAGAATAACCGGCGGTGTTATCGTCGACCTCGACGGTTCGATTAATTATCGGGCGTATTCAGCCCACTACCAACCCTTTACGTGAAGCAAGATGAGGGTTCAATGGGGGAAAAGACGAAGCGAGCGGGAGAACAGTTCAACAATAAAGCACATTTATTCTCGGCACACGGGAAGCACACAAATACAATTCCACCAAATGCACACAAAAAAGAAAACACAATTCCATTTACACAAAAAGCAAACATAAAAGTGAAAACACAGTGCAGAGCTAATACCGACTACCGAGCACACGGCAACACTTATACAATTCTACTTCACAGACGGCGCCGACAACACATACCCAAAACCAAGGAAAAGAAATACCCTCAAGAATGAGGCAGGCCTGAGGCCGAGACCGGGTCGGGCCTACCCGTCTGGTGATGAGACGCGGAGCGGCGATGGCCCTGCAACCCGCGGGCCTCGTGGACGGTGTCAGGCAGGGGGTGGGAAAAGGGGCCCCCTTGGTCGCACTATCTCAGCGCGGGGGGAAACAGGAGGGGGTTGCTGATGCTCGGGGTATAGAGGATCTTTATTATCCCTGGTGTGCGTCTCCACCTCGGCCAGGTCGCGCTGCCGGCCTCCCTCGGGCGTGCAGCTCCTGGCACCGACGCGAGCACCCCCTCGTCCGGCTCTCTTCAGCTTCTCCAGCCACTGCAGGCTTCGGGCTCCAGACTTCCACACTCGACCCCTCCGTTCCGACTCCTACTCCTTCTCGTTCTCCTCCTCGTTCTCGTTTGCGACTCTCTCGTTCTCGTTCTCCTTTCGTTCTCGTTCTCCTTTTTGTTCCGACTCCTTCTCGTTCCGACTCCTTCTCGTTTCGACTCCTTCTCGTTTCGACTCCTTCTCGTTCTCCTCTTCGTTCTCGTTCTCCTTCTCGTTCTACTTCTCGTTCTCGTTCTCGTTCTCCTTCTGACTCGTTCTCGTTCTCCTTTTTCTTGACTGACGAACACCGTCCTTTTATCCCCCCGTAACTTCGCCTTTGACCCCCTCCCTTTGACCTTTCACCTCGCTCCCCATTGGCCCGAGAAAAAGTGGGCGTGAAGGCTTTTTGATCCACAAATTTGCATATATCGATCGTTCTGGAGGCGGGGCCAAATCGCCCCTCGCTCACCGATTGGACGGCAAAAAGTGGGCGTGTGTCGTTTTTGATCCGTTTTTGAAGCACAAAATCCGTGATTTTGTACACGCTGTTCAACGTGCGCCCTGCACGAGTCCAACACCGGTACCCACAGCGGGGCAAGAACGGTGGCGATGCTACGGTGGTGAGGCGTGACGTGAAGGTCGTGGCGGTTGTGGTGAAGCGGTGGTTGTGGTTGGTGGTTGATGTTGTGGTTGTGATCATGGCGGTTGGTCCAAAATAAAGATAGTAAAAGAAAAACGGCTATCCTGAAGAGTCGCAGCACGTATAAATGACATGTATTCCCACTAGACAACGGGTTTGGGCCTAACTACACATGCACTTACCGAGATACCTCACCTAAGGGACCTGAATGGTGGTTTGCGAATCTGGTAACCACAACAATATAATATATATATATATATATATATATATATATATATATATATATATATATATATATATATATATATATATATATATATATATATATATATATATATATATATATATATATATATATATATATATATATATATATATATATATATATATATATATATATATATATGTATATGTATATAAGAGCCTGGTGTTGGCGCAGTGGTAAGGGCAGTGGCTTGGGACCCAAGAGGTCCTGAGTTCAAGACCCGTTGGGACACTGAATTAATATATGTATGTATATATATATATATATATATATATATGTATATATATATGTATATATATATGTATTTATATAATGTGTATATATATAAATATATATATATATAAATATATATATATATATATATATATATATATATATATATATATATATATATATATATATATCTATATATATATATAAATATATATAAACCAAGTCGAAAACACCAGGGGGTTGACTCAGCCTGCCATCCTTCCGAGGTCGGCGAAATGAGCACCAGTTGTACTGGGCCCGGTGTATGCCCCGGTTAGAATAGGTGTACCATATCCCTGTGTGTCGTAAGAGGTGACCAGGGTTGCGTCAGGAAGGGCATCCGGCGTAAAAACCTATGCCAAATCATTATGCGGACAACAAAACGAATTTCCATACCGGATCGGTCGAGGCCCGGGTTACCAACGACCGCCACCGGTACCGGTGGTCAGCAGGGTACCAGTGGAAATTGTGCTACTGCTGGGCGAGTAATCAAGGAGACGGGGAAGGCGAGTCCGGAGGCAGTGGGAGAGGGGGAAGGGTAGAAGTCTGGAGGTGAGAGTTGGAACTCTGAATGTTGGGACGATGACTGGCAAAGGGCGAGAGTTGGCTGATATGATGGAGAGAAGAAAGGTGGACATACTGTGTGTACAAGAGACCAAGTGGATGGGGAGTAAGGCGAGGAGCATTGGAGGTGGTTTCAAACTGTTCTACCATGGTGTGGATGGGAGGAGAAATGGTGTCGGGATAATCCTGAAGGAAGATCATGTCAAGAGGGTATTGGAGGTGAGGAGGGTGTCTGACCGAGTGATGAGTGTGAAGTTGGAAATTGAAGGGGTGATGATGAATGTCATCAGTGCATATGCCCCACATATGGGGTGTGAGATGGAATATAAAGAATATTTCTGGAGTGAGTTAGATGAAGTGGTGGAGAGTGTATCCAAGGATGAAAGAGTGGTGATTGGAGCAGATTTCAATGGACATGTTGGGGAAGGGAATAAAGAGGATGAGGAGGTGATGGGGAGGTACGGTCTCAACAAGAGAAATGTGGAAGGGCAAATGGTGGTAGAGTTTGCAAAAAGAATGGAAATGGCAGTGGTAAACACGTATTTCAAGAAGAAGGAGGAACACAGGGTGACATACAAGAGTGGAGGAAAGTGCACACAGGTGGATTACATCTTAAGTAGGAGATGCAACCTGAAAGAGATTAGTGACTGTAAGGTTGTGGCAGAGGAGAGTGTAGCTCGACAGCATCGATTGGTGGTCTGTAGGATGACTTTAGAGGTGAGGTTGAGGAAGAGAGTGAGGGCTGAACCAAGGACCAGATGGTGGAAGCTGAAGGAGGAAGACTGTTGCGTGAAATTTAGGGAGGAGGTGAGACAGGCGCTGGATGGTGGTAAAGATGGGTGGGATGATTGGGCAACGACAGCAGAAGTTGTGAGGGAGATAGCTCGGAAGGTACTTGGTGTGACATCTGGACAGAGGAAGGAAGATAAGGAGACTTGGTGGTGGAATGAGGAAGTACAGGAAAGTATAAGGAAGAAGGGGTTGGCTAAAAAGAAGTGGGATAGTCAGAGAGATGAAGAAAGTCGGCAGGAGTATAAGGAGGGGCGTCGAAAAGCAAAAAGAGAGGTGGCAAAGGCCAAGGAAAAGGCATATGACGAGCTGTATGAGAAGCTGGATACAAAAGAAGGGGAAAAGGATTTATACCAATTGGCAAGACAGAGGGACCGAGCTGGGAAGGATGTGCTGCAGGTTCGGGTGATAAAGGACGCAAATGGGAATGTGCTGACGAGCGAGGAGAGTGTGTTGAGAAGGTGGATGGAGTACTTTGAGGAGCTGATGAATGAAGAAAATGAGAGAGAGAGAAGGTTGGAAGAGGTGGAGATAGTGAATCTGGAAGTGGGGTGGATCAGTAAGGATGAAGTGAGGACTGCTATGAAGAAGATGAAAAGTGGAAAGGCGGTTGGCCCAGATGGTATACCAGTGGAGGCATGGAAGTGCTTAGGAGAGATGGCAGTGGGGTTGTTAACCAGATTGTTTAATAAAGTCTTGGAAAGTGAGAGGATGCCGGAGGAGTGGAGATTAAGTGTACTGATTCCGATTTTCAAGAATAAGGGTGATGTGCAGAGCTGTGGAAATTACAGAGGGATAAAGTTGTTAAGCCACACCATGAAGTTGTGGGAAAGAGTAGTGGAAGCTCGGTTGAGAGGAGAGGTGACGATCTGTGAGCAGCAATATGGGTTTATGCCAGGAAAGAGCACCACTGATGCGATGTTTGCTTTGAGAATGTTGATGGAGAAGTATAGGGAAGGCCAGAAAGAGTTACATTGTGTGTTTGTGGATTTAGAGAAAGCTTATGATAGGGTGCCAAGAGAGGAGTTGTGGCATTGTATGAGGAAGTCGGGAGTGGTGGAGAAGTATGTGAGGATCGTGCAGGATATGTATGAGGACAGTGTGACAGCGGTGAGGTGTGCGGTAGGAATGACGGACCGGTTTAAGGTTAAAGTGGGATTGCACCAAGGATCGACTCTGAGCCCTTTCCTGTTTGCAATGATGATGGACAGGTTGACGGACGAGATCAGACTGGAGTCTCCATGGACCATGATGTTCGCGGATGACATCATGATCTGTAGGGAGAGTAGGGAGCAGGCTGAATCGAGCCTTGAGAGGTGGAGGTACGCACTGGAGAGAAGGGGAATGTTAGTCAGTAGGAGTAAGACGGAGTACATGTGCGTAAATGAGAGGGAGGGTGGTGGTATGGTGCAGTTGCAAGGAGTTGAGGTGGGGAAGGTTGATTGGTTTAAATACTTGGGATCAACTGTCCAAAGTAACGGAGAGTGTGGGAGAGAAGTGAAAAAGAGAGTGCAGGCAGGATGGAGTGGGTGGAGAAGAGTTGCAGGAGTGATTTGTGACAGAAGGGTAGCTGCAAGAGTGAAGGGGAAAGTATACAAGACGGTAGTGAGACCAGCTATGTTGTATGGTTTGGAGGCGGTGGCACTAACAAAAAGACAGGAAGCGGAGCTGGAGGTGGCAGAGTTAAAGATGCTGCGATTCTCGTTGGGAGTGACGAGGATGGACAGGATAAGAAATGAGTGTATTAGAGGGACAGCGCAGGTAGGACGGTTTGGAGACAAAGTGAGAGAGGCGAGATTGAGATGGTTTGGACATGTGCACAGGAGGGAAACGGAGTATATCGGGAGAAGGATGTTGAAGATGGAGCCGCCAGGCAGGAGGAGAAGAGGAAGGCCAAAGAAGAGGTTCATGGATGCGGTGAGGGCGGACATGCGGGTGGTTGGAGTGTCAATGGAAGATGTGGAGGATAGAGCAAAATGGAGACAGTTGGTCCGCTGTGGCGACCCCTAGCGGGAGCAAGCCGAAAGAGGAAGAAGATATATATATATATATATATATATATATATATATATATATATATATATATATATATATATATATATATATATACATATTTAGATGTTGTTGCAGTTCAGTGAAGCCGGCACTCCCCTAGGCAATGGCACACAACATATAGCGGTCCCAAGACGGTTATTTCATGAGCATTCGATTTAGACAGCCCTTCCCTTATGTATCATGGGTTTATGGAACAAAATGTATTGCGAGAGCTATAAGGCAGGTCTTTCTTCCCATTCATTATCTTGTATATTTTACTTCACACACAAACCCCTCCATTCCTTCATGCAAGCATGCAGACCACAACAAGAGGTAGCCTATTTGCATCCGTGCACCATTTCCCATTCAAACCTCGTGCCATTATCAAACAAACACTCACTTCAGACCTTCTCGAGACTTAGACCATAATGCTACAACATTTCTACAACCACTACAATGCCTTTATAAAAATCCTTACATCAATCCAGGCTCGCTTACCTTCACCATTAAATTCCACAACCGCTGCCGCAACCACCTTGCCATAACTCAACATTATGACACCTCAGCCACCACTCCATAACTCACCACTGTACCACTGCTACAAACACTGCAACCACACTCACCACCATGGACGCCAACCACTACACTTTGGAGATGGTGGGGAATAATGGGTGCCACATACCACTGCACACCTGCTGCTTGTTTCGGCTTGTCGAATTGCTGCGGCAAACGTAGAAATGAAAAAAGTTATAACTCCGCGCTATAATTCCACGGCGACCCTACGGCCTGTAAAATATAGCCATATGGCATAGGGCCACCCTGAGGCCACCTCAGAAACTCTGTGGCCGCCGCATGTTTCTGTCAATTCATAGGGCGTATGGCCGCCGTATCCTCGCCGTAGAGCAAATGTGACTTTGGCCTAAGCGTGGAATGTAAAGTTTCCATTTTTTCTGGTGAAGGATACGGATAACACTTGATTGGCTCACTTCCAACTCTGCAGATAAATGGCGAGTTGACTTTTGCGGACTTTGTTCTAGTCTTCTGATGGCTTCTTCAGCCTTAGCTGAAGCAACCTTAGCAACATTCGTTGCCGTTTTCGGATGACCGAACTTCTTTGCAGTGGCTTCCGACCCTGTTGCTTCAGATTTCTCGACAATCAATCGTATGTTTCTTCCCTGAGGTGGGTTAATATCGAATTCCTGTGCCAAACGGCGTACCGCCATCGTTGGTTGTTCATTACATTTGAGGTAATGTTTCACGGCCGCAATGTGTTGATTCATGGAAAGGTAATTCATGGTTCAATTTGGTGCAAATTCAGTAACTTTCCAAACTCGCAGCAATAACCTGCAAAAGAAAATCAAAAATAAATGAATTACGAAAATTAATAATCTGCAAGACAATTATTAACAACATGACTTCCCAGAAAGAATCTGACAGCCAAAAAAACAGAAATCGGGTGCTACTTTTGACTCACCCTGTATGTATATATATATATATATATATATATATATATATATATATATATATATATATATATATATATATATATATATATATATATATATATATATATATCTTCTTCTTCTTTCGGCTGCTCCTGTTAGGGGTCGCCACAGCGGATCATCCGTTATGATCCGCATAATGATTTGGCACAGGTTTTACGCCGGATGTCCTTCCTGACGCAACCCTGGTCGCCTCTTACGACACATGGATATGGTACACCTATTCTAACCGGGTCATACACCGGGCCCAGTACACTGGTACTCACTTCGCCGACCTTGGAAGGATGACAGGCTGAGTCAACCTCTTGGTGTGTATTAATTCAAGCGGCCAATGGGACTTGAACTCAGGACCTTTTCGATCCCAAGCCACTACCATAACCACTATGCCAACACCAGGCTCTATATATATATATATATATATATATATATATATATATATATATATATATATATATATATATATATATATATATATATATATATATATATATATATATATATATATATATATATATATATGTATATATATATATATATATATATATATATATATATATATATATATATATATATATATATATATATATATACATACATATATATACATATATATATATATATATATATATATATATATATATATATATATATATATATATATATATATATATATATATATATATATATATATATATATATATATACATATCAGTCTCTGCCAATGACATGTGCTCAATATCTTCACTTTTATCTTGGCCCGTTGAATTACCAGGACATTTGTGGACAATGGACAAATCAACATGGTCTATGGTATTTGTTCCTGGGTTATGTTCTCAGCATCAGTAACTGTGTGGTAAGATTGTAACACTAAACATGATCATCATCCATGACCAAACAAAGTTTCCAGAGCATTAGTTATACTGAAACAATTTCTGAGAGGAGGGTGAGCTGGGAGGGTTGGTTGTTGGGAGGGGATGAGGGTTGTGGGGGGGGGGGTGGTGAGAGGTTAGAACCAACCCTGGGCATGTCACCACTTAGGCAGGGTGCTGTATGTTGGGACATGAACTTTGGCCAGGGTGTTTGGGCAGTGTATCGGAACACAATTAATTACCTTTTGTCGTCAACATGGAGGCAACCTCACTGAGGGCAAATGTCACTTTTGAAAGTTACCATCATTCTTTAACCATACCAACAAATACAAGCACATGGAACATCCAGGTTAACATCCTTCTGAAGGATGGAACACAGCCCTGGTGCAATGCCCTGCCTGTCATGCATCAGAATAACAGTTTGTAGTCAGGTCTGGAATCAATAATGCGAAACAGGTAGGCCAAATAATTTTAAACCATAACCAAGGATTTGAGAGGGGATGAGAGAGGGGGAAAACAGGAATACATAAATCATTATGCGTTAGAGATATGACAAGCTCCAAATAAAACAGGAACATAATCAATATTCTTCACCAATTATATGCCATCCAAGGGTTTTGATTACTTGGTATGCATAACTAATTTATTCTTTCTTCCAAAATCTCTGACCTCATGATGTTATTGTTTTGTTAAATGCTTTCTGACCTGCAAAAGAACCCCCATCTTGCACCAAGCAATAGAGCGCATCTGGAATCCCCCCAAAAAGAGGGATCCTCCAGCCACATGTCATGCCTGCAAGTATCTTATTTCAGGATAGATTGAATTGAGTGCAAAGTTATTGATTAGGCTAGTTAGGTTGTGCTGGAGTTGCAGGTTAGTACAGGTGAAATTTTAGGCAATGTGTTAAATAGATTTGTGCCGCTCATGGTATTCAGCCTTCAGAGGCAGCAGCCTGAAAAGGTTTAGCTATTGGATGGTCATTTAATGAACACACATGATACAATCAGTTTCACAACCTCCCTCATTTGTTAGACCTGAAATCAGCCTGCTGTACCCACGCGGTTCACAAAGAAATAATGAACGGGACGTTAAGCACTCATGCCTCAAAGGACAAAGAAGAAGCAATCTCGATAGTTTAACTCTGTTTGCATCAATAATTATACGATCATCAAACCTTACACTTGATCGTTCATCTAACTTATTTGGTCCTTGTGTGTTTGTGTTTGATGCAGAAACAAGAATGCCAAAGTGTGCTAAATGTGTCATAAAAAAAATTCCTACTCTTTCTCCTTACCCTGGTATGCTTCCTTAATCACACCCTGTAAGTGTGGTCTTTGGAGCTCAAACTTACAATTTGTTATCACTTGTCTTGGGCAAAAAATACATTTAAATTGGTGTCCAAGGTGAGTTGCCACTTTGCCATTCATGTACATTGGAGCATGAAGTACTATCTCACCTGTTAGCCGCTAATTAACAGTGTATAAGATTTGTATCCGAGGTGCCAAGGACTCAGGCTTTTCACTTTGGGCTGATGTAACTGGCTTCCCTCATTTGCCATTTGGAATCGGTAAAATCCACGGATCTTCAACTGATCTGTATCTCAAGGTCAGGGGCTGCATCTGAGAGCTCACTGCTTGCTCACTGTAGACAGGTTGGAGGGCTAGTTCTGCTGTCCACCCTTATCCAATGGCTTAATCCCAAAAATAACCATTCCTTCTTAACCCCCTTGTTCTAAGTTTTTGATACACCTTTACTCCCTTGTCCCATTCTTTTCACATGTGTGGAATTGTCTTCCAAAGTGTCCTATCATCCTCAACTCTCAAGTCCTTCAAGACGACAGTACAATGCCATCTAATTTCCACTCCCATTCCAACCCAGGAATATTTTATATATTCTCACCAATCTTCTGTCTCTCTTGCTTCCTTGTTTCTTGTATGCTCTTGAAATTATCTTCATACCTCCACTGCTTATTGAGGACTATCCTACTTCAGCTGAAGAATGTAGTCCTTTGTTCATCAACTTCTTTCAGCATTTCTGGTGCTTTGTCGACCATCCACACAAAGTTATACAGCTCTTACCCGAGCATTGTTTTCGATATGCAGGATGTCCATAAAGTCCTTGTACAACTTTGAACTTTCATAACTTTTGATGTACACATGATAGAAACAAAGTGTAAATGGTGCATGAAAGCACAATTCATCTCGTTTTGTTAATATTAATGTTGTTATTGATGTTGTTTTATCCACAATTTCCTTCTTGATGGGTTGACATTTTATGATGAGGCAACTTCTATATCAGTGGTAAATTCAACCGGTGTTCTTTTCAGGGAGACACACATCATTGGTCTTTTTTTTTAGAATCAGCAACAGTCGATGGTCAATGTTGCTTTGCAATGTTGTAGAATTTATTTTTTCCAAAACGACAACGATTAAATATTTCACATATCACCTTATACCAGCTAGAATAGGATTCCTGCCACTGTGCTTCGAATGTACGATGGTTCTTGAATGATGTCTTCCCAGAAAAGTTGATTGGTAGACGTGGACCATTTGTTTGTCCACCTCGTTCACCTGGCCTGTCCCCAATGTCCTACATTTTATGGGGCTATGTAAAACTGTTGTTTACTCATGAGTAAACTACATTCTTTGGATTAACTAAGGGCTTTGATCACAAATGCAATTTGTGAAATGACTCAGCAACAACTGCAGAATGTGTTCAATAAGTTGTAAAATAGGATTGAATGATATATTACAAAAGATAACAGTTATGTCGAAGCCTAAAAAAAAATAAGCTGTATTGAGTACAAACCTCAAGAATTATGCCTTGATGCACCATTTTCCGTTTGTTTTTGTCATGTGTATATCAAAAGTTGTACAAGTTCAAAGTTGCACAAGGACTTTATGGACATCCTGTAAAAATAAAATGTAATACTGTCTATCAGTTTCAAAATAGGTAAGCATTCATTGTTATTATCTTTCAGCACTATAAATAACAAGCCATATAGTGTTTCATTCCCGCTGTGACTTTGCTGCAGTCACTCCAGCCAAATGCCAGGCAGGTGATTACTGTGAAGCAACAATGTGCACCCCAGAGTGGTAGGATTTTAATCCAATGGAATTATTGGAACAAAAGGAGCGAATGCTAAATGCTCAAGAGCTCCATGGGAAACATCAGATAAAGTCAATGTGAGTTCTTTATATTTTTCTCTCTTGTGAAACGTATCCATAAGCCAAACAACCGGGACACAATTCCTTTATAGGCTCCCGCAAGCAAGTAGCATCTAAACCGGTAAGCTACTGGTGGACTATCCATTTTATCTCTGAAGCTATATAAAGGGTTACTTCATGGGGTGGAAGGAAAAAAGAAAAGGGTTTCCAAAAAAAAACTACAGGAGAGTAACCAGAGTTAAGAGACCAGACTCGATGGTGTAAAGGGAGGTCGGTAGTTCAACACTGTCATACCAAAGAAAAATGGTATGTACTGCTTCCTTCTTTGATGCTGAGCATTTAGAAAAAGGATAAAACATTGACAAATAACCATAGGCTGGCAACCATTACATAGGCTAGGCTTTGATGGGCCAAATGGCTTCTTCCTGCATTAAAGTTTCTTGTCAGGGAACCCACATTAAGATATGCAATAAATAAATAATCAGTTAATTATATGTACATCCAAGTAAGGTTTGGAAACAACATCCAAAAATGATGATTTATTTTGCATGGTCACAAGATTATTCGAAATAATCATCACAATTGCAAGTGCTTGATTCATTGCTCTGATTCTACTCACATCACTGGAACGAGTATATTTTTCTACACTTTGCTGAAATGTTCCTGGAAGAGCATGAACAAATCCACGGTTACGCAATGCAAAAACACACAAGATCGATTGAATGAGAAAAAAAAAATGTAGAAAGACAAATACGAAAAGGAATGAACGATAAAAACATTACACGATGAGTTATATTGTAAGAGGATTAAGTTTTTTTTTTAACCAGGATCTATGCAAGGTTCATGTATGAGCTGCAAAAAACACACACACACACACACACACACACACACACACACACACGACAATTTGCCTGAAAACAAACAGAGCCACAGAGTGTGGGGAAGTAACGTCATTTCCCTCGCCACTTTAGGGAGCAGTGGCCCCACATTTATGACATTGCGTTACTCTCTGCACTCAGCTGGAAATTAAGGAGCAATATCCTCCTCCCCATAAATGCCAACTCATGGGGCTTGTCTATGCTGTGTCCTCTAAATGCTGAGCATCAAACAAGAAAGTAGCACATTCAATTTTTTCAATCTTTGGTTTCAGTTGGTTGTGTTTGGATGGGTAACCTGATCTGGATAGAGTCTGGGTGGTATGATATGTCTTCCACTTCTTAATGATAGATTTAACCTGGTGTTGGCTTAGCGGTTAGGGTGGTGGCTTGGGATCCGTGGGTCCTGAGTTCAAGCCCCGTTGGCCACCAGGGGGTTGAGTCAGCCTGTCATCGTTCTGAGGTTGGTGAAATAAGTACCAGTGAAGCAGCCAAAAGGCTGCACATGAAGGGAAGGGGTATTGATGGATTTATTAAATTTGGTATTGGTGTGGTGCAGGCATGTTGGGCCGAATGGCCTCCTCCTGTACATAATTTCCTTGTAATCCTTGTACCCTAAGGGATAATGAGTGACTGAAATCATATTATCACCCTCTCCTGAACAGTGCTTCTCCACCACTTTATGTTTGACTTCTTTGGAAAGCTCCTTGGTCTTCACGTTTGCCTTGCTGGTTGACCAAGTGAGCTGCACCGTAAAACTCCTTAGACAAGGGGGTGAATACAAGTGGGGGAGCTTAATTTTTTAAGTTAAACCACTGACTCCATACAGGTGAAACCGATTACACTTATTTTGTAACCTTTCAAACAAATAATTTGCTCTGGAAGTGATTTATGGTTAAATCTCCCTCTATCGAATGCAGCCTGTGGCTGCTGGTTGCATCATTGGTTGGGACGCGGCTATGCCACTGATGCAGTGTCCCCCTTACCAGTACACTGGTACTCATTTTGCCGACCTCGGAAGGATGACAGGCTGAGTCAACAACCTGGTGTATATTAATTCAGCGGCCAATGGGGCTTGAACTCAGGACCCTAGGATCCCAAGCCACCACCCTAACCACTAAGCCAACACCAGGCTTTATGGTTAAATAGGCAAAGGGTTTGAATACTTATACAACTAAAATCATCTGATTATCCCCCCCCCCCCCCCGGAGGGAGGGAGCGGGATATTGTAATCGTCCAGTTTGTTTGTCTGTTTATTTGTTTGTCTGTCTGTCTGTTAGCAACTTTACGGCAAAATGGATTTTGCAAACACTATCAAATTTAATTCACAGGTGGGCAATGAACCTTGGATGACCCCATTAACTTTTGGGTCCAATTGGATCAAAGGTCAAGGTCAAGGTCACGAAAAGATCAAAATCGTTTTTCGCTCATAACTTCATCAAAAATGATCTGATTTACTTCAAACTAAGCTTATAGTGAACCTTATTCTATTTGTGACTTATAATGCTACCCTTTCCTATCGTGAAAAATGCATATTTGTGAAGATTGGTAGGGTCCGAAGTTTTGTGGGTCATGGTCATCGGTCAAAATTACAAATTTTCCATTAAAACTATAACATGTTACAAAAATACAACTTTACGGGAAAACGGCTGGCTCAAACACTGTCAAATTGTATCCACAGGTGGGTAATGAACCTCAGACGACCCCATTAACTTTTGGGTCAACTTAGGTCAAAGGTCAAGGTCAGGTCACGAAAAAGTCAAAATCATTTTACGGTCATAACTTCGTCAAAAATGGTTTAATTGACTTCAAACTAAGACTAAAATATTCCTAATTCTATTCCTTATAATCAACATTCAGTTTAAGGATATATCAAATTTAAATTTGATCCCCAAAATAACTTTATGCCTAAAATGGGCGGGATTTGTTGTGCCTGGCACCACTTGTTAAGTTTGATTTGATAGGATAATGAAATAAGCTCAGGTGGAATCAAAATGTGAAAACTTTGGATGGGGGTGAATACCTTTGCAGGCTACTGTACATAAATAAATAAATAATAATAATAATAATAATAATAATAAAAAAATATATATATATATATATATATATATATATATATATATATATATAATAGAGTATGGTCGTAATGGCCACCCATTCAAATGTGCACACAATGATATGCTTATAAACTCCTATAAAGTAAAGTCATAAGCATTTAAAAGCCATAACTTTTATTCTCGAGAATTTTCTAAACCACCAAGACTTAAAAATAGACCAAAAATACATCGCTAGAGATCGCTAAATCATCAATTTGTAGTTCTTCTTCTTCTTCCTCTCTAAAAACAATGTAAAACTGTAGCCCAACCTACCTCAAGAACTGCTGAAGCTATGATGTTGATTGCAATGCAACGAACTTACTTTGTCTCTGAGCTAGTGCACACAACCCCAAATTTTTAAATATATAAAACATTAATTATTTTATTGGAAAAATAAATTGAACATAAATGTGGACTCAACCCAACCAGGCCAGGATCGTGGGAGGCGGAAAATGGACAGTGGACAGAACCATTCCAAAAGCGATACATATCCAAACTATCCCGCAAATCAATTGAAACAAGTATTGAAACAATTTCATAACATAGATGGACTTAATCCATCCCAAAATAACAAAATAAATAAAACATTAAGCATTTTATGACTTCAAAAAATGCACATGAAAAATAGAATTTAAAAATGTCTAAAGCACCAGAAAGCAAAGGCAGTCCGTATCCGCTTTAGGGATATGTATAAAATTTGGCGGTGTGAAGAGTGAAGAGGGGGAGATTGTTAATGTGATGTTAATTTCAGTCTTTTTAGATGCTGAATACTGAATAAAATGCAACAACATACGAAGAGGAAGATCAAAACAGAAATGCAAAATGCAAAGCCCGTCTGCATTCAAAATGTGTATGCTTCCAAATTCAAAGTCTTCTTCTTTTGTTTTTGACAGGCACAGGCAGGCACGCATGCTGACACCAAACTGGGGCTACTTTTATATATCGTTTAAGCATTTCATGAAAACAAATCGAATGTACAAATCGACCACACTACCCTCTCTCCAACGCTCCCCCCACCCTCAACCTCCTACACTCTAATGACATTCAGTTTTTTATAAGTTTATTGTCAACTGTGGTTCGCAACGCCACACAAATTGTTCAACAAGTTAAGGTAAGTATGCATTTACAGTGGATATAAAGCAGCAAACATTGTGTTCACTTGATTACATATCCCATGTATGAGACACAAATGTTGATCTGAATTGTAGTGCCTTGGAATACAGTCGTATCACAGAGTATGGTAGTATCATGGAGTATTGGCCATCTTCAAGGAGTATCACAGTAGTATCACAGAGTATGGTAGTATCACGGAGTATTGGTATCCAACGCCATCTCCACTCATGGCTTGCAGACTTCCTCTCCTGTCGTAGCCAACCTGTGGCCCAAAATGGAGTTCTCTCATCCCCTTTTCCTGTCCAGGCTGGAGTTCCTCAAGGTAGCGTTCTGGGCCCTGTTCTTTTTCTGGTTTTCATCAAAGATCACGCCGACTCTCTGGAAAATCCTCTTTATCTCTTTGCTGATGACTCCACCCTCTGTCGTACCATCTGTCGTCCGTCAGACTGGCAAACCGCAGCTTCTCCATTCTCTGCAGATCTGGATAAAATCACAAACTGGTCCAACACGTGGAACATGTCTTTCAATCCGGACAAACCTCACACTCTCACAATGTCTCTCTGAAAGGACCACTTAGAACCCCCCCCCCCATCTACTTTCTCAACAATCCTCTGGAAGAAGTCCTTTCTTTCAAGCTTCTGGGTCTCACAATCTGTCATGATCTTTCCTGGGAAAGCCACATCTCCAACCTGGCCTCCAAAGCCAGTCGCCGTCTAGGAATCCTTCCTCGGCCCACCTGATCTCCTGACCACACACAAAGCTTTCGTCTGCAGCCTGCTGGAGTACTGCTCTCCCCCCCTGGGCTGGTGCACTTGCCTCCCACCTTTCTCGGCTTCACACTGTGGAAACCAAGGTATTTAGGATCATTGGTATCTCCCGCAATGAGGCTGAGTCTTTGGGGTACTCACTCTCTCACCGCAGGCAGGTCGGTGGTCTTTCTGTCTTCTACCGTCTCCTCTCCGGTCTCGTCCCCCCCCCCTTGCTTTGTCTGCGATTTGTCCCCACCATATTTCCGCAGGGCGCTCAAGGTCGGCCAACAACCGCCTTCTGGTAAAACTACCAAAATCACCAATCACTGCTCACCTTCACTCTTTCATTCCTCTTTTTCCCCACCTTTGGAATAAATTCCCACCCTCTGTTAAATCCCATTCTTCCCTCCAGGCCTTCAAAACAGTTGTGCACCACCACCTCTTATCTTCCCCCATCCAAAACCTGGATCTTTTCTACCCCAGTTAATCCTCCCCAAACCCACCTCCTTCAAATTCCCTGCTTTCCTTCCTGAAAGTCCATGTAATGTCCATCTTGTAATCCCCATATTCCCCACCCCATCCCTCTCCCTTCCATAGATCTCCTAATGCCTCTGTTCCCCACTGTTTTGTCCTTCCCTCTCCTGCTACTCTTGTCTCATGATTCCCTTGCTGTGTGTTTTGTGTTGGCTCTCATACGAGCCTCGACAATGCATACAATTTTTTTTTTGCCATACTCCATATTATCCATGACAAAAGATATAAAACATTAAGCATTTTATTACTTTCAAAAAATTGCAGAAACAAGGAAAAAAAACATGAAAAAAAGGCGAAAAACATGGAAGGATGAAATCTCAAAAATACTACCAAACAAGGCAGGAATGACACCACATTACAATACCACATTACGATGCCACAATACGACACGTGGACT
>NC_140974.1:49460907-49525907 GCF_056783735.1 Eptatretus burgeri
CCAACTGCAGACTGCATCTTAAACCGGAAGCAACTTTTAAACTGCATAAATGTATATTTATTTGTATATGCACCTCCTACATTTTTGACAAGTCTTGGACTATTACAAGTATCCATTTGCGAGAACATTTTGAAGGCCCCATGTAATTGCTATTGAAGGAGAGAAGATATTAATTGTCCAACTAAAGTAATACCTTTCAAGGAAGAGGTATTCCTGTCTTCTAAGTGTGACATGTCGATGAAATTGACAAAAGCACTTTGATGAATTTTTCTTGTTCAGGTTCATAGAACCATAATCACATAATCCCACTTGTTCTGTTTCGAGCAACACGTGTAGAGATTTGAAGAAATTGTGCCAATAAAAAAAAAACAACAGACTTAAAGATGAGATCACCAGGGGAATTAAGGGTTGTGAAAGCTCGGAGGTAATTTTTACATTCAAGATGCTGCAACAAGGAAAAATTATCACAAGATTACGTTGTAATCACATGAACAGAGTTTAATAGGGAGTTTTCATGCCTCCCAAGACCTCGTGCAACATTGTATTCCAACGAAGAGTCTCGGCACAATGATCTTGCAATCCAATGGAGAATGTTATAAACAAAACAAAAAAGAGCTTCTGGATCAAAGCCAGGAAGTATAGCTTTGTCCCGGTAATTTGCAGCCAAAGTAGATCCAAGGAAGGTTCATGTGGGCCAGCGGCGCCACAATAATGAATTGATGTCTGGGAGTAAAAACTAAAAAAGCTTAGTAAGAACACAGTGCCAAGGCGGATAATGTGTGTAAATTTAAACTTGAGTGATTGTGTCGAAAGTTTAAGTTTGTTTATTTTGCTGAGTTTCCAAAGCTGATGTCCTTATGATGTTATTTGCTTTTCCCTTCTGAATCGAGGTATATCATTTGAACAAATTCGTTTTATTTCTGCATCACAAGAAGAACACATCACTCATCGTGTAGAAGGGCGTATTATTGTGTGTAGGTTGTGCGTGTGTTGTTCCATCTGAACACAGATCTATCACAAATGACAGACAAAGAGACATTACAAGGTTTTCACAAGCGTTTTGAAAATGCAACTATAGCTTGTCAAATTGAGCCGTATTCAACATTCCGAGGTGCGAATTTGAATGGTGCCTTGCTGGCATTTACGCATGCAGGTAATGTCACAATGAGGTCGTTGCCATGACAATATAGAATCTAGTGGACACTTTGCCCCTGAATATGCAATGGTTTGTGGCCGCTGTCATTTAAAACGAAGTTATCACGCCGTCCTCAATGTGTCCGATACTCAATGTGACATGCCTGCAACTGTGAAGACATTCAACATAAGGATCTGGTTGGATTGTGGCCCCTAGAGGCCTCTGATGTTACACTTTCTACACTCTGAGTGTGTCACAACAGTGTTCTTAGGACACTCAGCAAGTGCAAAGCCTAAATTAGGCTGAGGGATAGACATGGTTTACAGATCAAAATCCAGTAATGACGGTGGGAAACTTTTTATACTCAAGATAGTGATTTAAGACTTGTGAAGGAGCTTGTACATGTACAGGCATTGCATGCGTGACAGGGACAATAAGAGACGTGGATGTATTTTCACCTGAATTGCAGGACATTGATGGATAACGTACAGATCAACACAGTATAAGGGATTTGACCCTGCATGGAATCCCAGCATTGTGAGCTAAAAACCTTCAGACTCAATTCTCCATGGTATAATGGAAGTGGACTGTGAGTTGTGAACACATTTCTCAGATGATATAAGATACACACATGAGACTGTCATGTGTTTTCTTATTTGATGAAAGGAAAGCTTTGTGATCACCTTTAAGAACAACAAAATGCAAATTTTGCTGTTAAAAATAGGTTTTGTTTTTAAAGATTTCAAACTAACTGGAACCCACAGTCCTGAGGCTGTTCAATCCCACTCTTTCTTCAAGGGATTCAAATTGGTGCAACACAAGCCATCTCGTGTCATCCACCATCCCCATACCTATGATAATTCCTACGCCAAAGAACCCGACCCAAGCCAACCCTGTTGCATGTTACTATATCTTTCCCCCCACCTCCCCCC
Source organism: Eptatretus burgeri (assembly GCF_056783735.1). Lineage (NCBI taxonomy): Eukaryota > Metazoa > Chordata > Myxini > Myxiniformes > Myxinidae > Eptatretus > Eptatretus burgeri. Next base: position 49,462,975 of record NC_140974.1, read on the forward strand.
CTCAGCCTCCATCCTTTCTCTCCTCTTTTTCTGCTTGTTCATTCCATTGCTTGTTGTGTACAACTGTTGTCCAATTTCCCACTGTCAGTTTGTTGCCTATTTGTACCATCAATCATCTCGCCCTTCCATGAGCCTCAATCATGTATACAAAACACTTCCCATCTATTTGCTGTCGATGACCTTTTGAAGAAGCTGCATGTATCATGAGGTGTTATGATGATGTGTAACATACTTGCGACAGAGCGTCAGTGCTGCTGAAGCAGTTTCTTAACAGACTTAGTGGTGTAATGGTTTTAATGTTCACTCCAAGTCTGGGAGATCGGCAGTTCAAACACTGGCTGAGTCATACAAAAGTCAAAAAAAATGGTACGTACTGCTTCCTCACTTGACGTTCAGCATATAAAAGGACAAGAGCACGGACAATCACCATAGGTTGGCATCCATAGGGAGGGAGACATTCCGCCTAAGGAAATGCCCCCCTGTGTGCGGTGAGAAATGTGGCGCCATTGTTGTGGCGTCGCTCATACCCAGAGTGCTCCGGGAAATGACGGCACTTCCCCCAAGCTTAGTGGCTGTTTTTGTCTTGTCTACAAGTCCTGTGTTGCATCTTGTGTGTTCCTCTACATGTCCATGTAGTGGTGTGTGTGTGTGTGTGTGTGTGTGTGTGTGTGTGTGTGTGTGTGTGTGTGTGTGTGTGTGTGTGTGTGTGTGTGTGTGTGTCAGCTCCACGACGAGCCTTCGATCCTGTTTAAAAAAAGGCTTATGCTGGGTGGTTTCCCATTGCCTTCTCAGCAATCAGTCGGAGCAGGAATTTGTAATTTGTCCATGATGCTGGCGAGAGCTCACCTACTCTTTGCCAATGGCACTGCGGGGTCTATAACATCCAACAACTAATGTGGGCAAACAGAACACTCAGCTTAACATACATCCAAGGGAGGGCAGATACATTAACGTTTCACCTTACCTGTGAAACACCAGGGGCAAGATTCAAACCCAGGCTGGACAGCTCAGACACTAGTGTGCATATGTCTAAGCTATCCTGCCAGCCCCAAAGTGTTAAAGTCATCTCAAAATTAAAAGTTACAGTGCATTTGACATTGAGATGACTTTATTTGGTTATACTTTCACTGATTTGGTAAAGTGCTCAAGTAGGAGGAGGAGGAGGAGCAGGAGGAGGAGGAGGAGGAGGAGGAGATTGGGACCATACTCTATGCAGAGCGTGGGTGCTGCCTAAGCAGACTCCTTGGCTATTGGACACAATCCTGGACAGGTCGCCACTCTGACACAGTATACCAGCATGCTGGCACTCATTTTGCCGACCTCGGAAGGATGACAGGCCGAGTTAACTCCACCTGGTATTAATTCAACATCTGAGCAGGATTTGAACTTTGGACCCTAAGATCCAAAGCCCACCACCCTAACCATTAAGCCAACACCACCAAGCTCAAGTAGGTGCTTTACAAAAGACTTCCTTTTGCCTACACAAAGGCTTGGATTTTGATTAATAGGGTCGAAAATAAAATTATAGCAAATAAGGAAGTTTAGGCCAAAAATGAAGAATTCTTACTCGTTTATCACTGATCATAACATTTTAGCATGATTACATTTTTCTATGACACCAAAGTGCAAAAAACAAGCCCACAAGGGCCCCAAGCAACGTCATAACACGATTCAGCCATGTGATCTCAATAAGTGGCACAATGGTGGGGCATCATCATAATGTTCAATTTGAGCACGTCCACATATGTGAGATCAAATGTCTTCCTGTGGGAAATAATAGGAGGCTAAAGATAGCTCTTATAGTGCTTGCTCCAAATCTCACATCATCCTTCCTTAACCACAGAGTCTAACTCTCCTCTTCTTACGCTGTGACTTCAACTGCCACCATGCCATCTGGTTAGGAATCAATTCGGTAAAAACCTGCCATGGCACAACTGCCAAGGATTTTCGTGAGACAGCAGGCCTGGCCCAATTGGTGAGTTTCCCAGCCCAGATATACACAAATGAGGAAATCGCCACTGCTGGGCCTGGTTATGATGAACTTCCTTGCCAATGTCTTGTTCAACTCCTCTACCAGATTTGTCTCCTCTGGCCATGTCTTCATGAAAGTGATAATTTCCCTGGCAATAATCAGAGCCATGCCCATGCTCTATCGAGTCTGGCAACTTGCCAGAGCGGCTTTTGTTTCTGCCCTTTCACCCAAGGACTCATCCTCTGGCAGTGATAACTCTTGGAATCGTTTTCTCAAAGGCCTCACTGATTCATCCCTCTCACCTGCAAGTATTTCACACATTTTCTTTGCAGTTGCTTTGAAAGTGGAGATCACCAACTCATCCTTTTCTGTCCCGACCTTTCCCCCTGTATCAAATGCCACCTGAACTCTGTGAGCTTTCCACCTGAGAAAGTTAACACGCTTCTGTCTGGCCTTGAAACTAATGGTATGAGCCCTGACCCCATCGGTGCCCAGATTCTCAAATCTTTTTCTGCTAAAATAGCATCTCCTCTGTTGGCCTCCTTTAATCACAGGTCCTCCGCACAAGATGCTTCCCTTACACTTTTGAGGTGGCAAGCATCACATCTATTTACAAGGGGAATTCCATGATAGACCACAGAGCAACAAGGCTCTTTTGGATTGTAAGCAAGGAAATTAAATTCATAATTGGCGAAGATGTCAGCTTTTGTTTTTCTCCATAATGTTCTGATCACCGACCGGTAGTGTGGATTTCAACATGCTCAAATAAACTCATAAGGAGACGAACGTTTGTTGTCGACAATGCCCTGAACCAAAAACAAGAGGTCAGCACATTACGTCCAGCAATCCCCTTATTGCCAATCAAAGTCCAGGCTCTAAAATCACCTGCACTCTTTTTGATCCTGTTATTTTTTTTTTTCTCCTGCCTGCAAATTATTCTCCTAATTTCTATGCTCGCACACTCTTCCTGTCAACATTTCAAGGTCACATTTAAGTCATCTTATACCGTGTCCTTCCGTCCGACCCACAATGTCCTTTAATCTTGCAAAGAAAGCTTCTTCCTTTCATATCTCCTTTATCCTCCAACATTTTGCTTTTTTTTTGTTTGCCCACCTCAACCTTTCAGATCCTATTTGGATGCATGTCCAATGCCATTATGCTCCTGACTGGCTGCTCTTCTGTTTAAATCATTTATCTCCTTTAGCTTCCATCATTTTGCTTCTCCATGAGCCTGCATTCTATGCAAAAAATAACACGTACCAGGTTTATTGATGTAAAGTGCTACAGTGCTAAGAGAAAACATCGAGATTGGAATACAATTGTAAAACATAGAGATTGTTGCTGAATAAAACTACCTCTGTTGAAAATATTACTTATGTTGAGAGCTTGGATATCAATGATGAAGCCGATTGAAACTAAAGAGTTTATTGCAGCCAAAAGGAGGTAGTTATGTGGATAGATGGACGTGAAGATTAAAAATAATCCAATTTAAATCCTCCAACTTCTATATTAAGAAAAATTGGTGGACCGGTTGGATGTGTGACAACTGGCAAGTACAAATTGATTAAATTTTGATGAAGATCTGGATCTGGATTAGAATACTGTAATATTTCAGTGACTTCACCATTGAGAGATAGGGACAAAAATGATACACAACACGATATCTCAAAAAAGTTAAACACGGATTCATAAAAAAGACTTGGTGTCCAGATTGAGTGTGTGACAAGGATGAAGTGATTCAATTTGGTGAATATCCGCATCCACATTACGATCCGAGATTTTTAAAGTGATTCAGGCCAAAAACGGTATATAGCATATCTCAAAAATGTATGGACGGATTCTGACACAACTGGGCGGATGAGTTGAGTTGATGACGAGAACAAGCCGATTAGATTTTGGTTAAGACCCAGAGGCAGATCCGACCTATCAGTGAGATACAAAACATAAACTGTTCAGCCTGGTGGAGGTGTGCACTCTACCGAGTGCCATCCTAGTTGTTGTTGGTATCTCTCTTTATTCTGTTCACTGCAGGATTGTGTGGTGTATTTCTATGTCCCTCCAATCCGATCAAGTCGCACATCATCCAATCACCCTCCTTTGATGGTCATGTACTCGAGTTTAAATAATCTAGGGAAGCAGTTGAACATTTAAATCAGATATCTAATTTAAACCAAATACCTTCGCCAATTGAACTGTGCTTCACGATGAGTAAATGGCGGAAAATGAACAAAATAACAAGCCTTGAGATGTCTGGTATTTGTGGTACGAAACATGAAAGTTAAGATGACAATAAAATAAAGTGAACTGACATTGATTTTAAAAGATTCATGGTTAAAAAGCTGCTTGCAGCAATTCTCTATGCATAATGTTTGGTTAGATATGGGCTTAATCACGAAGCAATCAAGGTTAGCAAATCTTATATGATTGCATTAGAAGGCAAAGTTTCTATCTCATCATCATGAGGACTATGCTGATTTCTGGGGGTTCGGCTATGCCGTGGGAACGGTACCTTGAGGGCCATAGATCAGCACAGGAATTTAGAATTCGGCCAAGGTACCTGCATATCGCCTACTCTTTAAAAAATTATCACATGATCTTTATCCTCCACCAAAGAATGTCAGCAGAAGGGATGGGTCAGTTTAACATCCTTTCTGAAGTGTAGCGTCCTCAGTGATGCAACGCCGAACATCCTGATTCAAACTTCAACAGTAAGATTAAACGATGAAGGCATTGTCAACATCAGCTGGAAATGTATTCCATGAGAACTCCATCATTGTCGGACATAGTCTGCACCTCATGCTTTGAACTTCTCCTGATTCTTCACTGACTGTTTGATCCATCTGGTCACCTTCAAGGTGGATAATATGAATGCCAAGAAGGCTTGGTGAACACAACCAGGAATGCCCATGATGAAAACACCTTGTGTATGTAGACCCCATCAGACAGGATGGTGCAGGGATAGCACACTTGCCTTTGAGCTATCTAATCTTGATTTGATCCCGACCTGACTATAAACTGCCCGAATGGTGCTTCGCAGGTAAGGTGTTGCATCGCAAAGTGTGCCGGCCCTTGGATGGACGTCAAGCAGGGTGTCCCATCTGCCAGAATTAGTCTGGAGGACTTTAAAGACCCTACAAATGTATTTCGATGAAGAGTCGTGTTCCCATCTGAACCCTTAGCTTAAGATGTAGGTTCACTAAGTTAAATGTACACATACCACGAACATTATGTTTCTCCATTGTTTATGAATGTACTAGTACGCTGAAGTCTACTAATGTATTTGTCTTGTATGTGATATATGTATAAGCTCCTCCATCTGAACAAACCACCCAATACATTCCTTGCCATGAGACTACTTCAATATAGGGCTTAGATGGGGTACAGTGCATGATGATCATCATGTCATGTTGACCATCTGACACAGAAGCTGTTTACCTTCAATGTAGCTGAAAAAAAAAAGGTTGAGAAACTCATGAACTGCATGACTTTTTTACATTTACCTTTACCCCAGAGGATATAGTTTCATTCTGCCCTAATTTCTGCAGCGGCAGAGCTTAATCAAAATAATTGCAGCAACTTGTTTGTTTGCATGCCCAGTGGCAATTATTGTACTTTCAGGTAACACATTGGCATTCCGCCCGAAAATAATGATTCATTGCTCCCCAAAAAAACCAAAGCAGACCTGCAATGATACATACACCTCCCCAATTTAGTTTCTGGCCAAATGTTTACAAGCCGAAGCCCAATGTCATGGTTTCATTGAATTCTCTGACCTGTCATTGGCAAATCCATGAACACAATCCCGTGCCAATAAGTGAACTCATCTGTGCGGGATTTGGTTTTTAAAAGATGTGTAAATGATTGTGATGAAGTACCATCATGGTTTACTCACCTCTGACCTGTCCAGCTTGAGTTTGAATCTCGAACCAGTTATCTCGAACAACTGCCATGCAGTTGCTTGGCATGCCTGTTGAGGAATCAGTCTGCGCTCTGTTTCTCGGATTGACCGTAAGCCAGGGGACTAAGACCTCTGCAGCAGTGGTATTTGGGGGATATTAAAGATCCTAAAAGTGTCTTTCGCAAAGAGTAGACGAGTTATCGCCAACATCTTGAACAAATGACAAATTCCTGTCCCGTGGTCTGCTCTTCTCTGACATCCTTCCGACACCAGGTCACACCGCTTGCTCTCTCAGAGTTTGTTTGCTGTGCTGGAACAGCAGCTCCTGCACTATAAACAAACTCACGTTCCCAGATTGTTCATGTCATGCATGTGAACGACTTGTCTTCAGCTACGAAGGGAAACCGTGACGATGATGATGATTCTCGTGATTTACTGCCAGGCGAAAGAACCCAAAGTTGAAATGAACCATTTCACTCGTCCCAATTACACGTTAACAACTGCTAGCTTTCCCTGTTGGCCTGGTCATAGTGACCTCACATACAACGTCCAAAGGGAAGGTGGAATAAATGCAAACAGCCATTTTTGCTCTTAATTAATGAGCCCAAAAGGGATACCCGACGCAATTACAAGATTCAGAAGCGTGGCTCCATCACATTACGTTTATACTCAAGTATCACTGGTCCTGCAGAGTTCTTGTTGTAGTTCCGGAGTTGATTCATTTTATACTTTCATGACATCTGAGTGAGAAGGACAATTAGTTCCATGAGAATGCACAGCATTCTTCATTGCACTGATGGAGAGGAAACAACGAAATAGAATTTGCAATTTCATTGCATGTGAAATTAAATAGAAAATTATGCTCTTTCTTTATTCCGGCTGACCTCTTGTTCTCTATCTCATGGAAATGTCCAAGTACCTTTGATGCAGTCCGAGGATGTTTCACGATCAATGTGGATCTGTATAAACACCTGATGCTGATCGACATGATCATCCAAATTGGTACCTATGTTCATGTGATTGGCCACCTGACACACCTCACATTTTGCATGGATATGATCATCCAAATTGGCACCTCTGATCACGTGATCGGCAACTGAACACATCATATGTGGCAGCATCGTTATTAAAGAAAAGGTGTAGTATCACACTTTGAGTAACAAATTACATTTTTTTAACAACATCTGAAGCTCATGGAGGAGCAGTTACACAAAACTTGTGCAGCACATGCAGACAGAGACATAGACATTAGACAACATTGGACTTGACGAGACAAATACAGCCTGGTGAACTTGGCGGGAGTGACATAACTTCCTGGACAACATATTTGTGATGTCGTTTTTCACTCCACTGTCAGAAAGCAAGTGGAAATCTCTCCCCCACCACTCCCCCCCCCTCATGAGGTTTATCCATGCTTTATCCTCTAAATGCTGAGTGTGAAAAAATTGTCCACTTTTCCAGCATATTCCACATTGTTCATTTATTAAAACCACCCTTTATAGTCCTAGATTTAACAGAAACACATAGGTTGAACAGTTATGTTTTAAAACTGCACTTCAGCTCGGATCATTTGCATTTGTCTTGTTTCCACCTCAGTTCCACAATTAGCGTGTGGCCGAGGCAGCAAATAGTTTGTTATTGTACTTTGTTCAAGGCAACTTCGAAGTGAATGGAACCAAATGGAACAAATGCAATTTCCACACAACTCAGTTTGCTTGCTGCTTCTTCCGATCAAACGGGGGTTATATTAACAGGAGCTTTTCACCCGGCCTTGAAAAGAGTGAGACATTGCACAACAGAAAAAGTTCTGTATTTGGTACAATCACATCTATAGTTCCTCTGCAGACAAAAGTGAAGTAACAGCCAGAAACTTCAACCCATCCCTGCCTTGTTTGCTTGTTTGTTTATTTATTTATTTGTATTTTGAATGCAGAAATGTAACTTCATGGAGGAGCCTCATAACGGAGGGCATCAGGGTCACAGACTGACATGGGGTAAAAGTGGAACAGAAAGGCAAAGATATCGGAGAATGAGGTGACAATGGGCAGCGTTCCAAAATGCCTGGAGGGAGGGGACATACGATAATAGATTTGGCACTGTATCATTTTGAAAACCATAGACATACAACAGAAGCACGAATCAAGTGAATGTCCCCATCTGTAAGAACAAGATGAAACCGGATGACAGGCAGGGTGTGGTACTTCAAACCACTATCGGCTGTATTCTGTAATGTTTTGGCCAACCGATTAGCCTCATGTAAAAAATAGCTTACACCCCCATTGCACAAGATTCTGACCGAATGAAGGAATCACAGCCGTAAGACGGTATTGGTCGAAGTATAGCTTCGCACAAAAGAAGAGTAACTTCAAAGAACGTTGTGTAGATAAAAGTCCTGTTCACATTTGTTTTTCCAGACAGATATAAAAGCTGCATTCATAAAGCAATTACTTATGAGAGCTAAGTGCTAAACCAACACACCGATGACATCACTCGAGATGAATGAAATTTTGAACATTAATGCATAATGAAGTAGTTTCTTTAACAACAAAGAAGTTTGCAGAAGCAACCTGATTACCTTGTTATAAGTTGAGCAGTCTCATTAAATGGATTACACATTAAAGATTGTAGTTTATCTGAGATTGTGATTTTAAGTTATGATGACTTGGAAGATAAAATGATACTCCTGTGATTTATACTTGTCCTTTCATGATATTTATGAAAAATAAGTGTTTGTAATACATCTCTTTATGTGTCTTATTCAAACTGATAATGTCTTCTTACATGTGGGGTGTTTAAGAGGTTCTCGGAAGGAAATACCATTCTCTCACAAGTCCAGCAAATACCATCATCTTTTTATACTTGTCAATATACAAGTACTGTATATATAATTGGCACGAATGTTTTGCCCCTAACAGTTATCCAAACTTGTAAAAATTGAGAATTGAAGAAAAAAAAATGGAGTTTCTTGAAAGGTGAAATTATCTCATTCCGAGAACATGTTGAACAAATACACGAAGTGCATTAGTCTTCACCATATTGAAAGATAGATATATAGACAGATAGATCAGTGCATAGATCGATAGATACATCAATGTATATCAGTACATAGATCAATGGATTGATAAATCAATGGATAATGGCTAGGTACATCGATAGATCGACAGATAACAAGATAGAAGATGCTTTGTACAAGTACATATCACACGTAATGAAAAGTAATTGTCAAATCATGAACTCAGGTATGTCATTATAAAATAATGATAAGCATTTGGTGTAAAAGCTAAGTGCATCATAGCCTGTCTCTCTCTCTCTCTCTCTCTCTCTCTCTCTCTCTCTCTCTCTCTCTCTCTCTCTCTCTCTCTCTCTCTCTCTCTCTCTCTCTCTCTCTCTCTCTCTCTCTCTCTCTCTCTCTGTCTGTCTCTGTCTCTCTGTCTCTCTGTCTCTCTGTCTCTCTGTCTCTGTCTCTCTGTCTCTCTGTCTCTCTGTCTCTCTGTCTCTGTCTCTGTCTCTGTCTGTCTCTCTGTCTCTGTCTCTGTCTCTCTGTCTCTCTGTCTCTGTCTCTCTGTCTCTCTCTCTCTCTGTCTCTGTCTCTCTGTCTCTCTCTCTCTCTCTCTCTCTCTCTCTCTCTCTCTCTCTCTCTCTCTCTCTCTCTCTCTCTGTCTCTGTCTCTGTCTCTGTCTCTGTCTCTGTCTCTGTCTCTGTCTCTCTCTCTCTCTTTCTTTCAGGATGCCAGCAATAACTCATCTCCACTTCGCAAAAGATGCCGTGGGATCTCTAACGTCCACCAGCTAATGCCAGCAGATGGTACACCAGGGTAAACATATATAAGAGGGTCGACACACTTTGTCATGGCTTGAGGTGGAATGTAGCATGCATCTGCATGCGAATCCGACATTGTATTCAGTCGTGTCTGGAATCGGACCAACACAACACGATAGGGAACTTAACAGTAATAAGTGTGTGACCTCTGGTACTATCCCTATGGTGTTCCTCCTGACGGCTAATTAAGTAGCTCGAGTTCCAAGGTCTATGACCATGAAGCTTCTTGACTTTCCTATCGCGTCGATCAATTCGCCTTCATGCTGTCTGATGCTATTTGGCCATCGCTTCTAATGACAGAGTCAATGAGCCTGCAAGAGGAGAGAAGACGCGCTGAGTTAGACCCAAGGCACTCTGCCCCGAATCACACTCGTATGGGAGAGACCATTTTGCTACAATCGCATAATCTTTCCGACACTTCCTCAAATCGATCGGGGAATTTTTTTATATATATAATATATTATATACATAATTTTTTACTCAGTGTTCATTTTTAGATCACTCAAGGAGGGAGAGCCAAGAGAACAATTTTGCCTTTGATGGCAAAATAGACTCAAACATTTTACAGATGTGTGTGTGTGTACATATATATATATATATATATATATATATATATATATATATATATATATATATATATATATATATATACACACACACACACACACACACACACACACACACACACACACACACACACACACACACACACACACACACACACACACACACACACACACATCATGCATATTGTGAGAAAACAATGATAAAATGAATTAATGACCAATCGATTCTCATCAAAATATCACAAGGGATCATAAAGCATGATACGACGGGTGTTCAAAAAGTTCGACGAACGAGATTTGGAAAATTCTCCAAATGAGTACAGGATAAAAAACAACAGATGCATTGCTAGAAATATAATAAATACATTTATTACCGTGGCCGAAGGACAGGGTATTGCATTTGGGTCCATTTGTTTGTCTGTCTGTCTGTCTCATTGTTTGTCCGCACAGAACTTTCATGTTTTTCTCTGCAACCGCTTGTCGGATTGAAATAAAATTTTCACCATTGGTGCGACGACTCATGTAGAATGCTTTAATCATAATTATGACATCATAATTGCATGTGTAGAATGCTCCATCAGATCAGTATGAAATTTTTTGAGGGTCAAAGGATAAAATGGTCAACAGGAAAATATTTGTTGCCGTCATCGGTTATGTGTTTAAAAAAAAAATTAAAAAAAAACTTTAAAAATCTCAAGTGGCTGAACAGAGCGAGGCGAAACTTTACATGTATGACCATCTATCCATGAGGACCAAAAGGTTCACACATATGACATCATAGGTCACATGGTTTGGCAGCCATATTGGATTTACCCTATAACATGGAAAAAAATCTTCTTCTCCAGAAAGGCTGGACAAATTAAGGGGAAACTTTACACAAGTGTTCCCCAAGCCATGAGTGTGCAACTTTGTAAAGGAATAATTGATAGGTCACATGGTTTGGCAGCCATACTGGATTGAAGAAAATATTAAGTAATGTTTTCTCTGGAACCGCTAAATCAATCGACGTGAAACTACACAATTATGATCTCGTCTTAATGTAGAAAAGTTGTTTTAAATTTCAACTTGATCGGACGCATGGTCTGGCAGCCAGAATCATTTAATTTTTTGATTTGGGTTCTTTCTGTTTTTTGATTATTATTAATTGTTTTTTGAATTAAGGTTCAGTTGGCTGTGCCTGGATGGTTTTGAGGGTGGAGTAGTCGCAGCTGAAATGCTAATCCTATTCAGGTTCCTCCTGATGTCTTCATCTTTATTTTTTGCTTGTTCGGGTTCCTTCTAAATACTCCAATGCAGGACTGTATCTATTTGGTCTTCCATTTGGTTTTAATTGAATTTATTTTAATCCCATTCTAAATTCAATTGAATAGTAATAAAAAAAACTGTCACGGGTCAGGGTCAGATGTCGGATCAAAGAGGGGTTTCATCAAAGCGAGATGCCTTGGCACCCAGTCATCACTGTCAGCAGGTATAAAGTGGCAATTCTAGTTATGTCTCTAATTAATCACATAACACACCAGTACACAAACACCACACAAAATAAGTCCTGATGAGGGTCTACAATCTCAGATTGCTCTTTTATTGTTTATTTTCATAATTAATTACATATACTGCACTGCACTTATAGAATTAAAGATTAAAGTACTAGTATCTCGTTCGTAGAACATTTTGAACACCTCTTGTAGACCATCGAGTGGGAACCGATCATCAGAATGACCATAGTTTGAACTGACAAGAGCAAGGCAAATAATGGATGGAGGAATTTGGCTTTACTATGCATCGATGTGCGAATTTCTCTTTTCTGTTAGACACAACAGACACCATACCAGCGCGCAGATGTTCTCTGGTGGTTTCCCACAGGTTATGTCCATTGGGTCCACGTGGATGCGAGCATAGCGGGCCAGGTCCGTGGTTTGTGGTTGACAGGAGTGATATTCCCACGCTGCAACATCGTCAGAGCTGTGTACGGTAACCTTGCACCGACTGTACGGCGGTAGTTGGGAAGCGGAGCCCAGACTGAGCGCGGCTCCGAGGAGTAAGAGGACCCGGCGCAGTGGCTCGTCGGGCCATGCGAGTCCAGTCGGGACCGTGGGAACCATGGTCAGCAAACGCCGGAGAGGGGCGTCGAAGAGTGCTGCATCGTCCGACGGGTCTCCGGGTAAATTAGGTGGTGGAGCTCGCAGCTCGTGCGCTTTTCGGGACGGACGCAGAGAAGTTCCAACAGCGATGTCGAACCACAGCACGTGAGACAACACAGTCCAAAGAATCCGGGTGAAGACGATCAGAGGAAATGGATACTCGAGACCGGGATATTTGTCTGGACCGGTCCCGCCGGGCTGCACACTCGCACTCTTTGTACAGCGCGGAAGTCCGACACGCAGAGCGATTTAAGGCAGCGCTCGAGATTCGCCTCCTCTTCTGCACCCTCCCTGCAACCGCCCCACACACACACCTCTCCACCCCACCTCCCTCCCCCGTCCGGTGATAATCCCCAGAGTAGCACGCGCGGAAACGAGCCGTGGACCTAGCGTGAGTCCAGGACGGTAAGTTTCTCCAGCGTCTGGGAAGTGCGTAGGTGATGATTCTAATGAGTGCAGTTGCAAGACCCTCCCGGAAATACCAATCCAGAAGCCCGTCCAGGTGCACGTACTAGGGACAGAATGTAGAGGGATAGACAACATTTGGAGAAGTTCCACAAACAGCTGCCAGTGAATGAACGGACAACACTGCAATGAATAATCCCGTACAATATATATATATATATATATATATATATATATATATATATATATATATATATATATATATATATATATATATATATATTCAACATTAAATGGGAAAACCGACTCAGTTGCTGCATGTGGAAAGCACAGAGCCGCCCACTGCCTAATGCGGTGTCAGCTGTTTCACTGCTAACCGCAGCATCACTCAGCTTACATGGCTTTAAGAAGCCGTTTTTGGCAGGATCGTCAGCCAAACTCCTTGGGAAAAGGAATCAATCCACGGACGCATTTCTGGCTCGAGCCACCATAAGCACGGAGTGGATTCCCAATAGAAAGTGAACTGACACTCCATTCCAGCTAAGAGGTACTCGGAAATAAAAGTGTATATGTATGTATATGTATGTATGTATATATATATATATATATATATATATATATATATATATATATATATATATATATATATATATATATATATATATAATTATTGTATATGCAAACATAATTATATATCCACGAACCACACCAAAACTGCAATGAAAATGAATTATCGAGGAAATTGTCACCAAGCCGGTGGTTCGACGATCCCCCGATCTCTCCAAGCCTGTTCGTCCCATGATCCCATCCCATGCACCTTACGGATCAATAAAGAGCTCGGTGTGCGGTCGACGCGTCAAGGGTTAAGCGTGCGAAGCGCCCTCCAGGCACCTGTCGGGACGCGCTCGCGGAGCTCTCCGTGGAACAAGATTCATCGGTGCGTAAAAGTACTGAAACTGGTGTGTTCGTAATTATGAGCTCGTACTGTATTTTCTGCGGAATTAAGGGGATAAAAATGACCGGGGAGTTGGAAAATCGAAACCGAATGGGACGGATGTTTTGCGATTTTTCGACCGCAAACGGAGAACACCCCGCCCCACACCGTCTCCATACGACCCCCCATCCGACCCCCGTCTCCATCCGACCCCCCATCCACCACGCCAGCACGAGAGACGCGAGTGTGAGGGAGTAGAACAACTCGCCCTTTCCCGAGAGATAACACGCCGGCAGATGCAGCCAGCCGTGAGTGGGGATGCGCGATCCGCGCTGCCCCTGACCGCCGTGTCAGGCGCACAATGAACGCGTCGGTCACAGTCCGTGGGAGGAGGGAGATAATGAAAGTGTACGAGGCGCCATGCACCGAGCTGCTGCTTTGTTGCAAATCCACGGCTCGCGGTGAGGGGTGCGACCATCTCCCTCTCCTGGCTGACACAAGACGAATGAATCAATTCTTTCTTTTCTTGGGAAGAAACTCACTCCGTCCAACGTACCTTCTCCAATAAGCCTTGTTATTTTTTTGAAAGTTCAACCCAGGAGGTCGACGTCACGTTTGGAATTCCCCCACCCTCAACCCCCACCCTCAAACCCCCACCCTCAACCCCCCACCCTCAACCCCCGACCGAATCCTCCACCATTGCGCAACCTTCGCCGTAGTCATGTGACCCCAGGAAAACAAGTTGGAAAGTGCAGGGTTAATGGTGAAATCGAGTTCAACGGGAAAATATCCTCACGCACGTTTTCCATGGAAAAACCCCAAACACCATGAGTCACTCAATAGACGAGGTGTGTGTGTGTGTGTGTGTGTGTGTGTGTGTGTGTGTGTGTGTGTGTGTGTGTGTGTGTGTGTGTGTGTGTGTGTGTGTGTGTGTGTGTGTGTGTGTGTGTGTGTGTATATATGTGTGTATATGTGTGGAAATGTATGTATATGTGTGTATGTCTGTATGTGTGTATATGTGTGTATGTATGTATATGTATGTTTTTATGTATGTATATGTATGTATGTGTGTATATATGTATGCATGTGTGTATATGTATGTATGTTTGTATGTATATGTATGTATGTGTGTATATGTATGTATGTCTGTATGTGTGTATATGTGTGTATGTTGTATGTATGTATATGTGAGTATGTCTGTATTTGTATATATGTCTGTATGTGTATATGTGTATGTATGTCTGTATGTCTGTATGTGTATATGTGTATGTATATGTGTGTATGTGTGTATATGTGTATGTATGTATATGTATGTATGTTTGTATGTGTGTATATGTGTGTATGTTTGCATGTGTGTATACGTGTGTAAGTATGTGTGTATGTGTGTATATGGGTGTATGTGTGTGTATGTGTATGTATGTATGTCTGTGTGTATATGTGTGTATGTCTGTATGTGTGTATATGCGTATGTATGTGTATGTATGTTTATGTATATGTATTGTTATGGAGCCGGGTGTTAGCAGCGAGCACGACCGCTAGGTGGAGCAGTAGGGTCGACTCTGCCAAACACCCGGAATGTAGATCGTACCTTTCGGAAAACTCCGAGAGTTCCGGCTCCCTTACAGGACCACGAATCGTCAATAATTCCACCACGTGGGACAGGGTTATTTCCCAAACTTCAAAATACCTTGAGGCCCACGTGGCGAGCTACCGAGTATTCACACCCTCGATGGCACTCGTACGGGACGACCTGTGCGTGACCCGAGCAGATGGTCACTGAGCTTCCGTCGGTCCCAAATGCACACCACTACGGCAACAACGGCCTTCTTTAATTCCCCAACATGCACCTTGCTAAACCAATGAAGGAAGGAACAGAAATGAGCTGAAACATTCAACAATGGGATATTTATTAACAGTAGGTAGGGAATGAGGGAAGCACGTAAGGGCAGAGTTATCATGACGAATATAAAATGCAAGTATGTACAAGGCAAAAAGAGCACTTAACAAGTTACTACTTAAAGACGGGGCCCCAGACACACACGTGCACACACAAATACCCCAAAAAGTAAATGCACCTTCCCGCCTCGTGCGGCCCTTGTCAATCCGATTTGGCGGGACTTGAACCCGCAGCTCGATGCCGCTGCAAACACCGGGTATGGAGGCAGCGCCAGGCTCCAGCACGTGACCAGACCCGAGCCAGCGACGAGATACGGACCGAGAGCCAGACCACGCCAGCGACAAGATGAGCAGAGAGCCAGAGCACACGCTCGAACAGACGGGGGGGTGCAGATTGTTTTTCTCCGCGCTCGAGCCGACAACCAAAAGTCTCTTCTTGGTCCAATCGTGCCGCAATCTTATTCACCCTTTTCCAGGGGCGAGGAGGTGCCTCCTCGCTCCCCGCTCTCCCTCACTGGACGATTTTGGCATGCAAAATCTCTCTTCGCCTTCCCCAATGGCCAAAACGAGCGGCAAGTCCATCGATTGGCCTGGGGGCGTGGTGACGTCACGCGGACCGCCTTTCTCACCGTCGTGGGGTCTGATTGGCTGAGCGGCGGCCACCTCACTCGTAGCACGCTGATTAGTCGAGGGCCGCCGCAAGGCTCCTCCTTGAACTCCGCCCACCACGGGCACCATGGCGTCGGCCAGAGCGAGGTGAAGGTGAGGGTGATGCTGTTGTTGTCGAGGAAGATTCAGGGATGTAATTCAAATCATAACTATTAAAATAACTCCGCAGCGCATGAACATTTAATTACCCATTAAACAAGGGATGGGACCCTAACTAAAAACACGTACTTACTGATATAACTGAGCTATAGGGGACGGCTGTCTATCTGTGTGCACAAGGCTTCCAGATTTGTAACAGTATGTATGTGAGTATATGTATGTGTGTATATGTGTATATGTGTGTATGTATGTATGGGTGTATATGTATGTATGTGTGTATGTGTGTGTATGTATGTATGGGTGTATATGTGTGTATTTATGTGTATGTATTTATGTGTGTATGTGTATGTGTGTATATGTGTATGTATGTATGTCTGTATGTGTGTATGTGTGTGTATGTGTGTATACATGTGTGTATATGTTTGTATGTGTGTATATGGGTGTTATGTGTGTATATGTCTACAGTATATGGGTGCGTGTGTGTACATGTGTGTACGTGTGTACATGTGTACATGTAGATGTGTGTATGTGTATGGGTTTGTGTGTGAGTGGATGTGTATATGTATGTTTGTGTACGTGTGTACATGTGTATGTATGTGGATGAGTATGTGTGTTTATGTATGTGTATGTGTGTATGTGTGTACATGTGTGTACAAGTGTGTGCATATGTGTGTATGTATGTATGTATGTATGTATGTATGTATGTATGTATGTGTGTCTATGTGTGGAATGTGTATATACGTGAGTATGTGTATATGTGTGTATGTATGTATGTGTATGTATGTATGTGTATATGTGTTACAGTCTGTATGTGTGTATATGGGTGTGTGGGTGTATGTGTGTGTATGGGTGTATATATGGGTATGTGGGTGTATGTGTGTGTATGGGTGTATATATGTGCCTATGTGTGTATGTGTGTGTATGGGTGTATGTATGTGTGTGCATGGGTGTATGTATGTGTGTATGTGTATATATATATATATATATATATATATATATATATATATATATATATATATATATATATATATATATATATATATATATATATATATATATATAAAATATATATATGTTTATGTGTGTATGGGTGTATGTATGTGTGCACGAATGCGTGTGTGTGTGTATGTTTGTGTACATATATATATATATATATATATATATATATATATATATATATATATATATATATATATATATATATATTGTTGCGGATTCGCGCCCGCCGGCGTGCTGATGGCCACGTAACGCGAATCGCGGCACGTCGCCCACCGGACGGACAATCCAGTCGTGACCCTCTCGGACTAACGCCGGGAACCAGTCACGGGTGGACCTTTCGGTCTCACCGCGATCGAGCCAATCAGCCCCCGCGTGGGATAGGGTTGCTCGCCAAATTCGACCTACCTAAGTACCCACGCGGAGGGTAGACCGGGCGATCGCACCTCGCCGCGGGTCGACTTCGGACACGGGCCACTTAAGCGACCCGTTCCGTACTATCGGGATAACCGAGCGGTGTTATCGTCGACCTCGACGGTTCGATTAATTATCGGGCGTATTCAGCCCACTACCAACCCTTTACGTGAAGCAAGATGAGGATTCAATGAAGGAAATGACGAAGCGAAGCGGGAAACAGTTCAACACAAAGCACATTTATTCGCGACGAACGGAAAGCACACATATTCAATTCCACCAAAAGCACACAGAAAAGAAAAAACACAATGCAATTTACACAAAAAGCAAATGCGACAATGCAGATCTAATACCGATTACACGAGCACACGGCAACACTTATACAATTTTACTTCACAGACGGCGCCGACAACACATACCCAAAACCAAGGAAAGAATACCCTCAAGGATGAGGCGGGCCTGAGGCCGAGACCGGGTCGGGCCTACCCGTCTGGTGATGAGACGCGGAGCGGCGATGGTGCCTCAACTCCGCGGGCCTCGCGGGCAGTATCTGGTAGGGGGTGGGAAAGGGGCCCCCTTGGTCACACTATCTCAGCGCGGGGGGAAACAGGAGGGGGTTGCTGATGCTCAGGGTATAGAGGATTTTTATTGCCCCGCGACGAGCGTCTCCACCTCGGCCAGGTCGCGCTGTCGGCCTCCCTGGGGTGCAGTTCCCTGCACGACGCGAGCACCCCCTCGTCTGCCCTCGCCGCCTCTCCACAGCTCCGTCCCCTCCGCTCCGACTCCAACGCACACGACGACCAGCTCCTTCTTGCCAACTCCACGGCCCGCGAAGTCTTAACTCTCTGTTCCCTCTCGACTCTACTACTCACTGGACTGACGAACACGGTCGCTTATATCAGCCCCGTGGCTTCGCCCTCTCATCTTTGACCCCCTCCCTTCGACCTTTCACCTCGCTCCCCATTGTCCCGAGAAAAAGTGGGCGTGAATGCTTTTTGATCCATAAATTTGCATATATCGATCGCCCTCCAACGCCCTGGGGGCGGGGCCAATTCGCCCCTCGCTCACCGATTGGACGGCAAAAAGTGGGCGTGTGTCGTTTTTGATCCGTTTTTGAAACACAAAATCCGTGATTTTGTACACGCTGTTCGGCGCGCGCCCTGCACGAGTCCAACACCGGTACCCACAAGCGGCGCAAGAACGGTGGCGATGCGACGGTTGCGAGGTGTGACGTGAAGGTCGTGGCGGTGGGTGGTTGATGTGGTGGTAACAATGGCGGTTGGTCCAAATTAAAGATAGTAAAAGAAAAACGGCTATCCTGAAGAGTCGCAGCACGCATAAATGACATGTATTCCCACTAGACAACGGGTTTGGGCCTAACTACACATATACTTACCGAGATACCTCACCTAAGGGACCTGAATGGTGGTTTGCGAATTTGGTAACCACAACAATATATATGTCTATGTGTTTATGTGTGTGTATGGATATATGTGTGTGTATGTGTGTATGGATATATGTGTATATATGTGTGTGTATGGATTATGTATGTGTGTATGGATATATGTGTATATATGTGTGTGTGTGTGTATGTGTGTGTATATATATATATATATATATATATATATATATATATATATGTATGTGTGTGTGTGTATGTATGTATGTATGTATGTATGTATGTGTGTGTATGCATGTATGTATGTATGTATGTGTGTGTGTGTGTGTGTGTGTGTGTGTGTGTGTGTGTGTGGGTGTGTGTGTGTGTGTGTGTGTGTGTGTGTGTGTGTGTGTGTGTGTGTGTGTGTGTGTGTGTGTGTGTGTGTGTGTGACTAACCTAACAAGGTAACCCAACCATTGTGGTTTTCGATTTACTGGAAGGGCGCAGTGTGTGGTCAAAACAATTGTTTGCCTGTCGACTGACATTTAGAAAGACTCGGTGATGGCACACGAAGGAGCACCAAAGGGCTATCTTTTGATGCTAATAGATCTTACAAAAACAATCTCTTTCGATTGATGAAAAGGTAGGCAGAGAGTTCGCCGTGAAGAGCGTGTCATTGGCTCATCTAAATTCGACCTACTATTTGACTCGACCCTTTTGGAATCTGTGGGCCGAAGGTGGGTGGTTTTCTGGTGCAGCCTATAATTAATTGCAGGTTTGTTGGTTCAAATCCATTGTTCACGTCGGGTTTTTTGACAGGACACGCTTATGGGTTTATCCAGGAGAAAGTGAGAAGTCGGCCATAATTATGTCCATCATGTCAATGGGTGGATATTTAAATCTCAATCAGAGACCGGTTCAGGGTGTTTCACACCACGAGATGTGTACGCTGAGTGTTCATTAAAAAGGAAACGAAACACCTGTTCTGAACAAGGTAAGAAAAAACGTGTTTCCTTCGGACGTTTCACAAGGCTGCGGTGGGAATGCCAAGGACGAGTGAAGCTGCGAAGGAGTGTGTGCAGTTACCAAGCGGCGAGCTAGCGCTTGCCAAGCTAGCCGTTCCTTATCAATGGTTTCGAATGGAATGCTTGTTTGAGTGCTTAAGCCACTTGGCGAGCGCTCTACACGAAACTTGGTGGATGAACACACCCCACGTACTCACCACGAATCCTCCACAAGAAGTTTCTATCGCCTCGGGAAACTTGCGAGGATATAATTGTGTAAACACTGAGCACTCCAGTCGTCAACCGGCTGCCCCTGTGCCGTGGTGGTTCCCTCAAGGCGTGTTTATAATTGAGATGTTTGTGTCCGATTATAATTACGACACCAACCACATGTCTCTCTCTCTCTCTCTCTCTCTCTCTCTCTCTCTCTCTCTCTCTCTCTCTCTCTCTCTTTCTCTCTTTCTCTCTTTCTCTCTTTCTCTCTTACTCTCTCTCTCTCTCTCTCCCTAGCTCTCTCTCTCTCTCTCCCTCTCTCTCTCTCTCTCTCTCTCTCTCTCTCTCTCTCTTTCTCTCTTTCTCTCTTTCTCTCTTTCTCTCTTTCTCTCTTTCTCTCTTTCTCTCTTTCTCTCTTTCTCTCTTTCTCTCTTTCTCTCTTTCTCTCTTTCTCTCTTTCTCTCTTTCTCTCTTTCTCTCTTTCTCTCTTTCTCTCTTTCTCTCTTTCTCTCTTTCTCTCTTTCTCTCTTTCTCTCTTTCTCTCTTTCTCTCTTTCTCTCTTTCTCTCTTTCTCTCTTTCTCTCTTTCTCTCTTTCTCTCTTTCTCTCTTTCTCTCTTTCTCTCTTTCTCTCTTTCTCTCTTTCTCTCTTTCTCTCTTTCTCTCTTTCTCTCTTTCTCTCTTTCTCTCTTTCTCTCTTTCTCTCTTTCTCTCTTTCTCTCTTTCTCTCTTTCTCTCTTTCTCTCTTTCTCTCTTTCTCTCTTTCTCTCTTTCTCTCTTTCTCTCTTTCTCTCTTTCTCTCTTTCTCTCTTTCTCTCTTTCTCTCTTTCTCTCTTTCTCTCTTTCTCTCTTTCTCTCTTTTCTCTCTTTCTCTCTTTCTCTCTTTCTCTCTTTCTCTCTTTCTCTCTTTCTCTCTTTCTCTCTTTCTCTCTTTCTCTCTTTCTCTCTTTCTCTCTTTCTCTCTTTCTCTCTTTCTCTCTTTCTCTCTTTCTCTCTTTCTCTCTTTCTCTCTTTTTCTCTTTCTCTTTCTCTGTCTCTTTTTTTCTCTGTCTCTTTTTTTTCTCTGTCTCTTTTTTCTCTGTCTCTTTTTTTCTCTGTCTCTTTTTTTTCTCTGTCTCTTTTTTTTCTCTGTCTCTTTTTTTTCTGTGTCTCTTTTATTTCTGTGTCTCTTTTTTTTCTGTGTCTCTTTTTTTTCTGTCTCTTTTTTTTCTGTGTCTCTTTTTTTTCTGTGTCTCTTTTTTTTCTGTGTCTCCTTTTTTTTCTGTGTCTCCTTTTTTTTCTGTGTCTTTTTTTTTTTTTTTTTCTTTTTTTTTCTGTGTCTCTTTTTTTTTCTGTGTCTCTTTTTTTTTCTGTGTCTCTTTTTTTTTCTGTGTCTCTTTTTTTTTCTGTGTCTCTTTTTCTCTCTTTTTCTGTGTCTCTTTTTCTCTCTTTTTCTCTCTTTTTCTCTCTTTCTGTGTCTCGGTCTCTGTTGGCATCTCCATCATGTAGCAATGTCACGAATCTGATGATTTCTCCTGTAAATGATCACGTTAGTCACAAAATTTAATTTCTTCACCAACGATGATGTATTGACTGGGGAATAGGAAGTGTGTGTGTGTGTTTGTGACATTTTGACCCAAGATTTTCACGAGTACACACACACACACACACACACACACACACACACACACACACACACACACACACACACACACACACACACACACACACACACACACACACACACACCTTGTACGCAAACCTGAAGACAGCATGCCAGAAAAGGTTTCCCGAACCCACCAAGCAAAAAATTTACAAAGACAGGTGCAAATGTAAGATGTCACACAAGAAACTGAAACAGCAAGGAATATATCGCCTCAACGATCGTTCATCACTCAATTCACCTGTCTGTTCATCACTCTTTTCACCTGTCTGTTCATCACTCTGTTCACCTGTCTGTTCATCACTCTGTTCACCTGTCTGTTCATCACTCCATTCACCTGTCTGTTCATCACTCCATTTACCTGTCTGTTCTTCACTCCATTCGACTGTCTGTTTATTAGTCCTTTTACCTGTTCATTCATCTGTAAGTCCATCAACCAATTCACATGTCCATTCATAAGTCCATAGATTCATCAGTCCATTCGTATGTCAACTCATCTATTCATCAGTCCATTCGCATGTCCGTCCATTCGTTAATCCATTCACCTGTCTGTTCATCAGTCTATTCATCAGTTCATTCCCCTGTCCATTGATTCATACGTTCATTCATCAATCTGTTTTCTGGTCCGTCCATCCGTCCATTTCCCATTACATTCCCACAGCTGTACATCGGGTGGAGGGATGGTGGAGTGGACAAGGAAGGAGGTTGGGAGGGAAGAGTTGGACAGATTATTTTGGAGGTTCCACGATGGAACTCATTTACGATGATGATTCTTTACTCCACAGAACCATAATATGGATAAGTGGGTTAAACATAACGATTTTTACTGTTATTAAGGATATCTTAGCGTCTTGCCACACTACTCATCCTCCCCCTCCCCCCAACGCATTCTCCCACCTCTTCCAGTGAAATTGAGTGGATAAACTGACAAATTGGATGAATGATGTGTTGATGCAACACAGGCATGATGGGCCAAATGGCGTCCTCCTGCGTCAATGTTCCTCAGACTGTATTTCCATGAAGAATCCCCTTGGTGGACATGATGAATTACAAAAGGGTGAACGTGGACAGCAGCACAACATTTGTGGAAGAAATAATTAAGTGCTGCAATCATACCCATGGACATCAAGCCAGATACAATATCGTTTACATGTGTAACGTGATATTAAAGCGAAACGGCTGGCTGCATCATCATGGCATCGTTTGTATGAACCCTTACAATGGCAGGAAGCAAAATTAGTTCAGTTGGTGAACAAATCGCAAAGTTTCAACAGCGCGTTCCTGAAAAACCAAGTTTCTCCCTGCGTGCATTTGTTACAAACCAAAAGGATCGTTTACATATTACGTATGCAAAACGGCGGAATTTTTCACTGCATCCTTCTCCTCCTATCCCACGTGTCCTTCCTTTCGAACGAACTCTCCTGACGTTTTTTATCATTTTCTTCTCCGTACTCCAACCCCCGAGCCCCCCTCCTCTCCCACCCTCTCTCATTTTGTTTGCTGTGATCTCCTCTTTTGTATCCCTTTTCACTCAACGATTGTCTTCCTGCATTTAGCCTTTCTCTTTGCACACGTAATATGTAAAAATCCCAAATTTTTTTAGAGAGAGAGAGAGAGAGAGAGAGAGAGAGAGAGAGAGAGAGAGAGAGAGAGAGAGAGAGAGAGAGAGAGAGAGAGAGAGAGAGAGAGAGAGAGAGAGAGAGAGAGAGACACACAGAGACACACAGAGAGAGACAGAGAGAGACAGAGAGAGACACAGAGAGACACAGAGAGACACAGAGAGACACAGAGAGACACAGAGAGACACAGAGAGACACAGGGACAGACAGACACTTTTTGTGTCTCTTAATTACGTACTATTGGAATGTACCTTTTGACCCTTTAGAGGAGACTGCTGAAACCCCTTCGACTTTTGAAGACCCTCAATACCACCAAGACCCCAAAAGTGCTCTAATTATTATTGTTATTAGGGTTGCAAGGCTCCCAGGCTAGGGAACCTATTGTTTTTATTCAGACTAGCAAAAACGCCCAAGGCCGTGAAGACCAATGAAAATTTGGCCCAATACACCAGCAGACCCCCTCTTCTTTGAAACCAGTTGGTCATTACATGCATCTATTGCATCTCCTGATACACAGTTATCTATTACATGCATACGAACACTCAAAGTGGCATCGCTTTCGTGATGATGCAACAAACAGACTGAATTTGTTATTGAATCCCGGTCAGATTTGCATTGTTCGAATACATCAAGTTGTGGATCATCTGAGTCAAAGCTTGAACAAACACCAGTGGAAAATCCAGGGGGGGGGGGGTTTCCTGGTTGCCCAGAACGCCCCCTCCCAACAAAAAAATATTTACCATTACAGTGGCAAACCCAGGGGTTCCCTGGTCACCCAGAACTCCTTCTCCCACGAAAGTGTGCTACAAAAAAGGCCAGAAGCCTCAGAAAAGCTGTATCAATATAGTAGCTCATAAACAATAAACCACTAACAGCTCAGTAATTTATTTGGAAGTTATTTGGAAAATTTATAATTTTCTGTTATTTGGAACCCCCCCCCCCTACTCAATTCCTGGATTTGCCCCTGGGGTGAGGCGTTGGAGGGTGTCATGTACAAAACAGACAGCACATTCGCCTTTTGACGAGACCCTCTCACAAACATCACAATCACGACACACGTACACGATCACCCATCCAAACCCAAGTACCTCCCAATGTGAATGTACACTCTATCCCCACAGCCCAAGTAGTCTGAATGTACCTGGAGCTTACACTAGCTCATCCTGAATGTTGAGGTTTTAACGTGAAGATTGCATGATTTCAACCTGCTCCATCAACATCCACCATGAACATTAACTGGGGACACAATGGAGGACGAATGCACTGAAAAAAGCTTTGAGCACCGGAACGAGAAAATTTTGACACCTTGTGCCTTCATCAAGTCTCTTAAACAAGGTGTCCAATTAGGTGCTCAGGGACGCTCAAAGTGCAAATCGGCCACTTCTCGCCAAGGGGTGAAATCAGCCGTGCAGGAGATGCTCGTGCCAAGAAAACCTTTTTATACGTCAAAGGATGCTCAGCTATTAATTCAGGCATCAATGGGTACCAGAAGAGGGGGAGGAGGAGGAGGAGGGGAGGAGGAGGGATGGTGTTGGTTGTGGTAAAAGCCCCCATTTGCTGCCATCTCCAGCTTGAATTTAATCACCACTGAATCACAGCAGAGCTGCGTGGAAGAAAGTAAAGGTCATGGTAACTGTTTGGGAAAACCCCACACTGAACCACCATGAAATGCGTATCTTTTATCTGGCTAATTGCCTCGTGAATCAGAAAACACCTCTTCAAAGGAACAGCATTCCTCAATTATGCTGATTACAAAGTGCAAGGAAGCTAAAAGCGCTGTGAGCTAAAATAAGGAGGGTAATCTGGCTCAGTGGCTCGTTGTGATGTCACTTATGAAGTGGAGTCTTAACTATGCCCTTAGGGTTGGTTATATGTGGCTGGATTGAATGGAGCAAAATGTAGATGTAAATATTTCATTGTGAACCCAAATGCCATCATATTACCATGGTGAGATAAAGCAGACAGGCATTGCAGTGTACTTGCACCTTGTCGTGTGTAACAAGCACATGCTCTCTTTTATTTGTCAACATTTTGATGCGAACTACTCTTCATAAGGGTGGAAAATCTGGGACGGGTTAATATCTTGACCCACCTTGGTCTTGCAAGATGCATCTTTACAACTGTCTTTACAACCCCCTAACC
The DNA here is from genome assembly GCF_056783735.1 of Eptatretus burgeri. Classification (NCBI taxonomy): domain Eukaryota; kingdom Metazoa; phylum Chordata; class Myxini; order Myxiniformes; family Myxinidae; genus Eptatretus; species Eptatretus burgeri. The sequence goes on from NC_140974.1 coordinate 49,488,780, forward strand.
CCTCCTCCTCTGCTCGCATCCCCTTCCCTTCCCCACTTCCCATGCCTGGCTTCCCACCTCTCCTCCTCCCTCAATTTATACAATTTCCTCATTGTTACCCTTCATTTAACCCCCAAATCTGCAGGGAACTCTTTCTTTTCACTCACATACAGATTTAGGTATTACAGATGAGTTTAAAAAGATCCTTAATTAGTATCTCTAAGGAATGCCTTGAAGAACTTGCAAAACTGTGCTCCTTCCTGTAAATCTGTAGTTACTACTACAACTACAACGGTCCCAATTATTCCAACTTTCTTTTGGGGTCAGTCGGGGAAAGATTAATTGGCCCAAATCTTTCACGAACCGGCTGCTCAGGCCTGATGTTGGACTGGAAGTGAGAAGAAATTGTAATTTGTTGAGGGTGCCAGCGATAATTTTCCTCCTCTTCACATAAGAAACTGTGGGATCTTCAACGTCCACCTACGACCAGCGCTGGTAGACGGATTCTCTGGCTTACGGTCCTTCCAATGGACGGTACACCACTCAACGATGGCTTGCTCTGCATGTGAAACACCAGGACGACCGTTTACATCTGGGTTGAAAACGAGCAAGATGGCCTCGAGGAATGTACATTCATCTCTGAGATTTCTAGCCTGGGTTCGAATCTCGGTCCAGCGATAAACTGCCATCCTGGTGCGCAGCAGGCATTAAACTGGGTGTCCCATCTGCCAGCATTAGTGGGTGGTCGTTAAAGATCCCATGGTGTCCTTCGTGAAGAGGAGGCTAGCTATCGCCAGCACCCTGAACAAATTACCAAATCCCTGCTCCAACCTACAAGGGGCACTGCATTAACGTCACTGCTGCACCCCTTCAATATATGTTACTAACTCGTAGCCGTGCTGCATAAGAAACATGAATAAGAAGCTGGTGATCGATTTGAACCCAGGTGAGACAGCCCAAAGGTGAGTGACTGAGTGACTAAACGATCCTGGCACCCTCTCTGACAAGTTTGGTGTTTACTAAACCGTTAAGGTGCCTGGCTTAAGATCTTAGTTAGGGTCTTCAGTTTGAGCCCCCTGTCTTCCTGTATAATTAACACCAGGTGGGTTGATTAATCCTGTCATCCTTCTGAGGTCGGCAGAAAGAGTGCCAGCTTATTGGAAACAGGGGTACTATACATCAGCGACACAACTGTGCCCCCAGAAAATGATGCAACCAACAACCCCTCCTGAATGAATCGAAAACTCCATTGTTTTCAAACGTCGATGTGAATACGAGAATACCAAACATTTTTGTGTATTTTTTACCTATATTTATTTCTAAAAACATCCAGGTATGAAAAAAATCAAAGAATGGCATTGTGGAAAAAGACCTTCCTTTTTAGCTCGCCTGTTCGAAGAATAGAGAGCTATAGCGATACCCCCGGCATGAGCGTGAGCATGAGCGTGAAAATGTTAAAGTTTTTGGTGCAAGTTATTTAGAAGCTTGCCATTCATTTAATATGTGTACTAGGATGCTGATATTTGGCATGGAGGTTCCGTTGGGGTATATTATTGATGTAGTGAAGTTGAAATTAAAAACTAATTTCAAATGTTTTAAATTTTTGACCTGTTTTGAACTTAACTTTTTTGTAGCACATCAACGTTAAAGTTTTTGGTGCAAGTTATTTTTTAGAAGCTTGCCATTCATTTAATATATGTACTAGGATGCTGATATTTGGCATGGAGGTTCATTTGGGGTACACTATTGGTGTAGTGAAGTTGAAATTAACAAATGATTTAAAAACATTTTTAAATTTCAACCTAAGATGGTGTCAAAGCCACCCAATGCTCGCCTATTTATACAAGACACTTGCCATTCATTTAATATGTGTACTAGTTTACTGATTACAATATACAAATACATATATTACTTTAAAATTATTTGGATCAGACTTCACTGCAATGCTTTATAAAAAAATATTATTAGACTAGTCTTTTAAAAACGATAAATGTATCAACAGGCGAGCATTGGGTGGCTTTGACACCAACTTTCTGGTTTTATACCCTTTCAAACATTTATGTGAATTCAGAAGACAAGGTGATGTCGGAGTGCAAAGATGATGTGTTAAAGTCGAAACGTTCTGTGGAATATTTAACGAAGCAGTCCAAGCGATGCTCATTTTGGATATCAAGACAATGTAAAACATATGAATACCATTTGCTGCTAAACCATTGCACATAAACGTTCCTGAGCACTGTTGCTAAAATAACATGAGTGGGGCACGATCTCCCGTTAAATATGAAACGATGCAAAATGATCATGTCAGAAGGAAAGGTGAGGGATAACAGGCTTTAGGGTGGTTCACAATATAATGGTATAAGTAAAAGTTTTCCAAATTTTGCCAGATCGCATTTTGCCTTGTTCATATTGACATTTTGAACATCTGTATCAAAAATTGAGCCAATAGGACACCAGTAAAGGGTGGCACACTTTTTCACAATTTTTATTGCTCAACCTAAGCTCTCTGGACAGTTGCGGAACTTACTGAGTAATTGCTAACATCATGTCCCAAGCTCTTTGCTGTCACTATGAAGGATGCAGCTGCCTGACGATTGGATAGACCCTCTCTGTCCCATGGTGTTGTCAATGAAGCAACAAGTACTTCAGATGAGCCTCGCTTCTTTAATCCTGCATGTGAGATATGGCTGGGCTTGGCAGGCGTTGCCCTGTAAGCGAACTCTTCGTCTGAACCATCTTCAGAGGCTGTTGATGAATCTTGTCCAACTTCTTATCTCAATCGAGATAGCGTGTGAGTACCTCGGATACACTTCTGTTTTGTCATTGTTTCTGCACTGTGTTCAGCTCTTGCGTTTCTCTCAGCTTCTCTTGCCCTCTTTCTCTTATCCTTCCCTTGCTGAACCTTGTCTACACATCCAAAAGAGCATGACATCCGGTCTTCTCTTTGGCACCTTAGAAATTCTTTGTCTTCTTCGGGGATCTTCAGGTCGAATATGTTTGCTGCAGCAATATCGAAGAGGTCCTGAAGATCCCCGAGCCAAGTTTCACGACGTAAAAGAGCTCCATCCGTCTCTCCGTTTTTCTCTTTTATTAGTTTCTTGTACTCCGCATACAGCTTCTTGATCTTTTTTCGAAGATTGGCATCCGTCACTGTCGGTAAACTGGCTCTCTCCCATATCTTCTTTACTTCATCCATTGTTGCTGTTGTGGCCTTTGATAATGCCTTCCCCTCTTCAATATGATAGAGGAGGTGGAGTAGCACTTGCTCCTTTGAGGGAAGGTGAGCTCCTAAAAATGGAAGGTACAGGGGGCTTCTCGAGCAAGTTACATTTCTTTCTTGATGCCATTATTCCTGAAAATAGAAAAAAACGTCAAGATTGTGAAAAAGTGTGCCACCCCTAAATGTGCAGCAATTGACTCCATTTTTGGTACAGATGCTTACAATGCCAATTGGAACAAGACAAAAAGCGATCTGGCAAAATTTTGTGAAAATAAATTTTGTGAAACACCCTAACAGGCTTGGTACCTTTAATAACCCTGGTGGCTGGCAGGATAGCCTGCAGATTGCGCATCCACCTTTGGTCCATCTCCCAGCTATAAACTCTCACCCTGGTGTTTCAATGGCAAGCGTGAGGCATCAATGTGCATGTGTCGTCCATCGGAATGGACGTCAAGCCGAAGGAGCCGCCGTTTGCCAGCACTGGGGCTGTTGGTGGACGTTATAGATCGCACAATGTATTTTGCGAAGAGTAAGTGAGTTATCACCGGCACTGTGAACAAACTACAATTCCTGCCTAAATCACCTTCGGTTGAACATCAGGACAGCTAGTGGTAGTTGTGGTCGTGGTTCGAGTAGCACTCGTACTTTTGTTAGAACTAGAAACACCCACTCACTTCGGGAGTAGTATGGGGGAGGGTGGGTTGGAACGGGGGAAGTGGGGAGGTGGGGCAAATGTATTTTCTGCCAGCGCTAATAATCTCCCCCCCCCCCCCCATCTCAGTAAACCACTTGCACTGTGGCACGTGGACAGGCCATTTGGTGAACCTTCATCTGGTGTAAACTGTCATCCTCCCCCCCCCCCGTGCACCCAACCTCCCCCCCCCCCACCCCCGTCGCTGTGTGTGTGTCCGGGAGGGGGGGAATACTTGGGGAGCTCGGGCAATATATATTTTGTGCCGTGACTCATAGTCCATTCCCCCCTGTCTGCAGTAGTGGTCAGTAAACCACTTGCACTGTGGAACATGTACAGGCAATCATTTGAATCCTCATCTTGTGAAAAACGTGCCATCTCCCCACCTCGTCACAGTGTGTGTGTGTGTGTGTGTGTGTGTGTGTGTGTGTGTGTGTGTGTGTGTGTGTGTGTGTGTGTGTGTGTGTGTGTGTGTGTGTGTGTGTGTGTGTGTGTGTGTGTGTCCGGGAGCAAGGTAGTGGGTCGTGGGGGAGAAGGGGCAAATATATTTTGTACCGTGGCTAATAACACTGAACAACAAATTTCCAAAAAATTTTTTTACTGGAGATGTGTAAAGTGATTAAGACTAATTTGGGTACGCTGATTTCAAAAATCATAACCGTTTTGCTGTATCACGTCAGGATTTTCAGGAACAGAAATATTCCCATTGCCTAGAAGTCAGGATTTCAATGAAATTTACATACGTCTTTAACATGTCTATTTCGTACAATTGTTGTTAACTTGTGTTATATTTCTTTCTTTCAGATAAAGATGAGTAGGCGTTCCTGTACCAATCATCCTGACAACTTCTGTTATGTCTGTGGTCGGTATACCAAAAAAGATCAACAGCGAAGTATATCTACAGCAGTGAAAATGAAGGCTGCCTACTTTCACTACTTCGGGTGTAAGGTGGGGGACCAAGAACAGAGCTGGGCACCACACATCTGCTGCACAAGCTGTCACACAACCTTGACTCAGTGGTTGGTGGGCAAGCACGCGAGCATGCCATTTGCGGTGCCCATGATATGGCGTGAGCCGCAGAATCATCATGATGATTGTTATTTCTGCTGCACAAGCATCGCCGGCTTCAACAAGAAGAATAAAGGTCACATCAAGTACGCTGACTGCGTCTCTGCTCGTAAACCTGTGCCTCATGATGACGAGAACCCCGTTCCAACACCTCCAGCTGATCAGAACATAGCTGTAAGCAGTGGTGAAGAGGATGGTGATGATGAACCTTTTGAACCCAACACTCAAGAATCACACCTTCTGAACCAGGGAGACTTAAATGATCTTGTAAGAGATCTCTCGCTGTCAAAGGCGAAGGCAGAGCTGCTTGGATCAAGGCTGCAGCAGTGGAATCTACTTGAACCTAACACCAAGATATCCTTGTTCAGATCACGTCACAGAGACATGGCTGAGTTCTTTGAGATGGAAGACACGATGACATTCTGCAGTGACATCAACGGTCTGTTGAAAGAACTTGGGTGTGATCACGATCCTGCAGACTGGCGCCTCTTCATCGACTCGGGGAAGAACAGCTTGAAGGCTGTTTTGCTCCACAATGGCAACGAGAAACCATCAGTCCCACTGGCTCACGCGTTCGGCATGACAGAGACCTATGAGACTATGCGGCAGCTGCTTGATTCCATCAAGTACAATGACTTCAACTGGCACATCTGCGGAGACTTGAAAGTGGTGGCGCTGTTGTTAGGGCTGCAGTCAGGCTACACGAAATACATGTGCTTCCTTTGTCTCTGGGATAGCAGAGACGACAAGAATCACTGGACGAAGAAAGATTGGGAAGAGCGAAAAGAGCATGTACCTGGTCGATACAACGTGAAGCATGTCGCCCTTGTCGACCCAGCCAAGGTTTTCCTTCCACCACTCCACATAAAGCTCTGCTTGATGAAAAGTTTTGTACGGGCAATGGATCTGAATGGGCGTGGGTTTTTATACCTCAAGGAAAAGTTTGGCAACACCTTGTCGGAGGCCAAGATCAAGGCTGGTGTCTTTGTTGGACCGCAAATCCGACAGATTATGAAGGACGAAACTTTTCCGACAACTCTAAACCCCAAAGAGCTGGCAGCGTGGAGGAGCTTCAAAGCTGTGACGGACAACTTCTTGGGGAACGAGTGCGCGGACAACTATGAAGAAATAGTGCAGCAGCTGCTGGAGTCCTTCAGGAAACTTGGCTCCAGGATGTCCCTGAAAATCCATTTCCTACACCAGCACCTGAACTTCTTCCCTGACGACTTGGGAGCAGTCTCGGACGAGCACGGCGAGCGATTCCACCAAGAGATTTCACTCATGGAGACACGTTACCAAGGGCGGCACAACCCGAACATGATGGGCGATTTCTGCTGGTTCCTGCATCGTGAAACTGACACAGAGCAGCACAAACGCAAAGCCAAATGCCTAAAGCATTTTTAATTCCATTCTAGTGGAGTTTTTCTGTAATTTCTATAATTTTGAAGCATTCATGATGAAATAAATGAATAAATGAATTTTTGTAAATTTCATTGAAATCCTGACTTCTAGGCAATGGGAATATTTCTGTTACTGAAAATCCTGACGTGATACAGCAAAATGGTTATGATTTTTGAAATCAGCGTACCCAAATTAGTCTAAATCACTTTACACATCTCCAGTAAAAAATTTTTGTTGTTCAGTGTAATCCATTCCCCCCTGTCTGCAGTAGTGGTCAGTAATCCACTTACACTCCGGCACATGCGCACACCGAACTCAGAAGTCATCATGCTCCCCCCCTCCCCACCTCGTAGGTTTCGTGTGCCTATGACCTGACACTGGGTACTACTAACACATATGCATAATTTTGTGAAGATCATCCCAGCCCTGTCTTTACTATGATGTTTAGATGTACACAGGGACACATATAATGCTGTACACAGATAATTGCCTGGTTTAATACGAGCAAATGCAAACCGTCACTTCGCTGATGGGAATATTAAGACGGGGCTGGGGAGACAGGAGGGGTGGGGGAGTGAGTAAGGAGTTGGGGAGCGAGGAAAGGGGAGTGAGGAAGGTGGGGGGGGGGGAGAGCGAGTAAGAGGGAAAGAGAGAGAGTGGGGCTTCAATACACATCGCTATACACTCCGGGAGGGGGAAGTGAGGAGGATGGGGAACAGAGGGGGGTAGTGGGGAGGGTAGGGGAAAGGGGCTGTTATGGATATGAGTTTGATATAGGGACTTTGGGAAAAGTGGCGGGGGGGTTAAGGGGAGGGAGGAATGGTCCACCTCTGCCAGCATTGCCGCAGAATTGAACAAACTTGGGTATGTTAGGACAGCACGTTCGAACGAGTCAGGCTAAAAAATGCCTGGTCACCACCCAGAGACGTCTGTTGGCGGGGGGGGGAGGGGGATGGAAGGTCTTTGGGAGGAGTTAAGCATGAGGGAAGGGAAGGATGAGTAATTTCCTTCAATCGTCGAAAAAGCTGCACTAGTGTTTGTGCTTTTTAAAAAAATTTCCACACGTAGGATAAGCTCCAGAATCTCTTAACGTGGGATGAATTGTGGAATTGATCCGAAGATCAGTTCTGACTGTGAAAAAAAAGCTTTCTTTTATCCAATTCACACCTTCTTTAACAGCCCCTCCTCTCCTCGACGTCCAAAGAGTTGTATTGTGGAGAAGGGGGTTTGGGAGGAGGATAATGTGAGGGGAGGAAAAGGCAGTGTGAGGGGAGGGGAAGGCAGCATGAGGGGAGGGGAAGGCAGCATGAGGAAAGGGGAAGGCAGTGTGAGGGGAGGGGGAGACAGCGTGAGAAAAGGGGAAGGCAGTGTGAGGGGAGGGGAAAGCAGTGTGAGGGGAGGGGAGCAGTGTGGGGGAGGGGAGGCAGTGTGGGGGGGAAGAAGTGTGAGGGGAGGGGAAGGCAGTGTGAGGGGAGGGAGATAACGTGGGAAGGAGAGAGAGGCAGCATGAGGGTGAGGCAGCATGAGGGGGGGAGGCAGCGTGAGAGGAGGGGGAGGCAGCATGAGGAAAGGGAAGGCAGTGTGAGGGGAGGGGAAGGCAGTGTGAGCGGATGGGAAGGCAGCATAAGGGATGATATGGAAGAAACTTTAATCTTCACTTAGGTCCAGCGTATAAGAGAGAATCTTCAATACATGAACATGGAGAGAAACACACAGAACACAGTCAATGAACTTCTCTAACTAAATTCCCCATCTCAAGCCTTATATTGTTGCGGGGCCGGGCGTCGGCCGCGAGCATGACCACCAGATGGAGCAGTAGAGTCGGCTCGACCGATCGCCCGGAATTTAGATCATACCTTTTCAGAAAACTTCGGAAAAGTACGGGTCCCTTTCGGACCGAACTCGCCAATAGACAGACCACGTAGGGTAGGGTCGACTGCCAATTTCAATTTACCTGAATAACCACGTGGTCCATACTACCGGGGAAATTCACCCTCAACGGCTCCCGTACGGAACGAGCCACTTAGCGTACCCGTTCCGTGTGCGATCCGAGCCGTTTGATCGCCGAGAACCGCCGGTCCAATTGTCCCATTACAACGGCCATGGTAGCGGCCTGCGAATTCCCCAACATGCAGCATGCTCAGTCAAAGAAGGAATGGACACAAACGAGCTGAAAATATTTAACAATCGGGGTATTTATTCACAATAGGGAAAGGGGAAACACAAAGCAGGATTAAACCGACTATAAAAGCAATGCAGTCAATGTACAGGCAAAAAGCACTTAACTATTCCTACTTAAAGACGGGGCCCACAGGAAACACACACGCACAAATAATCGGACCAAATGGTCTTTAATTGGACCCCCAGCCCGGAGGACAGTCGGGCTGAAGACCAGGGTCTGTCTTGGACCTGTCCTCCTCGTGCGGTCTTCAAGTCGAGTCGACCCGGGCCCCAGCGAGAGGCGAGCCGAATCCAGGCACCGGCAAGCGACCCTTGCAGTTCTTGTGGGGAGATGGTGTCTCTCGAGCGCTCGATCGTGCGGCAGAGGAGGAGAAAGAAGATGACGACGACGACCAAGACCAGCCAGATAGACCCCCCGTGGCAATGACCACTCCGTGCGCAGACCCCTTGCACCCAATCGCCCTGCGCGCAGATGTTCACACTTCTCTCCAGAACCAGAGCCAGAACCCGTGCCAGACCCAGAACAACCACACCGCGCAGACTGTGCCAGATAATTATATCCCCCTCTTCGGAGGGGGGGAGTGGCTGCCTCCTCGCGACCCTCCCTCTCTCACTGGCTGGTTTTGGCACGGAAAATCGCTCTTCGTCTCTCCCACTGGCCAAAACAGGCGGCAAGCTCCTTAATTGGCCCGGGGACGTCACGCGGACCCCTCTTCTCCTTTCGCGTGCCCTGATTGGCCGAGTGACAGTCACCCCACTCGTTGCACGCCAATTGGCCGAGGGCCGCCGCGCGACTCCTTCCTGAACTCCGCCCACCATGAGGTCGGCCAGAGCGAAGTGAAGGAAGTGAAGTGAAGGCGAAGGTGATGCGGTGTCGTCGGCGTTGATGGTGCTGTAATAAACGAAAAGAAAACCTGACTAAAATAACTCCTCAGTGCAGGAACATTTAATTACCCATTAGACCAGGGTCGGGACCCCAACTGGAAACATGTACTTACCGATATAATTGCTCGATCGGAACCTGAATGTCTGCGTGCTCATGGCTTCCAGATTCGCAACAATATAACCAAGTAGGGACAAGTGGGGGAACAGAGGGTGAGATAAGAAATAGCTGTGGTCAGTCCTTGTTTAGAGAAAAGTAGTTTGCTAAAGCCTTCCAGTCAAATTATTCTGGGGTGAAATCCAGGTTTGACCAATGGGAAAGGAAAGGAATGGAATAAAGTTTAAGCAATGATAAAGTACCAGGTGGTCCAGCCTGATAAGGTCTGGAGTCAATTTAAGTTCATCCAATGAGAAGAGAGCACAAACAATTAGTCAAGATTGAGAGAGGATAAAACAGAGTACAAAGTTCAAACAACTGCATACATAAAAGGAGTGATTAATTATCCTTGCATGATCTCAGTTCTGATAACAACAAACAATTGCCAGCATTCCCAGTGGCCTTCACTGCGCCACTACCCAACATCCTCTCAATTATGGCATATTACATGGGTTTAGTTAATATTGTGTTATGTGGGCTAAAGCCTTTATTTATCAGACTTGTTACAAACTGTAATGCTTCACTGAGAGGTCCATACAAGGTTTAAAAGGAAAACCACTTCTACAGGGCAATGAAGGAAGCATGAGGGGAGGGGGAGGGAAGGCAGTTTAAGCGGAATGGAAGGCAGTGTAAGGGGAAGGGAGGCAGCTAAGGCCAAGAGAAGGAAGCTTGAGGTAAGTGGTAGGGAAGGCAATGTAAGGGGATGGGAGGCAGCATACCAGGGGATTATTGGGGTTATAAAATGTGCCCAAACAGCAAGGTTATATTTTTAACTGCCGTATTCTATATAAAACCTGCTGGGAGCATTTAAAATTAAAACTCATGCTATCTACCTGTCAAAGGCCTGCCTGTATTCATGCCCCCCCCCCCCATATGCATTCCACCAACCTCCTCGCAGTCTATGCTAACCGTGCACATACACCACACACACACACACACACACACACACACACACACACACACACACACACACACACACACACACACACACACACACACACACACACACACACACACACACACACACACACACACACACACACACACACACACACACACACACACACACAACCAAGCATGCAGGCATGCACACACCCCACGGAGAGTCATTTGTACCCATTTGTACAACGTCCATGTGTGCTGTCCACATACCTATTCGTTTTCAACAACTGCAGACTATTAATATATTGTAGCAACTATTTGTATATTTATATTAATATTTTGTCATGAAAGTAGACTGCACAAAACAGGAAAATGAAAACTGCATCCTAATTGCCAAAAAAAGGATCCCTGTGGACTGTATCTTCATGACTTGCAAAAGCATGTTTCAGAGCATGGCGTTGCACTCAATGAAGTTCCACTTTCTGCGCATTCCTTAATTTTTTCTTCACTAAATATAAGTCCAAACAGTGGGAAAAAAATTAAGCTTAATGCTTTGTTTAAATAAATACTTAGTTATAAAATTCGATAATTTGTTTAAAATTTCCAGATCTAACTCCATATTTCGACATTTATTTAGTCCACGAAATCCAACTCTCAAATTAGAAATGATATTTCAATTATATGCTTTAGTCTGTGAGAGTAGATCATGTTTCCAAATCAAGGCATCTTTGAATAGGCTGAACAAAATGGTAAATTAAGACCCCAGCAAGCTGACAGAGGGCTGACCAAAGATGGCGCCTTGATAAAGGATAATTAAATAAGGCAGTTAATTATCTTCAAAAGGGTGTTTAAATTAACGCAAACACCCAATTTTCATTTATGCACTACCTTGGATTTCCCTAATTATGCATGCAAAAATTCCAGACCGCTAGGTTTCATGATTTTGGAGTTATGGAAGACACACACACATTTATTAGAATAGATAGTAGGATGATGCTCAGGGCACAGAAATCCCAGACAGATATATGTTTCCTATATAATGTCGCTTGACTTCCTCACCTGCAAGTCCATGTTTAGAACTACAGATGACAATGCGGAGCATTTTAAAGAGAAAGTACGACCAATACAGATAAGGAAGGAGAGACGCTGAAACAAAATGATGTCAGTCCAAAATAATAATAATAATAATAATAATAATAATAATAATAATAATCAGACAAAGCAAAGTACCTTGTGGGGGAACACTATACTGTGTATGCCTGCTGTTGGATTAATTGTTAGGGTGGTGGGCTTGGGATCCTTGTATCCTGAGTTCAAATCCCATTCGGATGTTGAAATCCCAGGTGGAGTTGACTCTGCCTGTCATCCCTCTGAGGTTGGCAAAATGAGTGCCAGCTTGCTGGTATCCTGTGTTGGAATGATGACCTGTCCAGGATTGTGCCCAATCGCCAAGGAAACTGTTTAGGCAGCACCAATGCTCTGCAGAGTATGGTCCCATGGATGGATGGACTACAATGTGTCTCATTTGTGGTCCAAACATCTTGAAACCTCCGAATAGTTCAGGAATATTGTCCCATCTTGAATTCTGAATTGATATGTGGGCATAATAAAGTTTTCATACATGCAAAACTATGTTGCCTTTCTGGGTTGTAAATTGCAAGTTTGGCAGAGGCCAATATGAAATTAACAAGGAGATCCTGTGATCTACTCTTCTTCTTCAGAAGATGACCAAAAATAAAAGGTGTTGGGAAAAACAAAGCCAGAAGCATAATAGCATGTTTTTCACCAGCAAAGAAACTGTTTAAAGATGAGCGTGGGCACTGCAAGTGAGAGGGCACTATGTAAAACATAGTTTCCATTTGGCCACAGAAGCAACATCCACCAGAAATGTTCGTGAAATGTTGCAGCAAAGCTCCAGAACTCAGTGCTCCATGAAGCAATCTCTAATTTTGGTCTCTCACCATTATTGGTTGTTGTTTCATACACAGCCTGTAAATGGTGGTTGCATCATTTTCTGGAAGCACAGCTGTGGTGCTGGTAACTGCAAGCTGATACTTATATTACCTACCTTGGAAGGATGACAGGCTGAGTCAACCCACCTGGTGTTATTTCAATGATAAAAAACAGGGGCTTGAACTCAAGACCCTAAGATCTAAAGCCATCAGCAGGTCCTGATGGCCTGGATGGATGTGTTTGTTGTATGAACATGCATTTTTAACCCTTATGTCCGAATGCATGCTTTATTACCAAGCAATTTTGGCCCCAAATGTCGGAATGCATGTGTTTGTTGCACTACCATGCATTTTAGCCCGAAGAGTTAGGATGTTTGTGTGTTATTTTGCTTGGTCTTCTACAACCATGCACTTTGGGTGGAAGTACCTGTGCTCACCATTGTTGTAATGTTTGTATTTTCTAGCCTTTTTCATATAAAAGGGCATTTCTCAATTACCTGGAAGTGTTGTGAAGAATGAAACAACTGTTGGCATGAATGACAATTCCTTTTCGTATTTGGACTAAAATAAAGGTTAAACTGATGCTTGTTTTCTGATTTTGAAAGAATTATGAAAGTAAACTTTTCAGTGAAGGATGACGCCCAAACTTGGTATTTTTCGACTCGCTTGTGTGATGTAACCAAGTTTGAATATAAAATGTATATTTATGCTCCATCCATGTATTTCCTCACACATATTTATGCCACACCAATGTGTTGCATCATCTCCGCTGGGAAGGGGCAAGGGTGGCTCTTCCCTGTCTGGCAGAACATGAGGTTATGTGTGGAGAAAGTACGGTTTTTACCGTCGCATTTGGAGTGTTTTAAAATAAAGTGAAGTGATTTAAACCTCCAAGTATTGGTAAGCTGCCGAGAGCATTCTTTCTTCAAATGATTGGGACATGTCGGCCGTTCCAGGATAGCTTGACCAAACACTTGCCCATTGATGACTTTTTCATGTCGATCGTTTCTGAGATCTATGGTATTTCCTTGTGACGATCTTCCTTTAAGCACTTCTTTTCAGTCACACTGATGAGAAAATTATATAACAGTTATCAGAGCTCACACTTTATCATAAAAGTGCCAGTTATGTTATTCTTACTACCACTATTCATGTCTTAAACTATCTGGGCGTCAGGCAGCGATGCTTATGACCAAATGGTGATGCCCTGCCTGCCTTGGGAATGCACAAAGGCATCCCTCCCCCCCTCCCCTCGCTATCCCAGCCCAACCAATAGACTTTTCCACTGAATTATTGAGATGCAGTAATAATTTTAGGGTACTCCGTATAGTACACAAGGGTGCTCGTATCCCTGTCGCTGATGCTCTTGGCAAAGTTCTCCGTGTCGTTGTCCTTGAGAACCAGTCCCCCTTGGCCTGGTATCGCCTCCTTGTCTTTTGTTGCTTTGGCATTAGGGTGCCTCATAAAGAGGCTCCGGACTCCCCCGATGTCTCATTGACTTCTAAAGTCAAAGTGTCAGGTCGCTGATTTTTTGGCAATGGACGTCTTGCCACCGCCTCCAGTCGTCCTTTCTGGCAACTCCACAATTAAGCCGTGTGAAGCCGATAACTCTCAATGTATCAACAGAAGGGTGAAAGCAACATTTGCCCATTTCAAATGACTGAAGTTGCAAACCATTTTAGAATGACAGCAATTTAATTTCTGCTGCCACTTTCTCATGGTTTCCTGATATCTGGATGATTTCAAAGCAATATCTTCATGCCCATCCCAAGTGTCCCTGAGACATTCAAGAGCCAACTAGAAACTGATGACAAGAACCACACGTCAACCAGATGAAGTGCGACAATCGCCTCCTGCTTTAAGATCAATAGTGAACCAACTGGGTTATTTTACTGAAAATCCAACAAGGACTTGATAATTGTCCTGAGACTAAGCTACAGTGGCAAAAGCTTAGAATCCAAATCCTCAATACCACTGCCTTAACTCAGACTTAAACCCACATTCTTTGGAATTTTTGGTGTGTTGTGCCCACTACTCGACCAATGGCCATAGAAACATAGCCTGGAGGTGTGCGCACTTGCCTCTGACCTGTCTCGTCTGGATTCAAATCTTGACCCCATTATAAACTGTCATCCTGGTGTTTCTCAGGAAAGGTGAGGCATCATTGTGTGTGCCATCAAACAGATAGATGTTAAGCTGGGTGACCCATCTGCTACCATTAGTTGGTGAACATTAAAGATCCGACGGTGTCTTTTGCAAAGAGTGAGTTATTACAGGCATCCTCCACAAATTACAAAGACCTGCTCGAATGTGCCAGGCCCCTGCATCACTGACTCTGCCACACCTCGGTGATGATGCAACTAGTGGGCTGAGTTTGGAATTGAATCCCGGTCCAATAACTGAATTCGCTAACAACAACGCCCGCTAGGCCACTGTACTGACTCTTCCTTTGATACCGTACAAGCAAGCGATGCTTACTGGAAACAAGATTTACAGCTTCTGCACAGCAGGAAACTTTCAAGATTAAAGGGCCTCGAAGAAAACAATTTTATTGGGAAATAGATTTTGTTCGGCCATTATGGGATGACTAAAACCTGATGCACAAACAAGCTCATTACACAGTAATATGTAACATAACATATTTCAACTGAAGCCATTTGAGGAGTAATACAATCACAACAGTGATTGTGTGAAACTACAAAAGGGAAATGATATCAGAAGCGATGATTGAAGTTTGTTTTCCTGTTGGTAAAATGCAAATTCATGTTTTGCTGCCAGTTCGATAAATTGTCAGTTGCTTTTCTGTAATCTTAATGGGACTGCACACAAAATACATCTCTTTTTTAGACAGTTTTTTTACATGCTGCCTCCTTCGTGTGATGCTCAGTGAGGCTTTGCATGACTCCCACCCTAAAATTATACGCGACTGTGAATGAGAGCACTGACACCTTTTAAAAATTTAAATCATCTTCCATTCTGCAAGTTTTAATCGGTGGCATCCGACAGCTCAGTGAATGAGATCGTGTTGCCCTTTGATCAGCTCCTTCCAAATTTTACAAACTTTCAGTTGAACTGCCTGCTTTCTCCTTTTCGGATATACAGACCCTCTCGTAGCTCCGAATTACGAATTTTGACAGCACTTCCGCAATTTTTGGACAAATTAAACGAAAGGAAAGTTCGTTCCAAATGTCCTGTCATGGAGAAGGGAAATCCAAGACAGCTGGACCAGTGAAGATGAAGTCACGTGACTGTGGTTCTGGCACGCCCCCCTTGTGACACTTTGTGATGCTCCGGGAAACATCCTCAGACACAGAAAGTGTCATGTATGTTGTGGATACAGACCAACCCCCCACTTAGAATTATGTAAAGGCACATGGGTTAACTTGGGGTTGTCCATTTAGAGATCATGTCGTCGATGATGTTGCATTGTGACCTAAGAACAAAAGTGTGACCATGAAGGTCTCAAATAGGCCATCAGCCTCTCGCCTCGATTGTTCAATTTTGTGACCATGATCGAGGACCTACTTAACTTCAATTGATGTTATATTTTGAACACTGTAGAACACAAATCGGATTGTTGGCACTTACAAAACCTACAGTTATCAGGACTTTTACTCTGAAGATGACAAAATTGTACGACGTCTCGACCAATCAAATTTGCTGCAAGCATTCTCCCAGCGGCGGAATGGGGGAACATTGATATGCAGACAAAATGCCCGAGGTCACTTCCTCAAAAAAAAAAAAAAATCAGACTGTTGAGTGCATCTTTGTCTCAAAGATTGTTCAAAAATCCTCAGTTTCTCCAACAATAGTTGGCAGGTTTGTGATTGTGAAAATACATGGATAAACCTGAACGGTGATGAAAAATGTATCTCAGAGGAGCATCATCAGCCCTGGACTGTTCCATTTACCCATCCACTTTGTACGGTTACAGTCACACCTGTTATTCAGAGTTCACAAACAAAACAAATGTAGATTACGCTCAGAAACACAAAGTAAGAGATGAACAAAGACTTCATCCCCATACGAGTCCTTCTTGGTATTCCCCGCAGTTCTTGGTGTTCCCCTTGATCCTGATGAAGAATATCCAGTTCCACCACCCCCCAGAAGAGATTTGAGGTTAGCTGAAGATACTCCAACAATCCAAGCCCAAAGTAAACATGTGCTTCCTTCTTTTTGTGGAATTTGCAAGCAAAACTAATTGTATTATACATCCTGAGGAAAGAGATGCCATGATAAAATGGTACGAGTAGAAACAAGAGATGCTGGTAAGTAAAAATGTACCTGAAATCAGTACCTGTATACCTGTATTGCACTGCAGAAATAAAATGAAACATTTTCTCTTTGACATACCGTGCTTTAAGGATAACAGAATGCAAGTTTAATAAACGCTCCCTTCAATTTTATATTACGAGTACCACCTACTCCCGACAGGAGAATCAGGAAGGGTCATGTTATTATCCTCTCCGGGGTATATAGATTACAGGAGATCTTGGCTAGAGTCAATTAGTCTGTGGTGAAAGCGACAAGCAGAGAATGCTTCAAAGATGTCGGGATTTCTTCCAGTTTAGTGTAAACATCAGCAGTGATTGTTTAAAAAAGTATTCATATGTGTTTGTAGTTTATAAAAAAATTTTTTTACTTCTGGTGGGTTTGCCCCACAAAACGCCATGATAAGCTGTTTGTACACGTTAACATAGCGTATGTCCAAGGAGGAAAAACCCCTTTGGGAGGGGGGATACTATTAATTTTGTTTTGTAATAATAATAATATTTTGTTATTATCATTAGTGTTATTACTTTTGTTAATGGAAGTGGCCTTGTAAGAATGCCACGATAAGCTATCTATACACCTTAACACAGATTTTGTCCAACCCACCGAAGAGGTCAACGATTGACGATATCCTTGCTCTTCGGGTCCTCACCGAACGCAGATGAGAGTTTCGGCAGGGGCTGCTTACAGCTGATGTTGATCTCTGTATAGCGTTTGATTCAGTGAATCGGGATGCTATCTGGAGGATTATTGGTCTTCGTGGGGGTGCCAGCAAAACTGATCGATCTGATGTCTGAACTATACTCTGGTACTGAGAGTGATATGAGATGGGGTGACACCATCTCTGACTTATTTCCAGTTGTTACTGGAGTTCGTCAGGGGTGTGTACTGGCCCCCACACTTTTCAGCACTTGTATGGACTGGATTCTGGGGAGGATGTCAGAGAGATCAAGCTGCGGTGCATCATATGAGAATGTCAAGATCTCTGACATTGATTTTGCAGATGATGCAGTCATCTTTGCGGAGACTTTAGACATCCTTTTGGGGGCCCTCGAGGTGCTGAATGAGGAGTCAGAGCCGCTGGTAGTACGGGTTTCCTGGGTCAAAACTAAGATCCAGGCTTTCATTGACATCTTGGATGCTGCTGTCCTGTCTGTGCCTGTTTGTGGTGAGGATGTTGAGGTCTTGGAGAGATTCACTTACCTTGGTAGTGATATTCATGTCTCTGCTGGCTGTGAGCCAAAGGTTAACAGACGTCTGGGTCAGGCCTGGGGAGTCATGGATTGACTGGATCATGGGGTGTGGCGCCGCCGGTAACTGTGCAGGAGGACGGAAGTCCAAGTCTTCAGGTCCTTGGTGCTTCCAAGTCTTGCTCTATGGATGTGAGAATTGGACTCTGACCAGGGATCTGAGATGGAGACTGATTTCCTTTGGTACCAGGTTTCTTCAGAGAATCCTTGGTTATCACTGGTCAGACTTTGTGTCCAACGAGTGGTTGTTGAGAGAGACTCAAATGAGATTTGTTACCTGCATCGTCAGTGACCATCAGCTGCGGCTGTATGGACACGTGGTTCATTTTCCTGACGCTTATCCTGCTCACCAGATTCTCTCAGCGAGGGAGTCTCGTGAGTGGAGGAGGCCAATGGGCCAACCACGTGCCTCGTGTTTGCAGCAGGTTGATCGGCATCTCAAGGAGATGGGGATCGGCCAGGCATCTGCCTGGGGGATGGCCAGACGGAGGCCCCTGGAGTAGTGGGAGAAAGTGGACGCAGCGACGTGCTGCTCTGGTGCATGCTCCCATACCTGACCTGACCTGGGAAAACAGCGTCAAACTTCCTTATAATTTTTTTATTTTATTTCCTTTCTCATGATATACCATTTTCCTATCTTTATTTCCACTGGTGTCACTTCCTTAAGCACTTGGGGAAGAGGGGGACAAAATTATGTTTTGTCCCCAGTTGCTGGATGCCCTCAGTATGCCACTGCATGGCCTGCAGTATGCCACTGAGGGACACCACTGTTGATGGGGAAGGAGGGAGATTAGGGTGCATCAAACGCCCCCTTTTTTGCGAAAGTTTGAAAATCATAACGGCAATAGGACAGATGTGTTCGAATACATGAAACAATATTTCTCTTTTTTTTCAGAATTTTCAGTCATCATCTTGGGGGTCCAGATCGGGGTCAAAGTTTAGGCACGCAGCTCCTTGCCATTTTTCAGAATAAGTGTTATTTTTCACTGTAGAGTGATCAAAACTTGCATCTGGTGGTGAAATAATTCTGACATATCAATGTACTGCTCCTTTGGTGATGTTTGGAACACTGTTGGCTTGTAATTTGTTGGCACAGTTTCCCAGAAAATGGTATTTTTTCCCGGAAATTGTGTTTTCCCGGAGAATTTGACACGTGGCAGATCATAAATGTAAAAGTTTGGACAATTTGGACAGTTTGGACTGTAAAAGTTTGGACAAAGGAACTTGGACTATTGTCTATTGGGCGCTTTGGTACAGACTTCGGAAAGCCTCACTTCCCCAAGGACATTCACTTGAGATCTAGCCTATCTGACTTTGTCTCGGTTGATTCTTGGTTTGTGTTCTGAGAACTTGAACTGGACGATTCATTCTTAACGTATGAAGTGAGTGAGTGGGCAACACTTCCAGCCTATGTGGATTCAAAATCAAAAACCAAAGCACTCAATGTAACTAATGATGTGGCTGAACGTCTAATAAAACTCGTAACGGACTGTCTCGGTGCAGCTCGGTCTGAAGAACACTTTCAGAATGTGCAACAAGTCACTGAGAATGACAGGAAAGAGAATCCGAATCTCCGGAAATGCTTGAAACTTGATCATTAATGATATTATACGAGTACCTCGATATGAATACACATAATTCTGGGTAATAAAGCCGTGGATTTGACAGAACTGAGGCATTTGTTACTATTTTGTTGTTGTTTTTTCTGGGAAAATCACCAGTTTCCCGCTTCTCCGGCAAATTTTCCGGAAAATTTGATTGGCTCTATATCACTGGAACATCACCAAAGGAGCGGTACATCGATATGTCAGAATTATTTCACCACCAGACACAAGTTTTGATCACTATATAGTGAAAAATAACGCTTATTCTGAAAAATGCGCAGGAGATGCGTGCCTGAACTTTGACCCCGATGTGGACCCCCAAGATGATGACCGAAAATTCTGGAAAAAAATGAGAAATGTTTTTTCATGTAGTTGAACACAGCTGTCCTATCACCGTTATGTTTTTCGAACTTTTGCAAAAAAGGGGGCGTTTGATGCACCCTAAGGGAGATGATGAACCATCAAAAATGGAAATAGAATGGTCTGAGAGAAAGGAGATAGAACTTTCAGAGCGAAAGCTCAATATGTGAGAGCAGAGTGAAGGAGGAAATTTGAAAGAGGGATTTGGATATCAGACAGGATTTGGATATCAGACCCTGATGCCATACTCTGTCAAAGGTTTTTGAGATATCAAAGGTGACCACAAGGGATTCCCCAAGGCCTCTCAGAGAAGAAGCCCAAACATTCGTAATGTAAGAAAGGATATCACTGGTAGATCTTGCCTTGGGAAAGCCGTATTGATGGTCAGATAGAAGACTGAGATTCAAGATGCTTGAAAAAATGGGATTTGAGAAGACATTCAAAGACTTTGGAAACAGTAGAAATCAGAGCAATAGGAAGGTAGCTGGAAGGTAGTTGGAAGGGTTTGAATGATCACCCTTCTTTAAAATAGGCTGTACTAAAGCATGTTTCCAGGAAAGAGGAAAAGTTTGGGTTTTTCAATCAAAACGAAACAGACGAGGAAGCACGGGTACAAGTTCTGAAGCACACTCCTTTAAGACACGAGGAGGAATGCCATCTTGTCCATCAGCCTTGTTTGTGTCCAGAAAGAGGAGTATTTTCTTCACTGCATGAAGAGATTATAGGGAGGGACATGGGATTGGAAAGTGGTGCATCAGGGGGAGTTGGAATTGTATAGTCATCCAGTATGGAATTGGAGGAGAAAAGAGAACCAAAAAGAGTTGCTTTATCAGTCAGAGAGACAATGATAGTATCATCAGAAAGGAAAAACAAAGGAAAGGTAGTGTGACAGAAGTTGTTGATGATACTTTTGGTTTAGTAGCAGAAGGATCTATTAGTGGAAGAAGATGAGAGGTTGTCGCATTTCTTTATGTCTGGTGTTGGCTTTATGATTAGTGTGGTGGGCTTAGGATCCAAGGGTCCCGAGTTCAAATCCTGCTTGGCTGCTGAATAATACCAGATGGGGTTGACTCACTTTTGAGGTTGGAAAAATGAGTACCAGCTTGCTTGGATGATTTAGCCATTTGAGTGTCCTGTGTTGGAGTGGTGACCCATCCAGGATTGTGCCCAATAGCCCAGGAGACTGCTTCGGCAACACTGATGCTCTGTAAAGAATATGGTCCCAGACATTCATTTTGGATAAAGGAGTGCGAGACAGAGGAAGAAAAGTTTTTCCTTGTCTGATATGACGCATCCCTTGCAAGAATGGCTGCAGAGCAGGAATGATTGAACCAAAAATTGGTAGGAGATATATATTTGAAAGAGAAGGGGATATAAGCCTCCATTCCAGCAAACAATAACGTCAGCTATGCATTCAGCAGAAATAGAGGCATCACCCGAGGAGAGGCAGTAATCTTCCCAGAGAAAGTCAAAAAAGATGTTTCGTAAACCAGTCCAGTAGACACTATTGAAATGCCAATACTGGAGTTTATCAGAGCAGTCAGAGAAGGAGTGGTGGTAAGTAAAGTGATGTTTACAATGTTGTGGTCAGAAGAACCAATTGGAGGTGAAATTGTATGGCTGTAACGCAACAGATTGGAGGAAAAGAACAAATCCAAAGTATTGTAGAGTGGTCATGACAATCTGGAATATGGGTAGGGTGGTTGATAATTTGTTCCAAATCATTGGGACTTGAAAAAGGAAGAGCTTCAACTTCCCCAACATCCTTGTGGGAACATTTCAACCACTCCCTACAGTGTACATTGAAGTCTCCTAAATATAGGAATTTTGCTTGAGGGGTGTGAGGATGTTATGGCCTCATGGCAGGAATTAAGATAGTCAAAGGAAGTTATGAAGTTTGTGGAGTTTCGAGAGCAGTAAGTGAAACAGAAAATAGTGATGGTTGGGTAAGAAATCTTAAGCCAGATGACGTCAAAGTTTGGAATTTGAGGTTTACAAGGTATACACCAGGCATGTTGATATTGGAATGAACACAGACTCCTCCTTTGAAACGGAATCGTGAGTGAAGGTTGCAGTTCAAAATGTCAAAGGAATTAACGAGAACATCATGTGACAATTGGATCTCTGACAGAAGCAAGATATTAGGAGAGGTACTTGCTAGATGATGTTCAACAGAGGAAAGATTCAAAGAAAGACCACGAATGTTGGTGAAATGTATTGAAAAATAATCACATTGATTCAAAAGACAAGGGTCATGGGAGGGACCGATACTATTACTACTGTCTGAGCCCCCCTCTCATTGGCAGTAGAGACAGGCAGGTCATCAGAGATTCTACGCACCCAATAATGCCAGAAACCTGAAGCCATTAACTTTTTAGACTTTATCATATTTAATTGAATGCTTCTGAGGAAATGAGAGGACAGAGAAATAAAGAGAGAGAATGTAAAGGTATGGAGTGAAAAGTGTGTGATGTTTGTTTGCAAGAGAGAGATTAAAGCTAACCCGGTAGTAATAGTTTTTGTGAGACAGAAAGTAAGACCAGCAATCCTGACATGGAGAGTGTAAGATGGTTTAAGTAAGACCAGCACCACTTTAATGCTCTAAACTCCGAATGTAGTACTACCTTGAGCGGTTGCTGTCGTCAACCTACGCTCTAAAAAAAAAAACCGGTCCAACCAGATGGATGTTTTTAGTGGACATCATCTCCTTACTGGATGGACGTTGGCTCCCTAAGGGAGTTCATCTGCCCTTTAACAGGTATTCGTTTAGTCCTGTAGGGTGACACAGTCACCCTCCTTACTGGAAAGCCAATGAGAGTAGTTTGGTTTAGTGTCCGACTATCCGACCATGTGGCAGGTATCAGCCATTCATCATGCCAGTCATGAAACTTTATCTACTGGAACTAATTACTGGGCTCTACGTCTTGAATGAGTTATATTTTGTTAAGTGTTGAAATTTGGACCAGCGAATTCACAAAAATGGCAAAAACATGATTTTTTTGATCACAGTATCCTTTTCAAAGTGGTCTACAAAAATAATTTCAAGATGTTGAAGTGCCAACAAGTCATTTCAGATTCCAAAACTATTCAACTACAATATCATACTAAAATACACAATTTGGTGTCTGTCTGTCTGATCCCGATACATTCGGTCGTTATCTATCCAATCTCAACCAAACTTAACAGGAGTGCAAAGGATCACATGATGGAGGTTGTGAAGATTCATTTCCCAGGGGGGGGGGTTCCACTTTGGGCAAAATCCGTGTTAAGGTGTATAGACAGCTTATCATGGCGTTCTTGCAAGTTCGCTTCCAATAACAACACTAATTATAACAGCATGATATTAATGTTATTACAAAATAATATTATTACTAATAATTCCCCCCCTACCCCACCAAGGGGTTTTTCCTCCTTGGGCAACTGCCATGTTAGGGTGAATAAATATATTATTGTGGCATTTCGTGGGTCACCCCCAACAGAAGTAAAAATAATATTATAAACCACAAACACATATGATTACCTTTTCAAACAGTCGCTCCTGATGTTTAACACTGAAAAACTGAAAAGGAGCAAACCTGACGTTCTTGAGGCAATATATACATATCACATCCCACACAGACTGACGGACCCAAGCCGAGATCTACTGCTGTCTATATACCCCAGAGAGCAATAGCATGACCCTTCCTGATGCTGCTGTAGTGAGTGGGTGTGCTCGCAACCAAAATTTGAGTAGTTCCTTGATCATGGTTAAACGAATCTATTTCTAGCTACCTTTTACATTGTGGGACCATGGCCGAAGAGGTTTATGATGATTCTGACTTTGGTCTTGCTTCATCGCTATATTCATGAAAGAGCGCCAGAGTGATTGATTAATTTTCTCGCTTATTCATGGAGAGCATGTTGTTTATTTGTTTTTTTTGCTTATTCATGCAAAGTATGTTTTGACCATCCTTCAAAATCTGCATTGCCTTTACTTTTCAAGTGTAGTACCATGTTTTATAGGGCCATCTATTTATTACGTATGCAAATATGGTGATATTTTTCAGCCATTCTTCCACCTCTGTGTGTTCCCTATATGCTCATCTCCCCCTCCTCTCGTCTTATTCCTCTCGTTATCTCCTCCTGACACTTGTTCCATCACTCCTAGCACAAATAACCTTCTCTCTCTGTCCTATCCTTGTTTATTTCTCAATCTTAAGTTTTCTCGAACCCTCACTCTCAACCCCCAACCCACTCCTCTCCGTCAATACATAATAAATAGATGACTCGCTGTTTCAGTCGAACAGCATGAAACTTTGGTGCAAAATAACAAAGTATGTCAACTATGCATCACAATGAAGGTAATAAAGACTCTGCAAGCTGTAACAATATAATGAGCTCAGGCTGCATGGTGCCTGTATTGGCATGCAAACTCTGAGTGAATTACACCATTATGGAGATGTTATGACCTCAAGGGAATGTCAGCTCCATGGTAGAGCAACCCAAGGCCTGGTAACCAATCCCAGTGAGATGGCTCTTCAGCACTGGGGATGTATGTTTTGGTCATATCTTCAATGCCTGAAACCGATCAAGATAATTTGTCCTCCACCTCAAAATATATTAATAAACGTTTGGCACTACAAGATGTAAATATCACTGTAAAGAGAGACATTGTCTCAGCTTTTCATCTTGCACTCCTCAGCACAATCACAAAAACACCATAAGTTTAAAATAAAAGTAGAAAGAGAGCAGGGTGGTTGAGCAGTGAGATAAGGAATGTTATTAAGGAGAAGCAAACGGCATTTTTAGGTTTAAAATAACGGGACTGGAGTTAGATTTATATCACGACCGTAGTAAACAGAGGCAAGTTAAGAAAATAACTCGGCAAGCCAAAAGAGAGTATAAGAAGGACATGGCTAAGAATATTAAACATAATAGCAAGGCTTTCTTTAAGTATATCATGGGAAAAGAACAGGTTGGGACCAGTGTGGACCCATTGAGGAATTGAACCGGGAGAGTGGTTCGTGATGAAATCAAGATGGCAGGCTTATTAAACAGGTATTTTTCTTCAACTTTTACACAAGAACAGTCAGGAGAATTGCCAATAGCTGAGAGTATCTATCGAGGAGGTGAGGAAGGGCTTTTACAGAAGATCCATGTTGGAGTGGAGGAAGTAAAGGAACAGCGAGGAAATCTAAGAGTCGATAAGGCTCCGGGTCCAGATAGTCGGCAACCGAGAGTATTGATGGAGGTGGCTGAGCAGGTAAGCGAGATGTTAACGGATATTTTCAATAGTTCACTGGAGTCAGGACAGAAACCGGAGGATTGGAGAGGGGCAAATGTAACACCATGATTTAAGAAAGGGTCCAGAGATGAATTGGGAAACTATAGACCTGTTAGTTTGACTTCAGTTGTGGGGAAGGTGTTTGAGACATTATAGTGGGGAAACTTAGCATAACAATTGTGCATTTTGTGAGGAAAGCACCAAATTTGGCATACTAGTAGCCTATCATATTATGAACAGATTTGGATATTGGGCCATCTCAAATTCAGCCGCTGATGGCTGTGGCAGCCATTTTCTACTGCCATCAAAAATTTGAGATGGCCCAATATCCAAATCTGTTCATAATATGATAGGCTACTTGTGTGCCAAATTTGTTGCTTTCCTCACAAAATGCACCATTGTTATGCTATATTTAGCTAAGTTGCCCCACTATTAATTAAGGACCGGATGAGGAACCATTTAAATAAATACAAAATAATTAAAGGTAGTCAGGATGGGTTTACCAAAGGTAGTTCCTGTTGAACAAATCTTTTAGAGTTCTATGAAGTAGTGTCTGATTGGGTGGATGAGGGAAAGGCAGTGGACATAGTATATCTAGACTTTCAGAAGGCATTTGATAATGTATCACATCGGAGGTTGTTTGCCAAAGTGAGGGCTTGTGGACTGGCTGGTCATGTAGCTAATTGGATTGCAAACTGGCTGAGTGGTAGGAAGCAAAGAGTGGCTGTGAGTGGGAGGATGTCTTGCTGGGAGGTTGTAAGTAGCGGGTTACCTCAGGGATCAGTACTCGGACCATTACTATTCATTATTTACATCAACGATTTAGTGCAGGGGCATATGTTTACATGTTGGCAAATTATGTTAATTTATGGCACCAAAGTTTTTCTGACTCAGAATGTCCCACTGAACAAGAAAATCTTTGGTGCCAATTTTTTAGAGATATCTGACTCCTTTTTTTTCAGGTATATACATCAGAACATATCATTAATTGACCAATTCAGCAACATTTTTGACATTTTTTTTATATCTTTGATGAACCATGCCATGTTGCACCTCAAAATGATCGGTGTGGAACATGGTATACAACGAAAATTTTAGAATTGACACATACCATAGTTTAAATGGTACCGTAAAATCCAAGATGGCCACCTATAAATCATGAAATTTAACTAATTGGCATATATGTATATTGTATATATGCAAAATTAGTTAAGATAACAACACAGTCTATTTGTTGTAATAAATTACAGTTGTTGATCATGAGGAATCCCATTTCAGAAGAGTTATTTCATTGGATATCTTTAAATATCCAATCACTATCACTACTTTCTCAAACATCAACTCATCCTGGGAATTCTTTCAAAGAAACTTGCTCTCCCTCATGCACAGATTTATCCCCTCTCGTGTTCAGTTGTCTTACCCTTCCTCCCGCCCTTGGTTTACTGAAGCTTGTGGCGAGGCAGTTGTCCTGAAACAACTTGCCTTTGCCTCATGGAAAGCAAACCCAACTGAGGGCAATCTCAGTTCTTTCCACAAAGCTCGGAACAAGTGTGTAGCTACCCTCAGGAGAGCCAGAAAACAACATCTTTCTCATCTCAAGTCTGAACTCTCAAACCTCTCTCCCTCCTCAAAATCCTGGTGGCGTTTAATCAAATCTGTTTCTGGTGTATGTTCCCCCTCCATCCCCTCCCTTACCTCAAATGGCCGCACTGCTGATTCCACACGTGATAAAGCTGAATGTCTAAACTCGGTGTTTGCAGCTAAATCTTGTGTCCCAAACCCATCACTATCTCTACCCACTTTACCCAGTCGCACCCAACTGTCCCTGGACTCTGTATCCTTTTCTCCTGACAAGGTGGAGAGCTTGCTTTCAAACCTCGAGTCAGATTCTGCAACCGGTCCAGATGGCATCAGCCCACGTGTCCTCAAAGCCTGCTCTTCTGCTCTTGCTCACCCTCTCTCTGTTCTATTCACCCTCTCATTTTCCCAAGGTCATCTGCCATCTGCTTGGAAATCTGCTAACATCACTGCCCTGCATAAAAAGGTGCAAAAACAGATCCCTGTAACTATAGACCAATCAGCCTTCTCCCAATCATCAGCAAGGTTATGGAATCCATCATCGCTTCAGACATGAAATCCTTCCTCTTCTCCAATGGCTTGATTTCCAATCATCAATTTGGTTTCAGACCAGGTCACTCTACCCTAGATATGCTGCTACTGCTCTCCCATCAATGGATGGAGGTCCTCAATGCCAGACAGGAAATCCGAGCCGTATCCCTGGACATATCACGTGCTTTTGACACAGTCTGGCACCCTGCCCTACTCACCAAACTCTCTTCCCATGGTATTCAAGGCCATCTCCACTCATGGCTCGCAGACTTCCTCTCCTGTCGCAGTCAACGTGTGGCCCTAAATGGAGTTCTTTCATCCCCTCTTCCTGTGCAGGCTGGAGTTCCTCAAGGTAGCGTTCTGGGCCCTGTTCTTTTTCTGGTTTTCATCAATGATCTCTCGGACTCTCTGGAAAATCCTCTATTTCTCTTTGCCGATGACTCAACCCTCTGCCGTACCATCTGTCATCCCTCAGACCGGCAAGCAGCAGCTTCTTCGCTCACTGCAGATCTGGATAAAATCACAAACTGGTCCAACACGTGGAACATGTCTTT
Organism: Eptatretus burgeri; assembly: GCF_056783735.1. NCBI lineage: Eukaryota > Metazoa > Chordata > Myxini > Myxiniformes > Myxinidae > Eptatretus > Eptatretus burgeri. The sequence continues at coordinate 49,516,605 of NC_140974.1, forward strand.
CAATCCAGACAAATCTCACACTCTCACTATGTCTCTTCGAAAGGACCGTTTACAAAACCCCCCATCCACTTTCTCAACAATCCTCTGGAAGAAGTCTTTTCTTTCAAGCTTCTGGGTCTCACTATCTGCCATGACCTTTCCTGGGAAAGTCACATTTCCAACCTTGCCTCAAAGCCAGTCGCCGACTGGGAATCCTCCGTCGTGCAAAGTCCTTCCTCGGCCCTCTTGAGCTCCTGACCACTTACAAAGCTTTTGTCCGTAGCCTGATGGAGTACTGCTCTCCCCTCTGGGCTGGTGCTCCTGCCTCCCACCTTTCTCGACTTCACGCTGTCGAAACCAGGGCTTTTAAGATCATTGGCATCTCCCGCAATGAAGCTGAGTCTTTGGGCCTCTCACTCAATCACCGCAGGTTGGTCGGTGGTCTTTCTGTCTTCTACCGACTCCTCTCCAGCCTTGCCCCCCTGCTCTCTCTGCGATTTGTCCCAACCACATTTCCACAGGGCGCTCAAGGTCCGCCAACAACCCCCTTCTGGTAAAACTACCAAAATCACGAATCACTGCTCATCTTCACTCTTTCATTCCTCTTTTTCCCGCCTTTGGAATAAACTTCCTCACTCTATTCTTTCCCATTCTTCCCTTCAGGCTTTCAAAACAGCTGTTCACCACCACCTCTTATCTTCCCCCATCCAAATCCTCGATCTTTTCTACCCCCGATAATCCACCCAAGCCCACTTCCTTCAATTCTCCTGCTTTCCTTCCTGAAAGTCCCTTTAATGTCCATCTTCCCCTCGCCATGTTCCCCGTCCCATCCCCATCCCTCTCCCTTCCACAGTTCACCTGTGTCTGTTCCCCAATGTTTTGTCCCTTCCACTCCCGCCCCTCTTGTCTCATGCCTCCTTGCTGTGAGTTGTGTGTTAGCTCTCATACGAGCCTCGACCAAGGTATAAAAAAAAAAAAAAAAAAAAAAAAAAATACAACTTAGCAGATAATTAATAAATAAATAAATAAATAAATTATTATGTTACTATTTGCTGATTATACATTTTTTAGAAAATAGACAACATCGCAGCTATATAAACTATATATTAATTCCCTTACAATAATTTTGTGCATAACATTCACAATTTTCTTTATCTTTCAGAGAGTGGATGACATCACAGTTATATTAATCATAATACTCGTGCATAAATCACACAGTCATGCCAATACAATCATTATGTGCATTTGGTTAACAAGTTTGCTTTACCTTTCTTGCTTCTGTTTATTTCAGATGTACTTGCATATGCTGTACCAGACCACTAATCATAAAAATTGAGGTATCTCTCTGAAATCAAAATGGACAAACCTCATTCCAAGCATCCTCGTGTAACTTCAGAGACAAGCTATGCAATATGTCTGAAGTGTCAAGTTCCAGGTGGACAACTGGTTGCCAATCCCACCTCATATGACAAGTTCCTGGACAGTGTTCATGAGCATGCAGGTTATGGTGATCATGGTTATCTACCATTGAGCAGCAGACTCCGGGATGTTGATGCATCAGATCTTCAATCATATGGGGCGTCTTGGCACAGGGAGTGCTTTCAAGAGACTGTGCATAAGCTCAAAATTGATCGTGTGAAGATGCGATTTCAGAAAAGTACAGCCACCAAAGATTCTGCCATTCTGCTATCATCTCCAGTAGGCTGTCCATCATCTTCCCAAACATCAAAATGTGATGATAACTCACCATGTTCAGATGCCACAACAGGGACGAAGCCATTCACCCGATCATCATCATCAGTCTCGCATAACAAGATGCAATGTATAGTCTGTAGTGGAGATGGAACGACAAAACAATTGCATGAAGTGTGTTCATTTAACGTTGGAAAAAAAATCTACGACGCTGTCCAAATCAGTGATAATGATGAATGGAAGGTTTGATTACAAGCCATATCACCAAATGATGCTCGGGCCATTGATGTAAAATATCATCTCCCCTGCTACGTGAAACATGTACAGCGTCAACCACAGCAACAAACGTTGAATCCTCACCAAGTGGATCAGAACCTAAGGACTATTCTTGCCGACATCGAGTTCTTCAGTGTATTGAAAAATGTACTTCACTCTGGCAACTTTGTTTCAATGAATGATGTCACCAACACCTACATTGGCTCCGCAGAATGCATGGAGTGGTAGGAGGAAAATTGATTCAGAATAAACATGTTAAAGATCTGATCAAGACACACCTTGAAAATGTTGAATTCTCACGTCCCAGTGCGAGACAATCTGAAATGTTATGCTCCAAGACTACGAAAGATTCTGCCATCAGAAAGGAAATTGACTCCCGAAGTATGGAACAGAACATGAAAAGCATTTTTTTAATGTGCGAATACTCTTCGAAAGGACATTCTTCGTGGCAGAGAAATGCTATGTCTTTGACAGATCACTTAACAGTGGTAGTAGAGATGATAACGTCCCAGCATCCTTGACAGCACTGCTCCGATGGGTGTTAGAAGGGCCATCCATGTCCTTGGCTGAGGAACGTGCAAACCACATTGATAGAGCAACCATCAACATTGCACAGAACATAATGTAATAAGTGAAAACCCAAAGGCAAGTGACACATATACCCAAGAATGTGAACGCAGATAGATTCAGGTGCAGCAAATGTTACAATGAACATGTACTTGCAGTTGGATTAAAAGTCCATGCACACAGTCGTAGCAAACATCTAATCACCTACCGACATGCATTGGGACTGAGCATTGATTACAGTCATATACTGTGCATATAAACACAATTGGCTCAAGCAGTTATCTCTCGTATGAGCGAAACAGGTGACATCTATATTCCACCAGGCCTTCAACATGGTAGACCACTGTTTTTTGCAGCCAATAACATGGACTTTTCAGAAAATACCCACGATGGAAAGAATACACTCCATGCTACTGTTATGGTAGCCTTTCAGCAAGAAGAGGTGGGTTTGCTAAACACTTCAACATTAACTATCTCAACCAAAGCTTCGTCCAGATTCTCAAAGGCTACAAAGGTATCACACTGCAGGAGAGTGGTATTCATGGAACTCCTAAGCCCACAAGTAGTCCAAAGTACCCAGATTACAAGACAGAGAGACATTTACCCAACTTCAAGAGTTCAATCAGTGAAGATCGAGCATGGCTTGTAGTCCGTTATGTTCAAAGATCTGTGACTGCAAACATAGCACCAATGGATGTTGAGGCGGGTACAGAAGATATACCCACTGACAGGCCTGATGATGTATCCACTGGAACCGATGACTCCACCATGCATGCTACAATAGACCGACAAACAGACACTAATGTTGTCCCAACATGGGCTCCCTACAACTCTGTAATCACAGATGATAAGAGACCTATTACAACAATACAAACTCTTCCACTGTTACCAGCACCAGCCCATGAATGGTCCACCCTCCTCACCATCTAAAAACAAGCACAACACATAAGTTCGGAGATTGTTGGACCAAACAAAAAAGACAATCATCACGTTGGACATGGATCTGTATAGTACATGAGGGCAGTCACACTGCAGTCGCTTAAGCCAAAATTGACAAAGAACTGCATTCTTAGAGTTGGAGAATTCCACACTGTGCTATGTGCCCTGCGTGCTATTGGAAGTTCAATAGAGGCCAGTGGGATTGATGATGCCTGGATAGAGGCTGACATCTATGGTTCGACAACCACCAGACAAATACTGGAGGGGAGGCACATGAAGAGAGCTGTGACAGCACACATCATCACTTTACAATCTTTATATGACCTCCTTCTGGACGAATATCAAGCATCTGAAGGACCACTACCTGTAGCACTCAAACCAGCAATAAAACTTCTGCAGTCAGCATGCAGTGATAATGATACTGCCAAAGCACAGCTGGCATCGAAGGACATATCACAGTCGGTCAATGACAACGAAGAAACTGGAGGAGTTTTGCATCAAACGTGAGGCAGCTTCACCAACGTTCAAAGTTACAAGCATGTACATGAACCTTGTTCTCACTCTTCTACAATTTATAAAGGCATCACAGAAGGGAGATTGGATCCATCATCTTACTTCCCTGGAGAATCTACTGTATGTAAGCACTTCTTCAGCCAGAATAGGTTAAAATATGCTCAGCACATCCCAGAATACCTCTCGAAAATGTATAGCTTGCAAACAAGTGATCCAGATATTTGGAAATATTTCTGTGAAGGCAATTTCTGTGTCAAGAAAACAGAATTGTCTTTCTGTAGTTTGGGTGTGGATCAAGCTTTGGAACAAGAAAACAAAAGGTTGAAAGTACTGGGAGGTTTGAAAGGTATCACCCACAACCCAGCAGCACTACAGCGTTTCTTTCTTATGAAACCAGAATTAGAGAGATCATCATCAGAGGCCAAGAAGATGGCAGGGTTTTCTCCAGAGAAACGAACCACACATCACGAAATGTCCAATATAATTCAGGAAAGACAAGAAGTAAAAGTGAAGAAACTCAACGCAGTACTGAAGGAAATGAATCCTTTCAGCTATGATGGTGGGAACCTGGTCAATGTCATCACCAAATCTGTTGTACCAGACACAATTTGAGATGACATACTCCGACAAGAGCGTTGTGGAGATGATGCATACAACGACTTCGTCCAAAAGCGAATTGTTGGAGAAACAAATCTATGCGATAAAGTCATGAAGGTGAAACTACAACGATGGACATCAACAGTAAATAAATCATCCGTAACATGTGATAAACAAATCCTTGAACTGAAAGATAATCGCTCCCTCTTTGCCCGAATGGCAATTGTCACAAAGTCGCGGCCAGAAATAGATATGGAGAATGCAATTGGTCAGTATGAATTTTCAAGTGTAGCTCGTTCATTATTTGCAGCAGATGGTATTCTGCTACCATGTAATGACAAGTACAAGCTTATGGAAGAGTTGGAAAAATCGGCGATCAATGACGAAGAAGTAGAACCCATTGTAGGTGGACAGCGAACAGTCATTATTGATGTGATGACAATCGTACAACAAATTGGATCCAAGGATACAGCATCCTGTAAGATTCTGGCCACCAACATGAATTAGTGGTTGAGCAAATATGTACAAACTCACCAGGCTGTGCACATGGTACTTGATCACTACGATTTACCAATTTCCTTGAAACAGCAAACTAGGGAACGGCGAATGACAAGTACACAAACAGGTAAAGGTAAATCATACTTATGCACAGATGCCACACCGATACGAACAACCTTCAAGCAATTTATGGCAAGCATCAAGACGAAGGATAGTTTGACTGACTATTTGGCTAATAAGATCCTGGATCACTACAAAACGCATGACACGGAAGTAGTTGTGTCAACACAACGTGGAACATGGTCAACTCATGGGAATGTTGATTACCTGTCAAGTACACAATAAGAAGCCAACACACTATTGCTACTCCATGCCCTCCATGCAGCTAGTACAGGCGCAGAAGTCCAGATCATATCTCCAGAAACGGATGTACTGTTGCTCGCCTTGCGAAGATATCCACAATTGGGACATAATCCTTCCTTCATCACAGTTGTGGGTGATAAAAGGCGCACCATCTTCCTCAAACCAATCTATGATTTGATTGGTGACCGCTTAGCTGCTGCTCTGCCAGGCTTTCATGCCTTTACAGGGTGTGATACGACAGGTCACCGCTGGGAAAGGGAAACAAGGCTGCTGGAAGGCTCTTAAACAATCCTCAGTTAATGTCATAGAAGTCTTCATACAGCTTGGATCAAACCGCACAATTTCTCCAGAGATTGAGTTAGCACTGGAACAATTTGTGTGTCAACTATACCAACCTGGCACAGAGCTTTGTGAACTTTCATCACTTCGATGGCACATGTTCAAGAAGTCATTTGCAGAATCCGAGAAATTGCCAACTACAAAAGGAGCACTGGAACAACACATCAAGCGAGCTCATTATCAGGCTATGGTGTGGTACCATGAAGAAACAGCCAAACCCAAACTACCAGAACCATCAGAATATGGTTGGACATTAGAGAACAACCTATACAGGCCAGTGATAACCCATCTACCACCTGCACCAAAGGCTGTGCTGGAACTTGTGAAGTGCAAATGTGTCCAACAAATGTACAGAACGGCACGCTGTTCTTGCAAGGGAGCAAATGTTGTATGTACAGAGATGTGCACTTGTGAGGCATCTGATGACATCTGTGAGAACACTTAACAATCAGCAGCCTCTGATTCAGATGACAGTGATGATGAACTATAATGATGAACTCTGAAATAATATAAAATATAACACTTAAGTTGGCCAAGCGGCATGCACCGATTTTGTTCAATAAATTTGAAAATACACGATATTTTCCATATGTTAAAATATATAACAATTTATATAAGATAAGTAGCATGATAATTTCCTGCCAAAATTACTCTGTACATCTCACCGGTCATTTTAAGGTGCTCTATGACATACTTATAATTAAGTTTTGAAAAAATAATTTTTGTTATAACACGATCACGGTCATCTCGTATTTTCTTGAAAAAAATCACACTAAACATGCATAAAAAAATTTGGCACCAAGATTTTTCAATATCAATATACTCCTGTAGTCACAAAAAAACCTTGCAACATAAATTAACATAGTTTGCAAAAATGACCATGTATCTCCACATATGCCCCTGCACTAATTTGGATAATGGGGTAAATTACTTGGCTAATCACTCGGCTGTGCCTGGATGAGTTTGAGAGTGGAGGAGTAGCAACTGAAATGTGAGTCCTATCCAGGTTCCTCCTGATGACTTCATCTTTGCTTGTTTGGATTCCTTCTGGTTTACTCCAATGCATTTTTTTGTACCTATTTTGTCTTCAATTTGATTTGAATTGAATTTATTTTAATCCCATTCTAAATTCAATTGATTAATTTTTGAATAATAATTAAAAAAAAAATTCATGAGTCAGGGCCAGGTGTCAGATCAAAGCGGGGTTGCATCAAAGCGCGACGTCTTGGTACCCGGTCATCACTGCCAGCAGTTATAAAGTGGCAGTTCTAATTACTAGTGCATGCCCATAGGTGCGTGGCGGTAGGTGCAAACAAACAAACAAACAAAAAAACACTTTCAAACCGCGTGCCAGAAACAACAACCACACAGGCCGTTCCTTCACTTTCACATGCCCGTACGTGCATGCCCATACGTGCGTGGCCGTACGTGCAAAAAAAAAGTTTCAAACCGCGAGCCAGAAACGACAACTACACAGGCCATTCCTTCGCTCTCGCGTTCTCGCAACAACCACATTTCCACACACAAAGTTAATTAAAATCAAGTTTACCTCCCCGTCTTTGCTTACCCTGACATTAACTGCCATATAACCGGCACAGCCAGTGACGTCATCGTCGGCCAGCCGCGCACCAGCCTATGCAGCAATATGGCATGTCATTGGTTGGTAAATAAATTGCCATAACTTGGGAAGCACTTGTCCGATTAATATCAAACCTTGAAAAGGCACATCCTCAGGTCCCCAGCAATATACCTGGAGAGTTTCAATTAGATCGGACCAGTGGTTGGTGAGAAACAGCGGACACACACACACACACACACACACACACACACACACACACACACACACGCACACACACACAGAGATTGCTGGAATTATAGATAGACTAGTACGTGCCCGTACGAGCAAAATAAAAAATAAAAGAACTTTCAAACCGCGTGCGAGAAACAACAACCACATAGGCCGTTCCTTCGCTCTCACGTGGCTGTACGTGCATGCCCATACGTGCGTGGCCGTACGTGCAAAAAAAATTAAAACCGCGAGCCAGAAACGACAACAACACAGGCCGTTTATTTGCTCTCGCGTTCTCGCAACAACCATACTTCCACACACAGAGTTAATTAAAACCCAAATTAAAATCAAGTTTACCTCCCTGTCTTTGCTTGCCATGACATTCGCTGCCATGTAACCGGCACGGCCCGTGACGCCATCGTCGGCCAGCCTATGCAGCCATGCCTACGCAGCAACGTGTCATGTCATTGGTTGGTAAATAAATGGCCGCAGCAACGTGTCATGTCATTGGTTGGTAAATAAATAGCCATAACTTGGGAAGCACCTGTCCGATTAATATCAAACCTTGAAAAGGCACATACTCAGGTCCCCAGCAATATACCTGGCAAGTTTCAATTAGATCGGACCAGTGGTTGTCGAGAAACAGCGGTCACAGACAGACAGACACACACACACACACACACAGATTTCTGGAATTATAGATGGACTAGTACGCGCCGTACGTGCATGGCCGTACGTTCAAAAATAATATAAAAAATTCAAACTGCGAGCCAGAAACAACAACCACACAGGCTGTTCCTTCGCTCTCACGTGCCCGTATTTGCGTGGCCCGGAAGTTCGCATATTGCAGTTACGATTATTCGCAATTTAGTTTTAATGGCCAATTATTCAATTAGCGCCACCGTATTTTGCCTTTTCGCAATGTCATCGCAAGGAAAAACACAAAGAGAAGAGAGAAAATAATAATAATAAAAGAAACCAAAAATAAAAAAAAACTTTCAAACAACTACACAGGCCATTCCTTCGCTCTCGTAAATGACGACTGGATTGGGGCATTGTGTTTATCTATAAATGTGCATGAGAAATCGAGAAATTATTAGAATACACTGAGTCATCACTTTCGTTATTTCGTTCCGGAAGTTCGTACGTTGTAACCTGTAATGGGGAATGCGGATAAGGTTCTCTTCCCCATCGGCCACACCTACGCAGCAACGTGTCTTGTCATTGGTTGGTAAATAAATGGACATAACTTGGGAAGCACTTGTCCGATTAATATCAAACCTTGAAAAGGCACATCCACAGGGCCCCAGCAATATACCTGGCAAGTGTCAATTCGATCGGACCAGTGGTTGTCGAGAAACAGCAGTCACACACACACACACACACACACACACACACACACACACACACACACACACACACACACACACACACACACACACACACACACACACACACACTGCTGGAATAAGAGATAGATAACAAGGAAATTTGAGGCAGGAGCCCATTCGGCCACCATTGTTGCCTGCGCTACACCAACACCACATGAAATAAAAGTCAGGCTAACAACTTCATTTAATTGGGTCAGGGGAGAGGAGTGGGGATGGGAAAAGTGTGACAGGCTCAGAAACATCACAAGTGTTAAAAAAGTGTTTAAAATTTCCGTGTTTTCTTCTTAATATTATTATTATTATTAGTAGTATTATTTATTTTTTATTAAAAAAAATTTGTGAGGTGAGGAATGTACACCA
>NC_140974.1:49543407-49571584 GCF_056783735.1 Eptatretus burgeri
CTCGAATGTGAAGGTCGATCTCCCGTTGCAGACGCGCCATTATTATATTATAATATCGACTCTAGATGTGCCACTAGGATCGGCGCTTGTTCCTAACTGATCGGCGCTTGACCCGAACTCCGTCGGGTGGACTAACTATCACCGCATTCTTGCGAGTAAGTGACTCGTAAACGCCATTCTGCAAACGACTGTTTGCCATAGCTGAAAACAAAGGAAGCAAAGACCTGTCACGAGCAGAATTCGCAGGCGAAGGTGAAATAAAATAAAGAATGAAAATATAAGGAAAACGAAGAGTATAAGGAAGAAGCTAAATCACCGATAAACGGCAGGTCTATGAAAACAAGGCAGATGAAAAGTAGGCCCGGAAACCGAAGGTTTCAAGAAAAACCCACAAAGCACCGACCGTGCGTGCTCTCCCTCTCTCTCGTCTCAGCAGGAAGGGAAAACGGGGGGGGGGGGGAACCTCCACAAACACGAATAGTGATACAGAGGGAAAAGAAATGGGGATAGGAACGACAACAACACAACACAGTACTCACAGCTGCACACACGAAGCCGCCATGATGCCACAACCACGCACCAACGACCAGCAGGGGGAGAGAGGGAGAGAGAGAGAGAGAGAAAGAGAGAGAGAGAGAGAGAGAGAGAGAGAGAGAGAGAGAGAGAGAGAGAGAGAGAGAGAGAGAGAGAGAGAGAGAGAGAAAGGGGGCAAGAAAGGAAAGAGAGAGACAGAGAGAGAGGGCAAGAGAGAGAGAGAGAGAGGGCAAGAGAGAGAGAGAGAGAGAGAGAGAGAGAGAGAGAGAGAGAGAGAGGGCAAGAGAGAGAGAGAGAGGGCAAGAGAGATAGAGAGAGGGCAAGAGAGAGAGAGAGAGGGCAAGAGAGAGAGAGAGATCAAGAGATAGAGATATCGAGATCAAGAGAGAGAGAGAGATAGAGATAGAGATAGAGATAGAGATAGAGATAGAGATAGAGATAGAGATAGAGAGATAGAGAGATAGAGAGAGAGAGAGAGAGAGAGAGAGAGAGAGAGAGAGAGAGAGAGAGAGAGAGAGAGAGAGAGAGAGAGAGAGAGAGAGAGAGAGAGAGAGAGAGAAAGAGAGAGGACATTTTGTTCCTCTTTATTTCCAGGAATCATGTGCACAAGGTAATAAAAAACCAACAGCAAGCATTGTACAAAGTTAAAATGAGGAAAGTCGAAGTACATAAAAACAAGGTAAATTCATAAATTAACTACAAGGACACCTTCAACAAGTTTACATGATGATTCCTTCACACGCCACTTCTGTAAAAACAATGTAAAATCACGGAGTTGAAATTCAAAGTGCAAATGTGACGTGACGAGGGCCTTAAAAAGATGAACTGCAACATCAACAGACTTGTCGGCATTTTGCATTTTATGCTTCCTTGACAGGTATATAGCGAGTTTAGCCTGAGAAGACAAATAATTTGCTGAAAGACACTCACTTTTGCATCGGTAAGAAATACTAAAACCGAAGATAAAAACACAATGTGTAAAAACAAGGCCTAGCCCTCAGAGTACATGTGATAAAATTATAAAAAGGGGGGCCAGCCTTGGGCACTCAATAAGAATGTGAAAAATATTTTCAATAGCACCACAGAAAAGACACGATTCTGTGTTACGAGAGCATATGTGATGAGACAAAACATTAGAGTAGTGGGGCAACTTAGCATAACAATTGTGCAATTTGTGAGGAAAGCACCAAATTTGGCACACTAGTAGCCTATCATATTATGAACAGATTTGGATATTGGGCCATCTCAAATTCAGCCGCTGATGGTTGTGACAGCCATTTTCCACTGCCATCAAAAATTTGAGATGGCCCAATATCCAAATCTGTTCATAATATGATAGGCTACTAGTGTGCCAAATTTGGTGCTTTCCTCACAAAATGCACAATTGTTTTGCTATATTTAGCTTAGTTGCCCCACTAGAGGGTAAAATGTAGTGTGCCGGCACTCACTGAAGGTCTCCAGAGCGCTTGGCAATGGGTGCCATGTGCACAACAAACCATTGGATCCTCGTGGAAGGGGTAACCCGGAGAATCCTCTTCCAATGCGCTTGTGGTTCTGCAGATCTATCACGATCAAGGGCTTTAACACAAAAATAAACAGTACGTTTTTCCATTGAGTTAAAAGGGATAAAATCTTGAAAGTGAAGTAAAAGTACTGGAAAGAGGTGTTTGAGCGAAGGTGTGGAGTCCAGCTGTGGAGTCCATTTTAACCCGGTCTGCTTGAAAAAGCGTAGAATTCCAGAGAAAATTCTCCCTATGACTCGAATGGACCTAATTCCAGTGGCCACAGCGACCTCAGTTGCTGGCTTCCATTTATAAGGAAAAGGAGTTCTAAAATATTTAACCTTGGTGTATCCAGCATCAGTAAAATGTTGCATAAAATTGCGATCACCACAAACCCCTTTAAATATAGGGTTAGAAAAATTGGCTCGTTTAAAAACATTTTGAGAGAGCAGCTACTGTCATCACGGCGGATGGTGATTGCCTGCCACGCCTCCAGCACACTTCTCTAGTACAGGGGCACTGATGTGATGTCAACTTTCTTGGTGTCAATGAGAAAGAGTTCCTGATCATAGCCGAGTTTCCCTTCCTGTCGAAGCAGGCAGTGAGTGAAGGTTTTCCAAGAAACATTTATGTATGGGAAAAGTGTGGGAAAAGTGTGCCTGCCCAACGAAAGGAGGCGAAAAGCCATCACTTTGCTGGAAATGACTGTTATGATGATATGTTGGGTGGTCATATTTTGGACCATTAGCTGTGTGTTAATCAGCTGTCAGGATTCTAACCTTGCTTGTATTCAAACCTTGCTTTAAAATGTTGCTTTAAATGTTTCAGGTTACCAATGTTCCATGCACCCCACTGTTTTTGGACAGAGCCCAGCTGTTCCTGTTTCTTGGAAACTAAGCCCTTATCACCCTTCCTGTTGCCCTGTGGTGGTGTGCCCTTAGTGCGACCTTGGAGAGAACTGTGGAAGTGTTCCTTCAGTGTATGCTGCCCACACATTCCTATTCTCAGTGATCACCAAAGCTTTGCCTTTGTTATCAGCAGGTGCTAGTGAAGGAGTGTAGGAAAGTTATTAGTTTGCAAGGCTTGCATATCTGAGAGTTGTGTAGGTGGCTTGGAAACTGTGGTTGCATATCTGAGAATTGACCGATTCAACTTCCCCTAGGGCCCGAGGGAGGGGGAAAGAAGCCCACTGCCACATTTATTTCTTTTACTTCTTTGTTTCCTTATCCCTTAGCATACACTTTTAGTCCACACCCAGTTTTCCTTTACACTTTTAGTCCACACCCAGTTTTGCTTTGTGTGATTATATATGTGATTGTTTTGAAGCATATTCTTAATGTGATTCAGGGGAGCCTGACTGAAGGGTCACTGAGTCACATTCCGCATGCGTGTGGTCTTCGGAAATAAAACGTGTAATTCGAGGATCCTCATCTGACTCTGTCATCTTACTCGGCCGAGTGGAGAGTCATAACAATTGGCGACGAGGATGGGATTCGACTGATGCTGGCGGTGTGGACGGTGGGACTCCACTTGGTGTACAGCGATCGCAAGGGATCAGCTAAAAGGTACGTGGCGATCGCACGTAGGGCACCTAAAATAGGGAGCCCCAGTTAGGCGAGCGCTGTACACTTGGTGGGTTGCGCCCTGCCGGACGCAGCTCCAGGATCTGCTCGAATCAAGAACTGTAACGCAGTAAACACATATGAGGTGATTCGAATGCGGTTTGTCTGAAGAGCACAAAGGGGAAGGGCTGTCAGGCAGTGTTTGTAGAGCCGGTAAGGGTCGAGGATAAAGGTATCCGTGTGAAATAAGGAGGAAACAGGTTGGAATCCTGTACCAAGAGAGGGAAGGTTAGAGGCCTTCATTGGGTTTGAGGCTATTAGGCGGCGGGTCGAAAGGGACCTCAGTCCCGGTGTAAAAGGAGAAACGATTTACAGCTATTAGGCGGCTGATTGAAAGGGACCTCAGTCCCGGTGTAAAAGGAGAAACGATTTATAGCTATTAGGCGGTTGATAAGATAAGAACAAAAGAATGGGGAATAAATCTTCAAAGAACGAGAAGATACCAAAAGGAACAACATTGAAAGTTATCAGTGACAAATATGGAATCGATAACGTAAAGGGAATACAGGACTGGGTGAAGTGGACCGCGGGAAGAAAAGATCCCTTTCCGCTGACTGGATCCTTAGATCCAAAGATATTAAACACAGTGAGTAATGCGCTGATAGAGGGCAAAGCAGGCGGCCCGAAACAAAGTGGACCACACTGGAAAGCATTGGCCGCGTGGCTAATGGAGTCGCAAGTCGAGACAGAGCATAGGCGACTCGGACTAGAAGGGACTGTGAACCAACGAAAAATACAAGACGAGGAACGACAAGGGAGACTAAAACAGGCGCTAGACCAGCTAACGGAAGTTAAGACACAGGGAGAGGACAAACAGAGGGAACTAGACCAAGTGTTAGCGCAGCTGACGGAGGTCAAGATACAGAGTGAGGAGAGACAGGAGAAGTTGAAGCAGGCGTTAGCACAGATAGCAGAAATCAACGACGACGTGAACCGAAAGACGACAACCCGACTTGGAACAACAAAGGAATTTACCCTGTCTTACAAGGGGACAGAGTAAAAGGAGGGACCGACATTCACCAGTTCCCCATGATACAAGCAGCAGGGGGAGATTGGGTTTGGAGATCATGGACCCCACAAGACATTAGGGAGTAAAAGCTAGCATGGAAGAATGTATAAAGAAAAACCCGAGAAGGGCCATTCAGATATTACACGACCAGATAAAAATGCAGGGGGCAACCAGGACAGACATAGGGTTTATCTGCACTGCAGTCTTGCCCAGTGCGGTTTGGAGCCGGCGTGCGGCAGCCTGGAGTGTAAAAATGGAAGGAGAAACAGATACCACATTAAACCGAGATTACCCGGAGGGAACCGACCGGGAAGCACAGGCACTGTACAGAGGAAGAGTACAAACCCTGATGGAAGAACTTGCGACGGAAATGGCCCCAGAGGGTAATGGATTGGCAGGCAATACAGGATGTCACACAGAATCCCAAGGAATCACCTGGGGAGTACAAGGCACGACTGTATGAGCAGATCGAACTGCACTCAGGATTTATTAACATCGCACAGACGCCCCTCCATTTCCTGAACACTATGTTCGTAGATGGACTGTGTGACGAAGTAAGGCGAGAGGTGAAAGCGGACATGCCAGGGTGGAAAACGGCTGACGTAGATGCCGTGTTTGAAAGGGCAAGACAGGCTTGGCAGACTCTGAGAGAAAGAGGAACGGAGGGGAAAGAAAGATACCCAAGCTCTAGTTGCAAGAAATCTTGAATTGAAAAGCCGTAAATACGAAGAGAGAGGAAAGCAGGCCTCGCTGGGAAAATCCAGATTGGGAACCCCGGTATGAAGCCGAACGGGACCAGCGGGAGGCCTTGGAACCGAGAGAGGGAGCCGCAGAAACAGGGAGAATGCTTTAACTGCGGTCAATCCGGGCACTGGTTTCGCGACTGCCCGGCACCGCCTAAACAACGAGGCTGGGGCTCGCGGCCACCACAACAGCAAGGGCAACCAACGGCGCCCCTAGAGAGTATGAGAGGAGAAGGAGACAGCAGGAAGAAACTATTGACATGAGGACACCGTGGTGGCTCCGCAAAGGGAAACGCGGAATGTAAGGGAATTGACCACGACCTTAAACGTAGAGGGGAGACAAGTAACATTCCTGGTAGATACAGGGGCCACCCGGTCAACACTAAAACAAGGAGAGATAAAGAACCTGCCACTCTCAGGTGAGTCAGTGAGTGTGGTGGGGGTTTCGGGACGGAGAGAGGATATCCCGATCTCGGACAAATTACGAATTGAAGTAGGTCCCCTGCGGGGAGAACATGCATTTTTGGTAGCCAAACACACCCCGATGAATTTGTTAGGAAGAGATTTGTTGTGCAGAATGGGATGTACCATAACATGCAAGCAAGACGGAGTTTTCATAGATGCTCCGCTGGCATTGCAAGAGGAAGTAATGACCCTCATGATGACCGAACTCGGACCGGTAGTCTATTGGTTGCGGGTTGTGTCACAAGAGGAGAAATAAACTGACTAGGGATTGGGAAAGTGCGAAAAGATTGCGGGACGTAGAGGAATGGTTGCGTGGCAACGACATTGAATTGAAAGAAGTGGAACTGCCTTTACACTGTACGGTCTATTATGACGAAACAGGGCAGGATTTTGATTACTCGGACAGAGTACATGAAGAGTACGCTACCACACGCACTTTAATGACAACCACTTTGTGGATCGGGAAAGAGGGAGCGGCAATGGAGGTGGAGCTAACTAACAAGGAACGTGAGCTAATGAAGCACAGAGAAGGACTTACCCCGCACGTCTCAATGGCGGTCGGTAAAGGTCATAGTGCCGAAGAACTGGGAAGAATGTTGACCAGGTTGAGATGTGCCTCGGAACCACCAGGGAGGGGTAGTGAAACCCAGAGCGCTTTACAGGCCAGTCGACGGGAGGATGGATGGAAAGTATGCTTACCTGATCAGATTTTGTCATGTATGTTAGAAAGACATGAGATGAACAGCGAAAGGCCACGCCGCCAGACAAACAGGGAAACGAGAACGGAAGAAAAACTACAGGAAGTACCTGTTGAATTATGGACACGACATCCGAATGACGTGGGCAGAGTGCTAGCCGCAACGCCCGTGTCTATCCAGATAAAGGAGGGGTACCCCTGCCTCGAGTGGCTCAATACCCGTTGCGCAAAGAAGCAATAGAAGGGATCGCTCCGGTGATAGCATCATTACGCGACCAAGGGGTGATAATACCTACTAAGAGCCAATGTAACACACCAATCCTGCCGGTGGAGAAGCCCGGAGGAAACAAATGGAGGTTCGTACAAGATCTACGGGCAGTGAATAAGTGTGTGAAAGCGTCCTTTCCCGTGGTGCCACACCCGGTTACGATACTGTCAGGGGTGCCGTCCACTGCGACGCATTTTTCCGTGGTAGACTTGTGCTCAGCGTTCTTTAGCATACCGCTAGCCAAAGAGTCGCAACACTTGTTTGCCTTCAGCTACGACGGACAACAATACACCTGGACTGTACTTCCGCAGGGGTTCTGCGATAGTCCAACGCTCTTCTCGCAGGCTCTGAAGGAGGACCTGGAGGACATAGAGCTCCCGGAAGGATCAGTCATGATACAATATGTGGACGACCTGTTGGTATGCTCGGACAATCAAACGAAATGTGAAACGGACACTGTAGCGCTGTTAACAGCTCTCGCCCGAAAGGGCCACAAAGTCAGCAAAGACAAATTACAGTTTTCGCAGCCAAGGGTGACGTATTTGGGACATATACTGGAACAGGGGAAGAGGAGCCTCGGAGCTGAACGGGTGGAGACAATCCTAGAGCACCCAAAACCCACTACATTGCGACAATTGCGACGGTTCCTCGGGATGACAGGGTACTGCCGGCAGTGGATCCCTGATTATGCAGTTAGGCGCGATCACTGTACGACATGGTAAAAGAGGCAGAGGGGGATAAGATCTCCTGGGCGAATGGTGCGAACAAAGACTTCGAAACATTGAAACAGGCCTTGTCAAAAGCACCAGCATTGGGGCTACCGAACTATGATCTTCCCTTCACCCTATTCGTCCATGAAAGAGGAGGGTTCGCCCAGCGGTGCTGACGCAAGAACACGGAGGAAAGAATAGGCCGATTGCGTACTACAGTAGTCATTTGGACTCGGTCGCCGCCGCCTATCCTGGGTGCTTACGGGCAGTAGCAGCAACGCAATACGCAGTAACCGCAACAGCAACGCTGGTTTTGGGTTCTCCGCTGACTGTAAAGGTACCGCATGATGTGGCGGCGCTGATACGGCAAAATAAGACACAACATATATCAGCGGCACGAGCAGTTCAACATGATTTGGTGCTGTTGCAGGCAACTAATATAACGATCGAAAGATGTTCGCCACTGAACCCAGCCTCCCTAATGCCAGCGGGTGATGAGGGAGAGGCACATGTGTGTGAACGAGTGCTGGTGGAAGAGACAAAGGCTAGGCGTGACCTACAGGAAGCCCCGATCGAAAATGCAGAATTGGAACTGTTCGTGGATGGAGCGGCGAGGAAGAACCGATGGGGAAGAACCATCGCTAGCTTTGCAGTATGCACCGCAAGCGCCACCTTGAGGAAACAATTGTTACCAAAGGGATTTTCAGCCCAACAAGCTGAGCTGGAAGCATTGATATGCGGGTGTGAGCTGGGTGCGGGTAAGACATTGAACATATACACAGATTCTAGGTATGCCTGGGGCATCTTACATGACTCTGCTGCCATTTGGGCCTTGCGTGGCTTTAAGACGTCCTCAGGGAAGGTTATCCGACATGGGGACCTGACCAAGCGACTGATACGAGCAGCACAAGAGCCGCAACAGATTGCAGTGATTAAATGCAAAGCTCACACAGGAGGGACAGATGAAGTGTCAAAAGGCAATGAAAGAGCAGATTTAGCGGCAAAAGCAGTGCTCGATGAGGAGGAGGCGAACCCACAACCAACGACCGAACTTTACGTGGAGCAAATGGTAGACGGTCCACAAACGCAAGAACAGCTGAAGGACCTGCAGGTCTCCGCAACTATGGAAGAACAGGAATCATGGAGGGTGAAGGAGGGTGCAAAGCAAAACATACATGGAGTATGGGTGGATGAGCGAAATAGACCATTTGTACCCCGGATATTGCTCCCATGGCTCGCCCTCACTGCACATGCGCAGGGCCATATGGGAATAAAAGGGGTGGCGGAAATTATTCGTCAAACCTGGAATGCCCCAGGTGTAACAACAGCAGCAACAGAGGTGGTTAGCAATTGTGCGACCTGTGGTAGACATAACAGGAAGTATGCCGCCAAGAAACGGGGAGCACACCCACCCCCGTCCGGACCGTTTCAACACCTTCAGATGGATTTTATAAAAATGCCGGCATACAAACATCACCAATATGTGCTGGTAATTGTGGATATGTTTTCTAAGTGGGTAGAGGCCTTCGCCACGACCAATCAGGAAGCTGATACAGTGGCCAAACTACTTTTACAGGAAGTAATTCCGCGATTTGGGATTCCAACACGACTATCCTCGGACCAAGGAGGGTCTTTTACGGCAAAAGTAATGGAAAAAGTAGCCGAAGGCTTGGGTATCAACCAGAAACTGCATTGTCCGTACCACCCCCAGTCAGCAGGGGCAGTAGAAAGAGAGAACCAAACCCTAAAGCAGACGCTTTCCAAACTCTGCGAGGACCAGTCAATGCCCTGGCCAGACGTGCTGCCGATAGCACTCATGAAAATGCGGGCAACAAATAATGCCACAAGGGGGCTCTCGCCCCACGAAATAATAACAGGACGTCCTATACAGTTACCGGTCTCGGCTCCGCCAGATATGGGAGATTGGGATTTGACATGTATGACTGACGGAATGATGAACTATTGCAGAACACTCACTGCTACCATTAGGGCTTTTCACTCACAGGTACAAGAAGCATTGCCGATACCTGCTGGAGACCCGTTACATGATTTCCAACCTGCTGAACGAGTTTGGGTGAAAGAGTTCCTGCGGAAGGACGCCCTACAACCCAAGTGGACCGGGCCCTACACTGTACTTTTGACCACGCTCTCGGCCGTCAAAGTGAGGGGTAAGAGTGCATGGATACACCACTCACACTGTAAACGAGCACCCAAGGAAGCCGCTGAAACTAGGGAACCGGAGGAGGTAACCTCAGCAGAGGTTCCGGCTGTGTCCGATTCAGTCTTTACCGGGATAGTGAAGACGACGACGAGGGGGAAGACGTGATGTCTCTACAGAGCCCCCTCCACCACCACCAAACCGAGACGGGGCTGGCCCAGCAGGACAGGGAGAGATAGTACAGGGAGACCCACTGCAAGCAGAGCCAGGTGCCCCGCCGGACCCGGGACCTGAAACGTAGACAACAGGGATCCTGAAAGACCAGCGCTAGAACCAAAACGCCCCGCCAGACGTGGAGTCGGAACCTGGACCAGGCACCCTGCCAAACGTGGAACAGGCAGGTTTGACGGCAACAACATTGTAATACAGGAAACAGCGACAGGAACTTTGACGACACAACATGCAACTCCTGGTGCTAGTGCTACTCCCTGTGCAAAGGCGGCCTGTCACTAGGCAGCAAACCGACAGTCTTAGACCCCGAGAACCATACACGCCTCCTACACCTCAGCCACGAATGGGGAAACGAGAGTGAATTAGCAACTTCTTTACAGCGTAGCAGGAGAGGGGTACCAAGAGAGGTGACAGCAAGCAAATATGCAAATTTTGGGACAACCCATAACAAGGAGTTAGACACAGTAAGAGTCTTTTCAGTTAACCGCACCCAACCTTTTTCGTCAATGGTTCCGAACAATAAGAACATAAAGGTACCGCTGCTCCGACCTCAACAACTCATAGAAATACCCTGCATCCTAGCAGATGGGTCTAGTGACCTGGTAGAACGACACAAGGAACTTAAGGCCATCGTATGGTACTACGATATTGCAGGGCAGGTTCTCTTAGTAGCTCGACAAGTAAAGAAACAGAGAGGGCAAAGGGATCCTACAACCGACAAGGATATGAATGGGGCCAGCATGCAAGTCTGATAACTAGAATTCCGCAAGTACCAGACGACACCCAGTTGGCATACTATTGCCGCGTTCTATTGAGCAACCAAACAGCATGGAGTAATTGGATACACTTTGATGTACGCAGACAGGGAGCCGCCGACAAGGCCCCGAATACCTTTGTAGCCCTAACCACAGAGATAGCAAACATTGAGAACCGGAGTGAGTGCTGGGTGTGCCTTAAACCACCATCTGGCCTCGTGACCGGACTTCCTCTTTTGTATTACCATTAACCATCTTCAATCATGTAACCGGACCAGTAGAAGGGCTCGAAGCTAAGACCTCAGCCCGTGATTATACACAACGGGTCTATGCAGAGAAGAATCCGAGTGCTAATGTAATGGTGGTACCATCTCCCCTATGGGTAGAAAACACCAGGGGGAGCAGTCTGTTTTACAGGACAGGGAGCAAACAGAATGGGAAAGTCAGAATGTGAGATTCAACTTCCCTCCCGAAATCAACTGACCAGGAAGTCATCGCTGTTAACCCGGACACCCAGGTAGAGGAGCAAGTAACATTCACAATAAAAGCAGCCTTACACCATGACAACGGGATGATCCCGCCAAAAGGCATTCACTTGGTTTGCGGGGACAAGGCTTACCCTACCTACCAAAAGGGTGGGAAGGGAGTTGTTATTTAGCTTCAGTATTTCCGGATAGCAGGATTAAGACCACTTTTTACCCTACCCCTGCACCACCACGGCATCGACGCAGCGCATCAGAGACAGGGGATCCAGAGGGATGGGCCGGTGTATCAGAGCGCTTAGGGGTGATCAAAGGCACCTGGTGGGAGAAGGCTCTTGGCTTTTTCATGCCACATGCCGGTACTACTATTAATAGCATTAGGTTAGATGAGCTTTCACAAGTTTTGGAATATTTAGGTAATGTAACCATGGCTTACTATACAGAATTAACAGAGATGTTGGTATCAATGCGCGCTATGGTAATGCAGAACAGAGTAGCTTTAGACATGCTTCTAGCAGAGCAAGGAGGGGTATGCGGGATGATTGAAGGAGAATGTTGCGTCTGGATTCCGGACCCGAAGGACATAACTAATCGTGCGGTGGCCCGAATTAAAAGGTGGTGGAAGTTCTCACAAGCAATCGAGTGGAACGTGAGGAAGGTTATGCATGGTGGAAGTCGATCTTCCAGGGCTGGGGAGGTTGGTTGTTGCGACTAATAGGGTCAGTACTTTTAATCATTGTGGTGGTAATTTTTGGGGTGTTTCTAATCAAACTTCTCATTACCATTTGTTTGAAGAAGTGCTGCGCAGCGTCACCCCTCACCCAGGCCATTATAATAATTAACAGCGAACTCTCTGTTGAGGACGACTTGGCCAGTAATGGGGAGGGGGACGACCAGGGCCTTCAGGGGACGTCATACACGTGGACCTAGGCCAAGGTTTACAACCATTCCTCCTTGTTGAAGCAGATAACTAACCCAGGAGAGAGTGCGTGTTGTTTGCCTTCCAGTGCAAGATGTGACTCCTGCGCTGGACGAGCTTACACCCGTGCCTTGGAGTACTACTTTTGCTACTTGCTTATGTATAATTGTTTAAACAATAGTATTACCACTGCTGCTAACATAGAACAGTATTACATGTTAATATGGTGTGGACTTAGCATTGAATTCATACACTGCAGCTTAAACGGGAGGCATGTGGCAGTGGGTAGGACAAAAGGGGGAAGACAATGGTAACAGAAGCTAACCTGAACCACCGGCAGTTGGGGACTTCTCATTTGGGGAATGTTGATGGCTATCCACGGCATTCGTAAATCCCGTTTGGCAGGCGCGGGGGCCTAGGGGTAGCTGCTACAGGAACCAAATAGGGGTCCACTCGGTCGGTGAGTCTCAGGTGTGGCTGGGAATGGTCAAAATATGACCAAGGAGGGAAACTGTTATGATGATATGTTGGGTGGTCATATTTTGGACCATTAGCTGTGTGTTAATCAGCTGTCAGGATTCTAACCTTGCTTGTATTCAAACCTTGCTTTAAAATGTTGCTTTAAATGTTTCAGGTTACCAATGTTCCATGCACCCCACTGTTTTTGGACAGAGCCCAGCTGTTCCTGTTTCTTGGAAACTAAGCCCTTATCACCCTTCCTGTTGCCCTGTGGTGGTGTGCCCTTAGTGCGACCTTGGAGAGAACTGTGGAAGTGTTCCTTCAGTGTATGCTGCCCACACATTCCTATTCTCAGTGATCACCAAAGCTTTGCCTTTGTTATCAGCAGGTGCTAGTGAAGGAGTGTAGGAAAGTTATTAGTTTGCAAGGCTTGCATATCTGAGAGTTGTGTAGGTGGCTTGGAAACTGTGGTTGCATATCTGAGAATTGACCGATTCAACTTCCCCTAGGGCCCGAGGGAGGGGGGAAAGAAGCCCACTGCCACATTTATTTCTTTTACTTCTTTGTTTCCTTATCCCTTAGCATACACTTTTAGTCCACACCCAGTTTTCCTTTACACTTTTAGTCCACACCCAGTTTTGCTTTGTGTGATTATATATGTGATTGTTTTGAAGCATATTCTTAATGTGATTCAGGGGAGCCTGACTGAAGGGTCACTGAGTCACATTCCGCATGCGTGTGGTCTTCGGAAATAAAACGTGTAATTCGAGGATCCTCATCTGACTCTGTCATCTTACTCGGCCGAGTGGAGAGTCATAACAATGACAACCAGCCCTTGTCCTCCTTCAGCAATAGGCAGGCTTAGCACACCGGGCTGGAGCCAGTGCTTTCCCCCCAAAATAAGTCAATAAATATGGTTTGAAGTTTTTAAAGAATATAGTCTAGGGGCTGTAGTGCCGTAAAAATATGCCAAAGCATTGATGCCACAAGGTTATTAATAACAAGGGTTCACCCCCCGATATGAGATTTGACTGAGTAGTCCCTTCCATTTTAGTAACCGTCTCTCCGTTTTATTTAGTAAAAATTCCCAGTTTTTTAAAACGAAATTTTGAGTGCCAAGAAAGATGCCGAGATAAAAAAAAATTCCACCCCATGCCCACTCAAGTTGCTTGGGCTGGGTCGGAGAAGTGGCGCCATTTTGCAGACTGAGATTGAGAGCTTTACTCTTTTTCCAGTTCACTTTGGTGAGGCTTGCCACACTGAATTCATAGACACAGTGGACCAAGGCAGAGACATCCACATCTGAGTGGATAACTGCACAAATGTCATTCACATAAGCAATTACTTTAACTGGATTCGTCATTGGTTGGGGAAGAAAACCATGAAGATGTACCCGCAACCGAATGAGCAAGGATTCTATTGCCAGGGAATAGAGGAGGCCGGATAAAGGGCAGCCTTGATGAATGCCTCTACTAGCTGGGAAAGGCTGACATAAAATATTGTTAACTTTGAGTAAACTAAAAATATTATTAAACAGGAGCTGTATGTAAGAGATAAAAAAAGAAAATTCCCCGAAAACCAAACCCCCATAAAACAGAAAAAAGATAGATGTGTTCAACAGTATCAAAGGCTTTTTCCTGGTCCAGGAAAATCAAACCAACATTTTTTCCTCAAGAGTGCAGATATCAATTATATCATGCACAATGAAAATACTGTCACATATTGTTCTTTTTAGAACACAGTAAGATTAATCAGGGTGTATGATTTCCCCAATCACAGGTCTGAGCTGGTTGCTAAGAACCTTTGAGAATATTTTATTATCTGTGCAAAGCAATGAGATAGGGCACCAGTTGCACGGTTGCTGAAGGTCACCTTTTTGGGGACAACGGTAAGTACAGCCCTGCAACAGCTCAATGGCAACAAGCTCGATCAAAGACCGTCTATCAGAGCTTCAAGTAACTCAGGTCCCAGAAGGTCCCAAAAGGTTTTGTAAAGTTCTACAGGCATTCCATCTAGACCAGAGGCTTTGCCTGTTGGTGGAGTATGTAGGGCAGCCTGAAGTTCTCCAAAGTTACTTCCATGTCTAGTTGTAGATGTGTGGGTTATGATAAGGTAGGTAGGGAAGAAGTCAGGGATTCCACAATCTCGTTATCAGTGCTCTTGGCTTGGTTGAGTTCAGAGAAGTAATTATTGAGTGAAACTCTGATGTCTTTTTGATAGTGTGTTATTCTTCCTTCCTTTGTCTTTAGTGAGGTTATCTGCTGACTTGATGTTTTCTGAAGTTCCAGTCTGAAGAAGAACTTGGAGCAAGTATTCAAGTGATACAAATTTTCCATTCGGAGACGAATCAGAGCTCCCCTGGCTTGCTTTGCACAGAGCCCAACAAGAAGGTTCCGGTTTTGGAGCAGCAAGAGGTCTCCTTCGGGGCTCCCTGCTGACGTTCTCAAAGCTAAGTTTCCGGTTGTTATTTGTCCCGTTTTAACTGTTTAATGTTCTCACCTACATGTTACTGTGTGTTGCTAGTTCGGTTTTGTCTCAAAAATCGTGCTATTTTGTGAGTATTTTTGTCGACGTTCTTACCTGTGCTTGAGGCCGAGGCCTAGACTTGAGGCCTACCGGTTCCACTCGGTGTTCGATCGTTTTTTTTTTTGTTTGTTTTTTTCTCCCCATTACCTTCAATTTCTATCCTCCCCATTACCTTCAATTTTGATCCTCCCCACTTTCCAAACATCCCCCATTCTCCCAACTAATCTCTTTCTTATCTCAAAAAAAAAACAAAAAAAAAACAAACAAAAAAAAAACCCTACAACAACAACAACAACACGCTCACCTTCTCCCGATTTTGCTTATTCTTCTTCCTCTTAACTTCCTCCTCGTCTTCTTCCTCGATTTTTTTTTTTACACTTCCATGACCTAATCTGTTGAACTCTCTCATACATTAATATTAACAACAACAACAAAAAAAAAAAATATATATATATATATATATATATATATATATATATATATATATGTATATATATATATATGTATATATATATATATATATATATATATATATATATATATATATATATATATATATATATATATATATATATATATATATATATATATATATATATATATATATACCCAACAACAACAACAACACGCTCACCTTCTCCCGATTCTTCTTCCTCTTAACTTCCTCCTCGTCTTCTTCCTCGATTTTTTGTTCTTCTTTCTTTCTTTCTTTCTTTCTTTCTTTCTTTCTTTCCTTCTTTCTTTCACTTCCATGACCTAATCTGTTGAACTCTCTCATACATTATTTTTAACAACAAAAACGATCTTATAATGCTTCATCTTCCTCTCTCACACATGTGGTACTTTACTGTTTCACAATGCACTACTCTTCTGCTATTTTAACAGACTGCTCTCATTTCGACCTCTCCTTCATTCCTTGCCTAAAAAATCCAACGATTACAGCGCTTCTTCTCTCCATTCTCTGAATTCGCCTTCATTGCATCCATCAAGAATTGTGTTAAATCGCATCTCTGACCTAAAACTTTTAAAAACCACAGTTTGCCATGGATGCTCGCTTTCCATCAACCATTCTTTTTTTCCAACTTCAGTGCCAACTCACCCCCCTCACCCCTCACTCTCACTCTCAAAGCAACCATCCCACTCTTCTCCCTCCAAGCCTCCCTCTCACCTCTCTCAAAAATTCCCCCTCACCTTTCTCCCACCTTTCATCCCCTCACTCTTCCTTCTCAAAGTTGCCCCCTCTCTCATCCACCAACCTGCCTCCCTCCACTGCCCTCTCACCTCCATCTCTTCACTTCACCTCCTCAAATCCTCAAATGCCTTCTTCCTTGTCTCTTGTCCCCCTTCTCCCCCAGCACTACAGAACCTTTTCTCCTCCTCATTCGGCCCCCTCCCCTCGTTATTCTGCAATACCCCACACTCCTTCAGCAACCCTCCTTACCTGCCCCCCTCATCCCTTGTCCTACACTCCCCCTCCCCCTCCACCTCCTGCACCCAAGGCCTCCTCCCCTTCCTCTTCATTAAAAGTGTGGACCTCAAATATCCGGGGCCTTCGCTCAAACCTTTCAGATCTTTCCATGCAGGTTGCCACTGACAAACCAGACATTATCTGCCTAACAGAAACTTTCCTCTCCCAAGACGTGTCTGACTCCCAAGTATCTCTCCCTGGCTACTCCCTCTTACGGTATGACAGACCTGAGCCTCGTCCTGGTGGAGGTGTTGCTCTCTTCATCAAAGACTCTATTCCTCACTCTCCATGCACTGCTCTCACTCCCCACACCCCCAGGAATACCTCTGGCTTCGGCTTCCCCTCCACTCCCACCTCATGTTTATATGTGTACTGTACCGTCCACCGAACAGTGATGACTCCATCTACACCTCACTATCCGAAAACATGGACCATCTTCTATCTTCTCATCCAAACTCTCTCTTCCTCTTATGTGGTGACTTCAATTGTCATCACGCCAGTTGGCTAGGTGTGGGTACCTCGCTCACCTGCCATGGCACCTCAGCAAAAGCTTTCTGCGACTCATTGGGACTGACTCAATCGGTCAACTTCCCGACCCGGATCTCAACCAATGGTACTCCATCTCTTCTGGATCTGGTTTTGACAAATTTCCCTGACAATATCTGCTGCTCTTCCTTCGCTCCAATTGGTTCTTCTGACCACGTCCTTGTCAAAGTGGACATCTCTCTGGCTGTTATCAGAGAACCACCTCACCGCCGTCGAGTCTGGCATTTCACTCAAGCCGACTGGCAGAGTCTCCGAGCAGCCATCAAACTTACAGACTGGTCTCCTATCACTACTTTCTCAAACATCAACTCATCCTGGGAATTCTTTCAAAGAAACTTGCTCTCCCTCATGCACAGATTTATCCCCTCTCGTGTTCAGTTGTCTTACCCTTCCTCCCGCCCTTGGTTTACTGAAGCTTGTGGCGAGGCAGTTGTCCTGAAACAACTTGCCTTTGCCTCATGGAAAGCAAACCCAACTGAGGGCAATCTCAGTTCTTTCCACAAAGCTCAGAACAAGTGTGTATCTACCCTCAGGAGAGCCAGAAAACAACATCTTTCTCATCTCAAGTCTGAACTCTCAAACCTCTCTCCCTCCTCAAAATCCTGGTGGCGTTTAATCAAATCTGTTTCTGGTGTATGTTCCCCCTCCATCCCCTCCCTTACCTCAAATGGCCGCACTGCTGATTCCACATGTGATAAAGCTGAATGTCTAAACTCGGTGTTTGCAGCTAAATCTTGTGTCCTAAACCCATCACTATCTCTACCCACTTTACCCAGTCGCACCCAACTGTCCCTGGACTCTGTATCCTTTTCTCCTGACAAGGTGGAGAGCTTGCTTTCAAACCTCGAGTCAGATTCTGCAACCGGTCCAGACGGCATCAGCCCACGTGTCCTCAAAGCCTGCTCTTCTGCTCTTGCTCACCCTCTCTCTGTTCTATTCACCCTCTCATTTGCCCAAGGTCATCTGCCATCTGCTTGGAAATCTGCTAACATCACTGCCCTGCATAAAAAAGGTGCAAAAACAGATCCCTATAACTACAGACCAATCAGCCTTCTCCCAATCATCAGCAAGGTGATGGAATCCATCATCGCTTCAGATATGAAATCCTTCCTCTTCTCCAATGGCTTGATTTCCAATCATCAATTTGGTTTCAGACCAGGTCACTCTACCCTGGATATGCTGCTTCTGCTCTCCCATCAATGGATGGAGGTCCTCAATGCCAGACAGGAAATCCGAGCCGTATCCCTGGACATATCACGTGCTTTTGACACAGTCTGGCACCCTGCCCTACTCACCAAACTCTCTTCCCATGGTATTCAAGGCCATCTCCAATCATGGCTCGCAGACTTTCTCTCCTGTCGCAGTCAACGTGTGGCCCTAAATGGAGTTCTTTCATCCCCTCTTCCTGTGCAGGCTGGAGTTCCTCAAGGTAGCGTTCTGGGCCCTGTTCTTTTTCTGGTTTTTATCAATGATCTCTCGGACTCTCTGGAAAATCCTCTATTTCTCTTTGCCGACGACTCCACCCTCTGCCGTACCATCTGTCATCCCTCAGACCGGCAAGCAGCAGCTTCTTCGCTCACTGCAGATCTGGATAAAATCACAAACTGGTCCAACACGTGGAACATGTCTTTCAATCCAGACAAATCTCACACTCTCACTATGTCTCTTCGAAAGGACCATTTACAAAACCCCCCCAACCACTTTCTCAACAATCCTCTGGAAGAAGTCTTTTCTTTCAAGCTTCTAGGTCTCACTATCTGCCATGACCTTTCCTGGGAAAGTCACATTTCCAACCTCGCCTCAAAAGCCAGTCGCCGACTGGGAATCCTCCGTCGTGCTAAGTCCTTCCTCGGCCCTCTTGAGCTCCTGACCACTTACAAAGCTTTTGTCCATAGCCTGATGGAGTACTGCTCTCCCCTCTGGGCTGGTGCTCCTGCCTCCCACCTTTCTCGGCTTAACGCTGTCGAAACCAGGAAATTTAAGATCATCGGCATCTCCCGCAATGAAGCTGAGTCTTTGGGCCTCTCACTCAATCACTGTAGGTTGGTCGGTGGTCTTTCTGTCTTCTACCGACTCCTCTCCAGCCTTGCCCCCCCCTGCTCTCTCTGTGATTTGTCCCCACCACATTTCCACAGGGCGCTCAAGGTCCGCCAACAACCCCCTTCTGGTAAAACTACCAAAATCACGAATCACTGCTCATCTTCACTCTTTCATTCCTCTTTTTTCCCGCCTTTGGAATAAACTTCCTCACTCTATTCTTTCCCATTCTTCCCTCCAGGCTTTCAAAACAGCTGTTCACCACCACCTCTTATCTTCCCCCATCCAAATCCTCGATCTTTTCTACCCCCGATAATCCACCCAAGCCCACTTCCTTCATTTCTCCTGCTTTCCTTCCTGAAAGTCCCTGAAATGTCCATCTTCTCTTCGCCATGTTCCCCGTCCCATCCCCATCCCTCTCCCTTCCACAGTTCACCTAATGTGTCTGTTCCCCACTGTTTTGTCCCTTCCACTCCCGCCCCTTTTGTCTCATGCCTCCTTGCTGTGAGTTGTGTGTTTGCTCTCATACGAGCCTCGACCAAGGTATACAAAAAAAAAAAAAGGGCTTTTTTCTTTGCAAGCAAAAAGTTGGTCCTTTCGGTATTAGAAGCTGAGAGGTTGGATTGCAAAGATAGTATTTCTCTGGCAACCAGGAATTGAAGGGCAGAGTCACATCGAGTTTGATAAGCTCCGTATTACTGGCAGAAGGATCTTATCTGTGCTTTGGCATTGTCCCACCATTGCACAAGACGGGGAAAGGAGGGTTTACGTTGGAGTAAAGTTCTCCAAAAAATAGGAAAGGCATCAAGGAACAATTGATCCTCGAGGATTCCTTACAGTGAAAGTCCAGTAGGCAGCACCTCGGTTACGAATTGGTGGATGAATACGAAGTGTGACCATATGACTGTCTGAGAAACCGCTCGGGACAATACCAGTATGGGTCACAATATACAAAAAATCGCTACTAATAT
The DNA here is from genome assembly GCF_056783735.1 of Eptatretus burgeri. Classification (NCBI taxonomy): domain Eukaryota; kingdom Metazoa; phylum Chordata; class Myxini; order Myxiniformes; family Myxinidae; genus Eptatretus; species Eptatretus burgeri. The sequence continues at coordinate 49,563,510 of NC_140974.1, forward strand.
AAAACTGGTCTAACCTTGCGAGGGACTGACAGCCATCTAAACACTGACACCACATACATTGTCGTGCAGATGGATTACAAATTCTCCACATGTCAATAAGGGAGAATGTTGTCAAAGTCCTAGTCAGGGGTGTAATGCTCGCTGAATGAGGCTCTTTCCCATTGCAATCAATGGTAGAATCCATCGTGCAGTTAAAATCCCTCCTAAACAAAAAAATCCATTAAAATCTAAGTGTGGGAGGGATGTTTCTAACTGTGTAAAAAACACAAGTCTATCCATGCTATCACTGGGTGCATAGACGTTCAGTATTGTGTGTTTAAAACCATTAAGAGTCAAGGTGAGTGAGATTAAATGTCCTTTAATTATTTCTTTAAAATCAAAATTTCATAATCAAGATTACAAAGAGAGGGATGTAAATAGATGGCTACCCCAGCTCTGGGATACTCTACGCTGCTGAAGAACCACCTTCCTTTCATCATTCTCTCCCATTCACTCATACAGGAGGAATTACATCTGGTTTCTTGGAAGAGTAAAAATTCAATGTGGTTCTTCAACACAAGCTCCTTTACTTCAGCTTTAAGTAAATTCGAGCGTCCTCCATTAAGGTTTAAAGTAGCTATCGAAAAAGCCATAGCGTGGAATTTTGAAAAGGCATCGGTTAATTGGCCGGGTTATGGATGCAGTAGTTTCCTTGCTTTCAAAACCCATTTCTTGGGACGAAACATTTGTGGCTCAGTCATACCAAACTGCTCAGACTGAAGGAGCAGCCGCTTTGCAGGGGTGATAAGACTGTGCAGGTCTGGAAAGGAATCTTGAATTCTAACATGTCTCTTACGGAAGGTGTGCTGTAAAAACTTTGTGATCCCCTGGGGGGGGAGGAGGGGGCACAGCCGGAACACCCTCAGGTTCCTGAAATAAGCCTGGATCATTCTAGACCGGTCCTATCACCAGAAGCAAGCAACGAGGCCCCGTCAGAATCATAGTCTGATTGGTGATCCATACTTGAACCATGCACCACAGGTGGAGCGTGCATTTCTATTTTTGCTGGGAGGGGAAAAGCTGTTACCGAAGCAGAACACACACGCTCCACTTCTGTAACGTCCGGAGTTGTCTGTAACACAGATGTCTCAGACACTATGCCTTTAGCAGGGAGAGGGACCAACATAGGTTCACTTTCAATGTCCATGACATCAGAAACCACTGAGGTGGTCAACAACTACTTCGCGGGACACGACACCACCCTCTTTTTCATGCTCGTGCTCATCCTGTTCGTGAACAGGAACATTGTCATCATCCACCGTAGCAAGAACACCAATTTGTTTTCCATTTCCAAAGTAGTGAACGAGCTGGCTGTATCTACATGAGAGCCATATAATTTGCTCGACGGCGCTAGCATTTTTGAAACGCTCACCGCTACATCATGACTATTGACGTTGGGACGCTTGTTTCTTTGGGATTGAAAGGTAACAAAACCCTCGTCATCCACTTGAGGTTCTTCAACTTCTGCACTCGCTTTCCAGGACTGATTATGGGAGGTTTCTGCACGTTCCACCACTCTATATGTACCACTAGTGCTTGGTTTGGATTCTGCTGCTCGAGATGTCCCACCAGTGCTTGGCTTGGGTTCCACAGCTATAGATGCACCATTAGTGCTTGGTCGAGGCTCCTGGTGTTGAGATTCCTCGTTCGGCTCCACATGTCGAGACTCGCCACCAGGAATGTTTGGTTTCTGACACGCATTCTTTAAATATCCGTGCTCACCACAAATAAAGCTTGTCATTGCCTCAGAGGCAATATAAATTTGGTAGCTGTGATCTGTATATTTAAGAGTCACAGCAGTACTAAGTGACCTTGCACCATTCTTCAAAACAATATAACAGTGACGTCGGAACGACATATAATGTGTCGAACCGAAATGCCAGAATGCAAACGTAATGGGATTTTGGAAATCCGTGACACAACCATCCCAAAATAAATTAAAGCAGAGATAATATTCTCGCTTTTAAAGAAAGGTGGAATATTTGAAATAATAATTTTAACAGCAGATGTGTTCAAAGGAGTCACAGGAACAAAAAGATTGGCAGGATAGACAAGCCGGTTTCAACTGTCTGAGCAACGTATCACTGTTTGGACAAGAATAGCACAACCCGCTGATTCATCCTCGACGCTGTGAGAATGTTTTTGAGCCCAATGAGCTCTCCGAAACCCATTTTGACACTAACTCCGTCCGGTGGACAAACCATGACCCCGTTATTTTGAGTAAGTGCCTCGTACACACTTTTATGCAAATGTATGTTTGCCATAGTGTAAAATAATATAAAGTAAATTGAAGAATCAAAAAAATCAAAAGCAAACCTGCCACAAGCAAAACGAGCAAGTGGGGGGAAACAAAAAATTAATATGAACTAAGTATTTCACCAAGAAAAAGGCCAAACGTAGAAACACAGCAAATGGAAAAGCAGGCCCAAAAACCAGAAGGTCCTGAACAGGCCTGCAAATCACTCACTGCTCTCTCTCTCTCTCTCTCTCTCTCTCTCTCTCTCTCTCTCTCTCTCTCTCTCTCTCTCTCTCTCTCTCTCTCTCTCTCTCTCTCTCTCTCTCTCTCTCTCTCTCTCTCTCTCTCTCTCTCTCTCTCTCTCTCTCTCTCTCTCTCTCTCTCTCTCTCTCTCTCTCTCTCTCTCTCTCTCTCTCTCTCTCTCTCTCTCTCTCTCTCTCTCTCTCTCTCTCTCTCTCTCTCTCTCTCTCTCTCTCTCTCTCTCTCTCTCTCTCTCTCTCTCTCTCTCTCTCTCTACAAAGAAAGGAAACACAGGGGAAACGTCACAAACACATACAAGGACACAAAGAGATCGAAAAAGAGATAAGAAAAACACCAACATGACACAGTGAGAGAGAGCGGAAGAGAAAAAGAGAGAGAGAGAGAGAGAGAGAGAGAGAGAGAGAGAGAGAGAGAGAGAGAGAGAGAGAGAGAGAGATGTGGGGGAAGGGGAGTAATCAGAGAGAATATGTTATGCTTTGTGAACAACACAACACAATACAACACACAGATACATGCTTGACCGATATCAGCAATTTTTGGAATCGGCAGGTTGGAGTTTATGTGATTACCGTCTGCAGTTCGTACTGTATACAACCCAGAAACTTTGAGTGGCTTTCACCGAAAAACAACGTTGCTTATATTCAGACGTTTCAGGGATATGATCGCAAACATTAATCTTTATATACAGCTGCATGTGACAGGTGGGAAAAAAATTGGCTCGGGAATTTAGAAAATACATTAATATGGCAAACAGCTCAGAAATCGAGCGTTATCAAATATATTTTGCTTTGAAACTCAAACGTATAATCTTTATAAAGGTTATAATCTATAAAGGAAACATATAACCTTTATAAAGCAAATCCAATAACCAGATGTTTTAGAAACTCGTGCATCTGCAAAGGAAAACCTGATAGAACCTCCATAAGATGCAGGATTAAACTTTGCTACCATGGTACCCGTAACAGGCATGGCATGTCCACACACCCGCGGAGAGTCCGTACAGATCAAAATCTTCGTATACGTACCACGACCGTGTGTGCTGTATACGTACCTCTACCGTGTAGTAACTGTTGACTATACTTCCAAATCAGGACACGAACAGCACTGTACAGCTCGGTAAGTGGCTTAAGCACTCAAGCAAGCACTACGACGAAATGCCTGGCTTGGCAAGCGATTACCAATTGCCGTTGATCCAACTATGCACCCTGAAACACCCGTGCAATGTCCAAATTGGACAAATCAACACTTTTTTCAGAGTTGGAACTGCTGATACTTTCAAAGCCTGAGCTTACATTTTCTAAAAATGCTTAGTTTATGAGATTCTCTCGGTTATTCATACATGCAAATTAAATAAAGGCATGAACACTGGCATCTCCAGGCATTTATAAACACTGCAATATACCCAGCGATTCGTAGTTATGATGAACAAGCATTCCATAATATGAGTGAGGAAAATGAAAAAAAACTTTATCCTTAAGAAATCGTTGTGACCTGTTCCAAGTCAGAGTATGGTTGAGCAGGCCAAAAAACATGGTGGCATCAGACCCCAACGAGGTTACCCAGGAAACGTCTTGAGACCCCAGACAGCGAGGTGGCCGAGGATTGCCTGATGAAGGATATTATTAAATTAGGCCATTATATATCTTCAAAAGGGGTGTTTTAATTAACCCAAACATCCAATTTTCACTCTTGCGTTTCCGTGGAGTTTTCTTAGTATGCATGGAAAGTTTCAGGCTACTATGTTTTATGGTTTTGGAGTTATAGAGGAGACACACACACACACACACACACACACACACACACATATTGCCTTTTATTTGTATAGATACCATACAGTATTGTATTAAAGATCTCTCTCTCTCTCTCTCTCTCTCTCTCTCTCTCTCTCTCTCTCTCTCTCTCTCTCTGTCTCTCTCTCTCTCTCTCTCTCTCTCCCTCTCTCTCTCTATCTCTCTCTCTCTTTCCTGTTTCCTCGCTATCTCTCTCTCTCTCTCTCTCTCTCTCTCTCTCTCCTCTCTCTCTCTTCTGTCTCCTCGCTCTCTCTCCTCTCTCTCTCTCTCTCTCTCTCTCTCTCTCCCTCTCTCTCTCCCCTTTCTCTCTCCCCTCTCTCTCTCCCCTCTCTCTCTCCTCTCTCTCTCTCCTCTCTCTCTCCCCCTCTCTCTCTCCCCTCTCTCTCCCCTCTCTCTCTCCCCTCCTCTCACTCCCCCTCTCTCTCCCCTCTCTCTCTCTCCCCCTCTCTCTCTCCCCCTCTCTCTCTCCCCCTCTCTCTCTCTCCCCCCTCTCAATCTCTCCCCCTCTCTCTCTCTCTCCCCCTCCCTCTCTCCCCCTCTCTCCCCCCTCTCTCTCTCCCCCCTCTCTCTCTCTCTCCCCTCTCTCTGTCTGTCTGTCTGTCTCTGGATGTATCCGGACTGTCGTTATGTCTGGACGGTGGTTATCTCCATATGTGTCTGGATGGTGGTTATGTCTGGGCGGGGTTTGTCTCCAGACGTGTCCGGATGGTATCTCTCTCCAAATGTGTCTGGATAGGAGTTTGTCTCCGGACGTGTTCGGGCAGTGTTTTTTTCCTGGTAGGATTGCACATTGCATGAAGCAACATCGAGGTGAAAGTCACAAACTTTCTTTGAGTGACACATAATAACATAATACCATTCCTTTCGTGCCAAAAAAGTCACAGAGGGTTGCCAATGCAGTTTCCTTGGCAAGGAGTACAGTCCTGAATGGGTCACCACTCAACACAACACAGGTTACCCAGGATGGTTATTACCTCAGTACTCTGGTACTCATTTTGTTGACCTCAAAAGGATGAGAGGCTGAGTCAACCCCACCTGGTGTTAATTCAACAGCCGACAGGGGGTTCAAACTCAGGACCCTTAGGTACCAAAACAGCGACTTTAACCACTAAGCCAACACCATGCTTTGAGTCACACATACCTGCACGATTTGGACTCAGGAATTAGCAAATCAATAGGATTCCTCCTTCGACTTTCGAATCTTCCTACAAACACCCTTTTTGATCTTCAACAGTCGTTCTTCACGTCTCTTGTTCAGTGCCGTTGAAAAGAGGAGTTCTTCACTCAAGTATCTTCACTGGTTTCTCATCGGAGATTTTGAGCCCTAAAGAGCATTGATTTTAGCTTTTGCAATCCTACGCGTTAATTAGAGGAAACGATTCATGATTTCCGAATGCACAGCGGAATCTGTCCTGTCTTATCGGGCTTTCCCTCGAGTCCACATTACTTGCATGCTGACTTGATGATGGTCACCCACAACTGATTGATAATTTAAGGTTTTAAAATCATGTGATTGGAGGATGTGGTGCGGCACTCGCTTCTCCAGATGTCATCTTATGGAGTTTTTTCTCCTGTTTTCTTATCACTGATAAGATGCCAAGTGATGTTGCCTCTAAAGCATTGACGATCCGTGGGTCTTGTTCGAATATACAAGGGGAGTTCAACAACTTCTCGGAACTAGATACACCCATGAAATTCCAAGAAACACCATGTTTAATTTTAAAAAATATAATTATAAAGGAAATATTTATTCTTAATAATCCTTACACTTGCATGTTCATAGAACAAAGCATTGGCATTTATTTGGACAATCGTCAGTAACTCGTTCTGAAAATTTTTTCACTCGTCAAATATTGTGAGGCATACGAAACTGTTCATCGTTTCCTGAAGTTCCTGACTCTTCCTGAAACCTCACAGGATAGGGTTCAAAACCTATGATGAGGTCATTATTTGTGGGCCAAATTCCAAATTCCTGCCAGCTTCAGATGAATGTTAGACCTGGCCAGTCGGTTCGTGAAAGACTTGCGCCAAAAGCTTTTCGTTGCCGACCCCATGAGAAGGTGGGATTGATTTGCATCGTTAAAGAAGTAGTGATAGTTAAATCACATCTTCACTTTCTCCAGCTGGGACATTGCATGTCATGCGGAGGCATCACGATGGAAAGAGGGCAATCGAAACATCCAAACTGCCAGTGTTCCCCAGAACAGATGAGCCAAATATGTCACACTGTCCATAATAGGTCACAATGCACAAGTAATATGACTTTAATGACGAATCATCCGATTTCGTGAAAAAGTCAATCCAGCACTCAGACCTTCCTTACCAAGCATGCACAGCAGTGAACAATGCAGAGATGCCTCGATCGGATGGTTCAGATTTTTGTTGGCAGAAATACATCGTATACTGCCTGCAAGGACTGAAACATCTTTCATTTAGTACCTTGTGTGTGTGGGACTCTTGCACTGGATCGGAAAGGATCAATAGAAGCAGCAGCCGTACGCACGTTGATTTTATTGGTCCAAGGAAAGACAAGGCATGAGCCTTTCACTGTAAATCATGAGGTTGGCTCTGAGATAGCTGGTCGATTGGGGAAGTAAAGCAGTGGTGGAGGGGTGCAGTAGTGCATTATCATCATCCCAACCAGAATCATGACCACAAGTGTGTGTCTGTGTCTGTGTCTGTGTGTGTATGCGTGTCGTGGTAGTTAATATATTAAATCCTCCAGCGAGGAGACTGATTCGTTATGTTGCATTGATGGGTTGACTGACTGGCTGGATGCAACTGAGGTTGTGGATCTACTGATGTAGGTAACCTACTGATGTGGGTTCATGACCAAGGTTGTGGATCTGCCGTTTGGAGAGGTTCGAGGATGAAAGGATCGAAACCTCGAGGAAGAACGGGTGCCCAGCTGATGATCCATGCAGTCGGGAAACCATTAATTTGCTAACAGGTTATGGCTCTTACTTTCAGTAAAGTAACTATGTTTTGAGGTTTGCAATTTAAATAAAGAGTAATATAGGATATTCTGAAATTAACATAATTTACAGCAATCCTTTTAAATTACATTCCATTTTAGGAACAGCCGATACTGTACAGTTAATTAATTAGGTGTGTTTGTGTGTGTATGTGTATAAATGTGAATACTGCGCTGTAAATGGTGGAGACTTGTAATACCCTCCCCCACCTGGAGGCAGCACGACACTATACACATTTACATAGAGAATTTGCATCCCCCACCTCCCTACCCGCCCCCTGTGTTTAGTTTGCCCCTCCCCAAGACCACCGGCAAGGATAAAAACACCCCTATACATTAAACGAGGTCAGACTGATCCGATGTAACAAGTCTGGATGTAATGTTGCCAGAATTGTAGGAGGAGTAGCGCAACAAACACACAAACACATGGCCGTGAATTATAGTAAGGATTAAAAATTACTGCATGTTGAAACAATTTTTCAAAATTAACTTTTTTATTCATAACTGAAGAGATCAAACTAAACACATAGTTGAAGGTTACATGTCAGGAATACCTGAAAAAAACATGTACCAATCAAAATTCACTTGTAAAAGTATTCAGCCTCTTCGGTGAGTACTTGCTGGAAGCACCTTTTACAGCAATGACTGCGATGAGTGTTTCTGGGTAGGTCTCTACCAGATTTGTACAGTGAGATGATTAAATGTTTATCCATTCTTCATGTGAAAATTACTCTCGTTCTGCCAAGTTTGATGGGGATCGTCGATGAACTGCAAT
>NC_140974.1:49572084-49597249 GCF_056783735.1 Eptatretus burgeri
CAGGTCATGGGCACAACCACCCCCCCCAAACCTGCGAAGGTGGGGGAAGACTACTAATGGTTTTTGCCTGTACACGCGCTACAGTGCATATTGTTTACTGACCCCTGCTGCAGATCATTATTAACCTTGGGGATCAGACCAATGACCCTTGGGGATCATTATTAGCCATGGCTCAAAATATATTTTCCACACCTTTTGTATCCCAATGATAGGCTGGATCTGGATCCGGACCTCAACCAAAATCTAATTGGCTTGTTCTTGTCACCGACCCAACATATACACCAAGTTTTGTCATAACCCGTCCCCCAACTTTTTGAAATAACATGATGTATGTGCATATATATATTTTTTGACCAATCTCTCAATTGTGAAGAATCACTTTAAAATTTAAAAAATTCTCATATCCAGAGCCAAATCGAGATCCTCACCAAAATGAAATCAATTTGTCCTTTTCACACACCAAACATGTCCACCAAGCTTCGTCTGAATCTGTCCATAACTTTTTTGAGATATCCTGCTCACAGACAGATAGACAGACAAACAGGGGTGAAAACATAACCCCCGTCCACCTTTGGTGGTGCAGGTAACGATGGAGAATTGTTCTGGCAAACAACCTTTATAGTGTCGTTTGCTGAAAGTTTAGAATTCATAACTTAGTCAAGGAAAAAGTTGCTTCTCTTTTTTGAAACAAGAACAACTCCAAAAAGTGCCTTTTTCATATTACAAGGATATGTGAAGAACTTTGACATGGGAGGAAGCCATTTGACTCATCATGCCTGGACTCCATCAACACTAAAATTAATTCAGTTTGTCGACTTTACTGCACTTGCGTATGGTTGAGGGAGGAGGAATGAGAAGAAGAAAAGTGGGTCAGGCTCAGAGATATCACCATGGTGTTATACATTGTTATGTGTTTATGGGGGGTGAGGTGGGAATTTAGATGGTTGTCGGGTGAGGAATGAGCAAACACTGACAGCACATTCACTTTTTGACGAGACCCTCTCACAGACATCACAATCACTACACAATAATAAGATCACCAATCCATACCCAAGCTACTAACAAGTTCTTCCAGTATTCATGTACCCCTCTATTCTCAAAGCTTCCAGCTACCTATCTAATTCCATTTTAAACCTCCAGGTAGTGGACAAAAAAGGAGGTGGTGGGGGGGGGAGGGGTTTAATGAGGGTAGGAAAAAATCATCGTTTTGGATTGGGGACGGTGGTGAACGTCCATCTGAGATGGATCTGAGATGGTGGTGAACATCCGTCTTGAAGACTTGGAGGGAAGAATGAGATCGAAGAGAACGTGGAAGCTGGTTCCACAGGCAGGAAAGAAGAATGATTGAGCGGAGGTGAGCAGTGATCCTGGATTTAGGTAGTTTCACCAGAAGAGGGTTGATGGTTGACCGTGTGTGTCCTGCAGAAACATTGGGGGTGGGGGGGATGAGGATGGGGGTGGGACAAAGTACAGAAAAAGCAGAGGGTGCAAGACCAGAAAGCAACCGGTAGAAGACAGAGAGACCCCCGACCTGTCTGCGAATTGACAGATCCGTAGACTCGGCTTCATTGCGGGAGATTCCAATAATCTTGAAGGCCTCGTTTTCCATGTTAAGCTGAGAAAGATTGGAGGCAGGGGAGCCAGCCCAGAGGAGAGAGCAGTACTCCATCAACCAATCAGTACACAATCAGCTGAGTGACATTGTGCGAGTTAAGTAATGCACCACAAAGACCGTTGGTCTTTATGTTTGCAGAAAACCCCTCCAAGTTTAAAACCCATTGACCAAAACACACTAGTCAGCCAATGCACTCGCAACTGGCCATTTGATGTCCCACACATCACATAATGGGAAAGAGTCTGTACAACAACAACAACAACTCTGCACCTGAGCGAACACTTCCAAATAGGGATTCATTAAAAACTAAGATAGCACCTTTAATAGTGGAACAACACAGAGGGATGAAGGCAATGCCAAGACACTATCGAAACGCTCGATTTCTGATGATGCTAATTGGGGAAATTGAACAAGACAGCAAATCTAAACACAAATTAAGAAATAGCCAACTCATCTAATTAAATTACCTTTTTATTTAGGCCACCTTCATTACAGTATACATATAATTCACAAGAAAAAAAGTCTTCTATTTATGTGTGTGCAACATTATACATTTTTGATGTGCCAGACTAGAGTATCTCTTTCATAGATCTTTTTGAACGTCCCATGTAGATGTCATCACGCGACCAATATGCAAATTTCAGGAAAGAACCATAAAAGCAAGAGAGTACATTTGTCTTTGTGTCAAGAACTATAGTTTGCTAAGAAGAAAAGAATAATAATACACAAGTTATATTTATAAAAGAATAATAATACACAAGTCATACTTATTGAGCAAGTTACTTTGAGAAAGAACATCTCCTTTTTTTCAATATCATGATCAGATAGTGATCGTGAAAGTTACACTCTTAAACACATTACACAAAGCCAATCCGGTGGAGTATTGCTTCTGCAATTCCAGTAATAATGTGAAGATGTTCAGTGAGGTCTCTCCCTGATAACGACACTATAAATGCTTGTGGGTGAGACCTCTGAATGGCCTGCCACCAATATGTTTGTTGTACCATACACAATGTCATGATTAGTTGAACAGCTTCTCATGCAGCACATGTTGGGGTTGCAAGATGTCACTGCCAGGAAGATGGCGATTCCTCCCTCCCCTCCTTGTTCCCTTCAACCTTTGACAACCTCCTTGGTTCTGGTTATTCATATGTTCAGTATCTTGAACGTGTGCACCAGAGGATCATCTTTCCCCAGAGCACCATCTTGCCCACACCTTACTCTATACACAGTTTTCTGTGATTGAGCATAAATGCCAGACGTTTATCAAAGTATGTGCTAATTTGGTGGAAAGTTAAACCCACTTTTATTCGAAAACCTCAATTTTTCAGGATCCCTTTAAGGCACTTGCACTCTTGCCACCATCTTGCTCCGAGTGCACATCACGACTCGAGGCGTTTATGCGTGATAGCCATCCAGCGGACAAGCGTTGTCACCTTCGTGACAAATTGTAAGACAGCAGTTCACTTCTACACCCTAAACTAATTAATAAAAGTGTCACTTTCATTCGAACCACTATAATAGTATGTTGTGCTTTTTGACTGATTGATTGAATTTCCTTCCATACAGTTTATCTGGACCACCGGATCTCCGTTGCATTTCACATGATATCCTTCATGTGAAGAGTATGGATGAAAATCCATTACAAGGCTCAAATCATGACAGCATACTATTATATTAAAATGTAATAAGAGTCTTCGTGGAAGGCTAATGTTGATCCATGTCAGCAGACAAGGTAAAGTATACATTTTGCCAATTGTAAGCCGGAAAGAGTACGGTAACCACCAAGGGAAGTGAAGTGTGGCTAATGTTTCAAACCATAGCCCTTCGTCAGATACCTCTTTTATTTTATATACTAAATCTAGGATCGTGGAAGAGTGAGATAACAGGGTCAATAAGCAGTGAGCTCATACAGTGGGCCTGCAGTTGGGCACAACAACCAATGGAATGAACGAATAGGACATGTGTGTGAAAGAGAGAGAGAGAGAGAGAGAGAGAGAAAGAGAAAAAGATAGAGAGAGAGAGAGAGAGAGACAGACAGACAGAGAGACAGAGAGAGAGAGACAGACAGACAGAGAGAAGTAGGAAACACAGAATGTAGCAAGAATGAGGGTTGGGTTACATCGGGTTCATGAAATTTGAAAATTTCCCCTGACAAAGGGCTCGAAAGTCAGCCGCACCTCGCTTCCCACGATTAATGTACCCGTCCCGGTTCTCAGTTGATAAAATCCACCATTGTGTTAAAACCCAGTACACTGTGTGTACCTTGGTAAAATACCAATATTGATTTAAAAATCAACTGAGATTAGTGGGAAATGGTGCAAATCGAACCCAGTGTTGACATTGAGAGCAGACTTCCCAAATCCTTTTACAAAGGTAACACATTAGCACATCAGCACAATCGTCGCCGAGAAAGAATCTGCTTACCGAAGCAATTATGTTGAGAAAATGGCGAACAAAATCGCATTTCTTCTTTCATCCTCAGCATCTCTTTTTGCAGCAGGAGAAAGAAAGTATATTTGGGCAGACTCATCCTGTAAATTGGATAATGTGAGACTGAATATTTATTTTTTCATCGCCGCACATTCCTCCCTTAACATTATGCTAATTGACTCTGAGAAAGGGGTGCAAATTGCTTTCTGAAATGTTGGTAGCCTTTCTGCTTGCAGAAGTGACAAAACTTGTTCGAGAGTACAATGCAAATTGGAATCTTGAATGCTATTTAGAGGGTTTCAACAAAATATTCCAAGGCTCACTTGTTAATGGTTCGATCTGAAACTCTGAGACTTAATTTGGCCTTTCGATTCGACCCTGCGTGGTTTCAGAAGTGGGATAAACAACCGGTGTGCACGGTGTTTGCTCGCACAATCAGTCGCAGGGACTGCTTTGAAGTTGCACACCGCTTCGTCCTCGCCATAGGAGAGAGGCGGTCATGTTATTATTTCTACACACCGACTGCACTATGTTTAGCCGTCTCTAGAGGAGGGATGTGGGAGGGGGGGGCATACCCCAAACATTCGTTTCTAGCTCCTCATGGGAGTTACTACGGCAGGCATGCGGTGGTATTCCGCAAGGGTCATTCTTATGCAACTTTGGTGCAGCAATGCAGATGTACTTGTCTTGGGTTCAATACATCAGGAGGTCTGCATGAAAATGTGACACTTCAAGTCTGGTCCCTTCAGTTCAGTCGATATCATGCTTACTACGTTCCATGGCATTTTACACAAATGCGGTTTGCGCTGCCACCCATCAATGCGCAGTTGACGTAGATGAAAGTACCTCGACAGTCATCAGGGTTCCACTCTCAGATGGTGCATGCTCACAGATGAACCCCAAGTACATGCGGGGGGACGAACTCCACTGTTCTTCTTAACACCGTCTGGCAACGAACTCCTCATCATGCTCATACTGTTGCATGGGACAGCAATTACTTCTGCCAGCTTTCACACATATATTTATACTCTGGTGAGAATGGAGTCCATCCAAAGAAATATTTTACAAAACACACTCACGTGTGACATTTTCCTCCGAAACGTGAATGCCTTGAAAAACATTCTATTTTCACATGGTCCCATTACGTGTTTACTGCACGTGCTCTTATATAACGGTTGTACCTTTTCCACCATCAATATTTCATCAACACATGACACGCCCCAATTGGATCCCTCGGAACTCCACAATTATGGAGTTGCTTCAACTGACTTTGAATTATTGAGTTTTCAGCATTTTCTTTCCCTGTGGAAAAATTTTCCAGGAAGCCATGCATATATAATTGAATTAGATTCCAAATGCAATATAGTTTCATGAAATGCTTCTCTTGTTGCTACATAAATGGATTTTCAGGATATGTATCATATATTGGAGGGAGGAAGTAATGCATGTAATCTCTTGTGAAAATTTGCACTCGTACCACCATTTTACTTTGGCATGGATCATGTGTGTGACGAATTTATTTTGATATGTCAGCTCATTCAAAACAGCATCGATTATAAGATAGCAAACGAATTTATTTATTTATTTATTTTATACCTGGTCAAGGCTTGTGGAAGAGCTCGGACATTGAACAGATCAGGACACAACATAACAAAGGGAACAGCAGGAGAAAGGGGAAATGTCAGCAGCAGGGCAGAGGGATAAAGTAGACGGACACGGACAAACAAGGGATACAGGTAATGATGAGGGGTAAGGGAGAACGCAAGGGGTGGACAAGATGGATCCATAAATAAAATGTTTAGAGGGGAAGGGGGAAGGAGGAGGGGGTGGTTCAACTCATGACTGTGATCCCGATCGAGTTATGGACACCCCGTATTACTGATTGAGATGCTTGACATCAAATGCATTGAAAGCATCTGTTTATTCCCCAAGGTTGATGTGACAATGCTCACCATACACACTTGTTTAGTGCACAGCTCAAACTAAACTGTAAATGTTTATGTGTCCTGAGTATAAGATTGGAAACAGGCTAGTTTTGCGGCATGAGCAGTGGCCAGCAAATCTGAGACATCTAAGTTCAACCGACAGCCTTGGAAGAGAACCACAGAGCTCTTTGTTTGTCATATGTTCAGAACAATGGACTTTGAAAGTTGAACGAAGAAGTCGAGTAAAGAAGCATTCATAAAGTCTGTTCTTGTGTGTCGCAGTTCGGGTCCATGCTTCACTTCCATAAAGCAGGACAGACTCATCTGTGCTAATGAACAGTAAGTAGTTCCTTGATACAGAGAGAGTATCGACTTCTGTATTCTTGAAAGTTTGTTGCAAGCTCTCCATGTGGTAGCTTCACTTTGTTTGATATACTGAGCAGTTGTGTTAATGCAGGAACAAAGATACCTGAAGTCATTGACTGTCTCAAAATTTATTCCATCGTTTGATGTGATCGAGACCTCTCTTGACTGGTTCAATGCCATCACTTTAGCTTTATAAGTGTTGAATGTTAACCATATCTTACTGGAGCTTGTTTCGACCTTTTGAGAAGTTCTTGTGCTTGTTCAATTTCTTCTGATAACAAAGATATTTCATTAGCAAAATCGAGATCAAGAAGAACATCCAGTTTGACTCTTCGACTTTTTATTCATCCTCGTAGCTAGTTGATTATAGCTTGCATTTATTTGACAATGTCTGTACTTTGATCATGTGGAAGGAGGGAAAGCAATTGGGTAATCGATTTAAAATTGACAAAACGGCATGTGCGAGGTGGCGATGTACGGTAAACGGAGTTGGAGTGATGAGACCATGGAGAGGGAAGATAAGGGAAAGGTAATTGGAAACTAGGGGAAGGAAAAGAGGCGTGGAACGTTCAGGGGAAAGATTCTGCCATTTACACACGTCATATGTAGATGGGTCCTCAACTACAATAGTACACGATTCCTAGAGGCTACAAAAGCTACAATTGTGCCTACTCATACCCCAATGGCCAGGGTACGAGTGGGTACCATTGTAGGATTTGGTATGGACAGTGTAGTAGCTACTATTGTAGATTTACATCGAATAGTGAGAGAGGGCTGATGGTTCTTAGCGGAAGTGACGGTTCAAAGTGACGCTATAATAACCCTCCCAGGCTGGATTGTAGTGGAGGCGCGCCGCCACCTTATGCGAACCCTTCACAGCCAGCCGACAACACAGCACAGGCGTGTCCTCGGAAGGGTTAAAGGTTCAGGAGGGGTTTAGATCTGGGCGGGGGGTAATTACAGCAGTTGTAATGAATACGGAGCTCAGGGTTGCCTGTGTGCAGCAGCTCTGTGACTGATATGCTAATTCAAACTCCCAAGGAAGGCACCTTGCTCATTAGAGATGCCAACTCTCCGACAACTTCAGCGTATCCCATGATCCGCTTGCACGAAGTCCACTCCACCCGTCTATCGTCTCCATACTTATATTCTCAGCAGCATCACCACACGAGATAGCATCACCGCACGAAATGCTTGTTTGTGCATCCCTCTCCCCCTCACTTCTTCCCCTCTCTCTGAACCATTAAATTACACTCCCCGCCGGCACTCCGCTCACTGTGCCAAACATGCTCCTAACTAACGCCTTGTACCTGGGCGGGCATGGGGCGAGCACGCTAAAGAAACGCTAATGTGCGGACTGCTTGGGGCTCCTTGGATCAGGTGAACTGTTTCGGACTTAAATTACGTTCTGCTCAAATCTATTCCAGCAATAAATGCTGTTGTTGTTTTTTTTTTCGTCAGTATGTATGTTGTAGAAGGAGTCAATTACGAGTTTGTTTTCTTTTCCTTTGTGCCACTGATGCAATGCCCCTATAGGTTCGAGCAATAAGTTGTCAGTTTGAGGGTGATGGTCATTACTCACTGACTTCTTCATCTCAAGACACTGTCGAACCTGTAATGCTCACCAGATAATTCTTAAAGACGGAATACAGGGTGCACTTTGTGATGCAATGCCCTGCATCTGCCATTTTACAGGGGTTGGGAATCCAACCAATACAAGGCATCTCAAAGCTAGTTAAGTGTTCCCCATATTCAAGGACCTGTGGTAGGTTATGATATATATGTATATATATATATATATATATATATATATATATATATATATATATATATATATATATATATATATATATATATATATGTACATAGTGATCAAGCAAGTGAGGCTGCCAAGGCAGTTTCGTTGACTCGGGATTACAATCCTGACCGGTCACCACTCCGACACACCATACTCGAATAACTTACCCCCATAAAGCTGGTATTCATTTTGTTTATCGACCTGCGAAGGATGACAGGCTTAGTTGAGCCGCCTGATGTTATTTTAGCATGGCGTGGGCTTTAATTCAAGACCTTAAGATCCTAAGACAACCACCTTAAACGTTAAGTTGGGCATGGTGTGGAATCTTATTACTGAAGGCAACAGCATTAAATACGTATTGCATTCTAAGCTTCCAAGCTTATCTCATCAAAATCATCATGCCACTATTAGGTTGGTGAAAAACAAAAAAGAGCTAGTTTGACTGGCATATGGTGAGAGCATCGACTCTGAGTGTGTGAGGTCAGTAGTTCAAATCCTGTCAAAGTCACATGAAAGACTTTAAAATAGTATTTGCTGCTTCTTTGCTTGATGCTCAGCTTTTAAAAAGAATAGAGCATGAACAAACAACCTTTAATTGGCAATCATAGTGCAGCCTTTGATTGGCTGAATGGCCTCCTGTGTTGACATACTTTGTCAGGAAACTCATGAAAAAACTACATGAACTTGATGACTCACCTCCAAGTGATGAAACCGGTCCAGTGGCTGAGTGTGACGTAACCAAGTTTAATGTAAAATGTATATTTATTTTCTGCCCATGTCTTGCCTCATGCATATTCATGTTTTGCCTCATGCTATTTATGCTCCGCCCATGTGTTGTGTCATCTCGCTGGGAGAGAGCGAGGGCGGCTCTTCCCTGTCTGGCGAAACGTGTTGTGTGTGGAAAGGACACGTTTTTTACCGTCGCACATGGAGTGTTTTAAAATAAAGTAATAGTGATATACCTCCACATGTTGGTAAGTTGCCTGGAACATTCTTTCTTCAAAGAATAGGGACACATAGGCCATTCCAGGATAGATAGGGGGTGTAGCATTGGAGGCGTCAGGTATGTGCTACATGTGAATGTCAACTTTGGAGGAACCCAGGTTGGGTTTGAAATAGTAAAGGGCTTACCTTGTGTAGCTTTTCCTGGTTGCTTCCTGCAGCTTTCCTTGGCTAGAAGTGCGTGGCGGCTAATTTATTGCATCGGTGATGCAGGGGGACATGGCTAAATCTCGCACCCAAACGGTCACCAACATATCTTCAGAAATTTCTCATGCTAACACTACAAGCTTTGTAATGGCCGACATCTTACATACCTGGGAGGCAGACTTGATTAGATCTTGATTAGATCTTAATTGGGGTGGCCGAGCATTTAAACCGCTGGTGCGTGCCGACTATTATTGGTCAAGTCTGTGGTAATTACCTCCCACTCTATCTCGGTTCGGACAATGCTGGATCAATGGAGGGGAAGGACAAGCACGGACAGGTTGTAACGTCAACAACTAATTTATTAACAAGAAAATAAATAAATAAAAATAAATTTTTTATTTACGTGAAGTAAAAATAAATAAATTCCAAATGAATCGAAATGATCGCAAGCAAATAAATAATTAATCAGGCAAAATCAATCACAGTGATAGGAAAAGAGACAGAGAGCAGATGCTTATCGGGGATTGACTTACTTAACGAAACACAGACAAGGGTACCCAGCAAATCATTTGGAGGTGGGGGAGGGGGGGGGAAGAAATCGTCTCACTCACCAAAGAGAAGTCGTCCATCAAATGAAAACATCCTGAAGTGTGTGTGTGTGTGTGTGTGTGTGTGTGTGTGTGTGTGTGTGTGCGTGTGTGTGTGTGTGTGTGTGTTTGTGTCTGTCTTGTCCATCGCCAGCACCCAGCCTTGCCGTGCATGCACTCGCCAACAGCCTTTAACACCAGTCGACGTCATCCCCAAGAAACAGGTATGCCAAGGGCAACCATCTGACTGGAACTGACGAAGCAGCCAGTCGTCTGACTGGAACTGATGAAGCAGCCAGCCATCTGACTGGAACCGACAAAGCAACCAGCCATCTCATTGGAACTGATGAAGCAGCCAGCCATCTGACTGGAACCGCCAAAGCAACCAGCCATCACATTGGAACCGACGAAGCAACCAGCCATCTGACTAGCAAACTGTCTCGTTGTCGACTGACCCATGCCTCACTCGTTGGTGACTGACCGTGCCTCACTCGTTGTCGACTGACCCATGCCTCACTCGTTGCTGACTGACCGTGCCTCACTCGTTGGTGACTGACCCATGCCTCACTCATTGGTGACTGACCCGTGCCTCACTCATTGGTGACTGACCCGCACACACGCTGCTCACTCCCACACACCAAGAACGGTCCTCCTCCTCTTTTATATAGGCAGCCCGTCTGGGCCAGCACAGACTCCCCCCAAATACACCCCACCCCACTTGCGCACTGTTACCATGACAACCCACGCTCTCGTTATTATTCCTGGCGGTGTCAAACGCCGATCGAAATTGGGCGGGTCTTGGCATCCATGAAAGAAATTTGTGTCAACCTCGCTGAAAAAAGCCGGGTCTCGGCATCCGTGAAAGAAATGACATGCATAAATGTGTCTGTCATAAAGAGAAAAAGCTTCCCATAAGAGAGGGGATCTCTTCTTTACCCTTCTCAACGCATCACATTTAGAATCCCACCAGACATGGGGAAGGGTCTATCCTGGGCATACATTTAAGGAAATAACTATCTGAGGACCTGGATGTGTGAATGCATTCATCAGATCGGATTCTGAAATCCGTAACAATATAAACCTTGTATTTATTATGTCTGCAGGGAGGTTGCATCCAAGTAGTTGCTGTTTCAAACCCTTTCCAGAGTTCCTCATTCACTGGTGAGAGATGTGAGTGGGTCTTTATTTATTTATTTATTGACTGTGTTTGACGTTTGCACGTGGTACATGCTTCGAAGCCTCATTGGAATGGATTTCTGTCGACGCTCTTGCTGATGATTTACCAATAAGCAATGAAACCGGTCCAGGAGCTGAGGGGGTGTATATTATTGGGATTTCTCACGTGTGTACAATGTGTGAACGTCTTTATAGTTGTTGAGGAACTCTGGGAAGGGTTCAAAACAGAGTTAGCACTTACCTTGTGTAAGTCTTCTTGGGTTGCTTTATGCAGCTTCTTCAGCTTGAGGAGTGTGGGAGGGGTCAATCATTTATATAATCCCAGCCGCCTGTGTGTAGTCGAATAGGTGGGAGCTGATTGGCAATTCCCTCCATTCATAGGTGAGAGATGTGGGTGGGATGTGGATCTTGTGTTATCACTGAACAACTCTCTCAAACTTTTGTGAAATCGTACCAAACTTCTGGGCTGACGCTCTGCCGGGCTGCCGGGCTGCAGCTGCCTCTCCCATGGAAATGTCCTAAGGGTATTTATTTAAAGAAATTTTGACCAAATTTCCTCTTTTTTTAATTACTTTTTAAAACCTGAATCTTCAACTTCATTTGCTTATAAAAATGAAATATCACTGAATATTACAAATTAATTTGCAAAATAAATGTTGGAATTCTGATTGGTGTAAGTCATGACAACAGCACAACTCACTCTCGAGCGACACATGGTGAGGTGTTTTGAATTACATGGAGGTGAGGTGTTTTTAATAACATGGTGGTTACGTCACAGTGAGGTTTTTTAGTAATGTCGTTGTGAGGTGTTTTTAATAATGTGGAAGTTATGCGGTGGTGAGGTGTTTTTCATGATGTGTAAGTGATCTGTTTTTAATACTGTGATGGTGAGGTGTTTATAATGCATGGGGGTTACGTGGCAGTGAGGAGTTTGTAATGCATGGGGGTTACGTGGAGGTGAGGTGTTTTTAATAACATGGTGGTTACGTCACAGTGAGGTTTTTTAGTAATGTCGTTGTGAGGTGTTTTTAATAATGTGGAAGTTATGCGGTGGTGAGGTGTTTTTCATGATGTGTAAGTAATCTGTTTTTAATACTGTGATGGTGAGGTGTTTATAATGCATGGGGGTTACGTGGAGGTGAGGTGTTTTTAATACATGGGGTTGATGCAGCGGTAAGGTGTTTTTAATTACATGGCAGTGAGATGTTTTCAATAATCTGACTGTGAGGTGGTTTTAATAACATGGCAGTGAGGTGTTTTTAATAATTTGATGGTGAGGTTTTTTAATAATGTGATGGTGAGGTGTTTTTAATAATGTGATGGTGAGGTTTTTAATAATGTGATGGTGAGGTGTTTTTAATAATGTGACTGTGAGGTGGTTTTAATAACATGGCAGTGAGGTGTTTTTAATAATTTGATGGTGAGGTGTTTTTAATAATGTGATGGTGAGGTGTTTTTAATAATGTGATGGTGAGGTGTTTTTAATAATGTGGCAATGAGGTGATTTCAATAATGTGATGGTGAGGTGTTTTTAATAATGTCGCAATGAGGTGATTTAAATAATGTGATGGTGAGGTGTTTTTAATAACATGGAAGTGAGGTGTTTTAATAATGTGACTGTGATGTGATTTCAATAACGTGGCAGTGAGTTGTTTGTAATAACGTGGCAGTGAGTTGTTTTTAATAACGTGGAAGTGAGGTGTTTTTCATAACGTGGCAGTGAGTTGTTTTTAATAACGTGACAGTGAGGTGTTTTTATTAACGTCACAGAGAGTTGTTTTTAATAACGTGGCAGTGAGGTGTTTTTAATAATGTGACAGTGAGGTGTTTTTATTAACGTGGCAGAGAGTTGTTTTTAATAACGTGGCAGTGAGGTGTTTTCAATAACGTGGCAGTGGAGTTGTTTTTAATAACGTGGCAGTGAGTTGTTTTTAATAACGTGGCAGTGAGTTGTTTTTAATAATGCTGCAATGAGTTGTTTTTAAAAATGTGGTCGTGAGGTGTTTTTAATAACGTTGCAGTGAGTTGTTTTTAATAACGTGGCAGTGAGTTGTTTTTAATAACGTGGCAGTGAGTTGTTTTTAATAACATGGCAGTGAGGTGTTTTTAATAACATGGCAGTGAGTTGTTTTTAATAATTTGATGGTGAGGTCTTTTTAATAATGTGATGGTGAGGTTTTTTTTAATAATGTGATGGTGAGGTGTTTTTAATAATGTGACTGTGAGGTGGTTTTAATAACATGGCAGTGAGGTGTTTTTAATAATTTGATGGTGAGGTGTTTTTAATAATGTGATGGTGAGGTGTTTTTAATAATGTGGAAATGAGGTGATTTCAATAATGTGATGGTGAGGTGTTTTTAATAAGCTGGCAATGAGGTGATTTCAATAATGTGATGGTGAGGTGTTTTTAATAACGTGGAAGTGAGGTGTTTTAATAATGTGACTGTGATGTGATTTCAATAATGTGGCAGTGAGTTGTTTGTAATAACGTCGCAGTGAGTTGTTTTTAATAACGTGGAAGTGAGGTGTTTTTCATAACGTGGCAGTGAGTTGTTTTTAATAACGTGACAGTGAGGTGTTTTTATTAACGTGGCAGAGAGTTGTTTTTAATAACGTGGCAGTGAGGTGTTTTTAATAATGTGACAGTGAGGTGTTTTTATTAACGTGGCAGAGAGTTGTTTTTAATAACGTGGCAGTGAGGTGTTTTCAATAACGTGGCAGTGGAGTTGTTTTTAATAACGTGGCAGTGAGTTGTTTTTAATAACGTGGCAGTGAGTTGTTTTTAATAATGCTGCAATGAGTTGTTTTTAAAAATGTGGTCGTGAGGTGTTTTTAATAACGTTGCAGTGAGTTGTTTTTAATAACGTGGCAGTGAGTTGTTTTTAATAACGTGGCAGTGAGTTGTTTTTAATAACATGGCAGTGAGGTGTTTTTAATAACATGGCAGTGAGTTGTTTTTAATAATTTGATGGTGAGGTGTTTTTAATAATTTGATGGTGAGGTTTTTTAATAATGTGATGGTGAGGTGTTTTTAATAATGTGACTGTGAGGTAGTTTTAATAACATGGCAGTGAGTTGTTTTTAATAATGTTGCAGTGAGTTGTTTTTAAAAATGTGGTCGTGAGGTGTTTTTAATAATGTGGAAATGAGGTGATTTCAATAATGTGATGGTGAGGTGTTTTTAATAACGTGGAAGTGAGGTGTTTTAATAATGTGACTGTGATGTGATTTCAATAATGTGGCAGTGAGTTGTTTGTAATAACGTCGCAGTGAGTTGTTTTTAATAACGTGGAAGTGAGGTGTTTTTCATAACGTGGCAGTGAGTTGTTTTTAATAACGTGACAGTGAGGTGTTTTTATTAACGTGGCAGAGAGTTGTTTTTAATAACGTGGCAGTGAGGTGTTTTTAATAATGTGACAGTGAGGTGTTTTTATTAACGTGGCAGAGAGTTGTTTTTAATAACATGGCAGTGAGGTGTTTTCAATAACGTGGAAGTGGAGTTGTTTTTAATAACGTGGCAGTGAGTTGTTTTTAATAACGTGGCAGTGAGTTGTTTTTAATAACGTGGCAGTGAGTTGTTTTTAATAATGCTGCAATGAGTTGTTTTTAAAAATGTGGTCGTGAGGTGTTTTTAATAACGTTGCAGTGAGTTGTTTTTAATAACGTGGCAGTGAGTTGTTTTTAATAACGTGGCAGTGAGTTGTTTTTAATAACATGGCAGGGAGGTGTTTTTAATAACATGGCAGTGAGTTGTTTTTAATAATTTGATGGTGAGGTCTTTTTAATAATGTGATGGTGAGGTTTTTTTTAATAATGTGATGGTGAGGTGTTTTTAATAATGTGACTGTGAGGTAGTTTTAATAACATGGCAGTGAGTTGTTTTTAATAATTTGATGGTGAGGTGTTTTTAATAATGTGATGGTGAGGTGTTTTTAATAATGTGGAAATGAGGTGATTTCAATAATGTGATGGTGAGGTGTTTTTAATAATGTGGCAATGAGGTGATTTCAATAATGTGATGGTGAGGTGTTTTTAATAACGTGGAAGTGAGGTGTTTTAATAATGTGACTGTGATGTGATTTCAATAATGTGGCAGTGAGTTGTTTGTAATAACGTCGCAGTGAGTTGTTTTTAATAACGTGGAAGTGAGGTGTTTTTCATAGCGTGGCAGTGAGTTGTTTTTAATAACGTGACAGTGAGGTGTTTTTATTAAGGTGGCAGAGAGTTGTTTTTAATAACGTGGCAGTGAGGTGTTTTTAATAATGTGACAGTGAGGTGTTTTTATTAACGTGGCAGAGAGTTGTTTTTAATAATGTGGCAGTGAGGTGTTTTCAATAACGTGGCAGTGGAGTTGTTTTTAATAACGTGGCAGTGAGTTGTTTTTAATAACGTGGCAGTGAGTTGTTTTTAATAACGTGGCAGTGAGTTGTTTTTAATAATGCTGCAATGAGTTGTTTTTAAAAATGTGGTAGTGAGGTGTTTTTAATAACGTTGCAGTGAGTTGTTTTTAATAACGTGGCAGTGAGTTGTTTTTAATAACATGGCAGTGAGTTGTTTTTAATAACATGGCAGTGAGGTGTTTTTAATAACATGGCAGTGAGTTGTTTTTAATAATTTGATGGTGAGGTCTTTTTAATAATGTGATGGTGAGGTTTTTTTTAATAATGTGATGGTGAGGTGTTTTTAATAATGTGACTGTGAGGTGGTTTTAATAACATGGCAGTGAGGTGTTTTTAATAATTTGATGGTGAGGTGTTTTTAATAATGTGATGGTGAGGTGTTTTTAATAATGTGATGGTGAGGTGTTTTTAATAATGTGGCAATGAGGTGATTTCAATAATGTGATGGTGAGGTGTTTTTAATAATGTGGAAATGAGGTGATTTCAACAATGTGATGGTGAGGTGTTTTTAATAACGTGGAAGTGAGGTGTTTTAATAATGTGACTGTGATGTGATTTCAATAACGTGGCAATGAGTTGTTTGTAATAACGTGGCAGTGAGTTGTTTTTAATAACGTGGCAGTGAGGTGTTTTTAATAACGTGGAAGTGAGGTGTTTTTAATAACGTGGAAGTGAGGTGTTTTTAATAATGTGGCAGTGAGTTGTTTTTAATAAGGTGGCAGTGAGGTGTTTTTAGTAACATGGCAGAGAGTTGTTTTTAATAAAGTGGCAGTGAGGTGTTTTCAATAACGTGGCAGTGGAGTTGTTTTTAAAAATGTGGTCGTGAGGTGTTTTTAATAACGTGGCAGTGAGTTGTTTTTAATAACGTGGCAGTGAGTTGTTTTTAATAATGCTGCAATGAGTTGTTTTTAAAAATGTGGTCGTGAGGTGTTTTTAATAACGTGGCAGTGAGTTGTTTTTAATAACGTGGCAGTGAGTTGTTTTTAATAATGTGGCAGTGAGTTGTTTTCAATAACGTGGCAGTGAGTTGTTTTTAATAATGCTGCAATGAGTTGTTTTTAAAAATGTGGTAGTGAGGTGTTTTTAATAGTGTGGCGGTGAGTTCTTTTTAATAACGTGGCAGTGAGGTGTTTTTAATAATGTGGTAGTGAGGTGTTTTTAATAATGTGGCGGTGAGTTCTTTTTAATAACGTGGCAGTGAGGTGTTTTTAATAATGTGACTGTGATGTGTTTTCAATAACATGGCAGTGAGGTGTTTTTAATAACGTGGCAGTGAGGTGTTTTTAATAACGTGGCAGTGAGATGTTTTTAATAACGTGGGAGAGAGTTGTTTTCAATAACGTGGCAGTGGAGTTGTTTTTAATAACGTGGCAGTGAGTTGTTTTTAATAACGTGGCAGTGAGTTGTTTTTAATAATGCCGCAATGAGTTGTTTTTAAAAATGTTGTGGTGAGGTGTTTTTAATAATGTGGCGGTGAGTTATTTTTAATAACGGGGCAGTGAGGTGTTTTTAATAATGTGGTAGTGAGGTGTTTTTAATAATGTGGCGGTGAGTTCTTTTTAATAACGTGGCAGTGAGGTGTTTTTAATAATGTGACTGTGATGTGTTTTCAATAACGTGGCAGCGAGTTGTTTTTAATAACGTGGCAGTGAGTTGTTTTTAATAACGTGGCGGTGAGTTGTTTTTAATAACGTGGCAGTGAGTTCTTTTTAATAATGCTGCAGTGAGTTGTTTTTAAAAATGTGGTCGTGAGGTGTTTTTAATAATGTGGCGGTGAGTTCTTTATAATAACGTGGCAGTGAGGCGTTTTTAATAATGTGGCGGTGAGTTGTTTTTAATAACGTGGCAGTGAGTTGTTTTTAATAATGTTGCAGTGAGTTGTTTTTAAAAATGTAGTCATGAGGTGTTTTTAATAATGTGGCGGTGAGTTCTTTATAATAATGTGGCAGTGAGGTGTTTTTAATAATGTTGCAGTGAGTTGTTTTTCATAACGTGGCAGTGAGTTGTTTTTAATAACGTGGCAGTGAGTTGTTTTTAATAATGCTGCAGTGAGTTGTTTTTTAAAATGTGGTCGTGAGGTGTTTTTAATAATGTGGGGGTGAGTTCTTTATAATAACGTGGCAGTGAGGTGTTTTTAATAATGTGACTGTGATGTGTTTTCAATAACATGGCAGAGGTGTTTTTAATAATGTGGCATTGACTTTTTTTTAATAAAGTGGCAGTGAGGTGTTTTTAATAATGTGACTGTGATGTGTTTTCAATAACGTAGCAGTGAGGTGTTTTTAATAACGTGGCAGTGAGGTGTTTTTAACAACGTGGCAGTGAGGTGTTTTTAATAACGTGGCAGTGAGTTGTTTTTAATAACGTGGCAGTGAGTTGTTTTTAATAATGTGGCAGTGAGGTGTTTTTAATAATGCTGCAGTGAGTTGTTTTTAAAAATGTGGTCGTGAGGTGTTTTTAATAATGCGGCGGTGAGTTCTTTATAATAACGTGGCAGTGAGTTGTTTTTAATAACGTGGCGGTGAGTTGTTTTCAATAACCTGGCAGTGAGTTGTTTTTAATAATGCTGCAGTGAGTTGTTTTTTAAAATGTGGTCGTGAGGTGTTTTTAATAATGTGGGGGTGAGTTCTTTATAATAACGTGGCAGTGAGGTGTTTTTAATAATGTGACTGTGATGTGTTTTCAATAACATGGCAGAGGTGTTTTTAATAATATGGCAGTGACTTTTTTTTAATAAAGTGGCAGTGAGGTGTTTTTAATAATGTGACTGTGATGTGTTTTCAATAACGTGGCAGTGAGGTGTTTTTAACAACGTGGCAGTGAGGTGTTTTTAATAACGTGGCAGTGAGTTGTTTTTAATAACGTGGCAGTGAGTTGTTTTTAATAACGTGGCAGTGAGGTGTTTTTAATAATGTGACTGTGATGTGTTTTCAATAATTTGGCAGTGAGTTGTTTTTGATAACGTGGCAGTGAGTTGTTTTTAATAACGTGGCAGTGAGGTGTTTTTAATAATGTTGCAGTAAGTTGTTTTTAATAACGTGGCAGTGAGTTTTTTTAATAACGTGGCAGTGAGTTGTTTTTAACAACGTGGCGGTGAGTTGTTTTTAATAACGTGGCAGTGAGTTGTTTTTAATAACGTGGCGGTGAGTTGTTTTTAATAACGTGGCAGTGAGTTGTTTTTAATAACGTGGCGGTGAGTTGTTTTTAATAACGTGGCAGTGAGTTGTTTTTAATAATGCTGCAGTGAGTTGTTTTTAAAAATGTGGTCGTGAGTTGTTTTTAATAATGTGGCGGTGAGTTCTTTATAATAACGTGGAATTGAGGCGTTTTTAATAATGTGGCGGTGAGTTGTTTTTAATAACGTGGCAGTGAGTTGTTTTTAATAACGTGGCAGTGAGTTGTTTTTAATAATGTTGCAGTGAGTTGTTTTTAAAAATGTAGTCATGAGGTGTTTTTAATAATGTGGCGGTGAGTTCTTTATAATAACGTGGCAGTGAGGTGTTTTTAATAATGTTGCAGTGAGTTGTTTTTAATAACGTGGCAGTGAGTTGTTTTTAATAACGTGGCAGTGAGTTGTTTTTAATAACGTGGCGGTGAGTTGTTTTTAATAACGTGGCGGTGAGTTGTTTTTAATAACGTGGCGGTGAGTTGTTTTCAAATACGTGGCAGTGAGTTGTTTTTAATAATGCTGCAGTGAGTTGTTTTTAAAAATGTGGTCGTGAGGTGTTTTTAATAATGTGGCGGTGAGTTCTTTATAATAACGTGGCAGTGAGTTGTTTTTAATAACGTGGCGGTGAGTTGTTTTCAATAACATGGCAGTGAGTTGTTTTTAATAATGCTGCAGTGAGTTGTTTTTTAAAATGTGGTCGTGAGGTGTTTTTAATAATGTGGGGGTGAGTTCTTTATAATAACGTGGCAGTGAGGTGTTTTTAATAATGTGACTGTGATGTGTTTTCAATAACATGGCAGAGGTGTTTTTAATAACGTGGCAGTGACTTTTTTTTAATAAAGTGGCAGTGAGTTGTTTTTAATAATGTGACTGTGATGTGTTTTCAATAACGTGGCAGTGAGGTGTTTTTAATAATGTGACTGTAATGTGTTTTCAATAACGTGGCAGTGAGGTGTTTTTAATAACGTGGCAGTGAGGTGTTTTTAACAACGTGGCAGTGAGGTGTTTTTAATAACGTGGCAGTGAGTTGTTTTTAATAACGTGGCAGTGAGTTGTTTTTAATAACGTGGCAGTGAGGTGTTTTTAATAATGTGACTGTGATGTGTTTTCAATAATGTGGCAGTGAGTTGTTTTTGATAACGTGGCAGTGAGTTGTTTTAATAACGTGGCAGTGAGGTGTTTTTAATAATGTTGCAGTAAGTTGTTTTTAATAACGTGGCAGTGAGTTTTTTAATAACGTGGCAGTGAGTTGTTTTTAATAACGTGGCGGTCAGTTGTTTTTAATAACGTGGCAGTGAGTTGTTTTTAATAATGCTGCAGTGAGTTGTTTTTAAAAATGTGGTCGTGAGGTGTTTTTAAAAATGTGGTCGTGAGGTGTTTTTAAAAATGTGGTCGTGAGGTGTTTTTAATAATGTGGCGGTGAGTTCTTTATAATAACGTGGCAGTGAGGTGTTTTTAATAATGTGACTGTGATGTGTTTTCAATAACATGGCAGAGGTGTTTTTACTAACGTGGCAGTGAGATATTTTTAATAACGTGGCAGAGATGTTTTTGACAACGTGGCAGAGAGTTGTTTTTAACAACGTGGCAGTGAGTTGTTTTTAATAACATGGCAGTGAGTTGTTTTTAATAATGTTGCAGTGAGTTGTTTTTAATAACATGCCGGTAAGGTGTTTTTAATAACGTGGCAGTGAGATGTTTTCAATAATGTGACTGTGAGGTGGTTTTAATAACATGGCAGTGAGGTGTTTTTAATAATTTGATGGTGAGGTGCTTTTAATAATGTGATGGTGAGGTGTTTTTAATAATGTGATGGTGAGGTGTTTTTAATAACGTGGCAATGAGGTGATTTCAATAATGTGATGGTGAGGTGTTTTTAATAACGTGGAAGTGAGGTGTTTTAATAATGTGACGGTGATGTGTTTTCAATAACATGGCAGTGAGTTGTTTGTAATAACGTGGCAGTGAGTTGTTTTTAATAACGTGGAATTGAGGTGTTTATAATAACGTGGAAGTGAGGTGTTTTTCATAACGTGGAAGTGAGTTGTTTTTAATAACTTGGCATTGAGGTGTTTTTAATAACGTGGCAGTGAGGTGTTTTCAATAACGTGGCAGTGAGGTGTTTTTAATAATGTGGCAGTGAGTTGTTTTTAATAATGTGGCAGTGAGTTGTTTTTAAAAACATGGAAGTGAGGTGTTTTAATAATGTGACTGTGATGTGTTTTCAATAACTTGGCAGTGAGTTGTTTGTAATAAAGTGGCAGTGAGTTGTTTTTAATAACATGAATTGAGGTGTTTTAATAACGTGGAAGTGAGGTGTTTTTAATAACGTGGAAGTCAGGTGTTTTTAATAATGTGACTGTGATGTGTTTTCAATAACATGGCAGTGAAGTGTTTTTAATAACGTGGCAGTGAGTTGTTTTTAATAACGTGCCGGTGAGGTGTTTTTCATAACGTGGAAGTGAGTTGTTTTTAATAATGTGACTGTGAGGTGTTTTTAATAACATGGCAGTGAGGTGTTTTCAATAACGTGGCAGTGAGTTGTTTTTAATAACGTGGCAGTGAGTTGTTTTTAATAATGTGGCAGTGAGTTGTTTTTAATAACATGGAAGTGAGGTGTTTTAATAATGTGACTGTGAGGTGTTTTTAATAACGTGGCAGTGAGGTGTTTTCAATAACGTGGCAGTGAGTTGTTTTTAATAACGTGGCAGTGAGTTGTTTTTAATAATGTGGCAGTGAGTTGTTTTTAATAACATGGAAGTGAGGTGTTTTAATAATGTGACTGTGATGTGTTTTCAATAACGTGGCAGTGAGTTGTTTTTAATAACGTGAATTGAGGTGTTTTTAATAACGTGGAAGTGAGGTGTTTTTCATAACGTGGCAGTGAGTTGTTTTTAATAACGTGGCAGTGAGTTGTTTTTAATAACGTCGCAGTGAGGTGTTTTTAATAACCTGGAAGTGAGGTGTTTTCAATAACGTGGCAGTGAGTTGTTTTTAATAATGCTGCAATGAGTTGTTTTTAAACATGTGGTCGTGAGGTGTTTTTAATAATGTGGCGGTGAGTTCTTTTTAATAACGTGGCAGTCAGGTGTTTTTAATAATGTGACTGTGATGTGTTTTCAATAACATGGCAGTGAAGTGTTTTTAATAACGTGGCAGTGAGTTGTTTTTAATAACGTGCCAGTGAGGTGTTTTTCATAACGTGGCAGTGAGTTGTTTTTAATAATGTGACTGTGAGGTGTTTTTAATAACATGGCAGTGAGGTGTTTTTAATAATTTGATGGTGAGGTGTTTTTAATAATGTGATGCTGAGGTGTTTTTAATAATGTGATGGTGAGGTGTTTTTAATAATGTCGCAATGAGGTGATTTCAATAATGTGATGGTGAGGTGTTTTAATAATGTGGCAATGAGGTGATTTCAATAATGTGATGGTGAGGTGTTTTTAATAACGTGGAAGTGAGGTGTTTTTATAATGTGACTGTGATGTGTTTTCAATAACGTGGCAGTGAGTTGTTTTTAATAACGTGGAAGTGAGGTGTTTTTCATAACGTTGCAGTGAGTTGTTTTTAATAGCATGGCAGTGAGGTGTTTTTAATAACGTGGCAGTGAGGTGTTTTTAATAACGTGGCAGTGAGTTGTTTTTAATAACGTGGCAGTGAGGTGTTTTCAACAACGTGGCAGTGAGTTGTTTTTAATAACGTGGCAGTGAGTTGTTTTTAATAACATGGCAGTGAGGTGTTTTTAATAATGTGGCAGTGAGGTGTTTTCAATAACGTGGAAGTGAGTTGTTTTTAATAATGCTGCAATGAGTTGTTTTTAAAAATGTGGTAGTGAGGTGTTTTTAATAATGTGGCGGTGAGTTCTTTTTAATAACGTGGCAGTGAGGTATTTTTAATAATGTGACTGTGATGTGTTTTCAATAACATGGCAGTGACGTGTTTTTAGTAACGTGGCAGTGAGTTGTTTTTAATAACGTGGCAGTGAGGTGTTTTTCATAACGTGGCAGTGAGGTGTTTTTAACAATGTGACTGTGATGTGTTTTCAATAACGTGGCAGTGAGTTATTTTTAATAACGTGGCAGTGAGTTGTTTTTAATAACGTGGCAGTGAGTTGTTTTTAAAAATGTGGTCGTGAGGTGTTTTTAATAATGTGGCAGTGAGGCGTTTTTAATAATGTGACTGTGATGTGTTTTCAATAACGTGCCGGTGAGGTGTTTTTAATAACATGGCGGTGATTTGTTTTTAATAACGTGGCAGTCAGGTGTTTTTAATAACGTGGCAGTGAGGTGTTTTTAATAACGTGGCAGTGAGGTGTTTTCAATTACGTGGAACTGAGGTGTTTTTAATAACGTGGCAGTGAGTTGTTTTTAATAACGTGGCAGTGAGGTGTTTTTAATAATGTGATTGTGATGTGTTTTCAATAACGTGGCAGTGAGGTGTTTTTAATAACGTGGTAGTGAGGTGTTTTTAATAACGTGCCAGTGAGGTGTTTTTAATAATGTGGCGGTGAGTTGTTTTTAATAACATTGCAGTGAGTTGTTTTTAATAATGTTGCAGTGAGTTGTTTTTAATAACGTGCCTGTGATGTGTTTTTGATAACGTGGCGGTGAGTTGTTTTTAATAACGTGCCAGTGAGGTGTTTTTAATAATGTGGCAGTGAGGTGTTTTTAATAATGTGGCAGTGAGGTGTTTTCAATTACGTGGAAGTGAGGTGTTTTTAATAACGTGGCAGTGAGTTGTTTTTAATAACGTGGCAGTGAGGTGTTTTTAATAATGTGATTGTGATGTGTTTTCAATAACGTGGCAGTGAGGTGTTTTTAATAACGTGGTAGTGAGGTGTTTTTAATAACGTGCCAGTGAGGTGTTTTTAATAATGTGGCAGTGAGTTGTTTTTAATAACATTGCAGTGAGTTGTTTTTAATAATGTTGCAGTGAGTTGTTTTTAATAACGTGCCTGTGATGTGTTTTTGATAACGTGGCGGTGAGTTGTTTTTAATAACGTGCCAGTGAGGTGTTTTTAATAATGTGGCAGTGAGGTGTTTTTAATAATGTGGCAGTGAGGTGTTTTTAAAAACGTGGCAGTGAGGTGTTTTTAATAACGTGGCAGTGAGGTGGTTTTAATAACGTGGCAGTGAGGTGTTTTTAATAATGTGGCGGTGAGTTGTTTTTAATAACGTGGCAGTGAGGTGTTTTTAATAATGTGGCAGTGAGTTGTTTTTAATAACGTGGCAGTGAGGTGTTTTTAATAATGTGACTGTGATGTGTTTTCAATAACGTGGCAGTGAGTTGTTTTTAATAACATGGCAGTGAGTTGTTTTAAAATTTATTTTATATTTATTACAACAATGCAGCAACTCACGTACAGTCATTATCCTCAGTTAAACCAAGCCTGTGCCTCTGTAGTGATGCTGTGAGGCGAGCACAGTGAGTTGATCCATAGCTGTATACAAACATACATGTATATAATACATGTGTATAATATATACTTGTATATAATATAATATAATGTATATAACACTATATATATATATATATATGTATATATATATATATGTATATATATATATATATATATATATATATATATATATATATATATATATATATATATATATATATATATATATACATAATACCTGTATATAACATATACATGTATATTATATATATATATATATATATATATATATATATATATATATATATATATGTATATACTTCGTATATTATATAAGTATAAATTATTATAAGTATGAATTATATCAGTATAAATTAGTTATATAATTATATAATATATAAATTATATATAATAATATAAATTATATAAATATTATACAAGTATAAATTATTATCAATAAATACTAAGTATATTATATAAGTATATAATATAATACATCTCTATAATATATATATATATATATATATATATATATATATATATATATATCTTCTTCTTCTTCTTCTTCTTCTTCTCCTTTCGGCTGCTCCCGTTTGGGGTCGCCACAGCGGATCATCCGATCCGCATTGTGATTTGGCACATGTTTTACGCCGGATGCCCTTCCTGACGCAACCCTGGTCGCCTCTTACGACACAGGGATATGGTACACCTATTTTAACCGGGGTATACACCGGCCCAGTACACTGGTACTCATTTCGCCGACCTCGGAAGGATGACAGGCTGAGTCAACCCCCTGGTGTATTAATTCAGTGGCCCAACGGGGCTTGAACTCAGGACCTTTTGGATCCCAAGCCGCTGCCCTAACCACTGCGCCAACACACCAGGCTTTAATATATATATATATATATATATATATACCTGTAAAAATATTCACCCCCCTCCAAAGTTTTCACATTTTGATGCTACTTGAGCTTATTTAATGATGCTTTCAAATCAAACTTAATGTATCGTCTTTGCAAACTATTCCAAAGTGAAAGCTAAAAAATTCAGATAAAATATGATTAAGTTCGATTAACTGAGAAAATCAAATGATTTTTAATTGTATAAGTATTCAAACCGTTTGCCTAATTAACCCTAAATCACTTTCAG
>NC_140974.1:49597749-49745249 GCF_056783735.1 Eptatretus burgeri
TTTGGGGGGGGGGTGGTTGTGCCCATGACCTGGCCTTAAGGATGACTAATACATATGCAAAATTTGGTGGACATTGGTCCAGTCCTGTTTTTTTTTCTATGATTTTCAGATTGCACACACATTCATATGCACACATATTGTACATACACACATACATACATACATGCTTGCATACAAATGGCATTGGCCGCGAGGGGGAGGCAGTGCACTTTGTTGCCTCCTTCTCGTCAGGAAGTGATGGGACCGAAGACCGCATAGAATAATTTTGATGGGAGCAAAGACCGTGATGAGGGTAACAGCTTTGTTGGGACAAAGGATCGCGCATGTGTCGCCGGTGTCACACTATACACCATTAATTTGTGATGCGGCCTCGGCCTGAAGCTGTGGCGGCTTCGTTGGGGCCGAGGGCTGAGCACGTGGCTTCAGTATCGTGCTGATCGACATGAGTTTGGGACGCAGCCTGGCCGTACTGCCTGGAGACCTTTATCGACTCCATCCCGCTGAGGATGAGTGAGACCAAGCTTCAGTGGGATTGAAGACCATGCTGAATAAAACAGCTTCGATGAGGCTGAGGCATTTGACACACGGCTGAGCCATGCAGCTTCTTGGTCTTTGTCGACTCCCTTCCGCTGAGGATGACTCCCTTTTGCCGACACCCTCCCACGGTACGACTACCTCCCGCTGTGGACGCATGGGACCAGGCTTCAGTGGGACCGCGTGTGGGGATGTTAACCTGTGGCAGTATCGCACCATATCTGGGCGAACAGGGATGTCCCCAGGTGGGATCAGGCGAACACCCAGAGGTGGAGTTGCAAATGGAGCATGAATGAGGAGACGGCTTGGTTCACGAGTTGTGGTTCCTTGCTGGATTGGAAATGGGTGCTTCAAAACGAGGGAAGGTTCCATTTGATTGTGCACACACATGTGCACGCATATTGTGCATGATTGTGCTGGACGTGAATATATATATATATATATATATATATATATATATATATATATATATATATATATATATATATATATATATATATATATATATATATATATATATATATATATATATATATGTATATATATATAAAACACACATACAAGTGAATTTTGATGACACACACACACACACACACACACACACACACACACACACACACACACACACACACACACACACACACACACACACACACACACACGGATACATTGACACCTGGGAGAGCTCTGTTCCATCTTCTGAAAGTGTATATGGAAATGGCAACCAACAACATACATACATACATACATACATACATACATAAAGTACATACATTCTGTCGTGGGCATGGTGGTTAAGGTTAATCCCCCGACCCAAATTGTGGTGATGGGCGGATAATACCGCCAGCCCAGATAGCCGAGCGGTTTTCCTTAGGAGGTGGACATGTTGATCCTCAGAGATTATATCGCGCATGGGAGGGGCAGGGCATGGCACTGGTGGAGCGACGGAGGCACAGATGGATGCACAGGACAAGGGGTTTATATTCGAAACCCACGACAATTACACGGACACAGCAACATAAAATAAACATAACAGGGGATTTAATGAAAATAGACAAATATTTGCATGGGAGAATAATTCAGATATGCACTCCCAGTCAAAAGTTTTAAAACACCCCAATTTTTTCAGTTTTTACTGAAATTTAAGCAGTTCAAGTCTAGTGAAAAACCTGAAATGGCACAAAGCTAAGCGGTAAACTGCTTGAGGTAAAACAGTTTGCGGTAAACTGCGGTAAATAGAAAAAGTGTACATTACCAAAAACTGAAAAATAATGCAAATTTCAGAGTTGTTAAAAAAGGCCCTTTTCAGGGAACATGTAATGGGTTAGCAACTGCAGCTGTTCTGCAGCAATGGAAGTAAATAAAGCTTTGAAAGTTGATGCAAACAATTCCTACAGGTGTCCCAACTTTTGTTGATTAGTTACAAATCCTCTTTCTGTATAAAACCAGTGTTAGAACAGACGGTGTAGCAACACAGTCTGAAGCATTATTTGGACAATATTGCACTGCAAGAAGTAGTATATTGCTGTTAGGGTTAGTAAGAAGTAGTACTGTCATAATGGCAAGAAAAAGACAATTAACAAAGGAAGACAGACAGACCATTATCACCCTTAAAAGTGTTGGTCTTTCGTTTAGAGAAATTGCAAAGAGGCCAAGGTCTCAGTGAGTACAGTTTCCTACACCATCAAAAGGCACTTGGAAAGTGGAGAAAACTCTGACAGGAAGAGGTCTGGCAGAACCAAAGCCACAACACAATCAGAAGACAAGTTTCTGAGCGTCAACAGCTTGCGTGATCGGCGGCTCACAGGACAACAGCTTCAAGCACAGCTTAACACTGGTCGAAGTAAGGAAGTCTCAGTTTCAACTGTGAAGAGAAGACTTCAAGCTGCAGGTTTGACAGGTCGAGTGGAAGTAAGAAAGCCATTGCTAAGATGGCAAAATAAGAAAAAGAGGCTTGCCTGGGCCATGAAGCACCGCCAGTGGACTACTGAAAACTGAAAGAAGGTCTTATGGACCGATGAATCAAAATTTGAAATCTCCGGTTCATCACGCAGGGTTTTTGTACCCCGTCGAGTAGACGAAAAGATGGTTCCTCAGTGTGTGACACCAACTGTCAAACATGGAGGAGGAAGTGTGATGATCTGGGGCTCTTTTACTGGATCCAGAGTCGGTGACTTGCACAGAGTGACTGGCACCCTGAATCAAAAGGGCAACCACAGCATTTTGCAGCACCATGCAATACCCTCTAGTCTACACCTAGTTGGTCAGGGGTTCATCCTACAGCAAGATAACAACCCAATACATACCTCCAGGCTATGTCAGAACTACCTCAGAAGAAAATAACAAGAAGGTAGGCTTCAAATCATGGAATGGTCAGCACAGTCTCCAGACTTACACCCCATTGAGCTGGTTTGGGATGAACTGGACAGAAGGGTGAAAGCAAAGCAACCTACAACTGCAACACATTTGTGGGAACTTCTGCAACAGTGTTGGGAAGAACTTTCTGAACAATATTTGATTTCCATTGTGGAATGTCACGAGTATGTTCGACTGTTATATCTGCAAAAGGTGGCTACTTTGAAGAGTCAAAAATTTAGATTAAATTTTGTTCAACAAAACGATTCCATGACTTCTTTTTTATCTGAAATTGTTTATTTGTTCTATGCTTTAATTTCAGAGTACATTGAAACATTAAACTGCTTAAAAAATGAGTAAAAACTGGAAAAATTGGGGTGTTCTAAAACTTTTGACCGGTTGTGTAATAATAATCGTGGCATAAATTAAACCTAAAGTCGAGGTGCCACTACACATAGACTTAAATACAGACGATGGGGAAACTAATTAACAGAAAATCCTTCCTATATTCTGGCACTTAACTTGGTCCAAAGATGGTGTTTGTGAAACTTGGAATGGAGGCACTTCTTTCTGGATGTGTAGACGCACCCAAAAATGGTGCCAAGCTACTCTCTCGCAGCAGGAAAATGTATGTCAGGCAATTTTTGAGCGGTATTCAACTCCAAGGCTCAGAGACCACGTGCGGCTTCTTAGTGCGTCGATCGTCCTCACTGACCCACTGTTTTTCAGAATAGTGCCGTTCCCTTCAGTGACATACATGAGGCTTGAGGTCCATCTCTCATGATACCAACCAAAAGCCAATGGCCAGCGTCTTGCTCAGTACATGAGCCAAATCGCCTCAGCATAAATACGAGAATCGTGCCATCTTCTTCATGTGTCGAAGGAAAGCCAGCCGTAAAGCCCTGTTCTTACAGGCCATCTCCTCGCTCCGTTCTCTCTCGACCAAGTGCATCCCTTACACCGAAATGAACCAAAAAGCCACCCACCTCCTCACTTCTCAATCTCTCCTGACATCACACCGAACAACCGTTCCACCTCTGGGGCATGGCTTGCTCGCATGAAACCTGGGAAGGCGGGCCTCTGCCTGCTTGACATGTCTGTCTCGCTTGTAAATGCAAAACTTAGGAATAGGTGACAGGGAGCAATCATATATGGAGGGAACTTACCCTTAATCCCTGTCTAATTAACACTGCACCACCCACCGTGTGGTGAGACATAACACTTAAGCTCACAGTTCCCCCTACTTAATTTACATTGAGATGTCTCCTACACGTACACGGGCCAAACAACACTATTCAAACCTAACTTTCCGACGAAATTCCTCCATCTACCCCCACAACCGTAACAATACAATACATCCATTTTTATACATTCATATCATTATTCAATTATTTTATATAATACATGTAATTATTTAATATCATAGGATGGGACTTGAAATGTTAAAAGACACTATTATTTTGCTGCACAAGACGACTGAGACATAATGTTACAATTTTGCAAAGTTTGAATTTTGTGATATTAACCATGATAGAAATTTTAAAAAGGGGCAATACGCCTGAGCACTCACCTGGTAGAATAATGACACTGAGGAGGAAGTAAATATGGGACGGAATTAGCAAAATGTACATAAACAAATGTTCTCGCAAATACCTATTTTGGGGGGCAATCCCCCCCCAACTCCCTTTGACCCCGATTTTTAAAATAGTGTGAACAAACTTTGGTACATCATGGGTGAAGAAGGTTGTGGGCAAGTTTCGTGTGTGTAGTTTCAGAAAAGTTGCAAGTGTTTATAGACTGACGGACAGACGGACAGACTGACAGACGATGCACCATCCCATAAGGTCCCAGAACTACATTCCAGGTGAGCTAAAAATAAAGAGCTTTATTACTTTGTTCTTGTTTGTCTCAAAGGGTCTGGAAGAACAGTCCCATTGTGTATCAAGGGGAGTGCAAAGATAAGGCAGGAATTTTGGAGCACACTCACCTTTGAGTTGTCTTCCTTCAGATTGAATCTCAACCCAGTTTTAAACTTTCGCTCTCGTGCTTCACAGAGTGTTACATAAATGAGTGTACCGTCGGTCAAATGGGCCGTAAACTTGGGGGTCCATAGCTGAGCATTTGCCGATGGACGTTAAAGATCCCTTTGTGACTTTTGCAAGAGCAAGCTATTGTGTGTCTGGCCAATTCCAAATTCCAATTTTATGCCCATCCCTTCCAATTTGGTGGGATCACATGAGTCATATGTATCTTGTACAATGCAGGTATCATTCACACCATCAATATATTTATGCAACGAAATGTGTGCAGTTATAATACCTGACGGCCGAGGTTGGCAGAACATGATTCTCAAAAGAGAAAAGACAATGCTAATGCAAGAATCAGGTGTTTTCCAACAGTCAAATCAATGCTTTTGGAAAGCTTTGCAGAAGCAAAATGCCTTTGGAGTACCCATCCAAAAACGTAGCACAGAACACTGGGATCCAAGTGTGAAATCGTACATGCTGTCTGTATTTGGATATTATCTCCTGATGGCCTCACCTAACATATGATATACATAACATATATTATATGTTTAATGTTCTTTCTCACCACCTACTCACTCACTCACTCACTCACTGATATAAATGTTTAGTGCTTTCTCGGTGGATGAGAAAGCTGAAATTTTGCATATTGATGCAACTCTAAGCCAATAACCTCGGAAAAATCACAAAGCTTAAATGAAACTAGAATGGCACTCGGAAGAGTGCGTACCTCCACCAGGCTGAACAGTTTACGTTTTGTATCCCACTGACAGGTGGGATCTGAATCCAGATCTGAACCAAAATCGAATCGGCTTGTTCTTGTCACCAAACCAACTCATCCACCTCGTTTTGTCATAACTCATCCACAACTTTTAAAATAGTGTGCTAGATATCGTTTTTGGGCCACATCTCTCAATGGTGAAAAGTCACTGAATTTTTTTTTTTAATTACTGTATCCGGATTCAGAACTTGACCAAAATCTAATTATTTCATCCTTGTCACACACCCAACCTCTCCACCAAATTTTGTCCAAATCTGACAACAAAGTTTTGAGATATCCTGCTCACAGACAAACAGACAGACAGAGAGAAGCGAAAACAACCCCCGTCCACCTTCGATGTGAGGAAAAGTCAGGTGGTGCAGCCTCGCTCTGCAAATGGTGGGTCACGTGACCAAAGACAATGGGACGTCACGTGATCTTGCTAGGGCACGATTGCTCCCTGAGAGAGCTGGTGTTTCTCGGTTTTATGGCAGTGCGATTCGAGAAGTGCCTGTGGGTTTGTTTGTGTTGTTTACAGACGATGTACAATGAGTGGTAGGAGGTCGTTTATCATTTGCAGATAATGTGCAATGGCAAGCAAGTGCTGTAGTTTATATTTTAAAGCATAGCATGTTTACATGTATAATCGGACTTCTGTATCAGGCACCCTGATTACGACGAACATTCAGAACACATTTTCCTCACTGCATATTTTCCTGTATTCACGATTCATATTGCGAGAAATTCACCTGGAAATTACGAAAGATCGCTTTGTCCTGATAGATTGAACGCAAGTACAAGGCCTCACATTGGAAAATTCTCGAAAAACAGATGAGATTGCCTAAATCAATTATCCAAAACATCAAGGGAAGCAATAATTATATTATTCGCTACATGTTTATGTCTCTAGTGGCAAAATACACCGCCTAGTAAAAACTACATCTGCACCGCTGAGGATGATGTACGTGATTACTTGCCTAACAACCAGTATAAGTGCAAAATTCGCTTCTTAAATGTAAAGAACTTAGGATTGTGGAAACTGAATTTTTGCTTTGCCGCAGCATTTTGTTTACCCAGTTATGGCTACCACCCTCAACACCTATGTCAGGTCAGGTATGGGAGCATGCGCCAGAGCAGCACGTCGCTGCGTCCACTTTCTGCCGGTACTCCAGGGGCCTCCGTCTGGCCATCCCCGAGGCAGATGCCAGGCCCATCCCAATCTCCTTAAGATTCCGATCAACCTGCTGCAACCAGGAGGCACGTGGTCGGCCCATTAGCCTCCTCCACTCACGAGACTCCCTTGCTGAGAGAAAGTGGTGAGCAGGATCAGCATCAGGAAAACGAGCCACATGTCCATACAGCAGCAGCTGACGCTACATCTATGAAGAGTTGCCAAAATGAACTGTTATACTGTACTTTCCTGAGTTTATCATTGGTTCAGGAACTAAACCATCACTAACTCGCTCAAGAAGTGAACCTTCAGCCAACTGCAATATTTTCATTTACGGATGCTTTCCAATGGTTCTGTGATTTTTCTTGATGTATTGTCTTCAATGTCCATTGGCACACGAAATTGCGATGCTTCCCCATTGTCTCGGGTCACTCACCTACATTTATTTTTTTCATTTATTTTTTTCAATTAATTATATTTTCATTTACGGATGCTTTCGGACAGTTCTGTGATTTTTTTTTTCTGATGCATCGTCTTCGATGTCTGTCGGCATGCAACATTACCGTGCTTCCCCATTGTCTCAGGTAACTCACCTGCATTTATTTCAATTTTTTTCATTTATTTATATTTTCATTCACGGAGGCTTTCCCACAGTTCTGTGATTTTTCCCGGTATATCAGCTTCGATGTCCATTGGTGCACGGAATTTCAGCTTTCCAAACATCAATATCATTCAGTCAGCTTTTACCCACAAGGCAGTGCAGAAGGACCACTTTACTATAGTTTTTGATATGTAAAGTCTGTATTTTATATGTAAAGTATAAAGGTGAATGTATTTCTCCAATGTTTCCTAATTCTCAATTAGCAATTCATGTAAAAGTGCACTACTCTGCACCGTGATCACATCCTTGTCCTGAATGTGATATACATACAAACTCCTCCATGAGTTTTCAATACTGTAGAATACAATTGGAGCTTCAATCTGACAATGCATGGTTTGTGCCTTGTATGATTTTGCATGTCTGTCTGTCTTTCTCTTTGGTAGTTATTTGTGGACAATTCTGAAATTCAGCTTTCTTGCGGACAAAGAGCAACTTACACTTCAGCAGTGCACAAGCTCAAGATACTCTTTACACTAGCAGGGGAGGGCAACCAATTTTTTCTTTGCCATGGATGTGGCCAGTTGATAACAGAAATGGCCACACTATTAACTATACGGGCACTCGGTAGAGTGCATACCTCTGCCACACAATGCCTGATCCACGAGAACATATCTGGCCTAATACATTTTTGAGATGTCGTGCCATATAACGTTTTTGTCCCTAAATCTCAATGGTGAAGAATCACTTTAAAAATTCTAGTAGTCGGATGCGGATCCGGATCTTCATCAAAATCTAATCAGTTCGTCCTTGTCACACACCCAACCTGTGGACAAAATTTCATCCGGATCTGTCCAAAACTTTTTCTGAGATATCCTGTGCACAGACAAACACATATACAGGTGAAAACAGAACCTTCTTCACCTTCGGTGGTGCAGGTAATAAAACAGAAAAAAATTCAAATTATGTCATTGAAGGCAAATTTACTTTGCCTTCAACAACAAAAAGTTTCATTGACAGGCATACATCGAGTAAAACCTTGTAATCCAGCTAAAATAACACACCATCAATGATTGATTGTTCGAGTTGGCCACACTTTTTTGTGAAATGGCCACACATGGCCATTGCCCAATGGGTTGCCCACACATGCTTTACAGGATAGTGCGGTGTACGGAACACACAACCTCAGGGAATTTGGATGTCTACACAAAATAGGTTGGACAGGTGAGAGAAGCAGAAAGGAGTTTTCATGGGGTGAGTGGGTTCTTGATGGGAGTAAAGCATGCAGGAGAGACGACGTCCACTGCTGTTGTGCCAAATATGCTGAGCGGGAAGCGTGCCGGTATCTAGCTCCATCAACGTGATGGCGCATCCGTTCTGTACCATGGGACTTTAAAGTCGCCCAGGCGTCGCCCGAGCAACGGGCGTTAAACAAGGTTCGGGTGATCGCCAGCTGGCAGCTAATGACTTGCAGCTGTGTGGCGCTGATTACCCGAGCCCGCGTCCTGACAACACTGAACTGGACAGATATGGCTGCTGAAGGCATGAAAAAGCATGGCCTTGGTATAAAAAGACAGCTTTGTCCAAAAGACATGTTCATGAAATTGTGTTCAGACAAACATTGGAAATTCGGAAACATGAGGGTAGTGTATACCTTCTTCTTCTTCGGATTTTTCA
The DNA here is from genome assembly GCF_056783735.1 of Eptatretus burgeri. Taxonomy (NCBI): domain Eukaryota; kingdom Metazoa; phylum Chordata; class Myxini; order Myxiniformes; family Myxinidae; genus Eptatretus; species Eptatretus burgeri. Next base: position 49,606,869 of record NC_140974.1, read on the forward strand.
AAACAAAACTTGTCTTGAGTTGAACTCAATCATTCATGTTATTCACTTCTTCTTTATTACTGTTCTACATTCCGCCACCACCGAAGGTGGAAGGACGTTTTGTTTTCACCTCTGTCTGTCTGTTGGATGGTCGCTAGACTACCGTTATTCTCAGGTTTTCCGTCTGTCTGTATGTATGTAATGGACAGCTCTGGAGGCCAGATAAGGAGTCAACCGATTTTGATGAAACTTGACTGGAAGGTTCAAACCAGGATCTCGTTGTATGCTTTTGAGCACGGTTGCTATGGACGCCACCGATGCCTAGCAACGGAACTTTAAAATTTTTGAAAAAATCTGAAAAATATTTATATATATATTTTTTTCGAAAATCAAAAATCGGCTTCCGCACTTTTATGCGCACTATAATCGACCTCTTTGTCAAAAAATTTCAGCCAGATCCGTAAAAAGCTGTATGACTAGTATGCAATTATATAGCGACCACCCATGTCGCCTCCCAGCTTGTTTGTTTGTTTGTGTGCAGAATATGTCATAAAGTTGTGGATGGATTCGGACGAAACTTGGTGGACAGGGTGTGTGTGTGTGTGTGTGTGTGTGTGTGTGTGTGTGTGTGTGTGTGTGTGTGTGTGTGTGTGTGTGTGTGAGACAAGGCCGAATTGATTCGATTTTGGTGAAGATTCGGATCCAGATCCGGATACGAGAATTATTTAATTTTAAAGTGATTTTTAACAATTGAGAGATGGTGCCTTAAACGATACATAGCATGATATTTCAAAAACCTATCCAGCCCGATATGTTCTACTGGATCAGGTATTGCGTGGCGGAGATATGCGCTCTACCGAGTGCCCTTCTAGTTTACGTGATAATGGGATGATATCACTGATGTGGCACACCTTTCATCCACCTGGGCTGACCCTCAAATAAAGAAAGAGCAATTATTTTCCCTAAAACACAGGACAAATGAACAAAAAATATTCTTCCGTCTGTGCTTGTCTATGTTGCAGCTCTTGGTATATAACAGTAATTCTTAACCTGGGAAAAATTTCCACCTGGGTGAAAATTTTCGGATTTCAGGGAGGAAATTATTTTTTAGGTTGAACATTTTTCAAACTATTTCTTGCGTTGGATACGTCGTCCGAATACGCTTCCCAAGTGATGAAATATTAGCGGAACAAAAATGAATGCTGATTTTAGGAATGCTAATGTTAAAATAATATAAGACTGTGAATGTTTTGCGATAAATTGTCAATATTTTTATGAAAATATGTATTGGAACATTTTCAAAATAAATTTTAATTTTTTTAATTAATTTAGTGTTGATAATGTGGTGGGGGGAAATATCATTATTCGGCAATTTCAAAGGGGGAAAACAATACTAAAAAGGTTAAGAAACCCTGGTATATAAGAAACTTCTACCACCGATTCAACATCCCCAATTAGTCACACATTCCTGTAGAGTCGGCCAAGAACAAGCCTGATGTTGAACCGGAGCTGGCAGGGGAACTTCTAATTTGTTCAGGGTGCTGGCGATAACTCGCCTACTTTTCCTCCTTTCTAATGGAGCACATGGCTGTGGGTAGCATAATTTATGGGGAGGGTGGTTGTGCCACTGATGCAGTGTCCCGTTGTAGGTTAGAACAGGAACTTGTAATTTTAGCCAGGGTGCCGGCAACAACTCGTCCACTGTTTGCAACTGACACCGAGGGATCTTTAACGTTTACCAAGTCATGTGAGCAGACGTGTTCCCGGCTTATAGCGTCCATCCACAGGAATGGCGTACTTTACGACTGAACGTCCCTGCATGTGAAACACCAATCAGTCAGTCGGTAATCAAAACCCAGACTGGAATGCTCAGAGAAATGAACCCTCCACCATGAAATGAACAATCGAACTTAATTTATCTTATATGCTTAATTTGAGCACCAATGAAAGGTGTGCATTCAGATTGAATGTTAATTTCTGTCTCTTAAGCCTAACATAATTGCTTGGAATGTTGTCCTCTGAGTGTGACACACTGAGATGAGAATTTCTTATTATATACAATATCAGCAGCAAAAGTGATTATTAATTTTTAATCAAGCTGTGTTGGCATGAGCAGCCATAAACATGAAGTTCATTATAATAATAACAATAATTATTGTCCCATATCCAGGGAAATTCCTCTTTGGTGACACTGTCAGTTCAAGCATCATAAAAAAAAGAAAAAGGAATAACACACAGACTAAAACTAGAAGGGCACTCAGTAGAGCGCAGACTTCCACCCTGTAATGCCGGATCCACGAGAACATATCGGGCCCATTACATTTTTGAGATATCGTGCTATATATGGTTTTTGAGCCTGATCTCTCAATGGTGAAGAATCACTTTAAAAAATTCGAGTAGTCGGATCCAGATCCAGATCTTCACCAAAATCGAATCAATTCGTCGTGGTCAGACACCCAACCTGCCCACCAAGTTTTGTTCGAATCCGTGCACAACATTTTGAGATATCGTGCTATATATCGGTTTAGCCCTAACTATCAACGGTGAAGAATCACTTAAAAAAAAAATTATCAGATCCGGATCCAGATCGGGATCTTCAACAAAATCGAATCAGTTCGTCCTTGGAACACAAAGAAATTGCCCGGATCCGTCCACAACTTTTTGAGATATCCCGCACACAAACAAACAAGCAAACAAACAGACAGAAAGGGATGAAAACATAACCTCCTTCACCTTCGGTGGTGGAGGTAAAAATATGGAAGATTGACTAAACAGCAAAATGGCTCAGAATTTGAATTTAACACTTGACTTGCACATGGTACAAATGACCCTGTGAAAATGTTCTTCATCAGGTTAGAACGAAAGCGTCTCCCTGATGGCAGTTCTTCAAAAAGTCCGTTCAAGAAGTGGTTTTCATCGGTACATACATGCATCATCTTCCTTTTCAACTCTCGCAAATACAGACACTCCATTGCTGGATGAAGGCGCATACATTTTAAATGCCAGTGTTATGACCTTTCTCAGTCTTCACTTATTCCACACATTTAGATAATTACACCAAGAAACCAAATTAAATAACAAAATATTATCAGCAACCAATTAGTTAACATCCGCATCACACGTGATCTGCATTTTCGGCCCGAGCATACGATATATGTATATATGCATGGGGAAGCTCTTCTTCTTCTTGTGTATGGCAGCTTGGCTGCAAGGTAGCTGTCATTTCATTGGGGCACGACTATGCCACTGATGCTGTGCCCCTATACCAGTGCACTGGTACTCATTTCATCGACCTCAGAAGGATAACAGGCTGAGTCAACCCCATCTGGTGTTAATTCAGCGGATAACAAGGCTCGAACTAAGGACGCAAAGATTCCCAGCCAACCACCCAAACCACAGAGCCAACAACCAGGCTTGGGGAAGTTCTTTGCGTGCAGAACCTCGGATACGGACTATTATTACATGCAATGCAATTGTACGGTATTTCTGTACCTCTAATATTGATATTCCTCGATGACGGCGACGTGTCACCGCAGACAGATATCAGATCATAGATACAGAATGCTCATCAGGAATCTGTGCCAATGGGAATGGCGGGAGGATTCAAAGAATGCGGATAATTATGCGACGTGGGAAAAGTGTGATATTTACCAAGAGGCACATTTCTGCCGTGTCCCCCAAGAGGATGGTTGCTGGGGATGCGTGAGGAGACGGTGGTAGAGGGGGGTCTCAACACTACGACCACCGCTCCCCGGAATGTGGCAACCAGATAATTGCAGCGGGATGAACGCGCCTCACAGCATCTGCAGAATGACAATGGCCAGAAAAAGAAAGCTTCACCTTCATCAATATTTCACGACTGTACGATAGAGCCTTCATCTCCGAAGAATGAGCCGTGAGGAATTTGCGTTAAGCCGAAGGGGTTTTGTGCTTGAACGCGCATTAGATATTCATTTGGAACCGAGAGATGCAAATTACAATTCGATTTTACAGGATGTGTCCGCAGATATATATTTCTGGCTCGGATGAAAATTGAAGCCTTGTCCAATTTGGAATGAAGCCATATTTGAGATGATTCTTGTGGTCTTCACAGCTGTTCCATCAGGCTGTGTTGTTGTCAGAAAAAAATAATTATTAATACCTACACATCATAGACTAGCCTTCTTACATTATTGATGCTGGAATTACAATATTGCAAAGTTCAATGAAGCATGAGCCTAATTGGTAATAATAATTACTCAAATTGGGTAAAATTGGGTTCAATCAAATGTGAATATGAGGTTGCAAGGTCCAATCGGGGATTTGGTTTCAAGAAGCAGACAGCAACAAGAATCATAATGCCTGCAATTCTGCCTCGAACATTCCCTGGAGAACGACTCATGTGTGCGCGTGTGTTTGTGCGTGTAGAGCAATCATAGACGACTGGCAAAATAATTCCTTCTGCTATCCCTGTCAATTCTCTCACTTGGCGAGGATTCATATTGCACCTCCGTCGCACTACTCACCAGTAGAATAATGTTCCAGTTATTGCGCTAGCAACTAGCCACATTATTCCCACACATCAGGGAAATGCCAGTCACTAGCAATCTGCACAACATATTTCATCAAACAAAGATGCGGTGTCAACCCACTTGTTATTAAATAAATTATGTTGAGTAAAATGAAGGTTATTCTGACTCATGCAGCACAATGCAGGGAGCTGAGTCCCCTCTATCAAAAAAAAAAAAGACGAAGTGATCCTTGCACATCACCTTCCACTTCAGCCGTGATCTTTCTTGAGCAGATCATATTTCCAAGGTGGCCTCCAAGGTCAGCCGCCGATTGGGCATCCTCCATCATGAAAGGTTGTTCCTTGACCAGTCGGAACTTTTCACAACCTACAAGGCTTTCCTTCGCAGCTTGGAGTACTGCTGTCCCCTTTGACTGGTATCCCTGCATCACACTTTGCCCTTATTGATGCCGTGAAAATCAAGGCTCTCAGAATCATTTTGGATCTCCCATAATGAAGCCGAGTGTCTCGGTATGTTACTTTGGCATTGGAGATAGGTTATTGGCCTCTCTGATTTCTAATATCTCCTTGTATTGGTCTTGCATCCTCTGCCTTCTCTTGGCTCTGTCCCTCCTGGGTTTCTGCAGGGTGCACATGGTCTGCCAGTAACCCTCTTTTTGTTAAACTCCCCAAATCCAGGATCACTGTTCACCTCCACTCAAGTGTTCCTCTTTTCTCTCACCTGTCTCACTCCATTCATAGTGTTGGCATAATGGTTAGGGTGGTGGGTTTGGGATGCCTAGGTTCCTGAGTTCAGATCCCACTCAGTGTTGAATTAATACTAGGTGGGGTTGACTCTGCCTGTCATCCTTCTGAGGTTGGCAAAATGAGTGCCAGCTTGCTGGTATCCTGTGTCGGAGTGGTGACCTATCAAGGATTGTGCCATTAGCCTCGGGGACTGCTTAAGCAGCACCAATGCTCTATACAGAGTATGGTCCCGAGTTGATGGATGGATGGATGGATGGATGGATGGATGTCTTACTCGCTTTCCACTTTGTTCCATTCTGCTCTCGCTCTTCCAGGATCATCAAGCATGTATACAAAAAAAAACTGTTGTAAAACTGCATTCTAGATGTCTATTCAAAATGGACCACAGTTTTCTCTTTCATACTGCACTCTTTTATCATGAGTGCAGCTCCCTTGCACCCCTTGTGTGTTTTTCTTTTTACTGCTAACAGCGTTTTCACTAAAAGCATTTGCAAACATCCTTTCAAGAGTTACTTAAAACGAGCTGTTGTTGGCATCGTATTAACAAGCACACCAATTAAATGTGATGGATTTCTCAGATATCCATCATGTACTTCTTCTTCTTCTTCTTTTGTATGTAGCATATGCCTGCGGGTAGCATCATTTGCTGGGAGTGCAGCTGTGCTGCTGACCGAGTATGCTGAACCCATATATTTATTGACAAGGAACACAGACAATTATCAAGTTAACACAAGATATGATCAACACAGTTTAGAGCTTGTTAGCAGAGTTGGAAACTCATAAATGTAGTATATATATATATATATATATATATATATATATATATATATATATATATATATATATATATATATATTAATAATAATTGTATGATTATGAGTTTATGCACAAAGGAATGACCTTTTTTGATTAACGAAGAATTGACTTCAAGTATTTGTCCCCTTCAAGTGGCAGTTGGATGTGGAAATGAAGATGACAGAATACGTATTGATTCACCAGACTAACTTGGATATAGATCAAGTGTAAGATGTAAATAAATAAGAACTATAATCGCAGACATTCAGAAGCGAATGCAATTTGTACCTTCCCTCCCTCACCCTACCCCCTCCACCCCCCCCCCCCAATCTTCTTTTACCCTTGTTAAATTAAAAGGAACACACCAGACCAATGTTAACCTATTTTCGAGTGAAGGGACTGTGGCAAGTTATTTGGATCATACTAAAATAAGGCTATGCATGTATGTATGCACATTGCACCAGGTACGTATTAGATAGATGGTGATTAGCGTGGAGCATGTGCTCGAGTAGCTTGGAATATTTTCAGTAAATCAGGCTGGGTCAATTACAACATGTCTGATCATCATAGAATCGAAAGCGGCTGGCCATTCGCCACCAAATTTTACAAACGTGCTTGGGGCTCACAGGGTTCAGGGTCAGCTCATGGTCACAAATCGAATCCTTTCTCACCGTACCTCTTCCACCCCCCCTCCCTTTCCCACCTCCAATGAGAATGGGTGGATGACGCGATTTTCGCTTGTATACAGAGAATCATGCAGGTGGTTTACCAGTGACTGTGCCGGAGGGAGCGGGTTTTAACACTATTTTTTATTTTCAGAGAGAAGGGGTGTTACTATCACTAAAAAGAGACGTATCGATTCATAATGTGATGAAGAAGTAGGACCTCGAGCGTTAATGTAGCAGTTCCTGCTGTTGTAGAATAATCATAATAAATGGTACCGTTAGAGAGCTAATAGTCAATTTCCTTGGTTGCAAAGCTAATAATGTATTGACTTGGAACAAAAATTTGTCTGTTTAATCATAAAGATGCCAGTTTGAAAAAAAAGCCAGTTTTTCCATGATTGAAGAAGAAGAAGCAGGAATGGGAGCTTTGTGCAGTGGTTCCAATGGTTACATTTATTATTCTACGCAGCAACTTCAGTTTAATACATTGTAAGGAAACATCAAATAGCATTAAACAAAAAAAAAATTTGAAAAGAAAACTAACCCAAATCTCAAAATTATTTTGTTGCACTGCTTATCTTCTTTCATGAGTCATATTTCCTCTCGGAATGGGTATTTACGAGTTGGTTTAAATATAAAGGCTTGGCAAGGCAAAACGCTCAATTTCCTGGCAAATTTTGATCTTCCTGGTTTCCAAGTTATACCTAAAAATAATAAAACCCCTAAAAAAAATTAAGTAACCCTTGCAACACCGAAAGGAAGATGCCGGACCACGTCATTCAATCAACATAGGTTGTGGAAAGGAATAATTTTTCCAATTCTTGTTTGGATTGGTTGAAATGTGAGCAGAAAACCTTAATTGTGTGACCAATTTTGACCTTTTACCTCTGTGTAATCCCCAAAATGAGTTTAATATGAAATATTTCTATGTCTCCCCATAGGAGCCATTTTTGGGCAGCTTTGTGCTAAATTGTATCTCGATCGACTGAAATATCGATTCAAATGGCAAGGTAAATAATGTGATTTTTAGTGCTTCACCTTTGACCTGCTTAAAATTGAAATGGGGGTCTTAATCGAAAAAAAAAAAAAATGAAAAACGTGTCTCTGTACTGGACCAAGGTCCCTCAATTTTGATATTGAAAGGATTGGTTAAAATATAATAGGAGGATTTAACGCATCATACTGCATTTAAGAAGGGCACGAGGTGGAGTGAGGAAACAAGGTTTGGGAAAAGAAAAGGAAATCTCATCGTCCTTTCAAGTGATCCCTCCCAATTAGTCAGACTTTTATGATCACCGGGCAGTAAGACATGAGGGAATGATAACCATTGGAATATGAATGAAGCACCGTCAGTTTCAGATGGACCAGTGAACAGGAAAAGAGATAATAAACATAAAAAAACAACGGGGAAATTTATCACGTACGAAATGTGAAGTGCAATCCTTAAACCTATATTTTCATGCGTGATCATGTGGAAAGGTTCGCCTTCCCCTCTACAACTTCATCTAGTCTGGTGGCAGACCACAAAAGCGTGTGTTGGGGGTAAATCCAATGTTTTATTGTTGTTTATAGTACAACTGACCCTAATGGTCATAAATAAGCTGGGTGCCAAGCTGGCACCCTTTGAAAATTTTCTTATATTGAAGAATTAAAAATGGCCGCCACATAAACACCTTTCTTCCAATAACTCGGCCTATATTAGATACACAGACATGATGTTGATGGCAAAACCCATGTTTTAAAGGTCGAGGGACCAAATAAAATACATCACTGTGGTCTACAATGACATTTTCAACACAACCAAAATGTTTTCATACAAAAAAAAAACTGTCCTAATGCTGCTTTTCGAGAAAAAAAAAACTCGGTTAATAGTGAAAATAGAGACATTTCTGGTCAAAACTAAACATTTTATTGTATATTAGCAAATAGCACTTCACTGATGGGAATACTAAGATGGAGGGAGAGATGGGTGGGGAGAGAGAGAGATGGGTGGGGAGAGTGAGGAGGTGGAGTGGGAAAGAAAGGGGAGGGAGGGGAGGGAGAGGGAGAGGGGGAGGTGAGTGAGGAGGAGGGAATGGGTGAGGGGAGGGAGGAGGTGAGGGGAGGGAGGGGGAGGGAGAGGGAGAGGGGGAGGGGAATGAGGAGGAGGGAGAGAGGGAGTGAGGGGAGGGAGGGGAGCAAGGAGGAATGGGGAAGGGAAGGTAGCGTGAGGTGAGAGGAAGGGAAGGCAGACGTGTGGTGTTGCGTTAATTACAATTCATACTGTTTCATCAAAATGATTCTGCATAGAATAACAGTGAAGATGGACACAAAATAATGTATGAAATCTATTTTATATCAGTCATAATACATATACTGCCCATAGAAAAACACCGCCCGGATATGTCAGGAGATAAACAATCTCCAGAGAAAAACACTGCCCAGACACATCCAGAGACAAACTCCCATCTGGACATAAACACTACCCGGGCATTTCTGGAGATAAATACTGCCCCGACACATCCATAGACAAACACCGACCAGACACGTCCAGAGAGAAACACCCACCAACTGACCTAATCACTAACCAGACACGTCCGGAGACAGAGAGTGACAGAGAGAGATAGAAAGAGAGATGTGTGGGAAAGTGCTGCACTGTATTAGGAGGGGGTGAAGCGAGGATGGGACAGAGAGAGATAGGTGGGGGAGAGGGGAGTTAGCAGAGAGAATATCCTATATATTATTTCTGTTAATGTCTGCACGTAATTTGATGTTTCTCCTCCGAAACTGCCAGACGGATTGTCGCCACATTCGGCATGCGGGTGGTCTGTGGTCTAATGAACAGCATGGGCTATGTGAGATCGCGCCAGATGGACAGGTTTGGGAATTTTTGGCGATTTTCTAATTTTTACATTCGTTTGCATGGCGACGTGTGACGTCACCGCTGAGAGGCGTAATGACGTCATGACATCATCGGTCATTCGCTGACATCACTACGTCTGTCGTCGACAGACCGTCACCGCTGAGAGGCGTAATGCCACTCCGAGAAAACAGCATCTGCAATGTAAAACCCTCTTCTGCACATGCTGACTACCTCAGAAGGTGAATTTGACAAAAAATGTAACAAGAAACATTGTATATCAATAAATTCGATAAATCACAATGTGAACACTGGATATATTGACGTCCTAACGAACCCTCACTTTCGAAACTTCGTGCAGAGCGCGGGTTTGGCTCGTATTATGTAATTTACGAGCAACACACACTGTATTCGTGCTTCGCCGATATTGGAAATTTTTCAGGAATCGGCAGATTGGAGTTCTTGTGATTACCGATTACAGTACGTACTGTATGCATCCCAAAAACCTTGAGTAGCTTTCATGGAAACAAAATAATGTCCGAAATCCATGTTTCTTCTTTAGTAGCTTTCACCCTTGTTTTGGGGGAATTTCAATAAATTAATTTTAAAAACAACGGTGCAGTATAATTCTTTCAAGGAGATGTGGAGAAACATTCATGTTTTTTGGCTATTTTCATGACTATTTAAGTGTGATGGGTGAAAAAAAATTGTCTCTGTAATTTGGAAAGCATTAAAACGGCTCGGAAATCGAGTGCTATCAAATGCATTTTGCTTTGTAACTCGCAAAGAGAAACCATATAACCTTCGTAAAGTACACCTGGTTCATATAAATAACCAATTGCTTTAGAAACAGTCAGGAGACCAATGGAAAACATGATCACTGATACGCTGCTGAGGTTAAAAGTTAAAACCTCCACCACCCATCATCATCATCATCATCATCATCATCATCATCCTCATCATCAGATACGGAATGATATTTTGCCACCACGGTGCCCATAACCAAGCATGCCGGCATGCACACACACCCGTGGAGAGTCCCTTTACAGATCCAAATCTAGTGATATGTACCTCTACCTTGTAGCAACTGCTGACTGTGCATCCCGGTCGGGAGACGAAATGTCCTGTTATTGACTGTAGGGCACTCGGAAAATGGCTTAACCACTCAAGCAAGTACTCCAATTAAATGGTTGATAAGGAATAGCTGGATTGGCAAGAGATAGCAAGCTGATTGGTAATGGCACATACCCGCAAAAAACTAAACATCGCCAGTTTCTTAATATTTACAGAATTTTGAGTTATTTAGACCAGGTGGTCCAATCCTCCAAACTCAAATTATATTTCTATTATATACTTGAATTAGTACATGAGAGTGGATCATGGAAAATCACATCATATAATGCATGGAATTTCTCCAAGCTCATAATTTGAAAACTATCTCACTTACAAAAGCAATGTATACAGTGATTTATAGGTATCTAGATGAGGCATTCAATGATATCAGTGAGGAAAGTGAAAAAAATAACATTTTGAAAGCTTTATCGTTGATAAACAGTTGCAGGCTGTTCCAACTCAAGGCAATGTTGAGCAAGCCAAACAAAATGGTGAATTAACCCCAGTGAGCTAACCGAGGATGCACCTTTAAACCCCATTGAGAATGAGGTGTCCGAGGACGCGCCTGATAAAGTACATAATTAAATAAAGTCATTAATTATCTTCAAAAAACCCAAAACACCCAATTTTCACTCATGAACTCCCTTGGAGTTACTTTAGTATGCATGCAGTTTCAGGCGGATAGGTTTCATGGTTTTGGAGTTCTAGAGGAGGCACACGCGCGCGCGCGCACACACACACACACACACACACACACACACACACACACACACACACACACACACACACACACACACACACTGACTGAATGACTCACACTCACATTTATGATTGCAGATATGGCAAGTGTACAGAGATATTTTGTTTTCAAATAAACAACACCATACGTGGTGTCCACATGGGAAAAGGCATAACCCTTCCGTGATATGTCATTTTCTGTACTAAATTCTGCACTACCTTAATCTCAATACAAAAACCTGCTAAAATAGAGCACCACCACCAGTTCAGAGATACAGCAACATCATGTATTACTTAAACTTTATCCAACCCATTCATTCATCTTACACAAATTATATTCCACACTATGGAAGAAATATAGAAATTAAACAATTTGCTGTGTTCGTAACAAATTAAAAATGCAATGTATTATCACAATCAGGTCTCTGAATGTCCAAAACTTCAGTTTCTCCATCATGTTCATTGTTATCAGCAGTGATGGTACATTCATTCCTGCACTCCTCATTGCCATGACAATCACAGAACATGGAACATGACAGCTGTGCTGCAAAGCAGCTGCAACGGGATGTTGAACATGGTATAAAAGAAGTGCATCCACACTTTATCATCTTCAACACCTCTACTGGTGTGGGGGTCCCAATGCTGTTTTGCATCGGGTGCCAATAAAACTGGCACTAACATCTTACAAACCATGTCCAATGACCATCCAAAATGAACTGGGTTCAGAGCTGTTGGATCTGCATCCAATGCTGCTTTTCAGATGGCTGTTTGGAGATGTACCCCATATACTGTACATGCTCACTGAATGCCTCTGCTGTTGGTGAAAGAGCCCTCAACTCAGGAGCTGAACTGAATTTGTGATTGGACATCTTCGTGGACCATAACTCATACCTGAGTGCTGTCATCTCATCGAATGAAGGTGATCCAGAGGATGCAGCAATGAATTTAGTGGCCTCTGTTATGACAATGGGCATCTGTTCCTGTGTTTCACCGAACTTTGCCTGGCTTTCACCAGTTTTCGGGATTTTCACCACTGTCACATTGCCAACCCCCATATGTATGATGCAGTATGAATCACAATGATGTCAGCATATTTCTCAGCTGTGGCTTTGATATTGATGATTGATCGCACCTGGCTGGTAGCATCGATCACTAGATTACATGAAAATTGCTGTTTAACATAGAAATAGTAACAAGGCAAATACATCAGTATCATCAGCAATGACTTGAATGGTGGGCATGCCTGCAGCTAGGAGCTACACAACCTGTTGAGCAATGATAACATCTGCTTCTTCATGTGTTGTATGAATATCTAGCCTCAGTTTGATCTCTCAATCACAAATCTCCACAGGTGTTGGTTCTGATCCAGTGACAATAATCTGCTTTCCATTGTATTGGAGCAGATATGCTCAATAGTACAAAACTAAATTTGTTACAAGAAATGCAGTAATTATTTCACACATTATCATTCTCAGCCACCACCACATCATATCTGGAAGAAAGTGCAAAACGAGCACAGAATATCCATCCTTGAAATTCCTTTTCCAACTGATCCTAAAATGACTATTAGTAGCTTAATGCAGATAAAATGACAATCTACCTGTATAAGGCCCGCTGGACCAGCTACATTGAGCAGCTGTACCAAGCTGATCCACCAGCTATTGAGTTGAATGTCAGGGGTATTACTATCCCGATTGCTGACCCTCCAATCAACTCTAATCCACCTTCCTTTGTGGAAACATAGGCTGTGGTGAACCAGTTGATATGGGGTAAAGCTCATGGGATCTGTGGCATTGATGCTGAACTTCTTAAGGCTGGGTGGAAATGCTGGACTCAGGTCATTGCATGCAATTCTGTACTCAGCCTGGAACACAGGCATCATCCCAACTGATTGGAAGAGGGGCCTTGTTGTCCCTCTCTGGAAAGGAAAGGGTGAGCGCCAGGACTGCAACAACGACCGAGGGGTAAAGCTGCTCTCAGTGCCGGGCAATGTCTTTTCTCTGATAATAATTAATGATAGGCTTCGCTATCATTTGCTTGAGCACCAGCGCCCAGAGCAGTCAGGCTTTACACCAAAGAGATCAATGATTGACCATATCCTTGCTCTTCAGGTCCTCACTGAATGCAGACGAGTTTCGGCAGGGGCTGCTTGCAGCGTCACCGATGTTGATCTCTGCAAATCATTAAATCCAGTGAAAAGGGATGCCCTCTGGAGGATTCTTGGTCTTCGTGGGGTGCCACCAAAACTGATCAATCTGATGTCTGAACGCTACTCTGGTACTGAGAGTGCTGTGAAATGTAGTGATACCATCTATGACTTATTTTCAGTTGTTACTGGAGTTTGTCAGTGGTGTGCAATGGCCCCCATACTTTTCAGCACTTGTATGGACTGGATTCTGCCAGAAAACGCATGATTCCTTACATATGCACATCATTTTCTTTTGAGATGAGATTCAAGATGGCCGTCTGGCAGGCATTTTGTGACTTAAATGTGTCCCCAACAATTTCTCAGATATACAAGGTCCGATTTTGTTCACAGTTGGCGTGAGCACAGTACATGACGGCAAGCACGTGCAACTCACTTTATTTTGCAATCCCATAAAAGATGGCCAACTGGTCATGTGATGTAACCACGTTTGAATGTTAAATGTATACTCATGTTCAGCTTATGTTTTGCCTCATGCATATTTGTGCTCCACCCATATCTTACTGCAATGCATACTTATGCTCCACCATGTGTCACGTCCTCTCCACTGGAAGAGGGGAGACCGGCGTTGCCCTGTCTGGCTGGACTTGTGCATATACCTGGAAAAGGCATGGTTTTTACCTACGCACTTGGAGTGATTTAATAATGACAAATTGATTTGAAACTCTGCAAGTGTTGTTTAAACTGTCTGGAACTTTCCTATTCAAGAATCGGGACATGTAGGCTATTCCAGAAGAGTAAAAACCTCACTTCATGCTCATCTCGCCACCAGGAGGAACAAGAGCAGTCATGTCGAGCTTGCTTCATATGCGGTTTGCTTCTGTCAATGGCTCCCGGGTTTCATCTAACTCTTCCAGGTCTTCGCTCTTGTTGAAGACCAAAGCAGAAACAGCCGAGGCCTCTATCAGAGTTGCTATGGGATGCGACTCGGATGAAGCTCGATTGCTACTCAAACAACAACAGATACATCTCAAGAAGCAACAGATGCATCTCGAGCAGCAACGATTGATGGCTGCACAGCAACAGATGCATCTCAAGCAGCAACAGTTGCAGCAACAATTGAAAGCTACGCAGCAACAGCTATATCTCGAACAGCTGAATTGGGAGGAAGAAGTGGCGATGACTCAGGCCCACATGGAGGTGATTACTGACTCTCTGGGTTACGACAAATTTGGCAATATTTTGGCAGCTGGATTCCTGACACCTGCAGAGAAGATGAGAATGCTGTTGTCCAGAAATGTCACATCTTCCCCACCATCCATTCTATCTGAGGACGATACTGAAAGTATTCACCAGATATCCGGGTACGTACTTGCACAGCTATGTCACTCGAACCAGTCATTTCAGACAGACCACCTTTCACGAGCCGTCAATGCTGCAGAACCAGTATCCATGGAGAACTCATCGAGATTGAATGTCTCAAACAGGCAAGTTCTGGCTGCTCAGTTTCACACAATGCTAGCTAGCTTCTGGTCTATCGTATGCAATGCACCAGACACTAACTAATGCCTTATACACAACCTTCCTGTCGTCATCCTTCTCCAATGCTATGTGTCACGGCTGTACATTGACCCCCCACTGTGTTAACATGCCACGTTATGAGCTCGTGGGTCACAAACTTTGCTCCGGTTACGACGATATTGATCTCTTTATCATCACCAGGGTCGACAATGTCGACCCTCGTCGATCAATGGAATACTAACAGCTCAGTATTCCATCATGTATATTGACCTTACGTCGACGTCCAGTACGATTACAACCAACAACCAATGGGGTTATTTCTCACCAAATCCAAGGTATACCCATGCTGTACATGCATGTGCTGCAAGGACGTACAGCACACATATGGCAACAACAGTACCAGTGTGTAGCCATTCACTAATGGGTCAAGAAGTCAAGCCATCAATCATGCCAACAGTGATACCTGCCATGCATGACTGTGTAAACTATCTGTCTCATCGAGACTTAGTTTCAAATTGGATTTCTGTGTTTGACGATAAGCTTGAGAAATTCAGGACATGGTGTGCAGCCTTCTAGAACATGATCAGAGGAGTACTTCTAGCATCCAATAAACAGCTCAACCTCATGGTTCAACATATGGCTGATGGTTCAGAATCCAAAGCACTTGTAGAGTGTCTTCACCGAGTCTATATTTCTAACCCTGATGTTGGCTTGGAGCAGGTCTGGAATCGTCTTCAAGAAAGATTTGACAGCGATGAAGCAGTTACACAATCATTGATAAACAAGTGGGAACTTATGCCTCAAGTCTCTCTTCATGACCGCAAAACTTTGCAGAAGCTTAATGACACGATCGAGGGAATAGAGGTTCTCTTCCCGTTAAAAACGATGTTTCCCTTCCCGGACTTGCAGCTTTGGATATATCTCTGTTCCTCAAACCAATCATACTGAAGCTTCCACCTGATCTTGTGGATCGTTGGAGGATGGAGGCCTTCAAATATCTGCGAAAGGAAGTCCTCACCTAGCCCTTCCTTCAAGAGGTTTCTACATATACATATTTAATTAACCTGTCTACCTAGGCTATAAATTACATATGCTGCCTCCTCAGCGTCATGTGTATCAAATGACTTACTCTAACAGATTTTTTTCTTTTTTTGTATTCCTTGTCGAGGCTCATATGAGAGCTAACACACAACGCACAGCAAGGGGGGCATGAGACAAGAGGGGCGGGAGTGGGAAGGACAAAACAGTGGGGAACAAAGACATGAGGAGATCTGTGGAAGGGAGAGGGATGGGGGCAGGGAGCATGGGGTATACAAGATGGACATTACAGGGACTTTCAGAAATAAAAGGAAAGCAGGGAATTTGAATGAGATGGGTTTGGAGTGGATTGATGGGGGTAGAAAAGATCGAGTATTTGGATGGGGGACGATAAGAGGTGGTGGTGAATAACTGTTTTGAAGGCCTGGGGGGGAGAATGCGATTGAACAGAGTGAGGGAGTTTATTCCAAAGGCGGGGAAAAAGAGGAATGAAAGAGTGAAGGTGAGCAGTGATTCGTGATTTTAGTAGTTTCACCAGAAGGAATTGCTGGCGGACCTTGAGCGCCCTGCGGAAATATGGTGGAGACAAATCGCAGACACAGAAGGAGGAACGAGACCGGAGAGGAGATGGTAGAAGACAGAAAGACCACCAACCTGCCTGCGGTGAGAGAGTGAGAGGCCCAAAGACTCAGCCTCATCGCGGGAGATGCCAATTATCCGAAATGCCTTGGTTTCCACAGCGTGAATCCATGAAAGGTGGGAGGCAGGAGCACCAGCCCAGATGGAAGAGCAGTACTCCATCAGGCTGTGGACGAAAGCTTTGTATGTGGTCAAGAGCTCAGGAGGGCCGAGGAAGGATTTTGCACGATGGAGGATTCCCAGTCGGCGACTGGCTTTGGAGGCCAGGTTGGAAATGTGGCTTTGCCAGGAAAGGTCATGGCAGATAGTGAGACCCAGAAGCTTGAAGGAAAGGAATTCTTCAAGAGGATTGTTGAGAAAGTGGATTGGGGAAGGGGGGAGGTGGGGGGGGGTTCCAAATGCTCCTTTTGGAGAGACATAGTGAGATTGTGATATTTGTCCGGATTGAAAGACATGTTCCACGTGTTGGACCAGTTTGTGATTTTACTCAGATCTGCAGTGAGCTAAGAAGCTGTTGCTTGCTGGTCTGAGGGATGACAGATGGTACAGCAGAGGGTGGAGTCATCAGCAAAGAGATAGAGAGGATTTTCCAGAGAGTCAGAGAGATCAGTGATGAAAACCAGAAAAAGAACAGGACCCAGAACGCTGCTTTGAGAAACTCCTGCCTGGACAGGAAGAGGGGATGAAAGTCTCCATTTTGGGACACACGTTGACTGTGACTGTAAAGAAAGTCTGCTAGCCATGAGTGGAGATGGTCTTGGATACCATAGGAAGAGAGTTTGGTGAGCAGGGCAGGGTGTCAGACTGTGTCAAAAGCACGTGATATGTCTCGGGATATGGCTCTGATTTCGTGTCCGGCATTAAGGACCTCCATCCATTGTTGGGGGAGCAGAAGCATCATATCCAGGGTAGAGTGACCTGGACTGAAACTAAATTGATGATCGAACAGATTCCTGTTAGATGGCAATCTAACCTACTAGAAGCACAAGGATCATCCTGCACTTACACAGTTTATCTATGGATTCCCCCCCCCCCCTTTTCCATGTAACAATATGCTTAACATGGCATTGTGTCAGCATTAATTTGGATGTGTTTTTGCATGAAAAGAGTCAGAAAGTTTCGACAATGACATTGTCGACCCTAGTGATGTATTTTGTTGTATTGAGTTCCTAGACATTTAAACATGGGTTTTGCCATCAAAATTAAGTCTCTGTGTTCAATATAGGCGGAGTTATTGGAAGAAAAGTATTTCGGTGGTGCCATTTTGAATTCTTCAATTAAAAAAATTCCCCAAGGGGGGCAGCTTGGCACCTGGCTGATTTATGATCAGTGGGGTCAGTTCTACTAGAAACAAAAATAAAACATTATATATACCCCAAAACATGCTCCCACCTCAAAACCACCTTCTGCCACCAGACTAATCCTTCAAACAAAAACGAAGCGGCACGATTGTGAATGGAAACCTCACAATACGTTTTCAATATAAACTGAGAAAGAAAAATATATTGTGTTTAATTGTGATGCTGGAGACAAAACATGTCGTCATCTCTCCTGGAGCATGTAAAATTGCTTAGATATCTTCCAAGATTCCTTGCCTTATGAGGGAGCAATGTGATTACCCTAAAAATATTGTCATTGACGTTGAATTAAAGTTTTGAGGTCAATCTTCTTCTTCTTCTTGAATATGGCAAATTGCGGCTCACAGATCCAAATCTAAGTTATACAGCCATGTGACAGCGGTGTCTGTGGTCAGGTGGATTGCCTTGAACTGAAATCAATGACAAAGCTTCGCAAGGATTAGGAGGTTGATTTCACAGCAAATAATTCATGTCAAAAATAAAGAACATCGTAACCAACAGTTACAAATTCAGTATGCAACCCAAATATATATATATATATATATATATATATATATATATATATATATATATATATATATATATATATATATATATATAGTGAATATTCCGGTGTAACTCTCATAACCCCACAGGAGACTCGGGTCACAACCCAATTTCCCCAGAGCCATGCAGCCTTTCTCTGCAGAAGTGAATTATGATGTCATATAGGTATCACACGTGATGTGAGCAGTGAAGGATGAAGGGATTTAAATACAAGACCTTTCTCTTTGCATGCGAGATTTGTTCATGAGCGTTTTCAAAAACATCACAATCCACTATGTGCAAAGATCTGTGGAGCATTTGGATGATTTCAGGCCTGAACTACATGCCCAAGACTGACTTGGTGCACAGGATTCGGGATGCCGATACAACCCTTCAGGTTTGTCACCTGGGGCCAAGCATGTGGATGAAGATAGGCTGGCTAAATATATTTGTCCATCAAATTCTTCAAGGGAGAAAACTCACAGAAGACCAATGACTCTCAGCTGACAAATCCCAAGAGACAAGGTTAGATCTCATCTCTCGAGATTTATCAGCCCACTAAGTGCAGCTCTGCCAAGTGACAGACTTATCTCAGGAGGGCTGCTACAATTGGAGATGTCCTGTGACAAGTGGCCCCACGAAGCCTTCTCTGAAAATAAGCCCTAAATGGAAATCCAATCGATTGATTGCAATAAAATAAGTAGTACATACATAACTAACATTGAGAAGTGTCATCCAGCAAAGAAGAGCGAGCAATGATTACTGAGGGATGTTAATTGTGAAAAACCTACACATGGTTGAACTGTGTTAGATATTAAAAAAAAAATTCCCAGCTGACTGATGGTTGACATGTTTCAATCGTAACCTAGTTGGTATGCATCAACAATGCTTTTCTAAAAGGAATACAAAAAAGGAACATCTGTTGATCATCCCATTGCGAGTTGAATGATATAGCTTCCGAGTCATGACGGCCTATGTTTATATCTCATCCAGCTAATCTCATGATGTGATTTCCTGAAAAATTGCAAATTTGCATCATTGTGCACCTCGCTTACTTAGCCACTACTGGTGGTTACAGGTCAAACTGACTCAATATATGATGAACAATAAGCCATTATGATGAGCTCAAAATCAATATATGTTTATTCAATAAATTACGTCAAAAAATTATATTGAAACAAAACACACATATATATATATATATATATATATATATATATATATATATATATATATATATATATATATATATATATATAAATATATATATATATATATATATATATATATATATATATATATATATATATACATACATATACATATATATATATATATATATATACATATATACATATATAGGTATATATATTTGTTTCTATTGAAAGGGCTGATAATGATATATATATATATATATACCGGTATAATGATATATGTATATAATATATATATATATATATATATATATATATATATATATATATATATATATATATATATATATGTACATATACATATATAAATTAACATATATATATATGCATATATATATATATATATATATATATATATATATATATGCATGCATATATATATATATATATATATATATATATATATATATATATATATATATATATATACATATATATATATATATATATATATATATATATATATATACCGGGCGTAGTGGCGTGCGCCTGTAATCCGGCTACTCGGAGGCTTGGGTTGGAGGATCACTTGAGGACGGGTGCTCTGCATTGGGCCGCGTTATGAGAGGGTGTTGGGGAGCCCGGAATCATGGCGAAACCCAATCCTTATTCCCTGTGTCGTAAGAGGCGACCAGGGTTGCGTCAGGAAGGGCATCCGGCGTAAAACCTGTGCCAAATCAGTATGCGGATCATAACGGATGATCCGCTGTGGCGACCCCTAACGGGAGCAGCCGAAAGAAGAACAACATATATATATATATATATATATATATATATATATATATATATATATATATATATATATATATATATATATATATACACATACATACATAGATACACACTCCTCCCATGCCCTTCTCATCGAAGAAAGCTGCATAAAGCAACCATGAAAGGCTACCCAAGGTAAGCCCTTTGAGGTTATAAACTTTTCCCAGAGTTCCTCCACAGCTGTAAAAATGTTTACAAATAGTACACACATGACAATCCCAATGCTAC
Source organism: Eptatretus burgeri (assembly GCF_056783735.1). Lineage (NCBI taxonomy): Eukaryota > Metazoa > Chordata > Myxini > Myxiniformes > Myxinidae > Eptatretus > Eptatretus burgeri. The sequence continues at coordinate 49,627,695 of NC_140974.1, forward strand.
ACTCACCCTCAGCTGCTGCACTGGTTTCATTGCTTGTCGGCAAATCATCAGTGAAACAGAAACATGCACCATTGAGGGCTTACCTTGTGTTGGTGATGGTGACAACTTGCATGGTCTTTGTGCAGGACTCTGTAGGACCTTTAACATCCACAAATCAATGTTGGCTGATGGGACACCCAGTTTAATGTCCATCCAGGGGACAGCACACACATTGATGAATCACCTTGCCTGTGAAACACCAGAATGACAGTTTACAGCTGGGTCGAGATTCAAACCCAGGCTAGACAGCTCAGAGATGAGTATGCATACCTGTTGGCCATCCTGCCAGCCAAACCCCAGCTAGACAGCTCAGTGGTGAGTGTACATACCTGTCAGCCATCCTGCCAGCCCTAAAATTATACCTGACTACTTCCCCATATGTTACATCCACGATGTTTAAACTCAACCCTAATCATGTCTCTCATTCATGATGGCAGCTGTAATCAAACACTCTCACTTGTTGACCATCGCTGTTTGCACTTGGGAAGACAAATATCAATGTTGATGTGCAGCAGGCTCATAAGGTTTTACATTGATTGTATAAATTAGGAAGGGACCTTGTTTCTATTTTCTATTTTCTGAGGTAACATGGCAGGCCTCTGGCCTGCAGGGTTCTTAGATTTACACAGATCTTGACATTGCTCTAACAGGGGTGAAACTGGAAGCTCAATTGACTCAAAATGGGATAACTGTGTTTATGCTGATGCCTTATGGAACTTTTCATTACGTACAAAAACTGCTTCTGGTAGTTCAGCTTGGTGGATGTTTTGCAGTCCAAAATGAAGGCCGATTGGCCTCTTCCCAACTTAAAGGGGACCCTTTGTATTTGCCTGTGATTGCATGTTGTCCTCACTGATTAGCTCAGATTGCAATTCAAACACTGAAAAAAACCATATCAAACAGACAAACCTGTCGGTTCCAAAACTAGAATAATTACAAATAAATCATGCGATGCAATATTAACAGGAGGTTCACATTTGATTCAAGCGGCCTGTTGATGAGACCATGACCGAAGATTAAAGTCTCAAAGCTACTAATAGTTTCTATTTGCTCTGTTGCTTATATCCATTCAAGGCCTCGACTCGAGAGAGAGAGACTTTTTCTTTTTATTGTTTCTCAACATTATTTCACAATGTGCATAGCAAATGAAGTGGTCTTGCTTATAATGTCAGACGGTCATTTTGGGATTAATTTCACGGTAAGAGAGTAATTGCAATAAAGCAAAAGAATTATCATGGCTTCTCCTTGCTTTGAGCAAACTGGCTTGGCTTGCCCATAATGGCCTTATGTTGATGTCCAAAGCTGGTTGATGCCATATTGTTTGTGTTTTTGATGTTGAAACTGGCACTCTTTTTTGGGGCATTTACTCTTGCATGGGTAAAATTAATTTTTCCACCCACATGCTTGAACTCCAGCCAACATATCACCAAAATTAAATTAACATTGTTACGTTTTTAAGTGGAGTTTAGGAGACAAATTCGATGCATTCTTGGTAATGTGGGCATACTCACCAGAGGCCTATGAAGGAATAATACAGGATAATAAATTTTTATAATTATCGAACAGAGTGTTGATGGTTGATGATGGCGATGTGGAATTCCAGTCCTATGTAACGACCACTCAATACGACCATTATACTACCACAACAGCAATATGAGGTCCCTTTCGAGGAACTTCAACTCAGGAAGAGGCCACTTGGCCCATCAAAGCCTGTAAAATGGTTGCCAACCGATGGTTGTTCATCCATGCTCTATCCTTTTTAAATGCTGAGCATAAAGTAACAAAGCAAGAATATTTACCATTTTTTTTAAGTCTTTGGTATGACTCAGCCTGGATTCAAACCGTCAACCTCCCAGACTGCGAGCAGATGTTCTCAACATTATGCACCTGAGTCTGGTTTGGGTTTGGTTTAGGGTTAGGGTTAGGGTTAGTATAGCATTTCTCTGAATTTGTTCCTGATCACAGATTAGATAAAGACTTTCCAAGTGAAATGACTTGCTAATGTCGTGAAAATAAATAACAGGTAAGTATGGAAAGTTGCAAGTTGAAATTCCAGCAGATCAGGAAGGTCTTAACCTGACCAAAGCATCTTCACCTGACACTTAAACCCCATGTCACCAGTGAAGACTCCGCTAAGCCGATGGATCAAAACAGCTGATGAAATATTTCACCGCTTCATCCAAAGTCAAAGGCAGTGGCAGAGGAAGAAAAAAACCAATGAACCACACAAGTGTGACAATCTTCACTATGCAAGAGTAACAAGGCTCCCCCCCCCCACCCCATCTCCTCTCCGCCCCACAATTCGGCTCTATCCCTTGTCCGAATACACTCTGCTCAAATCGTTTTTCATTCTCCACTTAAGGACACCAACGGGGGCAGGGCCATGCAGGCACAACATGGCTACTCGCCTCACTGCCTGTAATCTTCATCATTACCAGAGCTATCGTAGTAATGGCAGCAGGCGAAAAATGCCGGGTCCTTGCCAAGCGCAGATGGAGCCGAGATATATGGTACCAAGTGTGAGACGGTAATACACATGACCCCTTTGCTTTCTTTATACTCTTCATTTCTCTTGCGTTTCCACCACAATCCGACGTGGGGCAATTTCCACACGGCTCGACACAACTAATTTCTCGGATTTAACTATCCTTTTCATTCTTTAAGTTTGTCTTCCATTTACATAAAACCGAGGATCTACTCTTTGTGATGTTTTCAAAAGCCTTCGTTCTTTTCTTCATCAGTGCTATATCTCAAGTACTATTCCTTTGGGTATGCCTCGGTCTCTTTCAATTTAATGTCGAAAATAGGGGGTCGCTTGTTCTGTTTGCTTTTTGAAAATCTGAAACATCCTTGGAAATATTTGGAATTTTCATCTGAATGTTATGGAAAACTAATGAGGCTACACATTATGAGCACGTGGCACATTGTACCATTTTAGACCTTGGTGCAATGAATGTCTATGCTCTTGAGTCTGAAGTTGGTGGCGTGCAAACTGTTTCATTCAGCTTTCCTTTTCTGCTGTGTGTTTGGTTCAGTGAAGAGCATCGACATGTATTGAACAAAGGACAAGGACGTTCAAACCTTTGATTGCACTCGCAGGTTCTCGCTGTGCCCAAATCAGATTGACAGCAGCTCAACCTTACCGGTTTTACAGCACATTTATTGACAAGTCATGAAATGTCTCCAGGACAACTTTTAGAGGTTGCTTTTGAGATTGACCCTGCATTCGTTTGCATTGTAATGAGTGCCATGACATCATTGTTGTGGCACCATCATGATTACGTCTCAAACCTGCAAAGGTCACACACGTGATTCCAGAATCTCACACCTGGTTACCCTGCCTAAACGCAAGATGAACGCTCACCTCCATTCCTTCACCCATTTTTGACACCGACTTCCTGTGCCTGTTGTCTTGTATCCCTCCTTTTGGTCTCTTGAGAGTGCTGCCTATTAATAATATAATATGAGTTCCCTTTCAAGGAACTTCAATGCAGGAGGAGGCCATTAGGCCCATTAAGCCTCTACAATGGTTGCCAACCTATGCTTAGCTATCCATGCTCTATCATTTGTAAATGCTGAGCATCACGCAAAGTAGCAACAGGAACTAAATTTAAATCTTTGGTAAGACTCAGCCAGGGTTTGAACTGCTGACCTCACTGACTGAGAGCACCACCTCCCAGACTTGGAACAGACGCTCTAACCATGATGCCTATCGTTACTTCACCCTTTCTCCCATACCCACCTCTGCTCTCTTCTACTCACGCTGACCCCGACCACAGTCTCACCTTTTTTTTTTTTTTACTAAATTCACTCTTGTGTGCAGGCTGTCTTTGTCTCCCTTTTCCAAACAATCCTCTGTCAATGTGTGAATCTGTTGGCTTTTGTTATTTTTCTCCTTCATGAAACTAGATATCTGTATGCAAAAAAAATTGTATTAAAAAATAATTTCTATTATTTCTATACTTTACTTGCATCTCAGTTGCTGCAGTAATTAGAGGATGGTAATCAGTGAGGAAAGGGAATTTCAATATTGCACTTGGCGCCATTTGAAGGTACATCATCGAACCCTAAATTAATAGATACACAACGGCATAGCTGAAGATCAGCGAATACTGTGCAATAATCGGTTGATGGACATGAACGATCCCAAGTTGTCTTGCGTGAAAGCCGAAGGATCATCACTGGCACCCTTGATCACATTATCAATGCCTGCCCTGACTATCACAAGGAAAGCAGAAGCAAACCAGCCAATGTAATATTTTCCATGAACCTGTCGTCAGGCAGGAGACTCACAGACAAGTAGAGCATTCCAATTGTGAACCGCCTATCATAGAGTAGTTTTGTTTTTAACGTTTCCAAAAACTGAAAGAAGTTAAATGAAACCAAACATGCTTGAAAAGATAGAAATTGTAGAAAAAGAAAACCCAAAATGGCAGAGAGTACGTTTGAAGAGGACAAGTCCCAATATGGTTTTTAAAAGTTACGGGCCACCAGGTTAAAAAAATTAAGAAAGGAGGACTCGAGCAGAAATCGGTACAGTACCTTCACCAGGCTGAACAGTTCACGTTTTGTATCCCACTGATAGGCCGGATCTGGATTCGGACCTTAACCAAAATCGAATCGGCGTGTTCTTGTCACCGAACCAACTCATCCACCAAGTTTTATCATAACCCGTCCAAAACTTTTTGAAACCTCATGTTATATATTGTTTTTGACCCTAATATCTCAATGGTGACAAATCGATTGAACGAATTCTCGGTTCCGGATCCGGAACTTCATCAAAATTGAATCACTTCGTCCTCGGCACACACATCCAACATGTCCACCAAGTTTCGTCCAAATCCATCCGTAACTTTTTGAGATACCCTGCTCACAGACAAGTCACAGACAAACAGACAGACAAGCAGGAGTGAAAACATAACCTTTGTCCACCTTTAGTGGCAGAGATAAAAACAAAATGGAAATCGTCTTGTGTGTACACAAAAGTTATCGCAAGCGATATGAGCGTACTTGTTAAGTTGTCGATAAATGTTATAATCCTCGATTTTAAGTACAAATATTTGAAGAAGAGGAGCCAATTATACTTGTACATATCCCTGATTACATGGATGATGAAGCTGCTTATGTAAATGTTTCAGGCTCGCCGCATTCCTCGTACATTTTCTCTCCAATTAAATCAGGAAAGTTTCCATGTTAAGGTCAGAATTTCCACTGTATACAACACTTGTATAAAATAAGCATTAATTAAAATTTATACAAACACACAGATAGAGCACAGCGCATTCTGAGTTAATTGGAAGGATATTCTACATATACAGGTGATGGCTTTGTGTACCTTGGATTCCCATGGGAGGATTTGTAAAGGTACACGAGCGTAGGTTATGAGGTTGCGCACTGCTCTCTGCTTGCCCTCAGTCGGTGGGGTCGTGATATCGCTTGCAACTTAATTTTCGACAATTTTCCCTGTACTTCCAGAAGTTATCCTTGTACCATTATCTCGACGCCAATTGGGTAATTTTGATCTCATGGCACACTTCACGAGCTGGAAGTGCAGTCTTGGAGCATCTTTTGCTCTCCTTAAGTGCGCAGTGAGCGGTGAGCGCGGGTGGATGTCCTTTTCTCGAATCAATAATTGTATTGCATTCTCATCTCGGTTTTCTCGAGTCAATTGTGTTTACCTTTCCTCCTGGGTTTTCGAGTCCTCGTGTCTCACTTTGATCGCAGGTCTTCTCGAGTTAATTGCATTCCATTAAGAGGTCGTTGTTTATATTTCATTTTGGAATTGATTGCATTTCATCTTGAGCTAATTGTTCGTATTTTATTCTTAGTCGCAACGCTCCATCATAATTCACTCGAGCCTTCAATCGTAGGATTCATTCATTCCTTCTTTGATTAATTCATATGTGATAATAGGAAGGTGGATGTAACAATTGCTTCGGATTTGTTCAGAATGTCTTGCTATGGTTTTCTTCGCCGAGGACTGACCCATGGGAGAGAGACGACGTATCTGGAACTCTTAACTCTTAACTCCTAAGTAGAACATCGTTCTCGGACCTCGTCCACAATAAGTAATGGAAATGGTGTAAGTGGGAGCTGCTGAAAGTATATTTGCTTCCTGGATAAGGAAGCAAGGTAAATGGAAACAAAATCTGGAATTTCCATGAATATCATGAGCAGAAAGCATCAGATAAAGAGATTTCATCATGTCATTTCATGTTCAGCACATGAGTACTGGTTTGCATCATTGTTGGGGGCGTTGGGGAGATGCCACTGATGCAGTCCCCGTAGGTAAATGCAGGAATTTGCAATTTGTCTGTGCAGGGTGCCAGTGATAATTCACTTACTCTCCGTGAAGGACATCTTGGGATCTTTAACATACACCAACTAATGCTGCAACATGGGTCACCCAGTTTACTGTCCATCACACACGTTGATACCTCACCCTGACTGCGAAATACCAGAATGACAGTTTATAGCTGGGCTGAAATTCAAACCCAGGCTAGACAGCTCAGCGACGAGTGTGTGTAACAATAGGCCTTCCACCAGCTAATTTAAAGGTATGTGGAGCTTGTTTGCATGAACCAAAGATAATTAAGATTTTTTTGGTTTCCTTGCTTGAGGTGTTGCTCCATGGAAGCCTTCACCCAAGTGCAGTCTGACCACCACAATATAAATCAAAGGATCTGCACATTTACCTTTTCCCGAACAACTTGTGCCAAAATTTATTCTGTGAATCACTTGGCAAGAAAAAGCTTGAAACAAAACAAAACATTTGTTGATAGATGGCTTCTTTCTCTTCAAGTTATCTGATAGGATTGGATCCCCTAACTGAGAGTAGGTGGAATCTACTCGAGGTTTGGTTTTTTTCCGAGTCATTTTGTACATTCATGAAACAATGTGTCCGACCATCATGTGTATCAAGTCTGTTGAGCACTCATTATCTCATATACCGACTGGGTGCCCTTATCACAATGTCCGCATCCTACATTGACACCAGCACCTACCGCTCAGAGAACACACTTTATTGATACATTATAGTGCCATCTGTGTAATAAACCCATGTTCTTCTGAAATTATAACATGAATACAATATTTATGGATATTCAAAACACTTACTCCTTCCTATTTCCCAGTGAAGCGTTTTGACATACCTAGCCTTGATTCAAATCCCGATCCAGCTATAAACTGCCACATTGGTGTTTCGCAAGCACTGTGAGGCATCATCGTTTGCGGCATTCATCGATCGGAGGACTCGTCAAATAGCACTGATTGTCGGTGGACATTAAATATAGTAGAACCGCCCTGATCACGGATTTCCACATCGCGGTTTCGCTCTATCGCGGTTAAATTATTGTGGGCATATGTGCCTATCGCGGTTGAATGATTGTGGTCAAATGTGCCGATTGCGGCATGGCTCTGTTGTGGAATTTATTACTTTTATGTTTTATTTGTTACTTTTTAGTTAACTGTTTTAACCGACTCGATATAAATCCTGTTACTCAAATGAAAGACACCGATTAATTCACTACCACAACGTGAAAGCACATTACATCAGAGAGTTTTATTATACTTGGTACTTGGCCAGTACGAAGGAGCACAAGCCACCGAGATGGTAACATCTCTAATGATTTGCACTAAAACAAGATTACAATTTCTGGTATTTATATGCTTTCATGGGAGAGTGGAGGGGGCTGGAAGCCTTAGGCAAAGAACTCCAACTGCAATACGTGTCTTTGAGGTGAAAAGCAAATGATGTAATCATAACAAAGTTGCTGTTATCAACCAGGTCACTTTGTTCCATAGCAAGACAATCCTTTTTTCAACATTTAAGACAAAAGACTCTTGGCTAAAGGGAAGCATCACTGACAGCCAATTCGACTTACAGCATAAAATTAAATTTATAAAACACCAGCAACAATTATAATAGAAAGTACATTAATATAATTATTTTCTTCCACAGCTCCCTCATTCTATCGCAGTCTGGCGTGGAGGAATACATAACCTGTATCTCCGTCTTACCTCATAGCCCTATGCTGCCCTCCATCGCAGACTCAATTGCTCTTTAGATATCGTGCCACATGGACTGTTATTGTGTGATATTGCGTGATTTGTTTTGTCGCATGATTTAGTTTGTTATCATGTGATATCGCATGATTTTGTTTGTTATCGTGTCAAATCGCTTAATCTAATTTGTTATTGTGTGATATTGCGTGATTTAGTTTATCATGTGATATCACGTGATTTAGTTAATTATCATGCAATATCACGTTATTTAGTGTTTATGGTGTGATATCATATGATTTAATTTGTTATCATGTGATATCGCATGATTTAGTTTGCTATAATGTGATATCATGTAATTTAGTTCATTATTGTGTGATCTCATGTGATTTAGTTTGTTATCATGTCAAATCACGTGATCTAATTTGGTATTGTGTCATATTGCGTGATTTAGTTTATCATGTGATATCACATGATTTAGTTAATTATCATGCAATATCACGTTATTTAGTTTGTTATGGTGTGATATCGTGGATACCGGGCGTAGTGACGTGCGCCTGTAATCCGGCTACTCGGAGGCTTGGGTTGGAGGATCGCTTGAGGACGGGGCTCTGCACTGGGCCGAGCTATGAGACGGTGTAAGGCAGCCCCGAATCATGGCGAAACCCAATCCTTATCCCTGTGTCGTAAGAGGCGACCAGGGTTGCGTCAGGAAGGGCATCCGGCGTAAAACCTGTGCCAAATCAGTATGCGGATCATAACGGATGATCCGCTGTGGCGACCCCGAAAGGGAGCAGCCGAAAGACGAACAACATGGTGTGATATCGTGTGATTTAGTTTGTTATCATGTGATATCGCATGATTTTGTTTGCTATAATGTGATATGTAATTTAGTTCATTATTGTGTGATCTCATGTGATTTAGTTTATCATGTGATGTCGCATGATTTAGTTTATCGTGTGATCTCACGTTATTTTGTTTATCATGTGATATCGCATGATTTAGTTCATTATCATGTGATATTGGGTGATTTAGTTTGTTATTGTGTGATATCACATGATTTAGTTTGCTATCATGTGATATCATGTGATTTAATTTGCTATCATGTGATATCATGTAATTCAGTTCATTATTGTGTGATATCATGTAATTTAGTTTGTTATCATGTGATATCACGTGATTTAGCTCATTATCATGTGATATCGCGTGATTTAATTCGATATAGTGTGGCATTGCATGATTTAGTTTGTTATTGTGTGATATCCCGTGATTTTGTTTGTTTTCATGTGATGTCACATGATTTAGTTCATTATTGTGTGATATCATGTGATTTAGTTTATTATTGTGTGATATCGCGTGATTTAGTTCATTGTTGTGTGATATCATGTGATGTAGTTTATTATCGTGTGATATCACGTGATTTAGTTCATTATTGTGTGATATCATGTGATTTGGTTTGTTATCATGTGATATCGCATGATTTAGTTTGCTATAATGTGATATCATGTGATTTAGTTCATTATTGTGTGATATCATGTGATTTAGTTTATTATCATGTGGTGTCGCATGATTTAGTTTATCGTGTGATAGCACGTTATTTTGTTTATCATGTGATATCGCATGATTTTGTTCATTATCATGTGATATCGGGTGATTTAGTTTGTTATCGTGTGATATCACATGATTCAGTTTGCTATAATGTGATATCATGTAATTTAGTTCATTATTGTGTGATCTCATGTGATTTAGTTTGTTATCGTGTCAAATCGCGTGATCTAATTTGGTATTGTGTCATATTGCGTGATTTAGTTTATCATGTGATATCACATGATTTAGTTTATTATCATGCAATATCATGTTATTTAGTTTGTTATGGTGTGATATTGCGTGATTTAGTTTGTTCTCATGTGATATCGCATGATTTAGTTTGCTATAATGTGATATCATGTAATTTAGTTCATTAACATGTGATCTCACGTGATTTAGTTTGTTATCGTGTGACATTGCATGATTTAGTTTGTTATTGTGTGATAGCACGTGATTTCGTTTGTTATCATGTGATGTCGGATGATTTAGTTCATTATTGTGTGATATCATGTGATTTAGTTTATTATCATGTGGTGTCGCATGATTTAGTTTATCGTGTAATATCACGTTATTTTATCATCTGATATTGCATGATTTAGTTCATTATCATGTGATATCGGATGATTTAGTTTGTTATCGTGTGATATCACATGATTTAGTTTGCTGTCATGTGATATCGTGTGATTTAATTTGCTATCATGTGATATCATGTAATTTAGTTCATTATTGTGTGATATCATGTGATTTAGTTTGTTATCGTGTGATATCATGATTTAGCTCATTATCATGTGATATCATGTGATTTAGTTTGTTATCATGTGACATTGCATGATTTAGTTTGTTGTTGAGTGATATCATGTGATTTTGTCTGTCATGTGATGTCACATGATTTAGTTCATTATTGTGTTATATTATGTGATTTAGTTTATTATCGTGTGATATCGCGTTATTTTATCATGTGATATTGCATGATTTCGTTTATTATCATGTGATATCGTATGATTTAGTTTGTTATTGTGTGATATCACATAATTTAGTTTGTTATTTTGTGATATCACATGATTTAGTTTGTTATTGTGTGATAACACATGATTTAGTTTGTTGTTGTGTGATATCACATGATTTAGTTTATCATGTGATATCACAAGATTTAGATTGTTTTCATGTAATATCGTGTGATTTAGTTTGTTATCCTGTGATGGTGCATGATTTCGGTTACCATGTTGAAAAAACGCAAAAACTTTAGACCACTAGCTGTATCTCTGAAACCACACCAAGGAAAAAATTGAAACTTGGCAGATGGCAAGTACTCCTCTTGGGAAATAATTGTGATTTTTATGACGTCATCGGTGCCTTCGTTATGACGTCATAATTGCATGTGTAGAACACTACATCTGAGCAGTATGAAAATGTTTGAGGCTCATCTGGGGATAAATTGGTCCACAGAATAAAAAACTGATGACGTCATCGCTCACGTGATTCGGCAGCCATATTTTTTTTAACCCTACAAAAATCTTCTCTGAAATGGCTGAACAGATCGAGGCAAAACGTTATACGTATGACCACCTATCCATGAGAAACAAAATGTTCACACATATGACATCATAGGTCACATGGTTTGGCATCTATATTGTATTGAGCAGAGATCTTAAAATATATATATATATATATATATATATATATATATATATATATATATATATATATATATATATATATATATATATATATATATATATATATATATCTTTCTCTTCAACCGCTTCATTGATTGACGGACGACTTCACAATTGTGATCTAGTAGTGATGGGGAATATTGGTTTTAAATTTTAACCTAATCAGACACATTGTCTGGCAGCCAGAATTGTTTAATTTTTTCAATCTGGGTTCTTTTTAATTTTTTTTTTAATACGGCTCACCGCTATGCCTGGATGGGATTGAGGGTGGAGGAGTAGCAGATGGAATCCAAATCATATCCAGGTTCCTCCTGATGACTTCATCTTTGCCTTTTGCTTGTTCCTTCTGACAACTCCGATGCAGCACTGTACCTATAGTATTTGGTCTTCTATTTGATTTGAATTTCATTCATTTTAATCCCATTCTAAATTCAATTGAATAATAAACGTCATGGGTTTATTCTCATTAAATAATAACAAATGTGATTGGTCAGGGTCAAGTGTCCGGACAAAGCGTGGTTGCATCAAAGTGGGAAATCTTGATACCCAGTAATCACTGCCAACAGTTATAAAGTGGCAGTTCTAATTATGTCCAAAATACATCACACAAAACTAAACAAACACCACACAAAACAACACAAACACCACACAAAACAAGTCCAGCAAGGTTCTGCAATCTCTGAATGTTTTTTTTCTTGGTACCCTCGCCAAAGGAGAGGGTATTGCATTTGTGTCTGTTTGTTTGTCTGTTTGTCTGTCTGTTTGTCCGCACAGAACTTTCATGTTTTTCTCTGCAACCGCTTGACGGATAGAGACGAAATTTTCACCATTGATGCGACTACTCATGTAGAATGTTTTATTGATAATTCTGATGTCATAGGTCACGTGGTGTATCAGCCATATTGGAAAAAACGGAAAAACTTTGGACCTCTGTATCTCTGAAACTGCACCAAGGAAGATTGAAACTTGGCACATGGCAAGCACTCCTCCTGATGAATAAGTGACTTTTCATGACGTCAGATGTGCCCTCGTTATGACGTCATAATTGCATATGTATAATTTCACATCCAATCAATAAAAAAATTTTGAGGGTCATCTCAGGATAAAATGGTCCACAGAAAAAACTATTCATGACCTCATCGGTCACGCATTTCAGTAGCCGTATTGGTTTTTTTAAGAAAACCTTCAAAAACCTTCTTCTCTGAAGTGGCTGAACAGATCGAGGTGAAACTTTGCACTATGACCACCCGTCCATGAGGAAGAAAAGTTCACACATATGATGTAATTGGTCAAATGGTTTGGCAGCCAATTGGATTTACACTAAAACCCATAAAAAAAATCTTCTTCTCCAGAACGGCTGGACAAATCAAGGGGAAACTTCACACAAGTGTTCCCCAAGCCATGGGTGTACAAGTATGTCAAGGGATATTTGAAAGGTCACACGGTTTGGCAGCCATATTGGATTGAAGAAAATATTAAATAATGTTTTCTCTGGAACCACTTAATCAATCGATGTGAAATTTCACATTTATGATCTCGTAGAGATGGTGAATACATGTTTTTAATTTCAACTTCATCGGACACATGGTTTGGCAGCCATATTGGATTTACCCTCAAACTTATAAAAGAAATATACACCACTCAAAAGAAGTTCTATTGAGTGGTGTTTAAATACATTATGAAAAATACACTTTGGCAGCAGGAAGTGCTATGCAGTCATGACTTGTATCTTTTCCAACTTCAAAATATAGGGTAAAATACTCACAAGGTTTTCTCTTCCCCCCTTTGAATTTTGCCCTGGTGTGCTTTAATTAACCTCCGCCATCGAAGATCGGAGGTTACCGTTTTCACCCCTTTCTGTTTGTTCGTTTGTTTGTTTGTCAACAGTATTGTGGAAAAACTCGACGGATTTCAACGAAACTTGGTGGGGGGATTAGGTATGGTCCAAGGACCATGCCATTAGATTTTGGACTAGGTCCAAAATCCAATATGGCCGCTATGGCGGCCATTTTGAAAAAATATTTGATTTTTTTTTTTTTTGCAATTGTACATGTTTTAAGTGATTTCCAACACCCCCCCCCCACAAAAAAAAAAAAAAAAACGTTGGAGAAAAGAACTATAACTCTGTCAGCACTGTTGACATCATATTTAATGAATAAGATATAAGGTTCACTTGAGTGACCCAGCAGTATTGGCGGCGGAGGTTTTGCACTCTACCGAGTGCTCCCCCTCTAGTTATATCTGCGACTGGATTTTGATTATCAGTACGTAGCCAACTTGCATCCTATTTGATGCTGATATTTTGTTTCAACTATGTCTTTTTATGTCATCTTTATGCTAGTTTTATGTCATCCATATGCATGCTCAGGATGCCAAGATTGCTTTGAAGGGTGTGCATTTATTTTTGAACTGTCCAGCCTGGGTTTGAATCTCCACCCAGCTAAAAACTATCATCCTGTGTTTCGTATGCACGGTGATGCATCAATGTGTGCACCATCCCTCAGGAAGATGTTAAGATGGAGGACTGGTCATTGGTGGATGTATAATATCCCACAGTGTCTTTTGCAAAGGGTAGATGAGTTCTTACCAGCACCCTCAACAAACTACAAATTCCTGCACCCATCTCAAAGACGAACGGAATGGTGACACAATCTTTGTACATGTTGTGGCAAAAGGATGGGACATGTTTCAGGGTGAAATAATTCTATGATACTGGAAGGTAATTATAGCTATTTTCTTTTCAGCTTGTATCAGAAGAATGGAGTATTCTTTTCAACAAAAAATCAGTTAAACCTCAGGGATGACGAATTCGACATGTGAACAACTAGGATTTGCGGTTGAGCAGTATTTCATCCATATATATTCTACGATATCGGCAGAAAGATAATTCAGAAAACATTTCCAAGTTTGTGATGCACCACCAAGAAAAGTATTAAATAGATGCATGGCAAGCTTCCATAAAACAACAAGTAGGCCAGGAGCCAGACCCGGTAATTTTTTGCCACTGGTACCATCCGATGGGAATAATGCTCATCATAATTTTTGGCAGGGTATATATCTCTGCAGTCAGAAACTATGTGATAGCATTGCATTGGTGGTAGCCTTTTGTGTGTTAATTAGCCGTTTAGTAACCACATTTTGCAAAAGGAAGTAACCGCAATTGTAAAAGGAAGTGTTCACTACCAAAATGTGTGTGTTTGTCAAACGGACTGAAATGCACTGATATGTGCAAACTGCCAGACTGTGAGAACCAGGCATCCATCTTTGAGTCAGACGATGGGGAAAGTTTAGATGAGGATACTGAAGAACTGGATAATGATTATGATGTTTAAGTTCATCTTGAACATTTTATATCACTTACAATCAGTGCATATGATCAGAGATATCTTAGAAACTATAAAGGACCCGTCTTTGGTTCATAAGACAATATGTTTATCAGCAACACATTGGGCCTAGGTAAATGGCCTTATTAGTGTGGAACACCACATTTGTGTTTCTATTCTGTAATTTTATGCCCCACAACAGAAGATTGTGTTTCATTTTCACCTTTGACTCATTCATCAGATTGCACATGATTAACCATCTTGCTACTGTCTTATTGGTTTATATTGTGCAATGCGGGTGTTTGATTCCTTCATATGTGCATTATTAAGTATCTAAATCCCTGAAATTCTGTATTTTTTGAGAAATTACAAGGAAAAAAAACATCAATCTTGTTCATGAACATGCTATCATTTACCTTTGTTTGATTCTTGGAAAGTATCCTTCAATAACAACAGGAAAAATATCATGACATTGACTAAACTACATAAATCCGTATTTTTTTCCATTTGGGGGGGGGGGGTGGGGTGGGGTAACATTGTCTGTTATACTGATCTTAATATACAACATATAAAACCGAAATTTAGATTTTTTGATTTCTTAATAAATTTGCTAAACACCCATGTATTTATATTGTTCCAGAACTTTTATTTACTTTCCACAGTAAATGATAGACAAATACTTTTCTAAAAGTGGTATGATTTATCACACAGGAAATAGACACTGATATATGTGTCACCAATGACATACCTTTCAACATAGGCATGTTAAGCACTTTTTGTTGAGAAGCAAATTATCCTAGTAAAAGGTGAGACAAATTTCAATGTTAATGTTTGACTGATAAAAAAAATGTTGTTAAGTAAAAGTAGGATGTCTTACGATCTTACCTTGCACTGGTCATTTTGCACAAAAGCTTATTTAAGGGTAGGCATATAAACAGGGTGATGACACACAAAAAGCTACCATCGATACAATACTATCACATATTTTTTATACCTTGCCAAAAATCACTATGAGAATTATTCCTCACAGATGGTACCAACCAACCCTACTGGCTCATGGACTAATGGGACTACATGTCACACAGCAAGGCTATGCATGGAAATGTTGCGAGAGCTTTTTCCTGGAAAGCTGATCTCCAGATTTGGAGAAGCTAATTGGTCTCCCAGATCTCCTGATCTCAGCCCTCCTGATTATTTCCTGTGAGGATATTTAAAAGACAGAGTATGGAGGAATAGGCCGCCCACACTCAGTAAACTGAAAGAAAACATTATGAGTGAAATCCAGACCATTCCGATAGACTTTTGTGAAGGTTATGAGGGATGTCGGTACCAGAACAGAGGAATGTGTTACCCACCAAGGGGGGGGGGGGGCTGAACTGATATCATTTTCAACACCGAGTACACACTGAAGAAATTCCAATGTCTGTACTTTACAAACGTCAACATATTTGAATAAATAACTTCTATAATTAAAGATATTTCTTTCAAACGTGTCTGATGTTTTTGCCACACCTTTGTACTTAACCTTATCTAACGATGAATTTAATTGTTGGACCATATGGCCTTATGGTTATGGAACAAGATGGATAGATTGATGGGCATTCTCATCTAAGAGCGATTTCCTTCTGCAAGCAAAACGAAACAGCTCCCTGGCAGATACTTGCCTTCATTGGCAAAACATTACACAGTTTATCAGTGCAAAAGAAGTTTGCAAAGTCATGTACATAGAAGGCTTTCAATGCCACGAGCAGGCAGAAAGCTCAGCAAACAAGACTGTGTGCCAGATTATGTCAAAGGCACAGGATTGGTCTAACATGACCACCCTCGATCTCAGGTTTGAAGTCTATGGACAAACTATGTGAAAGTAGAAGGTGCAAGTCCAGCATTGAGTGACTATGACAGTGCATATGATCCTAATTTTGAGTGACTATGAACTTTCAAAAGAAAAGCTTGGAGGATACTAGACCAATAGACAGTAAAAGGAAGAGTTGCAGAGTTTGAGACAAAACGATGTTGGCAGCTAAAGCAGACAAGATTGCTCTGTTGAACTTTTTCCATTTTCCCGAGGACAGCTGAGTAACCCTGATGATAAACTTTCACTCAGTTATTGGAATGAGTATTTATAAGTAATTTTGCAGTTGAAGCCACAGGAATTCCATTGGATTAGATGTATTTAGGATCTCACAGCCTCTTCTGAAAGTGGGATAATAGGAACTGTTACATTATGAAGGTGAATCCACTGGAGTTTCTAAAAGGGAAAACTTTTAATACTTATCTCACAATTTGAGAAATCCCCAAATATTTAATCCCGTCTTTCATTTTAGTGGAGCTCACAGTTTCATATCTAGTTCCATGCCTCTATTCCCTCAACCGTAATGGAGAGACAACTTAAAGGCCAGGATTCAAAAGGCCTTGCACTCTCATGGCCATCGTATACTAAAGAGTAAATAAATAAATGGATGTTTTCTCAGCCTGACTATAACGGCCGCCGGTAGCCATTCTCAGCACTTGACCATCCAGCTGTGCAGCAAATACTTCCCAAAACACTGTAATGAGTGCACCGGGAAAACGTCGTTGTAAAGGTGTTTGAAGATAAATCTCCAAGGTATTTTTAAAGGAAAAGTTTTTCTCTTGACCTTCTCTGACCGAACACGAATTCTGTGCTCTTCATTCATCTTTCCACCACCACTTCATTCCTCATCTCCACCCCCATGATCATTGATCTATGAGCACACGAGACGTCTCTGTAGTAATCTCTAATTCACGAGGCCGCTTCAAGGCTCCAGCTGTTCGGTGCCTCCACAGATTAATATGTAAATGTGTGGTTTGGAGCGATGTGCAGACCTTTGAAAAAGGGTCATTTATTTTTCCTCCTTTTTTTTTCTTCTTCTTTTTGGCCCTTCTGGGAACCTGGGACTATAACAGACCTCAATTACCCTCTTTCAGACCTGTCTTAGATCAGTGCCTGTCGTTTTTGCCAGAATTCTGGAGCCGCAAGCATAATATTCTACGATTGGCAACTTGACAAACGCATTTGCTCTTTTGCCTGCCCTGTAATGATAACCTACCTGATCTTTTTTTACCTCCAATTATATGTTTCATAAGCTCAAAACGGAACAATAATGGGTTGGTCCGACAGTGTTGCAGTTTGCTCACCTTGTTCGTGATCTGGGGAACCCAGGTTCAAATCCTACACCACATTTTTGGTATCCATCGTCTCCTTATATCCTTGTAATTTCCAGTAAAGTACATCGACGCCGATACCTTTGCCCTTTATATTATTGATGTAGAAACTCCTCAACCATTGGTCAAGGTAAAAATTGTGACAAACCAAGAATATGAATGGGGAATAATATGAGATAAAAGGTAGACTAAATATAAATAATAAAGATAAGAAATGGGACAAGAAATAGGGAAAGAAGAAACACAGTTTTTAATAATGCAAAGCATCGATGGGGTATCTGTCTAAATGACCCCTTTCACATCATAAACCACTGAATGCCATCCCTTACAGATTAAAAACACTTTTTAAAATGTTTAAAATATGTATTTTAAATGCAAAATTTATAGAACCATTTTTCATTCCCATGCAAAACTGCTTGTGTGTGACATGATTCTTAAACACCTAAAAATGAAGGGCAAAAATTACAGTATATTTGGTTGTGGACAATTGGGACAAACACGCCATCAGTAAAGGTTGCAGCCAACATGGACATAGGTTAGGTATGGGACATAATCTTGGCCATAATCCACATACAAGGTACGAAATGGGCAAATGGTTAAAGTCGACAAAAATGTTATATGAATGATTTTGTCGAACTGTGCACGCTAGTCGAGACTGCAGCCTTTGCAGTACACCTCAAACCATGGGTGGTGTGAAAAATTCACCTTCAGGCATGAGTGCTGTGAACTTGGACATAATACACTTTTTAAAGTATAAAATAAACATTTGGGTAAATTAGATGTAAAGATGTTATGGCTGAATTAAACAACTTTGTTGAACTGTGCCTCAAGCCGCCTGGGGGACCTATGTTAAAGTTGATCAGTGTGTGGACTCACACACTCACCAACAGTTAGATTATAATAGCCTCTCCCTTTTGGGCTCGGCTACCAAGATAGAGCATTTAACAATGTAGAGCCTCACCAGGGTATATGTATATATATATATATATATATATATATATATATATATATATATATATATATATATATATATATATATATATATATATATATATATATATATATATATATACATCTATTTCTATATGAAACAGTAGATCTGAGGACCAGTGCAGACTCACTCACTCACTTTTAACTACAGTGTCACTGGGGTACATAGCGGTGGGCATTAATGATTTATAGTAAAGTAGATCTGCATGTGGAGTCACACACTCACTGACTGACACAAACGAATTAAATACTCTCCTGTTCCTTTGATAACAGGTGAGATTGAACACTATATATTAAAAAATAAATAAACCTTGCACCTGTGTCCGAAGGAAGAGTTTCTGTTTCACATTTTTAATATGAAATAGGCAAAGCCGAGGAACGAACAAAACCAATTAGAATTACCATTTAGAACCCTTTAGAACTCTTTTGAATTACACTTTAGAACCCATGAGAACCCTCTGGAACCCTCAGGAATTACACATTAGAATAACCTATTACAATTACCCTTTAGAACCCTCCACAATTACCCTTTAGAGCCTTCCAGAATTACCCATTATAACCCTCCAGAATTACCCATTATAATTACCCATTAAAACCCTGTAGAATTATCCTTTAGAATTACCTTTTAGAACCCATTAGAATTATCCTTTATAATTACCTTTTAGAACCCATGAGAACCCTCCAGAATTACACTTTAGAATTATCCTTTAGAACCCTCTAGAATTACCCCTAAGAACCCTTTAGAACCCTCCAGAATTACACTTTAGAATTATCCATTACAATTACCCTTTAGAACCCTCTACAATTACCCTTTAAAACCCTCTAGAATTACCCCGAAGAACCCTTTAGAACCCTCCAGAATTACACTTTAGAATTATCCTTCAGAACCCATTATAACCCTCCAGAATTACACTTTAGAACCCTCGAGAATTACCCCTAAGAACCCTTTAGAATTACACTTTAGAATTACCCATTACAATTACCCTTTAGAACCCTCAATAATTACCCTTTAAAACCCTCCAGAATTACCATTAAGAACCCTCGAGAATTACCCTTCAGAATTACCCTTAAGAACACTCTAGAATTACACTTTAGAATTACCCATTACAATTACCATTTTTAACCCTCTATAATTACCCTTTAAAACCCTCTAAAATTACACTTTAGAATTACACATTACAATTACCCTTTAGAACCCTCTATAATTACCCTTTAAACCCCTCCAGAATTACACTTTAGAATTACCCATTACAATTACCATTTAGAACCCTCTATAATTACCCTTTAAAACCCTCTAAAATTACACTTTAGAATTACACATTACAATTACCCTTTAGAACCCTCTATAATTACCCTTTAAAACCCTCTAAAATTACACTTTAGAATTAACCATTACAATTACCCTTTATAATTACCCTTTAAACCCCTCTAGAATTACCCAGAAGAACCCATTAGAACCCTCCAGAATTACACTTTAGAATTACCCATTACAATTACCCTTTAGAACCCTCTATAATTACCCTTTAAACCCCTCCAGAATTATACTTTAGAATTACCCATTACAATTACCATTTATAACCCTCTATAATTACCCTTTAAACCCCTCTAGAATTACCCAGAAGAACCCATTAGAACCCTCCAGAATTACACTTTAGAATTACCCATTACAATTACCCTTTAGAACCCTCTATAATTACCCTTTAAACCCCTCCAGAATTACACTTTAGAATTACCCATTACAATTACCATTTAGAACCCTCTATAATTACCCTTTAAAACCCTCTAAAATTACACTTTAGAATTACCCATTACAATTACCCTTTAGAACCCTCTATAATTACCCTTTAAAACCCTTCAGAATTACCATTAAGAACCCTCGAGAATTACCCTTCAGAATTACCCTTAAGAACACTCTGGAATTACACTTTAGAATTACCCATTACAATTACCCTTTAGAACCCTCTATAATTACCCTTTAAAACCCTCTAAAATTACACATTACAATTACCCTTTAGAACCCTCTATAATTACCCTTTAAACCCCTCCAGAATTACACTTTAGAATTACCCATTACAATTACCATTTAGAACCCTCTATAATTACCCTTTAAAACCCTCTAAAATTACACTTTAGAATTACACATTACAATTACCCTTTAGAACCTTCTATAATTACCCTTTAAAACCCTCTAAAATTACACTTTAGAATTAACCATTACAATTACCCTTTATAATTACCCTTTAAACCCCTCTAGAATTACCCAGAAGAACCCATTAGAACCCTCCAGAATTACACTTTAGAATTACCCATTACAATTACCCTTTAGAACCCTCTATAATTACCCTTTAAACCCCTCCAGAATTACACTTTAGAATTACCCATTACAATTACCCTTTAGAACCCTCTATAATTACCCTTTAAAACCCTCTAAAATTACACTTTAGAATTACACATTACAATTACCCTTTAGAACCCTCTATAATTACCCTTTAAAACCCTCTAAAATTACACTTTAGAATTAACCATTACAATTACCCTTTATAATTACCCTTTAAACCCCTCTAGAATTACCCAGAAGAACCCATTAGAACCCTCCAGAATTACACTTTAGAATTACCCATTACAATTACCCTTTAGAACCCTCTATAATTACCCTTTAAACCCCTCCAGAATTACACTTTAGAATTACCCATTACAATTACCATTTATAACCCTCTATAATTACCCTTTAAACCCCTCTAGAATTACCCAGAAGAACCCATTAGAACCCTCCAGAATTACACTTTAGAATTACCCATTACAATTACCCTTTAGAACCCTCTATAATTACCCTTTAAACCCCTCCAGAATTACACTTTAGAATTACCCATTACAATTACCATTTAGAACCCTCAATAATTACCCTTTAAAACCCTCTAAAATTACACTTTAGAATTACCCATTACAATTACCCTTTAGAACCCTCTATAATTACCCTTTAAAACCCTCCAGAATTACCATTAAGAACCCTCTTGAATTACCCTTCAGAATTACCCTTAAGAACACTCTAGAATTACACTTTAGAATTACCCATTACAATTAACCTTTAGAACCCTCTATAATTACCCTTTAAAACCCTCTAAAATTACACATTACAATTACCCTTTAGAACCCTCTATAATTACCCTTTAAACCCCTCCAGAATTACACTTTAGAATTACCCATTACAATTACCATTTAGAACCCTCTATAATTACCCTTTAAAACCCTCTAAAATTACACTTTAGAATTACCCATTACAATTACCCTTTAGAACCCTCTATTATTACCCTTTAAAACCCTCCAGAATTACCATTTAAGAACCCTCGAGAATTACCCTTCAGAATTACCCTTAAGAACACTCGATAATTACACTTTAGAATTACCCGTTACAATTACCCTTTAGAACCCTCCATAATTACCCTTTAAAACCCTCTGGAATTACACTTTAGAATTACCCATTACAATTACCCTTTAGAACCCTCTATAATTACCTTATAAAACCCTCTAGAATTACACTTTAGAATTACCCATTACAATTACCCTTTATAATTACCCTTTAAAACCCTCTAGAATTACACTTTAGAATTACCCATTACAATTACCCTTTAGAACCCTCTATAATAACCCTTTAAAACCCTCTAGAATTACACTTTAGAACACTTAGCATTATCCTTTTAAACCCTTTAGAACCCTCCAGAATGACACTTTAGAACCCTCCAGAATGACACTTTAGAACCCTCCAGAATGACACTTTAGAACCCTCCAGAATGACACTTTAGAACCCTCCAGAATGACACTTTAGAACCCTCCAGAATGACACTTTAGAACCCTTAGAATCATCTAAAATTTTCCTTTTGAACCCTTTAAAACCCTTTGGAATTACAGAAGATATATGGAATTTATGTTTTCATTCCTATCGGTCTGTTTGTTATGACAAAGATTTTAAATTTTAATCATATATTAGTCTGTCATGTTTGTATGTTTGGCTGAGAGCGATAACTCGCAAATGCTTTCAGCTATCTTCGTCAAACTTTCCAGAGGATTCTGAGGACTAAAGTGAGGCTGTCAATGTTTTTTTGACTACATATAGTATGTTAAAGGTCAAGGTGACAGTGACGCCATTTGCATGAAGCGGATATGACCGGAAGTTTTTGCGTTACGTGACATTAAACTTGACAAATGAGTTGGAAAACATCACCTACAAATTCCGAGCAGATTTGACAATCCGATCGTATTTAAAATGAAAGATTTCTGTCGGAGTTGGGGGACAAATTATGCATTTCCAAAATGGTGGCAATCCATTGATGTATAACATTGTTTCCATACCTACGACGTCACCCATGTCAAAACATTGGGGTTTTTTAGGGACAAAAAAGATGATAACTCAGAAACACTTCAAGATTTAGGTATCAAATTGCCACCATGTTCAAAGGTCAAGGTGACGTAACCTTGACCGTTGAACATGGTTGCAATTCCGACAGTGACGTTGGATTTTCGTCATACCTGTCAGGCCACCGCCTGACACCTTGTCTGTATCTTTGTTTGTCTGTGTGCAGGATACCTCAAAAAGTTATTGATGGATTTGGACAAAAATTGGTGGACAGGTTGGGTGTCCGACAAGGAAGAATTGCTTCCATTTTGGTGGAGATCCTAATCAGGATACGAGAATTAATTTTTTTAACTGATTTTTCACCACTGAGAAATAGGGCCAAAAACGATATTTGGCATGATCTCAAAAAGGTTGTGGACGTATTCGGACTAACCTTGGTGGACAACTTGGGTGTGTGACAACGAAGAACTGATTCGATTTCGGTGAAGATCCGAATCCGGATCTGGATCCGAGAATATTTTAGTGATTCTTCAGCATTGAGAGTTGGGGGCAAAAACGATTAGGCCAGATTGTATGATATTTCAAACAAGAAGCGAATACTTCGATATCGCACGGCTGGGGGCAGTAAAAGTCTAGGTTAAGAATGATGAAACAATTTTGCAGTTATAAAATTTAAATGTGGACACGGTGAATTAGCATGCATGATGGGACGAGTTGTGACGTTGGACAAATTTCTATTTATAGCCCTCAGATCAAAGGGACATACGCGGCCATAAGTGTGACAGAAGACACAGGACAGAATAGCTAATTATATAACAGCGCGATGTCGCCGCGCTATAATAACCACTTCTGTCACCAAAAAGAGGAGGAAATCACCTCCACAAGACGTTTTAAAAACACTTCTGGAGAAAAACAATGAAGAACAAGAGTTACAACGCTGCACGTCAACAACTAACGGAACAGGAAGATTATCATTTCCTGCTCAGAAAATCAACTTCCGGCGTCACACAGAAAACGATTCAGCACAAGAAACGTCGCTCTTCCACATTAACCCCGCCGACAATCCACCCGGCAATCTCCGCCCACAATCCACCCGGCAATCTCCGCCCACAATCCACCCGGCAATCTCCGCCCACAATTCACCCGGAAATCTCCGCCCACAATCCACCCGGCAATCTCCGCCCACAATCCACCTGGCAATCTCCACCCATAATCCACCCGGCAATCTCCGCCCACAATTCACCTGGCAATCACCGCCCACAATCGACCCGGCAATCTCCGCCCACAATACACCCGGCAATCTCCGCCCACAATCGACCCGGCAATCTCCGCCCACAATCCACCCGACAATCTCCGCCCACAATGCACCCGACAATCTCCGCCCACAAGTGTGACAGAAGACACAGGACAGAATAGCCAATTATATAAAAGCGCGATGTCGCCGCGCTGTAAAAATTGTGGATGAGTAATGACAAATTTAAGTAGATGAATTGGTTTGGTGACAAGAACAAGCCAATGCGATTTTGGCTCTGGTCCGGATGCAGATCAGGCCTATGGGCTATCAGTGGATGGGATGCAAAACGTTAACTGCTCAGCCTGGCAGAGGTATGGCTCGACCGAGTGCCGTTCTCGTTATAATCAGAGATTAGGCAGGCAAAAATGGTATTGTTACCATCGATCGGTCTTCAAAGACCATCACGCTGCTTGGCTGGTATGAAGGGAAAAGATCTCCACCTCTGGCGGGTTAATTTGACGAGAATCGGCATCTTCGAACACAACGACCATGGCGGGGTGCTGGCAGGATAGCCGAGCAAATCCTCTCAACATTCTGCATTGAGGGGCTTCAGTGCGGACTAAATCTTCCCATTTAACAGATTAGTAATCCAATTTACTAAGCGATTTGAAGCTTGCTCCCGACGACCTCACAAGGTTTCATCAAAAAGATGGAATCTATTCACAAAGAAATGCGGAGACAAAAGTTCTGTGAAAAACGAGAAAAACGAAACCTGTCCCGTGTGGTAATGCTTGCCCTCGCAGTGTGGGTCCTCGTTTGGGTGTGCAACGGTCCAGGGCCGGATTTAGACATGTGGTGGCCCCTGGGCACTGGGCAGCCTTCAGTAGTGGAGGCCCACCCTACCTTAGAATACTAAAAAGGTGACAAGACATATTTACAGTCATCCATAAAGTATATTTTTCAAGAACAAAGAATCTGAACTTCTATATAAAATAGAGAATGAGATAAGATGAATATCTTATATCTGTTCCACTAACTACCAACTCACATTCAGGCACTCACAAATACATTTTTCCTTACAATTTTTTTTTTCATGAAATGGGTGGAGGCCCCCTGGTTGTGGAGGCCCCTGGGCAACTGCCCAGCTTTTGCATGCCTAAATCCGGCCCTGCAACGGTCTGGTGCGGAGCTTGTTCTCGCTGCTCCTTGCGTGCACCAACAAGTTCCCAGCACACCAACTCCTCAACAAACCACGACTTGATCCACAAACCCGAACCATCAGGAACTCACCAAAAAGGATCATCAGCGAGATACCAACCAACTAGGGCCCCGAGACAGAAGGAGAACTACAACGCGACTCGGTAGAGTGAATACCTCCGCCAGGCTGAACACTTTATGGTTTGTATCCCACTGAGAGGCCAGAGCTGCTTTCGGACTTGAACCAATCTCTCAATTATGAAGAATTAATTAGAAGATAATTTATGACCATATCCGGATCCAGATTTTTTTTTACCAAAATCGAATCAATTTGTCCTTGTCACAAATCCAACCTTGCCACCAAGTTTCATCCGTATCCATCTATAACTTGTTGAGATATCCTGCTTGCAGAGAGACAGACAGACAGACAGACAGACAAAGAGGGACACCTTCAGTGGTTGAAGCAACAATAAAGAACAACCACAGGTAGGTGTTCTTGTTATTATAATGCCTGCATGCCCATAGAACATTCTGTGGCACACCCATTGGCCGATGCAGCCTGACAGAAAGTGATTTATGGTGCGTGCCCATTGGCTGGCAAGTGAGGAAAATGGGCAGATGTCAGTTTATGGGCTTATTTAACAGCCCGTTTGATGGCCTGCAGTGACCTCACAATAGCGCTTGAGGGACAGGCAGATTGGCTGGTAGCTAAAGAAAATTCCATAGAAGGACAAATAAATAACAAGGCTCAATATTGGAGGAAGGGGTGAAGGCGGTGTTTAGACACAGGCACTGGGTGTGGTGGACGAGGCATTCCGGAACAAATGCTCAGCATGCACTCTCGGCATCACATTTACGGGAACTACACCACACTTGCGCTAACACATACGATGAGATAACTATTCTAATCTATCCTCCATTTTACCTCATACACCAGATCTGTAACAGTATGTAAGAGTGAGGATCATTTTGTAAGTCTGGGATGGTGGTACATCTACAAGGAATGGGAATAGACCAACATGGTAAAAGGAATGAGTGAAAACATTCATTGCCACATTCCTTAAATTATTAAACACATTATTCATGATTCATGATCATTAATAAACATTATTCATGATTAAATTTTAACATTCTAGACAAAAACAGACATGTTTTGCATGGCCATATATTCTCTGTCTCCTGCTCAGAAAATCCTCCAGGTAGACATTCGGCTTTGCCAGCGAGGAAGGCCAAACGCCGGATCGAAACCTTGGCACGCGTGCCGGGATACGGGGCGTGGATCCACGGCACAGAGGGTGGCCCCGAGGAACTCAATAGTCTATATTAATGTGACATTTCCTCCCCGAACAAGACGTCCCATATAAGATCCACGAGGAGCAGGGTCAGATCCACTTCACCTCTAAATCTTTCCCGCAGTTGCACTAACCTCAATTTTGTCATGTGACATGTGCCCCCCTACTTTGGACCCCCACATTGTTACCTGTAGACTAGGTGACACCTCCCTCACTACATGGGAACTGTTTATTGTACACTGATCCTTACAACAAATTACCATTTACATGCCATATTGTACTATAAATTATCATGGCAAACCGTCCAGCAAACATTGAGAAACCATTTCTTTATGCCCTACCATGGAGTATACCATTGGTTACCGAAGGATACAATTCACCATATTATTACAAGGGGATTGGACTTCAGAACATCTTCCATCTCCAAGGTACCCTACACGACTACTCCGCCTCCCACCACCCCGCCCCCCACCCCACCAATCCCCACCTGCCAAGTCCTTCTTGCCAAGTTTCTACCCTAAACATCTAGTGTTACACTCCTACCCAACGGCCAGCGGTGTATGCACATCTTTACCAGCAGGTCTTACATTGACACATGGATGGAGAGGATTTGATACGACGTGGGAACAGAGGAAGGAAAAGGGACGGATGTGAATGAGATGGAATCGCGGTGCTGTGCCCGGTAATTGGAACTCTTTGATGAACGACCCTTTCGCATGCTGAGATCTAAAGGAAGGAAGAAAGATGCCCTTTTGCATCACTTGGCAAGTTGTACCCTCCATGCTGTGTTGAGCGAATATTTACGCACTGGGGGGAGGATAAGTAAACTTCAGAAATGCTGCTTGACAGATGAAAGCTGAATTTTTTTTCTTTCAGATGTATATTAAATAATCAGAGATGTATTGAATAATCACAAATTTAAATGAAGAATAACAAGAGCGAGTGAAGGGGAAAAAAAATCTGGAAGAAAAGTACGATAAGGTTTTCAAGTCGATAAGAATCGATACAGAGAGGAGATCTCCATGGGGCATTACCATGAAACACGTTCCAAGTGTGAGGAGAGTTTGCAGGATACACGATTCAAAAGCATGCGAGGAGTTCTATATATACTCGGAGTAGCGACATGGCACATCCTGGAAATTTCTGGTCATGTGGATCATGGACACAATTTTATATCCATCTATGTCTTATTGAAAAGAGCACACGATAGTCGAAAGCTCATCATTGTTTTTAAAATGACAGATTTCTGTGCCATTGGATGCACCAATCGATCAGAGAAGGGTTTCAATATGTGTCGATTCCCTGCAGAAACCGGAAGGAAAATAATTTGGGAAAATGAAGTTATTCGTCCAAGATATGGAAACTGACTTTGGGATATTTTCTGTGCCAGGTAAGTTTGAGTCCCGTGTATGTACATTCATGAGTAGTGCTGTAATCAATCATATTGTAGTTGGTTATAGCTCGTAAAAGGACATAAATCATCATGGAAACATTTTAGATAGATATATAATTCATGACGTATCAAGACCATCGTGGCAAAGTTGCTAATGAAGTAAACAAGTCACAACAGTGTGTCTGTGATGTAACTTTCTCTATTTAGGATGCATATACATGTTTTTTGCACACATGAAGGATGCATGCACAGGCACGTTTTAGTGACACAAGAGTGATGTTACAATAAATGAAGTTTTTTTAAAATAACCTCATTCACTGATGGCTCATGAGCCTCATCTTCAATTTAATGCGCACCTCTTTTATTCCTTCTTTGTTCTATTTCTTCTTTCCTGTTCCGTTTGCTTGAAAAGAAAAACTTTCCCAATCCATATCTTCTCAAGTGGCTGGCAGGATGGTCGAGACATAGAGGCACGCACACCAGTTCGTATCTTAGCTGTCGAGGTGGGTTTGAATCCCGACCAGCTATAAAATATCATCCCAGTGTTTCACAGGCAGGGTGATTCATCAATGTGTGTACCGTCTCTCGGATGGATGATAAACAGGAATCCCGTCTGCCACCATCCCTGGGTGAACGGTAAAGATCCTGCATGGTGCCCTTCGTGAAGATTAAGCAAACTATCACTAGCACCATGATCAAATTCCAAATTCCTGCCCTAACCTACAGGTGCATTGCATCAGCAGCACAGCCACACCCTCTGCTAATGATGCTACCCCACAGCCTTGTGCTACACACAAACGAAAAAGCAGGACAAAAAAAGAAGTTAATGAGCCAATTAGTGAAGGACACTGCAAATGCAAAGGTTTCTCAAACGGAAACCAAGACACACTGGTGAAGGTAGGAATTAATAAAGCTAGAAATTAAAGTGGACACAGAAAGAGGAAAGAGGATGGAATTGAATGAGGGCCCCAGAAAAACAAGGACAAAGACAACAAGAAAAAGAACAATCAGAGATTGCAGGCGTTTGTGTACTGGTGTGTTATGTAATAAATAAAAGGCATAACGAGAACTGCCACTTTATAACTGCTGGCAGTGACGACCGGGTACCAAGACATCCCGCTTTGATGCAACCCCGCTTTGATCGGACACCTGACCCTGACCCATGACGTTTTTTTATTAGTATTCATTATTCAATTGAATTTATAATGAGATTAAAATAAATTCAATTAAAATCAAATGGAAGACAAAATTAGTGCAGTCCTGCATTGGAGTAACCAGAAGGAACCCAGACAAACAAAAAGCAAAGATGAAGTCATCAGGAGGAACCTAGAGAGAATTTGCATTTCAGCTGCTACTCCTCTACCCTCAAACTCACCCAGGCACAGCCAAGTGAGCCTCATTAAAAAAAAAAATCAAAAAGAACCCAGATCAAAAAAATAAATAATTCTGGCTGCCTGACCACGTGTCCGATCAAGCTGAAATTTGAAAATTCTATTCCCCATCGCTACTACATCACAAGTTTGAAGTTTCACATCGATTAATTAAGAGGTTCCAGAGAAAACATTATTTAATATTTTTCTTCAATCCAATATGGCTGTCAAACCATGTGACCCATCAATTATTCCTATACAAACTTGTACACTTATGGCTTGGGGAACACTTGTGTGAAGTTTCCTCTTAATTTGTCCAGCCGGTCTGGAGAAGAAGATTTATTATACGTTTTGGCAACGATTTGGCAACAATCGTTTTTTATACGATTTATATTGGGTAACTCCAATATGGCTGCCAAGCCCTGTGACAAATGACATCATATGTGTGACTCATTTGTTCCTTATGGACAGACAGTCATACTTATAAAGTTTGCCTCAATCTTTTCAGCCACTTCAGAGAAGGGGATTTTGGAAGTTTTTTTTATTTTTTTTTAAATATGGCTGCCAAATCACGTGACCGATGAAATCATCAACTTTTTTTCTGTGGACCTTTTTATCCCTAGATGACCCTCAAAAATTTCATGCTGATCGGATGTGGCGTTCTACATATGCAATTATGACGTCATAACCAGTGCACCTATGATGTCATAACAATCACACTCATTCCCCATGAGTACTTGCTATGTGCCAAGTTTCAATTTTTTTCCTTGGTGCGGTTTCACAGATACAGAGGTCCAAAGTTTTCCCGTTTTTCAAATATGGCTGCCACACCACGTGACCTATGACGTCATAATCATCATTAAAACATTCTGCATGAGTAGTCGCAACAAGGGTGAAAACTTTGTCTCGATCTGTCAAGCGGTTGCAGAGAAAAACACGAAAGTTCTGTGCGGACAAACAGACAAGCTGAAAGAAAAACAAACGGACCCAAATGCAATACCCTCTCCTTCGACGAGGGTAATATTGTTGTGGGCCGGGTATCGGCGACGAGCACGACCGCTAGGTGGAGCAGTAGATTCGGCTCTACCGAACATCCGGAATTCAGATCGTCACCATCAGATAACTCCGAAGGTACGGGTCCCTAGCAGGACCGTGAATCGTCTATAAATCAACCACGTGGTACAAGGTTATTTGCCAAACTTCAAAATAACTAGAGGCCCATGTGGCGAACTACCGAGTATTCACACCCTCGACGGAGCTCGAACGGGATGAGCCGTAACCATGCTCGACCCGTGCATAACCCAAGTGGACGGGTACCGAGGTCCCGTCGGTCCAAATGCACACAACTACGGCAACAACGGCCTTTTTAATTCTCCCAACACGCACCGTGCTAAGCCAATGAAGGAAAGGACAGAACCGAGCTGAAACATTCAACAAATGGATATTTATTTACAATTGTCTGGGAGGGGAACACATAAAGGGCAGAGTTAATCAGACTAAAAAGGATGCAAATAATGTACAAGGCACTTAACAGTTTTACTTAAAGACAGGGCCCACAGACATACACACACAAATACCCAAAAAGAAAGATGGACCTCGAGGTCTTTATTATTCCTTCAGCTCGGAGGGAAGTCGAGCTGAGGGACGAGAATGTGGCTGGCTACCTGGCCACGAGCGTGCGGCTGGACGTCCACCCCTTCCCGAAGCTCCGTTCGCCAAAGACGGACCAGGGCAGCCAGACACAGAGCAGCGAACCAGACCAGCGCCAGCGATGACACGAGGCCAGACCAGCGCCAGCGACGACACGAGGCCAGACCAGCACCAGCGACGACACAAGTCCAGACCAGTGCCAGCAACGACACGAGGCCAGACCAGCGCCAGCGATGACAAGAGGCCAGACCAGCGCCAGCTGTTAGGGTTAGAAATGAGGCCAGACCAGCGCCAGCGACGACTCGAGGCCAGACCAGACCAGCGCCAGCAACGACACGAGGACAGACCAGCGCCAGCGCCAGCGCCAGCGACGACACGAGGCCAGACCAGACCAGCGCTAGCGACGACATGAGGCCAGACCAGCGCCAGCGACGACATGAGGCCAGACCAGCGCCAGCAACGACACGAGGCCAGACCAGACCAGCGCCAGCGACGACACGAGGCCAGACCAGACCAGCGCCAGCGACGACACGAGGCCAGACCAGACCAGCGCCAGTGACGACACGAGGCCAGACCAGTGCCAGCGACGACACGAGGCCAGACCAGACCAGCGCCAGTGACGACACGAGGCCAGACCAGCGCCAGCGACGACACGAGGCCAGACCAGCCCAGCGCCAGCGACGACACGAGGCCAGACCAGCACCAGCGACGACACAAGTCCAGACCAGCGCCAGCAACGACACGAGGCCAGACCAGCGCCAGCGATGACAAGAGGCCAGACCAGCGCCAGCTGTTAGGGTTAGAAATGAGGCCAGACCAGCGCCAGCGACGACTCGAGGCCAGACCAGACCAGCGCCAGCAACGACACGAGGACAGACCAGCGCCAGCGCCAGCGCCAGCGACGACACGAGGCCAGACCAGACCAGCGCTAGCGACGACATGAGGCCAGACCAGCGCCAGCGACGACATGAGGCCAGACCAGCGCCAGCAACGACACGAGGCCAGACCAGACCAGCGCCAGCGACGACACGAGGCCAGACCAGACCAGCGCCAGCGACGACACGAGGCCAGACCAGACCAGCGCCAGTGACGACACGAGGCCAGACCAGTGCCAGCGACGACACGAGGCCAGACCAGACCAGCGCCAGTGACGACACGAGGCCAGACCAGCGCCAGCGACGACACGAGGCCAGACCAGACCAGCGCCAGTGACGACACGAGGCCAGACCAGCGCCAGCAACGACACGAGGCCAGACCAGCCCAGCGCCAGCGACGACACGAGGCCAGACCAGACCAGCGCCAGTGACGACACGAGGCCAGACCAGTGCCAGCGACGACACGAGGCCAGACCAGACCAGCGCCAGTGACGACACGAGGCCAGACCAGCGCCAGCGACGACACGAGGCCAGACCAGACCAGCGCCAGTGACGACACGAGGCCAGACCAGCGCCAGCAACGACACGAGGCCAGACCAGCCCAGCGCCAGCGACGACACGAGGCCAGACCAGCGCCAGCGATGACATGAGGCCAAACCAGCGCCAGCGACGACACGAGGCCAGACCAGACCAGCGCCAGTGACGACACGAGGCCAGACCAGCGCCAGCGACGACACGAGGCCAGACCAGCCCAGCGCCAGCGACGACACGAGGCCAGACCAGCGCCAGCGACGACACGAGGCCAGACCAGCGCCAGCGACGACACGAGGCCAGACCAGACCAGCGCCAGTGACGACACGAGGCCAGACCAGCGCCAGCGACGACACGAGGCCAGACCAGCCCAGCGCCAGCGACGACACGAGGCCAGACCAGCGCCAGCAACGACACGAGGCCAGACCAGCGCCAGCGCCAGCAATGACATGAGGCCAGACCAGACCAGCGCCAGCGACGACACGAGGCCAGACCAGCGCCAGCAACGACACGAGGCCAGACCAGCGCCAGCGACGACACGATGCCAGACCAGCGCCAGCGATGACAAGAGGCCAGACCAGCGCCAGCGCCAGCGATGAGATGAGATGAGATGAGGCCAGACCAGCGTTGAGAGATCGATCCGAGAGCCAGACCACGCGCTCGAGCTGACGGAGAACCAGACTACTCGCTTGAGCAGACAGGGCGCAAATATTTCTTCTCCTTTCTTTCTTTTTCTCCATCTCGGGCGCGGTCCGCTTACCTCCGATTGGACGATCGGTTCTCAGGCGACTCGTGGCGACCTCCCGATTGGCCGGGCCGTCTCAGGCGATCCGCTCGCCGCCCATTGGCCAGCGTGTCATGGGAAAGTCGAACTCTGTGGCCAGATTGGACAAGGGGCACGCCCCTGCCTTCCTGGGCGGAGTCTCGATCTGATGTGATGGAAATCTATGCCCACGTACGTGGTCGAACGCACGTAGGCAATGGCGTCGGTGTGAGGAAGCGAGGTGAAGGCGTGTTGTTGTTCAAGATGTAAGCGATGTCAAAATCCTGTCTATACAATAACTTCGTAGCACACATACACTTAATTCCCATTCGACACAGGGGATGGATTCTAACGATACACATATACTTAACAAAATAACTGAGCTATGGGGATGGCTGTCTGTCTGTGTGCACATGGCTTCCAAATTCGTAACAATAAATCCCACGATAGTTGTGCGGGAAGCTCCGCCCACAGAATGTCATGACGTCATCCAGCATGGCAAACGCCATGACAAAAGCTTACTTCTGCATCCAACGGAATAAACGGAGGAGTTGCAAGTACATTTATATCCTGTAAGCTCGATTATAAGACTTTTAGTTACTCCTACAAAGTTTGGTAATGATGGACAAAGTTACCAAACTTTGTTGGAACTTTGTGGAGAGGATAGATAAAGGGACAGACAATTACATCTTGGTATCATTTATGTCGATAAGATTTACTTACACGTTGAAAACAAAAAGAGTTGGAGTTTCTTTGACTATTGCGAGTTCCGAGAACTTTTTGAACTCCTCTCATACATCAACACCAGTCTTGAACGGGGGTTTGGGAGATTTGAACGATTTGGATCAATAGTTAATACAAGATAACCTTCCAAACTGAGCAAACAACCTCAGAAAGGAACAGCAAAGCGTCGGATCAGTTGGAGCTTGAAAACTTTCCACCTTCTGATCAAAGATGTTGATTACCAGAAAGCAATTCAAATGGTATGGAACATCATGACGTAAGAGACTCGATCAAGAAGTCTGTGGCCTTAAACAGGAATAGTAAAAGTACATGAATGATAGAGTTTAAACTTAAACTGTACTAATGTTTGTTAATTAATTAATCCGTTCTGATGAGCTATTGGATTATATTTATTAAAAGCAGAGGTATCTGCACTTTGTGTAAGAGGACTCCAATGGTATGAATCTGATGGGATTACTACTGATGGGGCCGATTCTATCGATGGACAGACAGACAGACAGACATTACAACTTTATAGATAGAGAAGAAAGAAGATGTACCAGGGTGTGTAACCAGGAGTCGTGCAAAAGGTCGTATAACTACCTTTTCGTAATGCCATTGTAAATACGTTAAATATCGTACGAATCAAGACTTTTTACTCCATTTCCTCTTTTAAGCTTCTCAACAACTTTCCATCTCAGAAAATGATGTTGGCTTCATCATTGGTACCTAATTGATACAAAATAAGTATTTTAACTCACAGCAGTGCAGGTCTTGGCACATCACCCTGCTAATTGTTATGAACTCCACTACGATACCCAAGACGTACCCAATGCTCTCCTACTGCCAAACTAAAAGGTCTCGGATGTCCGGTATTCTTTCTGCCACGCAGTGCGAACCGTAATTCACCTTTATCTCCTAATGTTTCAAGTCTCTGCCAATGTGCCGGAGGCAATCCGCCCTGGGGAAGTAAGGTATGTAGGGGGCGGGGTTAAAACTCGCGCCACGCCCCCTCCACCAAGCCCCTCCCATCTGTTTTCCCACTTTAACCCGAGGATAATCTCAAATTTCCATGCAGCCTTGACAAACCCATCCAGCTTCCAGTTCCACTTCCATCCAGCCCGTTCTGCATCATACCTCGTGTTTCCAATCCGCCCAAAATATAATACATGGAATGCACACCTGATCAGTCTTAAGGGCTTTATTTGGCAATAACTTGTTAAAGTAAGGAACAGTTAACTAATTTTTAACTATGTCCCGAATACGTTAAAGCAGGCAGGGCACCGGTTGCGGGCCTGTAATTGCAGCGCAGACAGCAGGCAATCATCGCAAATATAACGAGATGCGCTGTGTGAGATGGGGCTGGCCCGACGGCGAGCCTGAAACCTGTGAATTGCACGCACAAAGTGCTTCAAAACAAGCAGGTGTGTCGCGAAGTCTATCAAGAGGAGTCGTATCACCTGCGCTCGGAGGCGACACCAAAAAACGCGTCATGAGACCGAGGTGCCAGACACTGAGAACGCTTGTTTTCATTATTTCCTAATGGAAGGGCCAGGCTAATGATGTCTTTGCCGTCCGCGTTCCTCGAGATAAAACGCACCATTAGGTTGCAGACGCAGGACGAGACGCGCGCAACGAGACGCGCTTCCCTTCTTTATGGCTTCACATCGCCCAATTAGCGGCCGCCCGTGGTGTGTGTCGGTCGATCAATAACCGCTGACCCAGGTAACATGGCTAATTTTTTTTTTCACCTTGTGGCTTGAAATAAAATATTACAATTATTTTTGGACTGGAATAGGATATGTATGTGGGGAGGACTACTTCTTTAATGGCCCCAATTATTCCCACTTCCTTGTGGGTTCGGTCGGGTAGGGAAAGTTCTTGCCCCAATTTGTTTCACGGATCGGCTGGCCAGGCCTGACGGTCTACTGAAGATGATTTGGGCAGGAGTTTAATTTGTTCTAGGTGCCCGTGATAACTCACTTACTCTTTGAGAAAGATACCCTGCGATCTTTAAGGTCCACCAAATCGCATTGCTGGCAGACTGATCTTCTGGATTATCAACCTTCCGAGGGATGGTGCACCCATTGATGCCTTACCTTGCACGCGAAACACCAGGGTGAAAATTTATAGCTGGGTCGAGATTCCAACACAGGCTAGCCAGCTGAGCCTCAAAGCCATCCTGCCATCCCCATGGTAGGACATGTGTGTACGCGTAATCAGACGGAGCAAGTTCTGCCAAAAGCTTTCCGAAAAGTCAACTCTGGAGGAAGCCAATCAGCCCATCATTCCTGTTCCACATCCAACTTCCCCACCCCCAAATCCCAATCCAATCATCCAACCCATGGACCCCCCGCACTCTCACCAGAAACCCAGTCCAAACCAACATGGAATTCAATGGGAAGGGGGAAGTCCAACAATGGGGACCAGAGCAGGGGTGAAGAGGTGCATCATAGACATGACATGAGCAATCACAGACATGTACAGGCATGACGATTTATTTATTTATTTTGGAGAGATGGGGAAAGGGCGGTTAACCACAAGTTGGTTCAGAACGTGTCACCCAAACTCAGGTAGGCTTGACCGTTTCAACACCACGATGTAAGCCTGGTGTTGGCTTAGTGGTTAGGGTGGTGGCTTGGGATCCTCGGGTCCTGAGTTCAAGTCCTGTTGGCCGCTGAATTAATATACACCAGGAGGTTGACTCAGCCTGTCATCCTTCCGAGGTCGGCAAAATGAGTACCAGTGTACTGGTCAGGGGGACACTGCATCAGCGGCATAGCCGCGTCCCAACCAATGATGTAACCAGCAGCCACAGGCTGCACTCGATAGAGAGAGAACACCACGATGATGTTGCCATCATGAGAAGGAGGTTTTTGACCAAATTAAAATGAGATTTGTAACTCAATTAAAATGGGATCCCAAGCTAAGCCTTTAAAAACACGAGTAGAGGAAGCGCTTAAGGACCATCATGAATTTTGAACGACCATCATGAATATGATCAAGTTTTGTAAAAATGGAGCCATCCTTTCACTATCAATTTTAGTGGAAGTTTAAGTGGTAACAGATGGACAAGATCTGGTGGCATAAGGTTGAATCTTCTTCGACGGTTGATCCGATTCGAGAAAACTAAAGCAGAGAAAAGGAAGAGAATATGGGGGAAGAGGACAGAGAGAGAAGAGCAAGGAACTGTGGTTGTAATGTGGAGGGAAGGAAAGAGAGGTTCACTCGGGTCGGGTCGGGTGGCCTGTTTTGACTCATGATGCAGGGAACCCGTGGGTAACCCATCTGTGGTGCACCACTATCTCGTATCATCTCCCATCACAACCTGCAAGCTTTCCTATCCCCACGAACACCACCGAAGTATCAACCCTCTTACGTGCAGGTTACTGTATTTCCACCACTCCCCTCTCGCTCCTCTTTTGTTGTTAGCTCATTCCCTTGCTTGGTGTATACAATTGTAGTTACACCATCACTGCGCTGCCTTTTAACCCTTTGTCGATCGGCTCACTCTTCAATGAGCCTCGACTTTGTTCACACACACACACACAAAAACAAAAAGTTCAAATCCCATATACCATACGTGTTTGTACATGTAGTCTGCTATTAATAATTGTCCTTGTAGTTCATGTGAAGGGACATTGATGTCTCATGATGTTTTTGCCCTGCACATGATATATGTTGAAGTTCCTCCAATATAATATGAAGTCCGGTAAAAGTAAAATCTCCATTAAATTTTGCCTCCATCGTTCATTCATTCACAATCTTCATTCCAACACATCCATCTTTTGTAACAGGTCATCATAGAGTAGGCTGATTGGAAGCTTGTACAAAAATACAGTTTAAAACACTAAGGAAGAATGTTAAGAATGCTAATTTACTATAAGCTTGGAGAACAAGTCTCTGCAATCAAACCTTGTTGGGCTAGAAATGAGAATATATCATTCCCTTCTATATCCTTGTTCATTTTCTCGTACAGAAACTTTACACACACACGAAGGTAGACACTTGGAGACCTGAGGGGACCCTGCTCCACCTTCTAAACCCCACCCACATGTGGAGATAACCAACGACACACCATGATTCTCAACCGCAGTGGGGCGCAAAGCCGACATGGTGCTCCGATGCTCACCGACGATCTAGATCTAGCTGGTCGATGATACTCCTCGACACCAAATGAACTCCTATCACATCAGCAAGCGGCACTTCATCGATTATATCGACAAAACGCTTTTTTCTTCCAAGTAGCATGTTGGCTTTCCACTCAATGAATCCCTCATGTTACCCTTTTCTTCATCCCATATCACTCCTTCCCTCCTTTTCATTGAAGCTCTTCTCTTTGAAACAATCGTCTTAATAGTTTGGAACCATCATTGTAATGAAAGAATAGAAAATATATTGGTGATGTCATCTGTACTTCCATTATTATGAATAACCAAAATTTGTTCCGTGTCCTTTGAGACACCATGTTGGCATATAAATTTTGGGAAATATACTCGATGGTGCCCATCTCCTATTTTTGGCAATGTTAGGAAAGGAATTTCTTCGGGGTCTTGGCCTTTCAGGGTGACGCTAGCTGACCTCATTCGTCCACAACTGAGCATTAATCAGAAGGACGGTCCACTCGTTGATGCAACACCCTATCCTGTGATACACCAATCCAACAGTTTACAGTTAGGTCGCAGACTTGGACTGGGCTCTATTTTGGGGACATGTCATTTCACTGGGAATTGGGTTCCACCAACCCATCCCGCCGCCAACTATGTTAGCACTTATCGATGACCTATCCAATTATCACCCAATGCCATTCTTTGGCATGTGAGTATGGATGATCTGTAAACCTTAACCTTTTTAACCCTGAGCTCCTTTGACTTTCGGATCCCCCACCCCAGGCTCCTTGGAGAAATATCTGACTGCTCAAGCATATGGAGGTTTGAATAGAGGCTGGTAAACCGGCCGCTCGGTTATATGGAGGTTTGAATAGAGGCTGGTAAACCGGTCACTCGGGTATATGGAGGTTTAAATAGAGGCTGGTAAACCGGCCGCTCGGGTATATGGAGGTTTAAATAGAGGCTGGTAAACCGGCCGCTCGGTTATATGGAGGTTTGAATAGAGGCTGGTAAACCGGCCGTTCGGTTATATGGAGGTTTGAATAGAGGCTGGTAAACCGGCCGCTCGGTTATATGGAGGTTTGAATAGAGGCTGGTAAACCGGCCACTCGGGTATATGGAGGTTTAAATAGAGGCTGGTAAACCGGCCGCTCGAGTATATGGAGGTTTGAATAGAGGCTGGTAAACCGGCCGCTTGGGTATATGGAGGTTTGAATAGAGGCTGGTAAACCGGCCGCTCGAGTATATGGAGGTTTGAATAGAGGCTGGTAAACCGGCCGCTCAGGTGTATAGAGGTTTGAGTAGAGGCTGGTAAACCGGCAGCAAGAATAAAAAGGGTTCAAGTCATTTCAAGTTGAAAAGTGAAATAATTACAGCTCAAAACATGTATAACTAGAAAGACACTCGGTAGAGCACATACCTCTGCTCCATAATGTCTGATCCATGAGAACATATCTTCTCTGGCCCAATATGTTATAGAAATATCATTTCGATATCGTTTTCGAGCCCTATCTCTCAATGGTGAAGAATCACTTCAAAAACTAGAGTCGTCGGATCCGGATACAGATCTTCACCAAAATCGATTTGATGTGTCGAGGTCACATACCCAATTTGTCCACCAAGTTTCACCGAATCCGTCCACAACTTTTTGAGATGTCGTGCTACATGTCGGTTTAGCCCTATATTGCAGTGGTAAAGAATCACTTAAAAAATTATCAGATCCGGTTCTGGATCTGGATCTTCACCAAAATTGAGTCAATTCTTCCTTGTCACACACCGAATCTTTTTGAGATATCCTGTACACAAACAGACAAACAATCAAACAAACAAACAGACAGAAAGGGGTGAAAACATAACCTCCTTCACCTTCGGTGGTGGAGGTAACAAGAAAAAAAGCAATCAGAGATTGCAGACCCTCGCCAGGACTTGTTTGGTGTGGTGTATTTTGTGTGGTGTTTGCGCAGTTTTGTGTTGTGTAATTTGTGTGGCGTTTGTGAACCAGTGTGTTACGTAATTAACTAGAAAGGCACTCGGTAGAGCGCACACCTCCGCCATGTAATGCATGATCCACGAGAACATATCGAGCCCAATACATTTTTGAAATATCATGCTATCCATCACTCTATCGTTTTTGGCCTTATCTCTCAATGGTGAAGAATCACTTATTAAATTATCAGAGCCGGATCCGGATCTTCACCAAAATTGAATCAGTTTTTCCTTGTCACACCCCAAACGTGTCCACCAAGTTACATCTGAATCCTTCAACAACTTTTTGAGATATCCTGCTATATATCGTTTTTGGCCCTATCTCTCAATGGTGAAGAATCATTTTACAAAATTCTAGTAGTCGGATCCGGATTCGGATCTTCACCAAAATCTAATCAGTTCGTCCTTGTCACACACCGAACCTCTCCACAAAATTTCGTCCGGGTCCTTCCACAAAATTTCATCCGAGTTCGTGCACAACCTTTTGAGATATCCTGAACACAAACCGACAAACAAACAGAGAGACAGACAGACAAACAGACAGAAAGGGGTGAAAACATAACCTCGTTCACCTTTGGTGGTGAAGGTAATAAGACACAATTGGAACTGCCACTTTATAACTGCTGGCAGTGATGACCGGGTACCAAGATGTCCCGCTTTGATGCAACCCCGCTTTGATCGGATACATAACCCTGACCCATGACGTTTTTTTATTATTATTCAATTGAATTCAGAAAGGGATTAAAATAAATTAAATTCCGATCAAATGGAAGACCAAATAGGAACAGTCCGGCATTGGAATAATCAGAAGCAACCAAAACAAGCAAAAAGAAAAGATGAAGTCATCAGGAGGAACCTGGATAGGATTTGCATTTCAGCTGCTACTCCTCTACCCTCAAACCCATCCAGGCACAGCCAAATGAGCCTTATTCAAAAAAGAAAGAAAAACAAGCTCAAATGAGCTAAGATCCTCGTCATCTTAATGATGACGTCATAAAAACGAATATGACGTCATTGTGATGTATCAGGTTTGCGAAAAATTATCTGTGCTAATGCCCGGCTTGATTCCCGCAAACTAAATTCAAACAGCTTGCCTAGTTTCGGAGATAATGGTTTCGGCGATTTCCATTAGCGGCGATATTATGACGTCAACTTTTTTTCTCGGAAGAATTTCCAAAATCGGAGATGGTTAATGCCTGCACGTGGGCTTTCTGAATATACATGGCAAGTTTCACGAAGATCCGATGAAAACTCTGGGTTGTGAAACAAAAAATGTCAAAAAATAGGAATGGCGTCATAAAAATTGATATGACATCGTAGTGATGTATCATATGTGCGGTAATTCATCTCTGCTAATGCCCTGTTCGATTCCCGCAAACAGAATTCAAAAAGCTTGCCAAGTTTCGGAGATAATTTTTTAGGCGATTTCCATTAGCGGAGATATTTTGACGTCATAACTTTTTTTCTTGGAGGAATTTTCAAGATCGGAGATAGTTACTGTCTGCGCGGGGTATTTTTACATGTATATGCCAAGTTTCAGGAAGTTTTGATGAAAACTGGAGGCAATGAAACAAAAAAGTCCACAAGAAGAAGCAGAAGAACAACAACGTGAGTAAGACTTAGAGATAGATCCTCCACGAGGATCTAAAAACCAACATAAAAAATTAAATAACTCTGGCTGCCAGACCATTTATCTGATCAAGTTGAAATTTAAAACATATATTCACAATCACGACTAGATCACAATTCTGAAGTTTTGCTTTGATTGATTAAGCGGTTCCAGTGAAAACATTTTTTCTTTTCTTTTTAATCCAATATGGCTGCCAAACCATGTGACATCAATTATTCCTTAACAACTTTGTTCACGCATGTCTTGGGGGAACATTTATATGGAGTTTCCCCTCGATCTGTCCAGCTCTTCTGGAGAAGAAGATTTTAATGTTTTCAGGTAAATCCAATATGGCTGCCAAAACAAGTGACCTATGATGTCATATGTGTGAACCTTTTCTTCCTCATGGATAGATGTTCATATGTGTAAACTTTCACCTCAATCTGTTCAGCCATTTCAGGGAAGAAGATTTTTGACGGTTAAAAAAAAAACAACAAAAACTACAAAATGGCTGCCGAATCACATGACCGATTACGTCATCAAAAAATTTTATGGACCATTTTATCCCGAGATGACCCTCAAAAATGTTCATACTGATCGGATGTAGCG
The DNA here is from genome assembly GCF_056783735.1 of Eptatretus burgeri. Classification (NCBI taxonomy): domain Eukaryota; kingdom Metazoa; phylum Chordata; class Myxini; order Myxiniformes; family Myxinidae; genus Eptatretus; species Eptatretus burgeri. The sequence goes on from NC_140974.1 coordinate 49,670,186, forward strand.
TTCTGCATATGCAATTATGACGTCATAACGAAGGCACCTATGATGTCATAAAAATTGCATTTATTCTGCATGCGGAGTACTTGCGATGTGCCGAGTTTCCATTTTTTCCTTGGTGCGGTTTCAGAGATAGAGGCCCAAAGTTTTTCCGTTTTACCAACATCGCTGCCACACCACGTGAACTATGACGTCATAATTATCATAATAACATTCTACATGAGTAGTTGGACTAATTTTGAAAATTTCGTCTAAATCCCAAAAGTGGTTGCAGAGAAAAACACGAAAGTTCTGTGTGGACAAACAAACAAACAGACGGACAAACGGACGCGAATGCAATACCCTCTCCTTCGGCGAGGGTAATAACACGGATAAGAGTCATGTTAATGTCAACGTAATTTTTTTTTGTCATTTTGACAGGGGCCCATACATACGTGGGGCCTATATGGGACCCACGTGCCACTCGGTAGTGCGCATACCTCCACCATTCTGGACAATTTACCTTTTGTATCCCACGTGTTGTTTCGTATGCAGCCTGTGGCTGCTGGTTGAATCATTTTCTGGAAGCGTTGCTGTGCCGCTGATGTAGTGCCCCTGTTACCAATAAGCTGGTGCTCATTTTGCTGACCTTGGAAGGATGACAGGCTGAGTCAACCCATCTGGTGTTATTTCAACGACCCAACAAGGGCTCAAACTCAAGACCCTAAGATCTTTAGCCAGTCACCTTCACCATGAAGCCAACACCAGTCTTTGGAGTATTGTCAAGATTGTGGAATAATGCACCCTTAACACAAGTTTTACTGCAACAGTAAATGTGTTTGACTCTATCAATGTCCTGTACAATATCGGCCTAAACGCAGCAGCTATCATTGCTTTCTAAAAAGGAATATATCATGAAACCCTATTCACATTTCATGGCAGATGTCAAGAATTAGATTCTGACGTCAGTCGCATAATGGAGGATGAAGTATATTGCTTTGAGTTCTCGTCTTTGCGAACGAAAATTTCCCCTGTAATGTTCCCAAGGCTGCCGTTTGAGTGAAACAAGTGTGCAGTGTGTGTTTGAGGTCTATGCATAATGATTAAGGAATGCTCATTAAAAAATTATCTCGTGTATAGCATTTACTGCATAAAGTGCCATTTTATGCACACAACCAATTCGATAGGATGGTCCAAAGGTTGCCCACTTTCCATTGAACTGTCTAATGTACGTTTTATTCCCAACATGACTATATTGTGTGTATGTGTATTGGTGTACTTGTGTGTCCCCCTTCATAAGGACGATTTAAGAAGGGTTTTAAAGGCCAATCTTTTAACATGACTGTGTGTTCACTACGATCTATTTTATAGGACAAAAAAAAAACTCGAAAAACAATTTTTCATTAAAGATTAATTACATCTCTTCTGTTGAAATGTAAACGGTAACTTGAAACCAGGCCTCGAGGGTGGTATACACAAGCATTTTAAAAATAACAATAAATACAAGGTGCAGGGAGGTGGAATTCACTGCACATGATGTGCAATGCACGCAGAGTGAAACGAGTGTTCGTTTACATCCATAGGATGTCTAATAAATAAAGAAAATATATGCACACCTGACACTAGGCCGAGGCTTCAGACTTTGGCATGCTCACGAGCCTGCTCCATTGAAATTAAACATCCCAAAAGATATAGAAAATAGGGTCACATTTGTCCATTTAGTGTTTCAAAATAACACTTTTTCTTGCAACAAAATATCATATCTTCCAGTCTCCTTGAATATTTCAACTAAAATAATTCAAACCCATCCAACATACAGCGGTCCCAAGACAGTTATTTCATTAGTATTCATTCAGTTAGCCCTTCCATTATGTCGAGTGGGTACATGGGACAAGATGCGTTGCGTAGGGCTTTTAATTAGGGCTTTTTTTTTTTTGTATACCTTGGTCGAGGCTCGTATGAGAGCTAACACACAACTCACAGCAAGGAGGCATGAGACAAGAGGGGCGGGAGTGGAAAGGACAAAACAGTGGGGAACAGACACATTAGGTGAACTGTGGAAGGGAGAGGGATGGGGATGGGACGGGGAACATGGCGAAGAAAAGATGGACATTTCAGGGACTTTCAGGAAGGAAAGCAGGAGAAATGAAGGAAGAGGGCTTGGGTGGATTATCGGGGGTAGAAAAGATCGAGGATTTGGATGGGGGAAGATAAGAGGTGGTGGTGAACAGCTGTTTTGAAAGCCTGGAGGGAAGAATGGGAAAGAATAGAGTGAGGAAGTTTATTCCAAAGGCGGGAAAAAAGAGGAATGAAAGAGTGAAGATGAGCAGTGATTCGTGATTTTGGTAGTTTTACCAGAAGGGGGTTGTTGGCGGACCTTGAGCGCCCTGTGGAAATGTGGTGGGGACAAATCGCAGAGAGAGCAGGGGGGGCAAGGCTGGAGAGGAGTCGGTAGAAGACAGAAAGACCACCGACCAACCTGCGGTGATTGAGTGAGAGGCCCAAAGACTCAGCTTCATTGCGGGAGATGCCGATGATCTTAAATGCCCTGGTTTCGACAGCTTGAAGCCGAGAAAGGTGGGAGGCAGGAGCACCAGCCCAGAGGGGAGAGCAGTAATCCATCAGGCTACGGACAAAAGCTTTGTAAGTGGTCAGGAGCTCAAGAGGGCCGAGGAAGGACTTTGCACGACGGAGGATTCCCAGTCGGCGACTGGCTTTTGAGGCGAGGTTGGAAATGTGACTTTCCCAGGAAAGGTCATGGCAGATAGTGAGACCTAGAAGCTTGAAAGAAAAGACTTCTTCCAGAGGATTGTTGAGAAAGTGGATGGGGGGGTTTTGTAAACGGTCCTTTCGAAGAGACATAGTGAGAGTGTGAGATTTGTCTGGATTGAAAGACATGTTCCACGTGTTGGACCAGTTTGTGATTTTATCCAGATCTGCAGTGAGCGAAGAAGCTGCTGCTTGCCGGTCTGAGGGATGACAGATGGTACGGCAGAGGGTGGAGTCATCGGCAAAGAGAAATAGAGGATTTTCCAGAGAGTCCGAGAGATCATTGATGAAAACCAGAAAAAGAACAGGGCCCAGAACGCTACCTTGAGGAACTCCAGCCTGCACAGGAAGAGGGGATGAAAGAACTCCGTTTAGGGCCACACGTTGACTGCGACAGGAGAGGAACTCTGCGAGCCATGAGTGGAGATGGCCTTGAATACCATGGGAAGAGAGTTTGGTGAGTAGGGCAGGGTGCCAGACTGTGTCAAAAGCACGTGATATGTCCAGGGATACGGCTCGGATTTCCTGTCTGGCATTGAGGACCTCCATCCATTGATGGGAGAGCAGAAGCAGCATATCCAGGGTAGAGTGACCTGGTCTGAAACCAAATTGATGATTGTAAATCAAGCCATTGGAGAAGAGGAAGGATTTCATATCTGAGGCGATGATGGATTCCATCACCTTGCTGATGATTGGGAGAAGGCTGATTGGTCTGTAGTTATAGGGATCTGTTTTTGCACCTTTTTTATGCAGGGCAGTGATGTTAGCAGATTTCCAAGCAGATGGCAGATGACCTTGGGCAAATGAGAGGGTGAATAGAACAGAGAGAGGGTGAGCAAGAGCAGAAGAGCAGGCTTTCAGGACACGTGGGCTGATGCCGTCTGGACCGGTTGCAGAATCTGACTCGAGGTTTGAAAGCAAGCTCTCCACCTTGTCAGGAGAAAAGGATACAGAGTCCAGGGACAGTTGGGTGCGACTGGGTAAAGTGGGTTGAGATAGTGATGGGTTTAGGACACAAGATTTAGCTGCAAACACCGAGTTTAGACATTCAGCTTTATCACGTGTGGAATCAGCAGTGCGGCCATTTGAGGTAAGAGAGGGGATGGAGGGGGAACATACACCAGAAACAGATTTGATTAAACGCCACCAGGATTTTGAGGAGGGAGAGAGGTTTGAGAGTTCAGACTTGAGATGAGAAAGATGTTGTTTTCTGGCTCTCCTGAGGGTAGATACACACTTGTTCCGAGCTTTGTGGAAAGAACTGAGATTGCCCTCAGTTGGGTTTGCTTTCCATGAGGCAAAGGTAAGTTGTTTCAGGACAACTGCCTCGCCACAAGCTTCAGTAAACCAAGGGCGGGAGGAAGGGTAAGACAACTTAACATGAGAGGGGATAAATCTGTGCATGAGGGAGAGCAAGTTTCTTTGAAGGAATTCCCAGGATGAGTTGATGTTTGAGAAAGTAGTGATAGGAGACCAGTCTGTCAGTTTGATGGCTGCTCGGAGACCCTGCCAGTCGGCTTGAGTGAAATGCCAGACTCGACGGCGGTGAGGTGGTTCTCTGATAACAGCCAGAGAGATGTCCACTTTGACAAGGACGTGGTCAGAAGAACCAATTGGAGCGAAGGAAGAGCAGCAAATATTGTCAGGGAAATTTCTCAAAATCAGATCCAGAAGAGATGGAGTACCATTGGTTGAGATCCGGGTGGGGAAGTTGACCGATTGAGTCAGTCCCAATGAGTCGCAGAAAGCTTTTGCTGAGGTGCCATGGCAGGTGAGAGAGGTACCCACACCTAGCCAACTGGCGTGATGACAATTGAAGTCACCACATAAGAGGAAGAGAGAGTTTGGATGAGAAGATAGAAGATGGTCCATGTTTTCGGATAGTGAGGTGTAGATGGAGTCATCACTGTTCGGTGGACGGTACAGTACACACATAAACATGAGGTGGGAGTGGAGGGGAAGCCGAAGCCAGAGGTATTCCTGGGGGTGTGGGGGAGTGAGAGCAGTGCATGGAGAGTGAGGAATAGAGTCTTTGATGAAGAGAGCAACACCTCCACCAGGACGAGGCTCAGGTCTGTCATACCGTAAGAGGGAGTAGCCAGGGAGAGATACTTGGGAGTCAGACACGTCTTGGGAGAGGAAAGTTTCTGTTAGGCAGATAATGTCTGGTTTGTCAGTGGCAACCTGTATGGAAAGATCTGAAAGGTTTGAGCGAAGGCCCCAGATATTTGAGGTCCACACTTTTAATGAAGAGGAAGGGGAGGAGGCTTTGGGTGCAGGAGGTGGAGGGGGAGGGGGAGGGTAGGACAAGGGACGAGGGGGGCAGGTAAGGAGTGTTGCTGAAGGAGTGTGGGGTATTGCAGAACAGCGAGGGGAGGGGCCGAATGAGGAGGAGAAAAGGCTCTGTGGTGCTGGGGGAGAGGGGGGACAAGAGACAAGGAAGAAGGCAGTTGAGGATTTGAGGAGGTGGAGTGAAGAGATGGAGGTGAGAGGGCAGTGGAGGGAGGCAGGTTGGTGGATGAGAGGGGGGCAACTTTGAGAAGGAAGAGTGAGGGGGATGAAAGGTGGGAGAAAGGTGAGGGGGGATTTTTGAGAGAGGTGAGAGGGAGGCTTGGAGGGAGAAGAGTGGGATGGTTGCTTTGAGAGTGAGAGTGAGGGGTGAGGGGGTGAGTTGGCACTGAAGTTTGAAAAAAAGAATGTTTGATGGAAAGCGAGCATCCATGGCAAACTGTGGTTTTTAAAAGTTTTAGGTCAGAGATGCGATTTAACACAATTCTTGATGGATGCAATGAAGGCGAATTCAGAGCATGGAGAGAAGAAGCGCTGTAATAGTTGGATTTTTTAGGCAAGGAATGAAGGAGAGGTCGAAATGAGAGCAGTCTGTTAAAATAGCAGAAGAGTAGTGCATTGTGAAACAGTAAAGAGTACCACATGTGTGAGAGAGGAAGATGAAGCATTATAAGATCGTTTTTGTAGTTAAAAATAATGTATGAGAGAGTTCAACAGATTAGGTCATGGAAGTGTAAAAAAAATAAAAAAATCGAGGAAGAAGACGAGGAGGAGGTTAAGAGGAAGAAGAAGAAGCAGAATCGGGAGAAGGTGAGCGTGTTGTTGTTGTTGGGTATATATATGTATATGTATATATGTATATGTATATATATATATATATATGTATATATATATATATATATATATATATATATATATATATATATTTTTTTTTTTTGTTAATATTAATATATGAGAGAGTTCAACAGATTAGGTCATGGAAGTGTAAAAAAAAAAAAATCGAGGAAGAAGACGAGGAGGAAGTTAAGAGGAAGAAGAAGAAGCAGAATCGGGAGAAGGTGAGCGTGTTGTTGTTGTTGTAGGGTTTTTTTTTTTTTGGAGATAAGAAAGAGATTAGTTGGGAGAATGGGGGATGTTTGGAAAGTGGGGAGGATCAAAATTGAAGGTAATGGGGAGGATAGAAATTGAAGGTAATGGGGAGAAAAAACAAACAAACAAAAAAATAACGATCGAACACCGAGTGGAACCGGTAGGCCTCAAGCCTAGGCCTAGGCCTCAAGCACAGGTAAGAACGTTGACAAAAATACTCACAAAATAGCACGATTTTTGAAACAAAACCGAACTAGCAACACACAGTAACATGTAGGTGAGAAAATTAAACAGTTAAAACGGGACAAATAACAACCGGAAACTTAGCTTTGAGAACGTCAGCAGGGAGCCCCCCTGTGGACGGCCGAAACAATCGGGGTCTCGGGGTCTCGTGCCCTCAACCCACACCTGGATTACTGCCGAGCAATACAGTGAGTGTGCACTGGCTCATAAGAGCAAATGAATGGGGTCGAACTTCCTGGCTCAACTAATGTGCAGACCATGCTGAACCAATGAAGGAAAAGATGAAATGGGCTGGGTACATTTTTAACGTAAGCAATTTATTTATAAGGGCATAGAAAGGTATGTGCAGCAATAATCAAAAGGGTTTTTATTCAATAAAATGCATAGCAGGTAATGCAAGGATTCATGCGGTGTGGCAAAAGAAATGCAATTATGTACAAAATGAAGACACAGGTCAGAGCTAAACCGATTTAAAGAACTTACACATTCGTATCTTATGCAAACATTACAGGCGCCATCAGACACACGCCCGAGGAAATTAGAGAGCAAGAAAGGGGAGAGGCAGTAAATGGGATTTCTGCCTCATTCAATACTTGGCATTCCTGATGGATCTGCACTTCCCAATCGCTAAGGAGGGGAGAGGAGGGAAGAAAACTGGGGATGTTCATGGTGTGTGAGTGGGAGGTGCAATTTTCGGCTTCAATTCCCTTTGCAATTCTTTCACCTATTTTTTTTTACTTTAACTTCACGCACGACCTCTTCACACATGAATGCACATCAGATCAGACAGGAATGTATACTGCAGCAGCAGCATTAGCATATGTGCGCCATTTCTCATTCAAACTGCACGCCATTCACCAATGGACGCCTCACCTCAGACGCTCACCATGCTCACTATGACGGTACAACCCTCACCATAATCACCACAATGACTCCTAAAAATCCCCATAGAAACTTATACTCAACTTCACCACAATCACCACAATTGCTCCAGCCTCCTCACTACAACCGCTTCAAACACTCCCAATGTTCCAATGTCTTTACCACGAACATCACAGCACTTCCCCCACCTTACTACAACCGCTGCAACTATAATTAGTTCCCTGTATGCTCACCACAGTCGTTCATGGTGCCGGGGAACAGACGACATTGCGAGTCAGAACACATTGGCATGTAACTCAAAGCGCAAATATATGCTGGGGCTCATTCAATGACACCTAGATAGCCCTGACGCTCTGCTAAACAGCGCTCAAATAGAGCCCAGCGAACGTTCATGGCCGAAGAGCGCTCCCAAAAACCCACACCCAATATAAATCTCGGAGCTTTGTTGTATGGCCCAGCCCGGGAGTAAATGAAGGCAGAGTCTGACAGGGTGGGCTGCTCCTGAGGGTTGCATTTGTGCACCAATTAAAATGCTCGGAAATTCCTACAAGGCCTTTCTATCTATTTCTGGGTTCCACCTGGGTTCCATAAAGATTGCGGCAGAGAGCCGAGAGCAGATCTGACACACTCACCAAGCCCGAGTCGACAGCACCAGTCACTGAGCAAGAGCAACACTGACCGATCCAAGAGAGCAGCGCGAGTCACCGAGACCAAGCCAAGCAAGCAGTCACTGAATTGTTGCTGGGTCATCGCTTGGTCATTGGCACATGGCTTCCACTGTGTTCTGCAGCCAATACTCATGACCATGAACATTTACAGATTCTCTCACACACCACGTTAAGCTATCATCTCACACGTCTGTCTCTTCCATCTACTGTCTCATTTGCTGTCGACGCAAATTAAGAAGAGCAATTACAGATCTGCACTCCTCTTCTACATTACATTTGCATTACATTTGCACCTCCCACTCACACACCATGAACATCCCCAGTTTTCTTCCCTCCTCTCCCCTCCTTAGCGATTGGGAAGTGCAGATCCATCAGGAATGCCAAGTATTGAATGAGGCAGAAATCCCATTTACTGCCTCTCCCCTTTCTTGCTCTCTAATTTCCTCGGGCGTGTGTCTGATGGCGCCTGTAATGTTTGCATAAGATACGAATGTGTAAGTTCTTTAAATCGGTTTAGCTCTGACCTGTGTCTTCATTTTGTACATAATTGTATTTCTTTTGCCACACCGCATGAATCCTTGCATTACCTGCTATGCATTTTATTGAATAAAAACCCTTTTGATTATTGCTGCACATACCTTTCCATGCCCTTATAAATAAATTGCTTACGTTAAAAATGTACCCAGCCCATTTCATCTTTTCCTTCATTGGTCCAGCATGGTCTGCACATTAGTTGAGCCAGGAAGTTCGACCCCATTCATTTGCTCTTGTGAGCCAGTGCACACTCACTGTATTGCTCGGCAGTAATCCAGGTGTGGGTTGAGGGCACGAGACCCCGAGACCCCGATTGTTTCGGCCGTCCACAGGTATGGTATTATGCGTGGTCGTGTAACCCTGCTAGGATTGTCAATGCCAATTGGCATTTGTAGTTGCTTAGAAACCCACTGGTGCATAGAGTTATCTACACGAAGTGGCCCCAGGATCGGGCATATGGGAGAGACCCGAGTGCTTCCCCTCATGGCGAGCCTCAAATCCCCTAGTCCATAACAGTTTGGTGTCAGGAGTGGGATTTGAACCTGAGTTGAGCTTCACGCACCTCAACGTTACAACAGTTTGACGTCAAAGGTGAGATTCGGTCCTGTGGTGTGACTGTCATTTTTGATTAGCACTCTCTTCTCCAAGAACGCATTCTAAATGCTAAGCGAATCATTATGGTGGTAATACTTCTTAAAGCAATCAAAAAATACGAGTGTCGGTCGGAAAGTAATGCCTCTTATTTTTCAGTTCATATACAAAGTATCGTATGAAAGATGACAATGAAAGGTTTGTATCTCAACTCTCCCTCCAGCCCATTTTAAGTTGAGCAGCACTGTCATCGATCACGTGACAACTTCATACCACAATTTTTTTGTATACAGCGTCAAGGCTTGTGGAACAACGAGAACATTGAATGAATCACGACACAACAGAACAAAAGAAAAGGGGGGAGGGCAAGAGCAGAGTTGAAGGACAAAATAAAGGAAGACCTGCAAATAATGGTTATCGGGAGAAATGGAGGGCAGGAAAGGACACATGGGGTGGACAAGAAGGATACAGAAGGAAAACCTCTCAGGAAGGAAAAACCGGAAATTTGGAAGGAGGTGGGGTTAATGAGGGTAGAAAAGATCATGGTTTTGGATTGGGGATGATCTGAGCTGATGGAGGTGAACAGCTGTCTTGAAAACCTGGAGAGAAAAAAAAAACCTTTCACAATAGCTGCCCCATTACATGTCAGCATGAAGCAGAGTACAGCTATTGAATTTCTTAATGCGGAAGAGGTTCCTCCAGTGGATATCCATAGGCATTTAAAGAATGCGTACAGCGACTCTACCATTGATTTGAGCACCTTTAGATGTCGGCGAATCGTTTCAAGAGCAGGGAAACCGATATCAACGATACGCTTCAAATTGGCAGTGACACCGGCAAACAAGATTCAGATTGATGCGCTAAATAAAGTGCATTGAAAATGACGAAGACGATGTGGAAAAATAACTTCATACTTGTGTGCATATTCCCTGTAATTTTTATTGCAATAATATTTAATGAGAAATAAAATACGAGGCGTTAATTTCGTACTGATCCTCCGATAATTTAATATAAGTACACGGAAGGAGCGCACAAACAACAACAACAGCCACGATAGCAGTAACAACTATGTGTTATAAAAGATCCTTTTTCGCATGCCACTTCATTTTACATCATCATTGAGACAAACAGATAGATACGCAATATGTTTGTGAAGTGCAGCATGCTGTCTTTTGTTTAAATCCGTCAGCGAAACGACGGGTAGACACGGTTAGTATCACTTAAAAGGCTGTGACTCGTGAGTGAGATCTATCTTTTCAATTATGCACCTGAAGAGTGCAAGAATGGTGAAATAAACTTTGTAGATTCTTATTTGTCTGGTGATATCCCACTGAGGTGGCTGCATAAGTTTAGTGCGAAATCATTCATACAAGGAAATACAAGGAACTTTGACGTGGGAGAAGGTAATTAGGCTCATCATGCCTGCACATAAACTTCCTGGTTTACAAACGACATGAATAATTCCGTACAAGCTTTTAATACCAAAGGATGCCATGATGTTGTCCTCACTTATCGGTGTTTCAGCTCTAATTGATTCTGCAAATGTGAAGGAACCCTTAACCACGAAATGAGAAAGTGAATCCAATACTGGTTGCAGTATCTCTCCCAACCACTTGGCAAGTTCATGTTGTGCCGATCGCACCATGGACAGTATCGGTCTTAGAGGAATATCCCTCTAAGAGATATTAAAAGCTTGTTCACCAATGTACCGTTGACGGAGACGATTGACATTTGCGCACATTTGCTGTATCACACCGATCTGGAATAACCGATGTTCTCGGAGCACGTCTTCGTGGAATTAATGAACACAACAACAAGGGAGGTGGAATTCAGTTTTAACAACATGATGTATGTTCAAACGGACGGTGTGGCCATGGGTTCTCCAGTCGGCCCTGCTCTTGCAAATATCTTTGTGCAGAAATCATGAAATGCAAAAACTGACTGGTCGGCGAGGGGTCGATTCCTTCATCGAATACTATCGGTATGTTGATGACATTTTTGCTTTGTTTGAGTCCCTGACGGCATGTGACAATTTCCAGGCATGGCTCAACACTCTCCACCCAGCGCTGAAGTTTACCACGGAGCTGGAATCGTCAAACACGTTACCGTTTTTGGACGTGTTGGTTGATAGATCCAACCTTGGTTTCACAACATCCGTCTACCGGAAGCCGACTTTCACAGGGCAGTACACTCGGTGGGACTCCTACAGCTCCACGAGATACAAAATTGCCTTGATCAATATCCTGGTTAACAGAGCACAGAGGATTTGTTCACCTTGTAATCTTCCTGCTGAAATTGACAAAATCATGAATATACTCGGTGAGAATGGTTATCCTGAGCATATAGTTATGAGATACATACACAAGTTTCTAAACACGACAAGAGATCGGAAGATTGGTCCGGATAAATGTCCAGTCTATATCAGGACGCCCTGGAAAGGGCAATCGTCATGAAAGTTTGAAGTACAAATCAAAGATATTGTGTCCAACACGTTTCTGGCTGCGCAACCCCGAGTAAACTTTCCCTCTCGCCGTTTACTGACGTCAGTCAACAAGGATGTGCTTCACACCTCACAAACCAGCAATGTTATTTATGAGTTGAAGTTCCGATGTGAAGCTCGGTACGTGGGCCGCACAACACGAAGATTGGCTGATCGGATCAAACAACACGTCCCCTTGGCGATTCGAAGAAAGATTGTGAGGGTTACAACACAACCAGTGCGAGCATGAAGGAATATCCAGCAACCAACGGCCACTGTACCTGCTTCATCTGCCATTGCACAGCACCTGGTTACCAACCCTATCTGTGCAGACCAGTACAATGCAGATATGTTCAGGATATTGAGCAGAGGTCGGAGCTCGTTTCATTTACGTATGTTGGAAGCAACCTTCATCCTTACCACCGATCAAATATTATGTCATCAAAAGGAATTTGTACGATCTCTGTGTCTCTTTCAACATGGAAAGATTAAGGGAAGTACGGTAACAAATGGTGAATGGACCTTCGGGGAAACCTATCCCCCCTCTGTCCAGGATGTGGTTGCAAACGTCAATCATCGACGAACTCTGCTCCAGCCAATGGGAGCTCGAGGTGAAGATGATGAGCCGACCAATGGGCGTTCGGATTAACAGTGACGTCATTACGGTTGAACCAATCAGCATCTACCTTATTGAGACCTGCGTATAAAGCACGCGCCTTCATCTTCCTCCTTCACTTGCTGGGATTTTTACCCTGAAGTGTGCAGCAAGAAAAGCTTTGGTCACTATTATGTCGTGTTTGTTTGTATCCATATGATGTGGAACACATGCAAGTTAAACTAAATCGATGCCTTGGAAACTAGAGAGTTCATAGAACACCTTAACCCACGTAGTCATGAGAAAAAGGACATGGGAAGAGTCTTTTGAACTCCCGCTTGGTGTTCCCAAGCACAATATACATTTGTTTTGTTCGTGAACCTTGCATAAAGGGCATGATGGTAACCATATGAAGCCGATAGGTCAAACCTAACAGTTCAGAGCTCACTATGCTTCACAGATGTGCATTTTTCATTGCCATTGGGGTTTATCCATGCATTTGCGCAATTATAAATCTTCTTCCAACTCGGAGAAAATCACGATTTTGGAACAACATTTGAGTAAAAGATGCCCTCAACAAACAGCACTCTGCGCCGCCATATTTGTCAGAATGCAGAATCTCAAACAACTATTCTGCCCCCGGGGTTTGAGAAGACATGAATTCTGATTTTCATGGCATTTCTCGTCGGTACTCTGCCTGCCCTCAGGTCATGGATATTTTTCAATGCTGAACAAAAGGTTTTTGAAATTGTCAATAAAGCGATTTGTGTTTAATCTTGACAATATTTAAACATGAATGATATTTGGAGGAGGTTTCCATGGATAGACTAGAATGGCACCAGGTAGAGTGCATACCTCCGCCAGGCTAAATGGTTTATGTTTGGTATCCCTCTGATAGGCTGGATCTGGATTCAGACCTGAACCAAAATCGAATCGGCTTGTTCTTCTCACCTATCCAACTTATCCACAAAGTTTTGTTATAATCCATCCACTACTTTTTGAGATATCATGCTACGTATTATTTTTGGCCGTATCTCTCAAAGATGAAGAATCACTTTTTAAGAAATTAAATAAATTCTCATATCGGGATCCAGATCTTCACCAAAATCTCATCAATTCTTCCTTGCAACACAACCAACATGTCCACCAAGTTTCGACCAAATCCGTCGACAACTCTGAGATATAGTGCTCAGACAGATAGACAAACATTGGTGAAAAAAAACCTTCGTCTACCTCCAATGGCGCAGGTAAAAAGAGCACATGCAGGTATCTGAATACCTACACAGAAGTCTAAGATATACACTAAACTACCAAAAGTAAAAGCCTTTTGGTCGTTTGACTCATACAAATCCCAGCAGCAGATTATGCTTTGTGGGAAATGAGTAGATAAAAATTACTGGAGATTTCCAGATGTATCACCTGTATCCTGCACCATTACTCCACTTCCCTTACAGATAGAGTGGACAGGTGGTCGAGCGGATAAGGTCTTGTTGCATTATTATCTTCCCCGGCGTAGGTTCGATTCCCATGGCTGATCGGGATGGAAAATTCCACACACTTTCAACAGAGCGTTGATCTCTCCGGAATTGGCTCTTTACCACTGAATGGTTCACAATTTGTCATGAGCGCAGCGATGATCTGTCACGAGTCTGAGTCTCCACCATCACAGGCATATTATGGCCTAATCTGAGATAGTTTCCTTTGCACTTTATGCTTATTATCTTCCATTAAACCTCCAGTATTTGGACGTTTCCTGTGTACTTATCTTTCCATTACCAGTGCCATTGTGCATATCTATGGTTTCCTGCATTTCCCATTAATCCTTTACTTTGTGCCCATGTCCTTCAATTATCCTTGTCACATGTGTTGTGGCCATTGGTTTCGAGTTTCGCACGTCCTTTTTTTTTACTTCAATATAAATATGTCTCTGTCTCTGTCTCTGTCTCTGTCTCTGTCTCTGTCTCTCATCTCTCATCTCTCATCTCTCATCTCTCATCTCTCATCTCTCATCTCTCATCTCTCATCTCTCATCTCTCATCTCTCATCTCTCCCACCATGCACCTCCTGCAATGTACATCTGTGTGCCTTTTTACCTGCCACATATGGTTCGCTGTTTCCTCCTTAGCATGTGTGGTGCTAAGATCGTGAGATTTGATAGTGTGTGCATCACGTGATACCATTTTACTCTTCAAGGCTACATCATTTGGCTTGGATGTATCAACAGCGAGCAATTCGTCACTTTGCCTCCTCAGTCAACGATCTTTCTCATTTGTATCATAAGCACATTTTTTGTTGTAGTCATGGCCACATGTGGCACCACTCACCTTCTCGTTGTCAGGTCTGGGTTATATTATGGGCTTGACTGGACTCTAAACTGTCACTCTTAAGATTCTCAGGTAACGCATTGAATCCTGGTGCTCTGTGCACAGGACAACGAATCCAGGTAATTTGCCGATAGGGCAATGGATGCTGCTGGTGCTTTGCAACTGAGGCATTGGATCCTGGTTTCCTTCACAAGCAGGTACGATATTGAATACTGATAATTTGCAGACAGGACATCATTATGGGTGCTTTATAATCAGCGTGTCGAATCTTGGACACTTCGCGAGCTGCGGATCACTTATTTTAGAGGGGATGCTTAAAGCCGTCCGTCCCATCTGCGATAGCATTCACTTTTGGCCATTAAAGTTTCCATGCTATATATTTTGGCTTTGGAAAACTGTATAGAGCCATGTGCCAGCCCTGTGCATGAATGAATCGCTTAGAACTGGAGAATTCATAGAACACCTCTTGGGAAACTAGGACATGGGTGGGGTCTGTGAGCAGCAAATTTTATTGGTCGAGATGATGTAAATGGAGGAGGAGGATATTGGGACCATACTCTGTGCAGAGCGTTGGTACTGCTAAAGCAGTCTCGTTGGCTATTGGGCACAATCCTGGACGGGTCGCCACTCCGACACAGTATACCAGCATGCTGGCACTCATTTTGTCGACCTCGAGTTAACCCCACCTGGTATAAATTCAACACCTGTGCAGGATTTGAACTCAGGACCCTAGGATCCAAAGCCTGCCACCCTAACCATTAAGCCAACACCAGGGTGTAAGTGCTGTAACATTTTGTCCAAGTGATAAGCAATACCGCACGTGAAAAGGCTGAATGCCTAAACTCGGTGTTTGCAGCTAAATCTTGTGTCCAAAACCCATCGCTTTCTCTACCCACCTTACCCAGTCACACCCAACAGTTCCTGGAGTCTGTGTCCTTTTCTCCTGACAAGGTGGAGAGCCTGCTGTCAAACTTCGACTCAGATTCTGCAACCGGTTCAGACGGCATCAGCCCAAGTGTCCTAAAAACCTGCTCTTATGCTCTTGCTCACCATCTCTCTGTTCTATTCACCCTTTCATTCGCTCAAGGTCATCTGCCATCTGCTTGGAAATCTGCAAACATCACTGCCCTGCATAAAAAGGTACAAAAACAGATCCCTGCAACTGCAGCCCAATCAGCCTTCTCCCAATCATCAGCAAGGTTATGGAATCCATCGTCGCTTCAGACATGAAATCCTTCCTCTTCTCCAATGGCTTGATTTCCGATCATTAATTTGGTTTCAGACCAGGTCACTCTACCCTGGATATGCTGCTTCTGCTCTCCCAACAATGGATGGAGGTCCTCAATGCCAGACAGGAAATCCGAGCCGTATCCCTGGACATATCACGTGCTTTTGACACAGTCTGGCACCCTGCACTATTCACCAAACTCTCTTCCTATGGTATCCAAGGCCATCTCCACTCATGGCTAGCAGACTTCCTCTCCTGTCACAGTCAACGTGTGGCCCTAAATGGAGTTCTTTCATCCCCTCTTCCTGTCCAAGCTGGAGTTCCTCAAGATAGCGATCTGGGCCCTGTTCTTTTTCTGGATTTCATCAATGATCTCTCCGACTCTCTGGAAAATCCTCTATATCTCTTTGCTGATGATTCCACCCTCTGCCGTACCATCGGTCAACCCTCAGACCGGCAAGCAGCAGCTTCTTCGCTCACTGCAGATCTGGATAAAATCACAAACTGGTCCAACACGAGGAACATGTCTTTCAATCCGGACAAATCTCACACTCTCACTATGTCTCTCTGAAAGGACCGTTTAGAACCCCCCTCCCCCATTCACTTTCTCAACAATTCTCTGGAAGAAGTCCTTTCTTTCAAGCTTCTGGGTCTCACTATCTGCCATGACATTTCCTGGGAAAGCCACATTTCAAACCTTGCCTGCAAAGCCAGTCGCCGACTGGGACTCCTTCGTCGTGCAAAGTCCTTCCTCGGCCTAAATGAGCTCCTGACCACTTACAAAGCTTTCGTCCATAGCCTGATGGAGTACTGCTCTCCTCTCTGGGCTGGTGCTCCTGCCTCCCACCTTTCTCGGCTTCACACTGTGGAAACCAAGGCATTTCGGATCATTGGCATCTCCTGCGATGAGGCTGAGGCTTTGGGCCTCTCACTCAATCACCGCAGGTTGGTCGGTGGTCTTTTTGTCTTCTACCGTCTCCTCTCCAGCCTCGCCGCCCCCCCCACCCCGCTCTCTTTGCGATTTGTCCCCACCACATTTCCGCATGGCGATCAAGGTCCGCCAACAACCCCCTTCTGGTAAAACTACCAAAATCACGAATCACTGCTCACATTCACTCTTTCATTCCTCTTTTTTCCCCACCTTTGGAATAAACTTCCTCACTCTATTCATTCCCATTATTCCCTCCAGGCCTTCAAAACAGCTGTTCACCACCACCTCTTATCATCCCCCATCCAAATCCTCGATCTTTTCTACTCCCGGCAATCCACCCAAGCCCACCTCCTTCAAATTCCCTGCTTTCCTTCCTGAAAGTCCCTGTAATGTCCATCTTCTATTCCCCATGTTCCACGTCCCATCCCTCTCCCTTCCACAGATCTCCTCATGTCTCTGTTCCCCACTGTTTTGTCCTTCCCACTACCTCCCCTCTTGTCTCATGCCCCCCTTGTTGTGCGTTGTGTGTTAGCTCTCACACGAGCCTCGACAAGGTATACCAAAAAAAAAAATAAAGTTACATTAAAAAAAAAAATACTGCTGAACAGAAAGGTTTCAAAAGTGCGAAAAGACGATTTGTGTTTTACAGTGTTCAAGTGTATAATTCTATTGAAATAAAATAATTGTTTTACCTGTTGTGGAAAAAAAATTTCCAGAAGTTTACCGCCGTTGATGCCTTATACACCACCTCATTAAACACGTTACATTAGTTATCCATTATGACGTCACAGTAAGTTTCATTTTTGGAATGATTTTCAATTTTGTTTGACTGCTACACAGACAGACAGACATACAAATTGAATCAATTGCTCATCGCCCCGTTTCGCTTCGTGCGCATGTGCAGGGTAACAAGTGCACGGTGTGCAATGAAACACGAATGACTGAACGTCATGACGCCATCGCGTCGCGTCATCAACATCCGCTTACCTGACGCCTAAAATAATGACGTCATTTTAACGGCAAGTGATTTTTCATCCTTACGACATTTATTCCCAATGTTTCAAACTATAATGATGGACACAAAGCATCTTGAAATCAAAACGTTTCGCGCAAAAAGGCAATTTTGTAATTAACCGTAAACGAGTTTTTAATGACGGAATCAATTCAGCTGGGCTGACAATTCATAGATCGTTCTGTCGTACGGATTTAAAGGAGCATATCCTAATATGAAAATAATTAAATGGTCGTTCATGTCGAATTCTCCCAAGTACACGTACAACGTGGCGTTGGTGCGCGCGTCATTCGAACACCAGCACGGTACGGGTATCCATGGCAACGCATGCAAAATTCGAATGGGCCCACGTGTGATGTGTGTGTGTGCATGTGTGTGTGTGTGTGTGTGTGCGTGTGTGTGTGCATGTGTGTGTGTGTGTGTGTGTGTGCGTGTGTGTGTGCATGTGTGTGTGTGACGTGTGTGTGCGTGTGTGTGTGTAGGCCTGAAGTAATCGCACTAAACGCTTTTGCTGTGTTATTCGAGTCTTGTTTCCCAATCCTCGACGAGTGTAATTATTTTCGCAGCAATGAAGAGCAAGCGGTGGCACCAAATGGCGACAGATTTCGGTCGGCGTGCGGAGTCGTGTTCCAATTAGGCGGGAAGTGCGTTCGGTGCGGGCAGAGATCTTGACAGTGAGGGATTGTGGGTGAATATCCCCAACCGTACCGATCCTTCATCCTTCAGCCATTCGGTGTGTGCAGAGAAGACGGAATGATTAACTCCCAGGAAAGGTTCTCCGTTGCGTGATTTATAACCACAGTTCACGTTTACATGTTCCCACCAAATCATGGACCGCGTGACGTCAGGTCACGTGTCGCGCTCATTTCGAATCCTCGGAGCGCAGGTGCGGTGACTGCACCTGCTGTGAGAAGAATTTCTCCTTGTTAGCCAGAAATAAATGTTCGCGCCTTTTATGCCATCGACGAGGTCGATCTCATGTGCCTGGATGAAAATACAAATATATGGATGTGACGACTGTTGAGGGTCGGTCATTTGGATGAACAGACGTTTACAGGTCCAGCAACTGCAGGAAATGACCTATAGAACTGAGAAATGGCTTTCCACCTTCATATGTCGATAAACGACACAACGACAAACACACACACACACACACACACACTCACACACACACACACACACACACACACACACACACACACACACACACACACACACACACACACACACACACACACACTGCTTACGAAATATATCGACGACTTTATCATTAATTGCTGAAAGCCTTTTGCGATCTCAATCATGGCGATAAGGTGTACTCCGCACCTGTCTGCACTCATACCTGTACCCGTGGCGAGTAACAACTGGTTTCGAGAAACTCATTATAAGCCCGATCCAGGACAGACAGGTTTGTCTTTGTGCACCAGCTGATCCAAACGACGCTCTGTGTCGATTATCACCCGCAGGCAGCTTGAGTTACCGAGTGATTCTGAAATATCACAGCTTTGTGTGTAACAGTATCAGCGCAGTCTCCTCCAACTGTGAACACCGATTCACCTGGACCGACGGGAGCCTGTGTGCTTGAGCCCAAAGAGGATGTCCCTCCCCTCCTCCCTCCACGGTCGATCTTCGTTTTCAAGGACTCCTTGTGAAGATACGTGTGCTTGCTTGGCGGAATATCAAAAACGGCAATCGATCAAACATATATCGCTTTTGTCAATAAGTGAACATGACGGCATTAAAACCCATTCTTTGGCTGTTCGTGCAATTGTTTAAAACATGTTTCCATTATCAAACTGAACCCCACGTGAGCGCGTTTAGGGGCCCAGGAATTCGCACGAAGACCTCTTGCTTATCCATCCCGTCGTTTCACGAGAAGGTGGGGTGGTGTTGGTGGTATTGGTGGTATTGGTGGTATTGGTGGTATTGGTGGTATTGGTGGTGGTGGTGGTGGTAGCGTTGTGGACAATACATTGTTATGCCTGTTACCTTCTTTCTTGAAGCATTTTCGGCGCAACCAAGTTTACGTCACTCGGGAGGGAGGGGGTGAGGAAGGTATGAGGGTGGGAGTTGGGGGTGGCACGGAGGGAGTGGGTGTGTCTGCAGTCATGTCCAACTTTGACACAGCATGATCAGATGACCCACATAATCGACGGTTTCTCAGACAGCTTTTATGATATGTAGGCTAAGTGGGGAAATTTAATGACATCCTGCATCGGGAATACAAAACAAGCCTGACGTCATTATTCCGTTTCCTTTAAAAAACCGCACACGTGTGTTGGTTGATGCGTTTAATCTCAAGCCTGTCTAATGACGTAAAATTAACCTCTTACGTCACTGCAAGCTTTTTTGCACATCCGGTAAGGATGAAAGAAAAAGAGATATATATTGTTGAAAGAAAATCGCTGATGAAACAAAAAGATATATATGTATATATATATATATATATATATATATATATATATATATATATATATATATATATATATATATATATATATATATATATATATATATATAGTTACGGTTGTGGAAATTCACAGAACACCATTCAGGTTCCCAAAAGATCAGTTATGTCGATAAGTGTGTATCCAGGATTAGATTTCCCCACCAATGTCTAATGGGATTTATTCGTGTGCCAGGCTGTGAACCTTTGAGGTAGTGTTATTCTTTCCTATCGTTATTTTAAACATCTCACCTTCATCTCCACAAGCGCCGCCATCTTTCCGCCAGAACGGCATCCACGAACGAGCGGCACCTCCGCTAACAAACACGACGGGATTCCTCGTTGGAGCGAAAGCCGGTGATTTCTACCACGTACGCGTTCCACGGCAAGATCGGATCAAAATGACAAAAAGAGCGGAGCCAGGGGGGTGAAAGGTCGGAGGTGAAAGACCAAACACCACTCCCCCCCGCCTCTCTGAACCCGATAAAAGTCCGAACCGAGATGCCGAGGAGTTCAGTTGAGGTCGGGGTTCAGTGGAGTCGGCAGTCTGGAGTCTGCAGTTCGGAGTTTGGAGCCTGGAGTCCAGCCAAGCCTGCAGAGCCATGCAGAATTGTGGGTTGGTGGAGGCGGCCGGAGAGAAGTCGCCAGCTAGCGACATAACGGTCCGAGGCGATCGGGCCCCTAGACGGTCCGAGTGATGCTGAGGAGTGAGCGGGCTCTTAAGAGAGCATCAACTCTAAAAGAGCAAGGCCCGTTCGCTCCTCTGAGGTGTCGTCGGCTAGGCCGGATCGACCAGGCCGCACTGCAAGGCCTGGACCAACCGAGCTGCCGCCATGCCAGCTGCCGTGTTGACGACAAGACACACCGAGGGTCGCCG
Organism: Eptatretus burgeri; assembly: GCF_056783735.1. NCBI lineage: Eukaryota > Metazoa > Chordata > Myxini > Myxiniformes > Myxinidae > Eptatretus > Eptatretus burgeri. Next base: position 49,691,116 of record NC_140974.1, read on the forward strand.
AACCAGTGCCCAGCGAGTCACCACGAGGGTGGCAGGTAACCTGCACGGTCTCGCGGAGCTCCTTCGGTCTTCACAGCTGCGTGGAACATTAAAGGCCTACGGGCCCTGTTCTTTCTTTTCTTTCTGGGTTTTTACATGGAAGTCTGTGGCTCCTTGTCCAATAAGTAGAATTCTTATAAGTGTACATAATAAATAGACAACGGCTGTAGGTCTTCTTGCTCATGTCTTGTCCCTTACCACAGTTGCTTGCATACGTGTATGAATAAATGTCATTGTTTGAATATTCACCTGCTTGTTGCGTCCCTTCCTCCATTGAGCTGCCGTAATTGCGTTTGGAATAATAGCTGGTTTTTAATAGCCAATAAGATAATCGAGTCCGACGGGGCTTGGTGATAATAAACCGCTCGGCAATCGCAAACGGCGCCAGCTGCTTAAAGCGGCTCATGTCCGTACGGGTCCCGTCGAGGTGTAAATCCTCGGCATTTCTGTCTGTTGGAATAATTCGGTAAATCGACAATTCGGCGATCAACCCTGTCGCGCGTGGACAGAAGAGTTGGCTGATTTATGGTGTGGTTAAAAACACACCCGTAGCTGGATTTTGGCGTTGATCCGAAAGCTGCGACTGGATTGTCACAGTCGGTGGGCGCGCGGCCGCAATTAGCTAAAAGCGGTCGCCCGCATGCCGGAGTGGCGGAGATCCACAACACTGTTGTCAGGGAGTGGGATTCCGATTAATCCCTCCTCCAAACTAAATCAATGGGAGCCGGATCAAGGGTGAGTAGAGCGACCCTCTGTTCCCATTAAATTACGAGCATGGAAATTTTTTATTACAGATACGTAAAATGGCAGCTCAAGGCGAGCAGGGGCAGGGAGGAATATGTTTTAATGTAGAATCCATGGCCCGGGAGAGTTCTTTTTATTATAACCCCACCACTAATTGTAGTCAGTGGGAGTGGCCTGAGCATGAACTTTGCCGGCAAACAAAGTCAAAGTCGCAAAATGGCGGCGCGGCCGCACCTCAGCGCAGGACGAGGTGTGAGCGGGTTGCTATTAATAGCGCAACGAGCTGCACGACATGGGGGAAGCGCTCCCGCCCACCGGTTCAAGCCATGATCAGCAATTTGGATGCGAATATGCAGGCATTCAGGAGCGATATGCGTACACTGTGGGGCGAAACGCAGAGCATGGGGCTGAATCTCCAGGCAGGGCAAGAGGCATTAAAGAAGGAATTGGAGGAAGCAAAAGGCAAAATGGCAAAGGAGATCGGCACGATACGAGAGGAGGTGAACGAGTTGAAAGGGAGTGTAAAAGGTGTGTGGTCCGCGATGGAGGTGGGCAATAAGGACGTGACAGGCGAAATAATGACGGTTGGACAGGGGGTTAAAGAAATAAAAAAAGAAAGACAAGAACAATTAAAAAAGAAAACAAGGTTGAAGTATGTGGAAATAGTGAAGGAACAACAAATGAAACAGGAAAAGGAGATCAGCCAATTGAAGGAAACTATGAGATTGGAGAATGAAGAGCATGAGGGTGTGTTTCGGAGAAGGAAATGGAGGTAATGAACGAGGTGACGGAATTAACAGAGACACAAAGGGAGACGCAGGAATTAAAAGAAATAACAGAGACATGGGAGATAGAGGGTGAAAGAAATTAAAAAGAAAGACAAGAACAACTGAAAAAGAAAGCAAGGTTGAAGTACGCGGAGATAGTGAAGGAACAACGAATGAAACAGGAAAAGGAGATCGGCCAATTGAAGGAAACTATGAGATTGGAGAAGGAAAAACATGAGAAACAGTGGGAGAGAAAACAAAAACGATATGAATTTGAAATTAACTAACTCAAGGAGAGAGAAAAGTTGGAGTCCACAGAGATGGAAAAGCTCCGGAAAGATAACGAACAGTTAAGGGGGCTCAGAGAGGAAGAACGACTCGAATGGGAAGGAAAATGGAGCCAGGAAGGAACTGAGGTAATGAATGAGGTGACGGAATTAACAAAGACACAAAGGGAGACACAGGAATTAAAAGAAACAACAGAGACACGGGAGATAGAGGGTGAATTAAATGAAACTAAAGACGAACACACACACACACATGGAGTTAGCGAGGGACAATGAGGGGAGCTTGGGGAATGTTTAATGACCCGGTACAAGCAGCAGGATAGCCTTCTTCAGGAACGAGGGGAGAGAATATGCCCCCTTGAAGCGGATCGCGATGAGGTGAGTCCGGTCAAGCTTTGCAAGTTAGAGGGGGCGAGTGCTGTGAACGGGTACACATGGAGTTTGGGGTGTATGGAGGCCCTGGGAGCACTTGTGGTTGCGCGAATTCCAGGGTGGTTGTTTCCGGTGTGTGTGGTGGCGAAATGCTTGCTGAAACGCACGCATAGCGTGGGTGAAAGGCCGTGTGTGAGAGAAGCCGCGTGTGTGAGAAACCGTGTGTGTGAGAGGAACCGCGTGTGTGAGAGGAACCGCGTGTGTGAGGTCGTGGTATGAAAGGGAGATGGCGGTCGGTATGCGAGAACACGCAACCACGTGTCCGAGTGTCATGGTGAGGTGTGTAAGCGTCATGGCACGCGGGAGTGCATGTGTTGAATGGCGATGAAGATGGCGCCAGACAAGAGATAAGGGCCGAGTAGCGGCCATAGCTATTTCGAGGACCGTGCCGGATTCGCACAGCAGCGCGCGCGGGGTCCGTGCTGTGCTTCGCACGAGACCGCCATGTGCGTGCCTGCGCGAGTGAAATCCAGTCCAGAAACGCCCGCGGTGGATGTAAGCCAATCCCGCGGACGGACAGAAGCTAGGCTGGATGGATGAATTTGGATCGGACTGGTTCTCCAGGCGAGCGTGTGTGTAAAGCTCCATGTGGCCTGCGCCACGCGTTCTGTTCGCAGCGCGCACGAAGCAGCTTCCCCGATGCGTTACGTGTGCCCAGGCTTGCGCGGGTTCGGGGTGCAAGTGACGTCATCGGGGATTCCGCGGCGCGGGTTACAGACGAGCAGAGCACATGTGCTCGCGTGGGGAACCCCTCGAAACACGAGGCTTGCTTGGGATGCGCAGGGTGACGTCGTGGCTGCACGTATGGTTGGAATCCGGCAGGAGGAGAATCCCTGCCGGATGTTACCGTCCGATAAGGGACGAGGTGCGGGAAGCGAGAGCAGCTGCCATGACGTCACGGAAAAAGAGCACAGGTCGCGAGTTGCCACGCTGGTGCACGCAGGAAAAAGAAAAAGGAAAGAAAAGCAAGCCTCGCCACTTCGAGTAAACAGGATTCCATAGGCAGGGGTAGGAGACCCCCTTGCTTCGGGCACAGGAAGGCACTAGTTAGGGGGATGGGTTAGTTGAGTTACACCAGCTTCATGGGGCAGGGACAAGTCCTCATGGGGCCCGTGGAATGGTTCGTTAGTGGGAACGTCAGTTTAGATTTAGAATGGGAAATGATTTTTGAAGACAAGGACAGATATTGAATGTGTAGTGGGGACGAAGCTTAGCTACGTAGAGTTAAATGGAAAGTGCTATATTGTAAGGGATGATGAGGGAGCACGAGTTAGATGAGGGATTTAGTGAGAAGAATGGCAGTGGTCAGCGATGTGATGCGAGTTGAATAAAGAATCATGTCGAGTGAGTGAGGGCCAGCGGGCCTGAGTGTATGGAGTGAATGTGGTATGCATGGTGTGATGAGTGATTGAGGGGAGGAGTGATTCCCACCCATGGGACCCCAGGGTCAGAGTAATGTTAGTTAGTGGGTTAGTCAAATTGACAAAATGGAGGTCGTTTTGCTGTTGGTGCGAATGTAGGCTCGAAACCCGTTTGGAGGGGTGCAGGAGTCCTGTTGACGGGCTGGGAGCGTGGCTGCGAACGGTGAGTATCGCTTAGTGGGCACCCCGGGCACCGGGCTAGTAAGCCGCGGTAGGCCAAGGGCCCAAGGGGGGCCGGGATAGCGTAGTGGGCATGGGTGGGCCGCATGATGCGGGGCCTGTAGCGCCAATAGCCACGTGGGCAGTGTCGTGGGCACGGACACCTGGGGAAAGGGGCCCGTGGCGCCAGCCTGCCACGTGATCATCGAGGGGGAGTAGCCCTGGAGGGGTGCTCCCCAGGTTTTAGGGAGATGGTAGGCTCGGAGACAGTCGCAGGGCCCGGGGGTGCTATAGTTGGAGAATCGGCAGAGGGTAGTTCCTGCCAAGGGCACCACGCGTCCCAGCCATGAGACCGTGCGAGGGCACGAGGGAAAATTTGAGGACATGGCTCAAATTTGAGAGAACACCAACACAGGCGACGGGAATCTTGGTTGGTAGAATCAATAGGTTAAGCGACAGGTGCTTTTGGAAAGCCCCAGGGTCGTTAAAAGTTAATAAATGTTAGGGTGGATCGGGAAGTGTACCCCTCCGCACCATCCATCCCTTCGCTCTCGGTGGGCCGCTGGACCCACTTTGGGTTAGATCGCTGAGATCGGAGGAAGCCATTCTGAGGCTTGACTGGGCCTCAGGGCAGGATGCTAGCTCTCCTTTATTCCCCTCCAGAAAGGGAACATAGGGGTTGGGAGTAGGCCAGGTGACAGAATAGGTTAGCCAGACAGAGACGATAAAGGGGGTTTGGGAGACAAAGTTATAGAAGTAAAAAAATAAAATAATAAAAAATAAGATGGGGCTAAATTTGATTTTTGCAAATGAAGGGAGTGGGTATGGACAGAGACAGGCAAAGGTGATAGGTTGGGAGGGAGAAAGTAGGGTAGGTCCGAGCGCGCTTTCAGACCGGCCGGCACCATCGCAATCCCTTCACAAACCTCCAGAACGAGACAAGAGGCCGGCCAGCTGCGTATGCCGGCCTGTTTTTGCTACAGCAGCCTGTTCCGGCCTTGCCATGCCTTGTCTGCCTGCCTCTGCCTTGACCCCATGCCTGCTAGCCCTTGGTTGCATTTGCCCCTGTGTCCATCCATTACCATCTGCACCAGGATCATCAAGCAAGTTGCGGGGACTGCCCTGCAGGCAGCCCCGCCGACCATTGTGTTTGCTTGCGTCGGTGCCCATTCAGTATTCTGCAGGGACCTGCTCTGCAGGCATCGACACGATGGGACTGCATTGAGCAGCCCGTGCACCATGTTTTCCATCCATCCATCCGCTCATTTTTTTGTGTTTGCTTGCGTCTGTGCCCATCCAGTATTCTGCAGGGACCTGCTCGCAGGCAGCTCCACCACGGGACTGCATTTAGCAGTCCGTGCACCGTGTTTTCCATCCATCTTTCCATCCGCTCATTTTTTTGTGTTTGCTTGCGTCAGTGCCCACCCAGTGTTCTGCAGGGACTGCCCTGCAGGCAGCCGCACACGGGGACTGCATTGGTGCAGCCCGTGCACCGTTGTGTTCATACCTGCATTTGTTTCATGAGCCAGAGACTGCATTTGGGCAGCCTGGCTCCCTGCTTCAAAAATGGCCTGTGGGATGGCATATGGCATGTCGGGTTGGGGTGAGTTGCCTCCAGCAGCTGAAGACATGACAAGGTTCTGTGACAGACAACGGGACCTTTTGAACAGGCACCGAAGACATCCGACTTTCAGCTGCGGAGTGCTCACCCTAAAATACTGACTAACTTTGCCATGCCCTTTTTCCCCCACAGAGTCCATCAGTCCTGGGCCATGGATTCGTGTAAAATTTGTAAGTTAAGGATAAGGTAAAATTGTACATGAGTTTTGCTCCCCCTGCATGTTTGTCGTGGCACCGGCAATTGCAGTTAAGTCGTCTGTATGAGTGAGTTTGTTTAGTTAGTTATTCAGCCCGTAGGTTATTTACTTTTGGGACACGGATACACCAAATGTCGCACTCAGGGATCCGAAGGTAAATCGTACTAGGGGAAAACTTACACATGAAAGCACACGAAAATTTGTTGATTTTTGTTGATTTTTCAGAAATTTCAGTTTCATTAGTACACATTCAATATGCTAAGGTGATGGACTGTTTTTTTGTACACAAAGTCGAGGCTCATGGAAGAGCGAGAACACAGAACGGAATCTGGACGTAACAGAACAAAAGGAACAGCAGAAAGATATGGAGGAAACATCAGCAGCAGGGCTGAGGGGCAAACTAGGTAGACGACAAATAATGGATGCAGGTAAGAATGATGGGTAGGGGAGGATGCAGTGGATGGACAGATGGATGCAGAAGCAAACTCTCAGGAAGGAAAGAGTTGGGCTTGGGGGAGAGGGGGTTATCGAGGACAGAAAAGATTGTGGTTTTGCATTGGGGATGACACGAGATGGTGATGAACAGCTGTCTTGAAGACCTGAAGGGAAGAATGAGATTGAACAGAATGTGGAACTTGGTTCCACAGGTGCAAAAAACGAGGAATGATTGAGTTGAGGTGAGCAGTGAGTCTATATTTTGGGAGTTTCATCAGAAGGGGGTTGATAGTGAAGCTTGTGAACCCTGCAGATGCTTGGGTGAGGGAGGGGGACAAATCACAGAAAGAGCAAGGGGTAAAATACCAGAAAGGAGGGGATAAACGACAGTGAATCCACCAACCTATATGCGATGGCCAGTGATAGGCCCATTGACTCGACACCATCACAGGAGATGTCAATCATCTTGAAGGCATTGGGTTCCAAGGCATCAAGCAGAGCAATCTGTGAGGAAGAGGAGATATCTCGGGGAGGGGGGGTAGCAGTACTTCATTAAGCTGGGGATGAAGACCTTGAAGATGGATAGAGTTCAGGTGTGCCAAAGAAGGATGGAAGATACCCAGTGAGCGGCTGACTTTGGAGGCCAAGTTGGAAATGTGGTTTTCCCAAGAAATATCATGGCTGATAATGAGACCCAGGAGTTTGAATAATTGGACCTCCTGAAGTGGATGGTTAGGAAAGTAGACAGGAGGGTTTGCAAGACGGTCCTTTCAGAGAGAGATCGTGAGAGTGTGAGATTTGTCAGGATTGAAAGATATGTTCCAAGTGTTTGACCAGTTTGTGATTTTTCTCAAGGTCTGAAAAGAGGAAAGAAGCTGTAGCCTGGCTGTTTGAAGAATGAGGGATGTCACGGTGGATGCTCGAGTGATCGGCAAATAGATAAAGAGGATTTTCCAGGGAGTTAGAGAGATCATTGAAGATGAGGAATCGGACTGGACCCAGAAAATTGCATTGGCACACTCCAGCCTTGACAGGGAGAGGAAACGAAAGGATTTCGTTGATAGCCACATGTTGGCTACGAGAGTAGAGGGAGTCAGTGATCTACAAGAGGAGATGGCCTTGTATGCCATAATTTGAGAATTTGGAGATCAAGGCGAGGTGCCAGACTGTATCAAATGCTCAGGATATCTCAAGAGAGACACCCCTGATCTCATGTCTGACATTGAAGCCTTCCATCCATTGTTTGGAGAGTAGAAGGAGCATGTTCAGGGTAAAATGACCAGGTCTGAATCCGAACTAATAATCTGAGACGAGGTTGTTTGAGAAAAGGAATGGTTTCATATCAACTGCGATGATGGAATCCATGACCTTGCTGATGATTGGAAGTAAGCTGATAGGTCTGCAGTTAAGGGTATCAGTTCTTGCACCTTTTTAATGTAAAGCAGCGATGCTGGCTGATTTCCAAGCCTATGGAAGATGACCTCGGGCAAATTATAGGGTGAAAAGGGCAGAGAGAGGATGGGCAAGAGCAGCAGCAGCCTGGATTGAGATATCTGTCAGGTTGGAGTGGAAACCTCGAATATTAAGGTCCATATAGCCATGGATAGGGATGGGGTGGGGGTGGGGGGACCTTTGATGGGACATGGGGTAGGGTAAGCTTTGAGGGAACGGGGTCGAGGGAAGCGGAAAGAAGAGGGGGGCACAAACAAGGGGTGGAGTTTGAAGGACATGGGCTTGGAGGAGATGTGGTGTTGGTGGGGTGGGAGGGGGGTATTACACCATTGAAGGACATGAAGGTGATTTGATTGTCATAAGCAGACAACCTCTGCAAAGTGGTCTTCTCAAGATTGCCAAATTTGACAAACATAGACATAGGTCATGGAATGGGTGGAAATAACTTTTGTTGAAGGCACGCCAAAAGGTGGTGCTGTGGGTACGGGAGAAGTGTTGCGAGATCAAGTGCATAGGTGAGAAACAGGTTTTGAAAAGAATCTTTGTGAAGAAGAAGAAGAAGAAGAAGAAGAAGAAGAAGAAGAAAAAAAAGAAGAAGAAGAAGAAGAAGAAGAAGAAGAAGAAGAAGAAGAAGAAGAAGAAGAAAAAAAAGAAGAAGAAGAGGCGTACATCATGGTGAAGAAGAGCAGCACATCGAGTACACTTGATGGAGGAATAAAGAAAGTGAAGTATTTCAAAACGTTTTAAAATGCTTTTAAAGGAAGAACGAGTTTACCATCAATGACGATGAATTTTGGAATTAGTGAGAAAATGGAGACATAAAGAATGAAGCACAAGAATCGCAGGAAGATGGAAATTCAAGCAGATTGAAAGAATTTTGGAGTGATAAAGAAAGTTTTTTTTTTAATTTGTTCTTATTTTTTGAAGTGGGGAGGGGGGATAGGATAACAGTGAGGAGGCAGAAAGGACAATGCTTGGGAAAGAAGAAGCGGAACGAGGAACGCGTCATCAAAAGAGACAGAATTTGCACGGCAGCTATCCGAGGAGTAGACCTTGAGCAACACCAAAACGAATTAGACAAAACAGCACAAGGAGGTACATTCTAACATGGAAAATTGGACAAAAACACAAACAGCACACACGGACGAAAATATAACAGAAACAAGCTCAAATGAGCTAAGATCCTCATCCTCTTAATGATGACGTCATAAAAACGAATATGACGTCATTGTGATGTATCAGGTTTGCGATAAATGATCTGTGCTAATGCCCGGCTTGATTCCCGCAAACAAAATTCAAACAGCTTGCCTAGTTTGGGAGATAATGGTTTCGGCGATTTCCATTAGCGGCGATATTATGACGTCAACTTTTTTTCTGGGAAGAATTTCCAAAATCGGAGATGGTTACTGCCTGCGCGTGGGCTTTCTGAATATACATGGCAAGTTTCACGAAGATCCGATGAAAACTCTGGGTTGTGAAACAAAAAATGTCAAAAAATAGGAATGACGTCATAAAAAATTAATATGACGTCATAGAGATGTATCATATGTGCTAATTGTATCATATGTGTAATTCATCTGTGCTAATGCCCTGTTCGATTACCACAAACAGAATTCAAAAAGCTTGCCGAGTTTCGGAGATAATTTTTTCGCCGATTTCCATTAGCGGAGATATTTTGACGTCATAACTTTTTTTTTTGTAGGAGGAATTTTCAAAATCGGAGATGGTTACTGTCTGCACAGGGTATTTTTACATATATACGCCAAGTTTCAGGAAGTTCCGATGAAAACTGTAGGCTATGAAACAAAAAGGTCCACAAGAACAACAACGTGAGTAAGACTTCGAGATCCTCCACGAGGATCTAATAACGCGCCAAATCACGTTCAGAAAACTTTGCTCTGATAAGGTGGAAGCAGCAGCTGCAGACTCATACCCTATGAAACCATATTCTTCAACAACTACCTTCATTAACAGCCCCAATTATTCCCACCTTCTTGTGGGGGTCAGCCAGGGAATGTGTTTGGCACAACTCTTTCACGAACTGATTGGCCAGGCTTGACGTTCGACTGAAGGTGATTTGGGCCCGAATTGGTAATCTGTTCAGAGTTCCAGTGATCACTCACCTACTCTTCACGAGAGACACTCGTGTGATCTTTAATGTCAACCAACTAATTCCAGTCGACAGGACACTCAGCTCAACATCCCTCCGAGCGACGTCACAATACACGATGCAACACTTCGCCTGAGAAACACCACTTTGACAGTTTATGGTCGAGTCGGGAATCGAACCCAGACTACACACCTCGAAGGCAAAGGCTCAATAACCCCACACCACCGTGTCCGACAATCTGTAATCAACATCTACAGCACAATGATTACTCGTTATAACATGCTGATTATTACTTATTATACAAACCGCACCGAAATCTATTTAAACAGTGTGTGGGCGGGTGGGGGGGGGGGGGTTAAATAAACAAACAAAGCTCATTTTGAGCTCGAGTGTCATGGATATAACAATATTCGCCAAAAACGCATGGGCAATCAAATTAACCGAAACAAAGGGAACGTCATCACTGCTCGAGCACAATCCACATCTCATGGGAGTCATGGCAACTGGGGTGAATGGAACATTACCTTCCTCATTCTTCATAACGATGGGGGGAGCATATGAAACGATGAAATGAATTTTCCTGCTCAATGCTCGGTAACTTTTAATGGCGACGTGCTCGGAGAATAATAAAAATTAGTTGGCACACCCTATCGAAACGCTTCCAAGGGTCTTAAAAGTTGAACGGATTAAACGTTTAAACTAATGGGATAATTAACCGGTGCAATTGTCTGTTTCTTTCCACGCTGCGGGAGATGTGGCAGCTTTTTTTACGAGATGTTTATCCATCCGTGGGAACAAATCTGACCGTCGGATCATTCATCGGTGCGCGTCTGTGACGTCACAATGGGCATTCGATCGCGGTCGCGCGTGACCAGCGAGCTTGCGCTCGTGTACGTTGACTGATGACGAAACTCCGGCGGGCAGAGTTAAATTGCCGTGTTGGAGTAATCGGTCTTCACAGCGCGGATCACTCAACCGTGACATATTTATATGAACAAGGTGTACGGATTAATGTAAAGGTTTTTCGGTCAATGCGCTGTATACGGCGAGATGACATGTTGGCAATACGAAGCGCGTCCTCGTCGCTCGGAGACGCGCTTCGCGTGTGCCCCGTTCATTGACGACTGATAAAGAATGAGTCGATAATGTCTGAAAAGTGAAATCTTCCATGATGATCAAAGGATCTAATTTCCAGTTAATGGTATAACATATTTAGTGTACTTGCTTCCTCTCAAAGCTCGATGGTATAAATTCATGATGGCAAAAAAGGGAACCTTGCGAAAAGCATCACCTGTCTGCAGGTGTCCTCAACATGAAACAGGAGCTTTATATCCCCGGTTTCCTTGACTACCTGTTTCTGCCATGTTCGCCACACCGCCTCCTCGAGATGAACCACATCACCCCCTTCAAGGCATTGGAACAATTCCAAAGACACGTTGCACGTCCAGGGACATCTCAGACATCACGGACATTTACGCGATCGTAGATATAAAGAAAGATTCCGAACCGGTGGACAATGCTCGGACTAATCACGCCCCAGGTGGGTGCGTTTGTGCCTCTCTGAAGGACGTGTACAAAGTCACGGGATGTTCGTATCTCATGATCCCTGCTGTCCGTCATGCTCAACACCCTGTCACGTGTTCGAGGGAAACGCTTGGCCCCATGAGTACCCCCTGGTGTTAGTTCAAACCTGTATCTCCCTGACTCACGCCTGAGCCGTCCAACGAGGATCACGTTCCTTTCTTGTTCACCTCTGCGCCCACTGACTGCTCATCCGCTGAGCAGGTGCTGTGTGTTCATGTCGAACTCGTCTCTCACCTCAAAGCTCAGTCCACGAGTCAGAGACCTTCCAGAGGATTGTTGAGAAAGTAGATGGGCGGGGGTGGGGGGGGTCCAGATGGTCCTTTCAGAGAGACATGGTGAGGGTGTGAGATTTGTCAGGATTGAAAGACATATTCCAAGCATTTGACCAGCTTGTGATTTTATCGAGGTCTGCAGAGAGTAAAGAGGCTGCTGCTGCCGATCAGAGGGATGAGAGATGGTACGGCAGAGGGTGGAGTCATCAGCAAAGATGTAAAGAGGATTTTCCAGGGAATCTGAGAGATCATTGTTGAAAACCTGAAAAAACAAAGGGCCAAGAACACTGCCTTGAGGAACTCCAACCTGGACGGGAAAGGGAGATGAGAGAATTCCATTAAGAGTCACACATTGACTGTGACAGGAGAGGAAGTTTGCAAGACATGAGTGGAGATTGCCTTGGATACTACAAGAAGAGAGTTTGGTGAGCAGTACGGGATGCCAGACCATATCAAAAGCTCACGATATATCTTGGAAGATGGCTCTGATCTCATGTTTGGCATTTAGGACCTCCATCCATTGTTGGGAAAGCAGAAGTAGCATGTCAAGGGTAGAGTGACCTGGTCTGACCAAATTGATGGTCAGAAATCAAGTCATTGGAGAAGAGGAAGGATTTGATGTTGGAAGTGATGATGGATTCCATGACCAATCTGATGGGTAACAATAATGAAAATAGGGATCACATGATACAAGGGGCAATCTTGGAGTGTAGCACACATGAGAAGGATCTGGGGGTAAGCAGACAGGGCAATGCCAGGCAACTGTAGGTGAAGCAGAGTTTTTGATTTTATTCTAATGGGAGATAAATTACACATCAAAATCGGTAGTTTGCAATCTGTTCAGGAACTTAGTGAGATCTCAACTAGAATATTGTGTACAGTTTTGGTCACCACATCTGAGGACATTGTTATCATCGAGAGGGTAAGCGTAGGGTTTCTAGATTGATTCTGGGGATGGCTCGATGACTCAGTTATGTACATCCCATTAACTCATTATATTTTGTGGTTGATTTAGTCGTTTATTAAAAACGACAATTCAGAAAAAAAATCATTCAACTGAAGAAGAATGGGAGGGAAGAAATTGCCAAGGATGCCCTTCCGTAAAGAAAACTTTTGCAACCTGATCAAGTGCCGCAGTTCAGCTGCAAAGGTTAAATGAATCAAGAACTCGGGAGGGAGACTTTTGAAAGAAAAATGGGATTACGCAAAGAGCACTTCTAATTAGTGCACAACCGAACAGGAATGTTATACGAGCATGGGTGGTGGTGCATTGTGGAGCTCGCCGATATTTTGCGTGACCTTTAAGCCGGCTGTCCTGCATTCTGTTTAGGAGCCGATTGCTTTTCGGGCACAGTGTACCTTTGAACAAGAGGCATTTGAGTCGCAATTTCAAATCTGGCGTTTGGTCAAAAGCTCACAGTTCGTGAAAACTCAAGGGGCCATCGTGGCAGTTGCAGACGAGTAAGGGTTCCAATCTTCTTCTTCTTTAACGGCTGCAATTATTCCAGCGTTCCTGTGCGGTTGGCTGAGGGAAGCTTGGCCCAAGTCATTCACGACCCCGTTGGCCAGGCCTGACGTTCGGCTCAGGGTCGGGCAGGAATTTGGAATTTGTGCATGACAGCTCGTCGACTCATCTGTGGTGACACAGTGGGATATTTAACGTTCACCAACTAATTCCGGAAGACCGGATGGCCAGTTTAACATCAATCCGAGGGATGGCACACACATTGATGAATCATTCCCCTGTACGTGAAACACCAGGATGACTGTTTACAGCTGCGTCGGGATTCAAACACAGGCGAGACAGCTTAGAGGTGAGTATGCATACCTTTAGGGCCTAGGCCATCCCACCAGCACTAAAGGTGCCAATTAATCAATGCATATATATGTACTACTACTAGTACTACAACTAATGTGAGGGCGTATATTGGCCTTAGCCTTTGCTATCTCAGGTTCCATGAATATAGCACCTCCAGACCAACCTATCCAGCATGGCAGTCCTCAGTTCGTGAATGCTGTCAAGGTCTGTGTCGCTCCACAGTGCACTGTTGTAGGTGGCCCGACTTCTACCTCTTGTTGCAGTGCCCTGTGTGGGCTCTCAAAATATGAGGGGATTAGCAGACAATTCAGGGTGCCGAACACAGTGTACTGCCAGTCACATCCTCCTCTCGCAAACTTTGACGGATACTCTTGGCAGGCCAGCATATAAATTGACGTTCCATACATGATCTCTCCAACACATGTTAAGGGCTATCCTGAGCATGCATGTGTATACCCCATCTAATGCCTTCTCTCGTTGCAATGTAAGCGTCCATGTCTCTGCTCCATATTGCAGCACAGACTCGACTTTTGCGACAAAAAGCTGCCTTTTTAGGTCATCTCTCAGCCCTGACTTCCATACTTTCCTAATACCATGCAAGGCATTCCATGCGAGGGTTCGTCTAATCCTGATGTTCTGTTCAGTCGAGGCAACCCAGGAGCCAAGATAGTTGATATCTTTCTTAACTTCAAGCACTGTACCATCAAAGGTGGCAATGGTGGTGTGATCAATATTATATGCCATCACCTTCCTCTTTTGGCATTAAGCTGTAAACCAATCTTCTTACATTCACCCTCCACAGCCAGTAGTACATCCCTCGCCTTCTTCTCTATGTCTGATATCAGAGCAATGTCGGCGGCGAAGTCAAGATCTGTGATCAATCTCATCATTACGAGTCGTACATGGCGGCTCCGATGGGACACCAGCGTAAACCCAAGCTCCTCCTCCCTGCCACTGATGGCAAGCCTCAGTGCGTGGTCAAGGACCACAATAAACAGAAAGGGTGCCAACGTATCTCCTTGTAGTATCCCAGCCAGAATCTCAAAGTACTCTGTTTCTCCATCACACGAGCAGACATTAGCACGAGTCTTGGAGTAGGTGGCACTGATTGCTTTAACCACTTTCTCAGGGATGCCGTAGGCATGGAGTACCTCAGAAAGCTTCCCTTGATGAACACTATTGAAAGGTTTCTTGAAGTCGATGAAAGTGATCATTGCTGTAAGGCTCCGATCTCTCACTCCCTCAAGTAGTCTCCTCAGCACCAGGATCTGCCCCACAGTTGAGCATTCTGGACAGAAGCCATTCTGAGAGTCCCTTAGCAGGGGATCTAAGACGGGTCTGATACAGCCCAGAATCGATTTGATTATATGTCTTTGCCACCACCGATCTCAGGCAAATCCCATGGTAGTTGTCAGTCTTGGAGAGATCTCCCGTCTTCGGTACTGGAACAATGTTCAGGATAGACCACTGCTCCGGCAACTCCTCTTCCTTGTACGCATGGTTGATGAACATGAAGATAATTTCATCCAAAGGGGCATACTTCAACACTTCTGGTACCACCCCATCCTCACCACTGCTCTTGCTGCACTTTATGGATGCTTTCACCTTCTTAAACTCATCCATGGTAAAGGGGCCATCAGGTATGGGAAGGTCACAGAATATGGGAGCTATTGGAACATTATCCACCAAAAGTTGAGGAGGGTTACCTTGCAAATTTTTGAAATGTGAGTACCAGGTACCAACTCTCTTCTCCGCACTTTCACCTTCAATGTTTTTTGGCTGGGACAACTTTCAACCAGAGATATCATTGATGAGCTGCCAGCTCAATCCATACCTCTGGTTTTTGTGCGCTTCTTCCACCTCAACAATCTTCTGAGTCAGTTTCTCCTGCTCCAAAATTGCATACATCCAATACAGCTCCTCCTTTCTCCTTGTGTACTCCTCCCTACTCTGGCCATCTTCACCCTTGTCAACAATGGCACACACATTATGCTTCATACGCGGCCTTAATCTCCTTCCTGGCCATAGTGACCATGGGATCTAAATTCTGCTCCTTCCTCCGTACCTTCGGGATTTGCGTGAGGCAGACCTCGGCTGCCTGTTGGCTTACTTCGACAAAACGCTGGTAACCTTCTGAAGCCCCCTCATCTCCTCCCTGCAGCATGTGGAATCTATTTCATATTTCCACCGCATAACGCTCCTGCATTTGACAGTCAGTCACCAGCTCACCCCGTACGTAATTCACCTTCTTCACCACATCCCGCCTCGTCCATCTGAGACTTAGTCTTACTGTCACGGCCACCACCCTGTGATCCGACCCCATAGAGGAAAAAGTCCCATATGCTTCAATGTTGGTGATGCTTTTATGCCACTTCTTATGCGTCAGGATGTAGTCAATTTGAGGTGTGGTCTTGTTTGGTGACATCCAGGTCCATAATTTCCCTCTTCTCTTCTGAAACAGCGTGTTGGTGGCCAATAGCTGATAGTCCTCCATCACATCCAGCAACTGCCTGCCATTATCATTTGTCTGCTCATTTTGGGTGAATACAACGTCATGCGGGCCAAAGCGTGCATTAAGGTCACCCAGTATAGCCAAGAAGTGGTGTCGAGGGACAGCTTCAATCGTCTGCCGGAGGTTATTGTAAAAGTCAGTTTTTTCGGTGCTGTCTCCGTATTCGCATGGTGAATATACGACAATTCCTGTAAATGCAGGGTTTCCCTGGAAGGAAGCCTCAACCACCCGGTCTGAAATGAGATCCACTCCAATTAGGGCCTTCTGAGCTACCTTGCCAAAAACGATCCCCACCCCTCCTATTGCTGCTTGCACTGTACTGCACTGTATTCCTCCATGCTGATGTATTCCTCCATGTATATACATATACATATATATATATATATATATATATATATATATATATATATATATATATATATATATATATATATATATATATATATCAACAAATTTTTAACGTCCCCAACAGATTATCAGCAAAGGACAGTGTAAAAATCGTGTGATGAAATATTCCATAATTCTTCAAATTAATTCAAGCCACCACGCATAATAGGTGCGGTGTCGGGCACAGGTGACCAGGTGAACATGAAGAGCGTAAGAGCATGCCTGCAGAACTCTGCGCACAAGACTGCGGTGGACACGGAGTAAGGGGGGGGGGGGAGAGAGATGAAGGCGAACCGCACCGGTAATTGACAAGTGTGGAACGAAAAGGGAAGCGTGACAGGTGCTAAGGTCAGAATGCCAGTACTGCGGTTGTCAAATGTTCTGCTTTGCTCTACATTAAACCTTGGCTTTCAGGTTGCTGTTTAAAGGTCAGGACGCGTGTTTACCAAACGAAAAGCACAAAAGCAGATCCAATTGCTATCTGGTTTACAAAAAAAAACCAAACTTAACCATTTCACTCCGAAAAGCACAATGCCATTTTCTGCGCAATCTTTTGCCAAAATGCAAATAAACGAGCGTATCATCTCGAATCAGCTGGTCGGTGAATGAAGAAGAAGAAGAAAGTAATAAACAGCTGACAAGGTTTGGTTGCAAAGTGCAGAGTGATGACATTAGGAGGTCATCATTCCACAAATTCAGCACAAAAGAGCTATTCCCATGGGATTGCCTGCTGGCTGGCTTATCAAGGACAGGACACATAATTGCATCAGGGTAATGTCATCAAGGACCCTGTACTCCCTGCCCCCCACCCCACCCCACCCCAACCTGTAATTTATACAAGGTGAAATAAAATACCAATGTCAAAATTTTAATAACAAAACCGACTCTTCAAACAACACAAATCTTAAAAAAAAAAATCCTTCAAGGTTAAACTCCCAGAATCCAAGCCCACTGCACACCTCAACTCTTTTGTTCCTGTTTTTTTTTCCCATCTGTAGAATTATCTTTTTTCCTGAGGCTGTTCAATCTCACTCTACCCTTCAGAGCTTGAAGCAGGTAGTGAACTTCCATCGCATGCCATCATCCCCAATCCCTCTTCTTTTCTACCCCCATTGACCCTACCAAACCAGTTTCTCTCTTTTTCCCATCGATTGTGTCAAAAACTGGCACCATTGTCAATTCGTTGCCTTCCCCCCCCGTCTCTGAACCCAACTCTTCCATGAGCCTCGATCATGTGAAGAAAAGGTATGTCAAAAAAAACAGAAAATAAATAATTGGTAACTCGCAGAAACCCATGGTGAAAATATTATGATATAATATATACTTTTTATTTTTAAAAGAAGCCTTTTATTTCTGCACTGGTTGAAAGAGCTCAAAAATGGGAGGTTATACATTTCATAAGAGCAAAGAAATTTTTTGAGGGGAGTGATCGAGGCAGCAGTCTGTTGCCAATACACTGCCCAAGTTCAATTATGTGTCAGATTGAAAAAAATTCAATTTCCCTGTAGGTTTGGATTAATTTGCAGCAAGTTTTACTGAATATTTTTTCTCTCCTCGAATTTACACGTTTCATTATGGGACAGAAAGACAGACAGACAGACTTGGCAAATCAGAATATGAGTCGAATTGCTGATGGGTGCATGCTGTTTGCCCCAGACAGACAGACAGACAGACTTGGAAAATCAGAATATGAGTCGAATTGCTGATGGGTGCATGCTGTTTGCCCCAGACAGACAGATAGACAGACTTGGAAAATCAGAATACGAGTCGAATTGCTGATGGGTGCATGCTGTTTGCCCCAGACAGACAGACAGACAGACTTGGCAAATCAGAATATGAGTCGAATTGCTGATGGGTGCATGCTGTTTGCCCCAGACAGACAGACAGACAGACTTGGAAAATCAGAATATGAGTCGAATTGCTGATGGGTGCATGCTGTTTGCCCCAGACAGACAGACAGACAGACTTGGCAAATCAGAATATGAGTCGAATTGCTGATGGGTGCATGCTGTTTGCCCCAGACAGACAGATAGACAGACTTGGAAAATCAGAATACGAGTCGAATTGCTGATGGGTGCATGCTGTTTGCCCCAGACAGACAGACAGACAGACTTGGCAAATCAGAATATGAGTCGAATTGCTGATGGGTGCATGCTGTTTGCCCCAGACAGACAGACAGACAGACTTGGAAAATCAGAATATGAGTCGAATTGCTGATGGGTGCATGCTGTTTGCCCCAGACAGACAGACAGACAGACAGACTTGGAAAATCAGAATATGAGTCGAATTGCTGATGGGTGCATGCTGTTTGCCCCAGACAGACAGACAGACAGACAGACTTGGAAAATCAGAATACGAGTCGAATTGCTGATGGGTGCATGCTGTTTTCCCCAGACAGACAGACAGACAGACAGACTTGGCAAATCAGAATATGAGTCGAATTGCTGATGGGTGCATGCTGTTTGCCCCAGACAGAGAGACAGACAGACAGACAGACAGACTTGGAAAATCAGAATACGAGTCGAATTGCTGATGGGTGCATGCTGTTTGCCCCAGACAGACAGACAGACAGACAGACTTGGAAAATCAGAATACGAGTCGAATTGCTGATGGGTGCATGCTGTTTGCCCCAGACAGACAGACAGACAGACAGACTTGGAAAATCAGAATACGAGTCGAATTGCTGATGGGTGCATGCTGTTTGCCCCAGACAGACAGACAGACAGACAGACTTGGAAAATCAGAATACGAGTCGAATTGCTGATGGGTGCATGCTGTTTTCCCCAGACAGACAGACAGACAGACAGACTTGGCAAATCAGAATATGAGTCGAATTGCTGATGGGTGCATGCTGTTTGCCCCAGACAGAGAGACAGACAGACAGACAGACAGACTTGGAAAATCAGAATACGAGTCGAATTGCTGATGGGTGCATGCTGTTTGCCCCAGACAGACAGACAGACAGACTTGAAAAATCAGAATACGAGTCGAATTGCTGATGGGTGCATGCTGTTTTCCCCAGACAGACAGACAGACAGACAGACTTGGAAAATCAGAATACGAGTTGAATTGCTGATGGGTGCATGCTGTGTGCCCCATGAGTGGATCATGCGGCATGAACAAGCAGGCAGTGTTCACTGTTCATTGAACTCGAAAGTTTTAAAATTATTTTCTCTCTCATGTTGTAAGACGATCTAACTTTGCAGTGGAATGAACAGCTCATCTTGCTGGTGAAGGCTAGTGTCGATCTGCGTTGGCAGAAGGATAGAAATAATGGACGAAAACAATGGAACATTGAGGTATGCTAACCGCCGTGGGAAGCAAGGGGAACCTTTTTTTGCTCTGATGAAAGGTTAATGCCCGAAACATCAAGTTTTCCTTGCTTTGCATGTTGCTTCGCATACCCTAATCAAGGTCCTGTTGATTTCATCCATCGTGTGACATTGTTGGTTCGACTCCGAATATGACTGGAAGAAAACCTCAGAGAGTCAAAATACAGCATACTTGCCTTTGAACTGTCTCGTCTGGGTTCGATTCCCAACCCGACAATAAACTGCGGTATTGCACAGGCTGGGCATCTTGTCAATGAGTATGCCGTCTGTCAGATGTATGTGGAGCTGGGGACCTCTCTGTTAGCATTGAATAGACATTAAAGATCCTGTTATTCTTTTCACAAAGAAGAGGCCTTTGTGTGCTGGTAGCCATCTAAATTCAAATATCCTGCCCAAGCCACATGAGGAGCTCAAATTGGTTGCTTCTAGTGGTGGGTGGCTGGGTGATAGTAGTGACAACATACAAAGAAAATCTTATAAAGCACATAAACCCCATGTCTCCTCCAGTTTGATCGAGCTGAACCCCATCCTGGCGGTGGAGTTGTGCTGCACATCAAAAACTCCATTTCTCACTCTCTGTGTCCTGCTTGTACAACTCCAAAACTCCAGGAGTACCTCGGGCTGTGACTTCCCCTCCACTCTCATCTCATGTTTGTCTGTGTGTTGTACCATCCTCCCAACAATGACGACTCCATTTACATCTATCTCTCAGATGACATGGACCAACTGTTAATCACTCATCCCAACTCTCTCTTCTTCATATGTGGTGAATTTAATTGTCACCATCCTAATTGGCTGGGTGTTGGTATCGCTCTCACCAGCTATGGCACTTTGGCAAAGGACTTCTGTGACTCCGTGGGTCTGAATCAATCTATGAACTTTCTCGCCCAGACTTCTCCCAATGGCAAATCTTCCCTTCTTCATTTGGTGATGACCAACTTCCCCACCAATATATCTTGCTCATCCTCTGCCCCAATTGGCTCATCTAATCATTTGCTTATTAAGATCAAAATCTCTCTGGCCATTCTCAGAGAACAGCCTCAGTACTGACGAGTCTGGCAGTTCACTCAAGAAAACTGTCAGGTCCTGTCAGCAGCCATCTCACTTCAGGACTGATCTCTAACATTTACCATTCCTGATATTAATTCAGCCTGGGATACCGGGCGTAGTGGCGTGTGCCTGTAGTCCGGCTACTCGGAGGCTTGGGTTGGAAGATCGCTTGAGGACGGGAGCTCTGCGCTGGGCTGCACTATGAGAGGATGAAGAGCAGCTCGGAATCATGGCGAAACCCAATCCTTATCCCTGTGTCGTAAGAGGCGACCAGGGTTGCGTCAGGAAGGGCATCCGGCGTAAAACCTATGCCAAATCAGTATGCGGATCATAACGGATGATCCGCTGTGGCGACCCCTAAGGGGAGCAGCCGAAAGACGAACAACAACAACAACAACAACAACATATTAATTCAGCCTGGGAATTCTTCCACAGAAACCTGCTCTCTCTTTGCCTCTTATGTACAAATTCATCCCATGTCATCTTCACTTATCTTACCCTCTTGGTACTTTGAATCCTGTGGTGAAGCAGTTGCTTTAAAATAACTTGCATTCTCCACCTGTAAGGCAAATCCAACCGAAGATAACCTGATATCATTCTACAGAACCCACAAGAAGTGTGTGTCGACTCTCAGAAGAGCGGGAAAACAACATCTATTCAAACTCAAGAATGAAATTTCAAACTCATCTCCCTCCTCTAAAACCCGGTGACACCTTGTCAAGTCTGTCTCTGGTGTATGCTCCCCCTCCAAGCCCTTCCTTCACTTCAAATGGCACCACAGCCAACTCTGCTCATGAGAAAGCCAAATGCCTCAATTCTGTGTTTGCTTCAAAATCCATCTTGTCTGTCTGTCTGTCTGTCTCTCTCTTTCTCTCTCTTTTCCCAGTCCTACCCAAGTAACTGCTCCTGAATTCTGTCTTTTGCACCTGAGAAGGTGGAGAAGTTTCTGGCAACCCTCGACTTTGACTCAGCAACTGGACCAGATGACATCACGTGCCCTAAAATCTGCTCTGCTGCTCGTGCATTTCCTTTCTCTGCTCTTTTCTACCTGTCATTTACTATAGGTCATCTTCCATCTACTTGGAAATCAGCCAACATCACAGCATTAGATAAAAAGGTGTAAAAACGGATCCCCTTAACTACAGATCAATGAGCCTTCTTCCAATCATCAGCAAGATCATGGAATCCATCATCACAGTTGACATAAAATTATTCATTGTCTCTAACAGTCTCATCTCAGACCATCATTTCTGATTCAGACGTGGTAACTGTATCTTCGACATGCTGCTTCTACTCTTCCAACAATGGTGGAGGCCCTCAATATCAGGCATGAGATCAGGGCCATCTCTCTGGACATTTCTTGAACTTTTGAGAGTCTGGCATCCTGCCTTATGCTCCAAACTCTCTGCCTATAGAATCCCAAGGCTAACTCCACTCTCGGATAAATGACTTCCACCCCTCTCATATCCAATGTGTGGCTCTCAATGGAACCCTTTCATCTCCTCGCCCTATCAAGGCTGGAGTACCCCAGCCAGTGTTCTGGCCAATCTGCTTTCTTGGCAACCATCTGTGGAGGGAATGGGGGGGGGGGGTTATTCACTCAAACTCTTGGGTCTCGCTGTCAGCTATGGTCTCTCTTGGGCAGGCCACATGTCGTGGTTGGCCTCTGGAGCCGGGCGCCAACTGGGTATCTTCCATCGTGTAGTCCTTCCTTAGCACACCTGATCTCCTGTCCACCAACAGGGCTTTCATCCAGAGCTTGATGGGGAACTGCTCTCCACTCTGGGCTGGCCCCCCTGCATCTCCCTGAAGTCTTTCGCAATGGGGCTAAGTCTGTGGGCCTGTCACTTTGCCATCATCAGCGGGTTGGTGGTCTCATTTCTTCCACCACATTTCTGGTCTTGTGCTCTCAGTCCTCTCCATACCTGTCCCCCCTCCCCCCCAAGTGCATGCAGCATGCACGCATTCTACCAGCAACCTCCTTCTAATGAAGCTGGCTTGTTCCAGGGCCTGTGCTCACCTCCACTCATTTGTTCCTTTCTTTTCCTGCCTCTGGAGGAGCCAACTTCCACACTCTCTTCGATGTCATTCTTCCCTCCGAGTCTTTGGGACGGCTGTTCACCACCATCTCGGGTCATCCCCCGTCCAGGGCCATGATATTTTCGACATCCGTTGAACCACCCCCACCCCTCTCAAAATTTTGCTTATGTATCCATCTTGTCCATTCCTTGCATTCTCCCCTGTCCCTCATCATTACCTGCATCCCTTGTTTGGCCGTCTTGATTTGCTTTGTCCCTCCACCCTGCCATTGGCGTTTCCCCCCTTCTCCTGCTGTTCCCCCTTCGTTATGTTGTGTCCTTGTCTGTTCTGTGTCCTAGCTCTTCTACAGCCTCGACCACATATGAAAAAAAATTGTCCTGGGGTCATCCTTTAATGGACTTATTACAGCAGTCTGACGAGCCTATGAGTGAGTGGCACACGCTAACACACACACACACACACACACACACACACACACACACACACACACACACACACACACACACACACACACACACACACTATTTTTTTACGTCCAGTCATTTTTCGACAGTGGAAAATTGGAGAGACTATGAGGTGATGGGGACAAGCACATTTGAAGTCTTGGAGGGAAGAGCAGGAGAAAAACAGACTCAGGAAGACAGTTATACAAATCAGGGAAGAGGGAGATGAATGAATCAAGGATTAGAGTCAGGGTTAAACAGTGTTATTTAAATTATATACTCTGAATCTAAAACAACAGCAAGAAAAAAAAACACATTCAAAATTCTCACACAAATAATATTTCAACTTTTATTTCGGAAATCTGTACTATTTTGTAAGACTCATTCAGAAGGTATTTATGTACATACATCAGAAGCAGTGACATGGATGTTAAGTTTAGACTTTGGGATGGTGACGCATAAGACTTTCTGGTGGAATTAATCTGATTTGGATGGGCTCGGCTTGGCCACACTGGTGAGGGCAAAGAGAGCAAGACAAGAATGCAGTCGATAATAGACTAGCTGTAAGGCCACCAACCTGTCTGCGGTGGGCAAGAGGCAGACATCAAGACTCAACCTCCTGTTATTAGGTTGCAATGCTGAAGAGTGCTTTCAACTCCTAGGCCAGAAGGTGAGCAACCTCAGAAGCAGTAGCTCAAGTCCAAAGGAGGCAGTTATATTCCATGACACTTCAGATAAAGGTCTCGTACTCCATTATAAGCTGTGGATGGCAGAAGTAGTACTTGGCAATGCTATGAATTATTTGCTGGCAGCAAGCTTTAGGATATGATCTGTAAAAAGTAGAATCAAGGCTGACTCCAGAAATATATTGGAGGATTTTCTGGTCTGTCCTTCTGGAAGAATAAGTGAGTGTATGGGTTTCCCTCTATTAACAGGCATGCTCCAGGTAGATAACCCGTTGCTCGTTTTCTCAAGTTTGGCAGAGAGGGATGCTGCACAGCCTGCCTGAATTGGGGTTGAACAAATATTCTGCAAAAGGTGGAATAATTTGTAAAGTGACGAGAAAAAAAAACATTTCAAGAAAAATGTAAAAACACAGAAGGATGAAATCTCAAAAAAACAACCAAACAAGGTAGGAATGACATCACATTACGATACCACAATAAGACACCGCAATCCTCTTATGGATTACCATCACGACATATTTTGACGTTTTACTTTTGTTGTGGGACTAAAACACAGTGAATGCAAGCTTTATGGAGAGACTGCAGGTTCCATTGGTGGGGTTTGCTTTCCAGGAGGAAAAGGCAAACTGCTTTCTGCCAAATTCCTCACCGCCTGGATCATTATATGAGAGACGTGAAGTAGGTCAGATAGTTGGAGACGTGATGGCCTGAACTGATTTAGGAGAGATTGAGAAATGAGTGCTGGTACTGTATGTCAAGAGATGAAGATATGATAGATCAGTCTATAGAAGAGATCTCCCTGATTAACCTACCAGACATGGCAATGCCTTACTGAGGACAAAAATCAAGACAGCTAGAATGGTGGAGGTTGAACTCACCAGAGCTTTGGAAAGGAGATCTGGTGTGGGATAATAGAATCAAAATAAAGACCAATTACTGCACCGTAGTCCCAAGAAGGAAGCCAAACATAATAACACACACAGACACAGACACAGACATACATCCATGCACACTTACAAATATACGAATGTACATCTACACACATCCATACATGCATATACATTCACATACAAACACAGATATATGATGTACTGGTAAGTACTTACCAAAGCTATTCTATTTAAAGTTATAACCTTAACTCATAAACAATTTACTGATTTCCCAACTGCCCGGATCATCAAGCTGGGCACCGTTTTTCATCGAGGTTTCAAAGTTGTCTGACAGAACTTCAGAAACATTACTTTGGAGAAGGACACAGACCCTGAGATATTCCAATGGGACTGGGGCACACAGGGTGGGGCAGAGTTATAGCAAAGAGAGCCATATACAACAATCTTATCACGAAGACGAGTATTGGGCATGTTGAAGCAGGACAAGGAAAGCCATGTTTGGAGGCGAGTGAGTCCATGATATCCTGTGAAGGAACGGTAGCTTTCGCCCAGAAAACATTTGGGGATGAGATGGTGACCTGTGGGGAGATATCTAAGATATTGAGACATCTGATATTCACGAACCAGATATAAATGATTTGGTGATGCATAGTTGTGTGAGCAGGAGGGGTGATGGGGAAATGGGGAGATGTGATGGAGATAGGGGGATGAGGTGTGGTTGAGTGCATGAGCAGGGGAGGTGGGGCACAGTCAAGGAGGATCAGGGTGCAGTTAGGGTGAAAGAACTTCAAAGATAGGAGCAGGTGAGAGGGGGTTGAGAGGGAAGGGCAGACCCATGCATCTGCATTTACGACAAGGTTAGTTTCTAGCTCCCAGATGATATCGATAACACGGGTACACATACACACACACACACACACACACACACACACACACACACACACACACACACACACACACACACACACACACACACACCAGAGCAGGGTTATTGAATGCTTTGAGGAAGGTTGTACTGTGTACCTGCATGAAGGATTGTAAATAAGCTAGCTTATACACTATCCAAGAAGGAGGAAAGCAAAACAAGAGCATGTTTGGAGAATGATAAAGTTTTAGAGAAGGAGGGAAAACAAAGGGAGTGTGAACAGAATACACATCATTAATTAATGAAAGATTCATTAATTAATGAAAGGTGCAGCTCTTCCATGGTCCTCAATCTCTGCAAAAAAATAATTGAGAGAGAATGAATGAAGAGTGAATTAAAGACATTAATTAATGAAAGGATGAAAAAAAGATTTTCAAACGAGTGGGATGAAGGAGGAGAAGTATGAAAGCAGGCAATGGAGAGAGAAGGAAGGAAGGAAGGTGGAGAGGTGAGGGAGACAGGAAGATAGCAAAAGATGCAGATGGTTTGGGAGAGCTTTCGGAAGAGTACAATACTGGAGCTAAAGGGGATTTTAAAAATTATGATGATAATAAGGGGTAATAATGGAAATGCATTTTAGGGAGGAAGATATGTAGAGAGCGATGATTGGAGATGAGCAGAAGAGTGAGCGAGAAAACAGGATGAAGGCTTGATGGGCACAAACAGGTGGACAATGTGTGACTTCCACTATCAGCCAAACAGGTAACGTGAAAGCAAATGTGCAAAGATATACGAGACTTGCAGGTGATGATGGACACACAAACGTGTTGAATTGTTTGAACGATAGAAAACAACAGGCGGACACAACTAATCCGATTTGAAGAATTTATCTTATGGAGGAGCGACGCAAACGTCATCCATGCACTCTGTACTGAAAACCAGAAGCCAAACAGGTGAGCAGTTACATGATTCATCTTTTATTGGGACATCTGTTTATGGGATGACCATAAGACACACACTCATATCATCTCTATTTGTTATTTTTATTAGCTTTCGGGGAGTGCATGGGATTACCTTTTGGAGGAAGCATTTTCATACTCTTCGCCTCTTCCCGAGCGACGCTGAATCGTTTAAGAGTCGACCACAGAGTGTACACCGGCACCGCATGTTGACCACAGAAGGCAGGGAATGCAGATTACCTCCTCGCTCTACCCTTGAGGTCATTAGTAAACCTGCTGGGGATTTACTGAACTTTTGATGAGAAATATTTTCTGGGAGTATGTCTAGACCTGCGTTTCAGCTATTTTTAAACATTTTGAATACTACTTGGAGTCCATCCACCTATCACACACAAACGGAAATATAGAATGTTGCTCGATCACGATAAAGAACAGAATAAGAGTATTTTCGTGACCCCTTTCACACACCGAGTGCGATATTAATTGAGTTAATCTGCAAGTGGAAACACACACACACTCCAAGATGGCGGTGAGGGGGAGTCTGTTTGCTTTGCCGCCTCCCTCTTATCGTGGACTGATGGGACCGAAGACCGTGCCGAATAACATCTTCGATGGGAGCAAAGACCACGACGAGGGTAGCAGTTTTTGTGGGACAGAGGACGACGCACGTGGTGTCCGGTGTCATGCCATTCCACTTGTGTTTGCGATGTGGCCTAGGCCTGCAGCTGCGGCGGCTCGATGAGGCCGAGGGCCGCGCACATGGCTCCTGGTGTCGCGCTGATCAACATGCAGCCAAGAAGGCTTTATCGGCTCCATCCCTATCTGTCGCCAGGTGAGATTTGCGTACTCAGGTGGACACGGGAGGTCGCGCAGATCTACAACGTCGCTGCTTTGGGGACAGTGGGGGAAATGGAGCACGGATAAGGAGACGGCTTGGTCCATGAGTCGTGTTTCTATCCTGGGGTGAAGATGGATGCTTCAGGACCGGGGAAGGCTCCATTCAGTCTTGGAGACTCACGAGCAGATATTACGACTGGTTTGGGGGTGGGGGGGGCGTACACATATTTTAAATAATTTGCTCTGTCTATCTGTCTGTCCATCTGTCGATCTGTCACGCTATCTCTTCCAAAATGGTTTTGGCGAAATCTACCAAACTTGTTAGTTATGATCACCACAAGGAAAGAAGGTAAAAGAGTTGTGTCATTTTGGCCCCGTCCCCTTGGGCAGGGTCAAAAAATCAAGAATGCAATTATGGACACATTCTTCAACATTTTTAAATGGAACTTTGTATATGCAATCAACATTAGGGGACGCATTAAATAGGTACAACAATTTTTGACCCCCCCCCTCCCCGTGGGTGGATACTTCATACCCAGGTGATGGGGACTTCAACTCTCAGTGTTCAAAACAAAACAAAAAATGTAACTCTAAATTTTGATATTGGAGCATTCCTGGTGGAATTTTTTGCTATCTTTCAACTTTGCTTTAGGTGGGAAGTGTTGGGGTTTGTGATGGCACGCCACCGACTTCACAATACGTAGTTAGTTTTGTGTAAAGAGAAAAGTTTGTGTGTGAGTGTGTGTGTTCAAAAGTTGTGGAATAACTTACACTCATTATTTTGGAATTGTATTTTTCTTTGTATACATAGTGTGGCTTGTGGAAGATCTAGTACACTAAATGGATCAGGATGTAACAGGTCAAAAAGAAACAGTAGAGAGAGGGGGGTTGGGGGACACCAACAGTAGAGTTCAAAGCCAAGATAGAGGGAGACTTGGACAAACAATGGGTGTGGGGAGGAATGGGGGGGGGGGTGGGGCAGTTGAGGATGTAGAGCTCAGAGGAATCAAAATGATCAAAAACAAGTTGTGGACTGGTCATAATGTGACGTCATAACGTTGTGTTTACACACACAGAAAAAAGCTGCTTTCAGATCACATCGTATATCGAACACCCGGCTTAATGCCCCTTTCACCTAAGATGTGTGCTCTAGCATGCAGCACCTCATGTTAGCACCGCACTTGAGCGGCGGTTTCAATTATGACCCGAATCCATCATCAGGGGATGAAAAGCAGAACGAGGCCGCTCAGTGCAGAAGCTCCCAACTGAACTACTCTAATCACACCTTACATGGGGCAACCATCCTGATCCTGCACAGACAGGAAGAAATGAGAGCAATATTCACCTACGCACACCAATCCATGCAGTGAGTGCTCCCTTCCTATCCGAAGAAGCGAATGTTTTATACACCAGTACAGTTCAGCTTCAGCCTCTTGTCTTTTTACCACCAGTTAATATTATGGGATGAGATGTTGTGCTTGTTTACAATGGGGGTGTCCACCTCTCCTGAGCGAAAATAAGGGTTAGGAGGGAGGAAAAAAAACAACATCTGCGTGCTGTCTTCAACTTGTCGACGATGTATTGAAGTGTAATGAAAAGCAGACTCCCGTGGTTAAATAATACATAAACAGACATGGTATATAAAATAACGAGCGGATGTAGAAGGGACGAAATGCAACTAGATAAGGCACAAATGGTGGGAGCGACTCATCCACCAAAATGGGATCAATGTGATGATAGTTTATCTCGAACACAGGGTGCTCGGTGGAGCCTGGCTCTCGAGAAACCACTTGCTGTTTGTCATCTGATTTCATCAGACAGGATAGTGTAAAGGTAGCGCAGTTACATTTGAGTTGTCTAGTCTGGGTTCGATTCCCGACCCGGCTATGAACTGTCGGACGCAGGACAATCCATCGGAAAGTGCGGCGTTCCTCCGATGCACCTTAAGCCTGGGGGGGGGGGCATCTGCGAGCATCAGTCGGTAGACGCAGTGCCGGATTAAGCCTCGGCTGGCCCTAAGGCACATTTTGAAATTTTAGAGAATGGCTTGAAAATTTTAAATTAGATCTTGGGCTCATGGAAATGGACCCCTGACAAAAGATGAACTGATTCAAGAACAAAATATTAAATACAAAAAAAGACAAATATTTAATGTGAAAATAATTTTTGGCCCAAATTTTTGGCTGGCCCGAAGGCACAACATGCCTTGTCTGCCTAATGGTTAATCCAGCACTGGGTAGATGGTTAAAGACCTCACTGTGAAATTCGCGAAGCGTCGGCGAGTTATCTCAGGGTACCATAAAATTACAAATTCTTCCCCAAATCAACTCTCGTCGAACCACAGCTCTGGCTAACGCGTTCAGGAAAGACTTGGCCCAAACTTCCATCGCAGCCGACCCCCGCATGGAGGTATGAATAATTGTGGCCATTAAATAAGTAGTTGTGTTCAGCGAGTAGAGACACTTCTGATTTCAGTGCAAATCAATGAGTCCTTTCCTGAGCAAGTACGCTTGGTGTGTCGCCCTACTCTGTTCATTCTTGGAATTGCTCTATGTCGTGTGCAGGTGTGCAAGGTGGGAAATACACCACCCTGGAGTACGAAACACCTGTTTGGTGCTATGTAGGATAACAGTTCCAAGCGTATTCCATCTCCCTACATATTCTCCACAAATTGTGTGTCATGGAAATATCTGACAAGTTATTTCCTGTCATCTCGACCTGTCGACACCTTCAGACTTCATTCAATGGGGGAAAAAGCTATCTACACACCAATGACACCATTGGCCAGTGGGTAAAGGTACGAGGAACGGGAGGGAGTGGGGTTACAAAGCAGTCTTTGTGTAAATTCTGCTGAAGTATTTAAAGCTGTTCTTGTATAAAACGAATATTGTGCCTTCAGCACATGGGTGCAAGTAGCATCATAAAACTGCAAGTTGTGCCATTAATGCCGTGCCCCATACGGGTTAAAGCAGGAATTTAAAATTTGTTCAGGCTGCCGGCGATATCTCACCTACTCTTCATTAAGGACACCCGTGGAGTCTTTACAAGTCCACCAAACAATGTCGGCGGACAGATGCCCACATTAACGTCCATCCGAGGGACGGCACACACACATTGATGAATCACCCTGCCTGTGAAACACCAGGATGACAGTTTACAGTTAGGTTGGGATTCAAACACAGACTAGACAGCTTCGAGGCAAGTGTGGCTACCTCGAGGCCATCCTGCCAGCCCATGATATCCAGTGAACCGCAATCATGGACACCACCCTTTGGAATGTGCACCACATATTGTTACCAAAGACCAGAGAGTACGGTTTATACACTTAATGTGGTATATTTGTTTATTTATTTTTGTACGAAGTCAAAAACAAAATAAAAATGGTGTGAAATGCTGTCTACAATAGCATATTTTATTTTAGATCCCATGGTTGGAGACGGTACAGCCGGCTTGACGTCCTTCTCAGAATGATGGCTCGCCCTCCGATGGACCACTCTCAGATGGCAACGCAGCCGAGCGATGCTTGTTATTAAACCAGACGGCGTAGAGATAAGCAGGCCATTAAACGAGTTATTCCGTTTTTAAAGCTCAAAAAACATTCAAAAAAGTTCCATGGGACGTGCATCAATGGCGGACGGGCAACAAAATACCAGCTTTGATAGATCGGAAGGAGGCCGGAAAAGTGTATGTGCAATAAAAGCTCGCAGATATGATCCTTTCCCATGAGGCAGCCACCTTGAACACCCACGGGTTCATTTTTCAGATGCGATCTTGTCGGATGGAAATGGAAAAGGGCTGCACAGACTGGTTTTCGGTCAGGATTTGGTGATGGATTTCTGCAGGTGGATTCACCAGGTAGCACGTGTGAAAAACAAGAGTGACTCGAGCGGCACTCAGTAGAGCGCATACATCCGCCAGGTTGAACAGTTTACCCACTGAAAGGTTGTATCTAGATCTGGACCTCCAAAATCGAATCAGCTTGTTCTTGTCACCTCCTCAACTCATCCACAACTTTTTGAGATATTCTTGTGTTGAAAGCAAGCTACCTGCTAAGAATTTCAGATAGCTTAAGTTAAAAGAATCCAAAATGACAACACAAACATTGCTGGTACTCAGGCAATTCCCTCAAATGGCTCATTATGGGGTTATCAATATCAAGCAGTGAGAGGTGAAGTGATGGGTGGGTTAGGGGATGGAGAAACGTGCACTCCTGTGGAATGATTTATTTGTGGTCTAAATATTGTTGTGGGAATGACCTATAGGGGCTAACATTGCATCAGATAGTTGAGTTATTTCCCATAGTAAATGTAATAGAGTAAGCATGAGGTAATTTAATCGTGATATTACATGTATAGAAAGATGTCCTCCACCCTCCACAATGTGTGTCTTAAACCACCATCCCTTGAACGTTGACATAGATAAGCGAAGAAGTAATGTTCTTACCTTTGTAATGTGTATTTCTGTGCTTTTTTGGGGAAAACGCCAGGTCATGGGCACTAGTTTGGGAGGGAAAAGCCATGTTCAGTTGACACCAAAATGGAGGAGGGGGGACTACCTGTGTGGCAAGTTGGTGGGAGGTCCCTTGGCCCATCAAATGGGGCCCCTCGGCCAATAGCGGCAGATCGGGGAGGGGCTAAATGCATCACGGTGGTGGGTGGGGGCAAACCTTATAATAGCAGGAGTCGAAATATGCATGTGAAGTAGAAGCTGAAGAACCTCGCTGTGTCCTATATGGGTTGCTGCGCTCTCAGCCATGCCCCACCCAGCCATGCCCACTCCTCATGCCGGCAACTGAAAGGCAAACCAAAGTTTGCCCTTTGCTGTTTCAAACCCTTCCCAGAGTTCCTCCACAGCTGTAAAGACATTCACAAATACCATACACATGAGAATTCCAATGCTACACACCTCCTTAGCTGCTGGACCAGTTTCTGCTAAGGGGCGAGGAGTTGAAGCGGTTTGGGGTGGAGGGGGGGAGGAGTTGTGGAGTAAAGTAACTTGTTGTGTACTGCAGGCACCACAGCCTGAAGCATTCCCACCATCTTGTTTGTGTAAAGGCCCGGTCACACCTTGACGTTTTAGCCAACGTATGCCGATTTTTGAATTTTTTTTCTAAAACGCTGGCACACGTTCAATACGTTATGGGTAAGTTTTGATATCATTGAGAGCACGCTGAAAAACTGCCATACGTCGTTGTACACTGGCTTTAAACGTTGTACTTTTTGGTTGTCCTCAAATTTTTTCACGCTTGAAATTTCACGACGTATGCCGGCGTATGACTCACACGTTCCGCTACGCTGGCCACAAGTTGTATGCACGGTCTGCGATCGTTGACAGACGTCAACACATGCTACTTGTAAGTTAATCACAAGTTGAGACACGCCGAGGTAATGTTTAACGTACCCGAAACTTATTTCTAACCTATGATTAACGTGTTGTTGGCACGTTACGCGATCGTTGCCACACATCGACAGACGTTACTTTTAAGTTACTCATAGGCTGAAAGACATCGGTATAATGGATCGTCCTTGCGTCAGCGTCCACGGCCACGGCCAGGACACTTATTTGCAGCATTCTTCAAACTTTTCTTCGGCATGACGAGGATGTTCACACTTCGATGTCTAGCTGGGCTATGATTCCAATTGTCCATCGGCAGCGTCTATTTAAAATAGTCGAGTTTGAGCGTTTTAACACGTTCAGAAGAAACGCTTCAAATTTCAAAACCCCAGCGTCAAAAAACAAAGGCGAGTGACAGCAATTTAAATCGTTCATTGTAAACAATGAAAATAGCTGAGTGGTACCATTTAAAAGTCGTTGAGTGTAAAAAAATCCAATTGTTGAGCGCAAGCGTCTACTTTCAATAGTGGAGATGCAGCCATTTAAATCGTTGAGTGACAGCCTATGAATAGCAAACCCTACGTCACCGGCAAAGATAAACTGCCGCACGATATGGATAAGTTAGGCTATCGTTGGGCATAGTTTGTGAACGCCGGCTTCACGATAATTATTCGTTGGTATATCGTATCTATAAGTAATCAAAGCGCTCTATGCACATTATTAGTTCATTGTGCATTTGTCCAACTCGTTATGAATAGACCTAAATTGTAAAAACAAGCTATAGCTCATTGTTGAAAAAGCCCCATCAAAAATTAGCTGCGAAGAACTTCGAACAATGGTGAAAAGATGTCTCCTCCCCGTGGACACAAGGACGATCCATCATAACCCACACCATCCCCCTCACACTCACCTACTACTGCCAACATGAACAAACTATACTAGTACTAATACTAATACTGATACTGATACTGCTGACATGGACATCGACTCAAAAAGGACTCGAAAACACTGTTGGGTTCCCCTTTTATGAGCAGCATTTTTATATACCAATTCCCAAAACCGCTGGGAACACGTCTTTATATGGCAGTTGTAAGCTAGAAACACGTTCATTTATTTTTTTGTCGACCGGAAGACGTCATTTGAATACGTCTACATACGTCAATGTGTGTTGGGACTACGTAAAGAATTGGTTCAAAGCACGTCAAACATAAGTTAGAAATAAGTTTCGCGTAAAAAAGACATTACCGCGACGTGTTTCGACTTATGAGTAGCTTATAAGTAGCCTTTGTGGACGTGTGTAAGCGTCCGCATATCGTGTGTAAAACTTATCCCCATCGCATGCGGAACGTGTGTCATACGCCGAGTACGTCGTAAAATTTTGAACATGTTTAAAATTTCTTGACGTACTCTACTTACTACGACGTATGATAGCGTACTTTAGCGTTCTACTCACGTATACCAAACTTACTCATACCGTATTTGACGTGCCCCAACGTTTTAGACACATTTTTCTTAGGTCGGCATACGCTGGCAAGATCGCCAAGGTGTGACCGCGATGTTGACACTTCCATTTCTACGGCAGTTATGATTCGAATCATTGTGCGTCAGCCTTTTAAGAGGCTACGTCACGACATCGTCGGCGATGCGTGCAACGCGCTATGCCTAAGTTAGACTATCGTTGGGCATCGGTTGTGTAGGCCGACAACAGGTTCAGCATTCGTTGGTATAAGTTATCTATAACACAACGAAACGTTCTGTGTCCATTACCAATGCGTTATACATAAGACCAAGTCGCTATGAATACGTCCGAATCTTTAAAAAAAAAAAACATCAAAAGTTCAACGTAAGCCAGCGTTTTACATACATTTTAATACGTTGCCATAGCTGGCTAAAACGTCAAGGTGTGACCGGGCCTTAAGACCTACACCTGCAGTGTATAAAAGATGAAGCCATGGCCTTGCAGGGAATGATTATGGTTGTTGTTGTTGTTGATGATGATGATGAGTATGAGGGAATGTTCCAATGGGTCCCGTGCGACTCGAAATGTGCTATGGATGGCAGGTAACGCCATAAATTGAATCGGTAGTTTCTAAATTAGGTATTTGGGCTCAGCTGACAGCTGGAGCGGGTGACATCCACTGGGGGACGTGGTCAAGTAGATGGGGTTGGATTGGATAAGATAAATTGTCGTTAAGGTAGGCCTGTTTGTTGTGTTTTTGAAAGCCATTCTCTCCCCACCCCAGGACATCAGAGTGAGTTGCAACTAGAGTGAACCTTGCAAGAGCTGAGATTCGTGAGGGTGGGGGAGGAGGGGTTGAGGGGGTTGGGGGGGGCTGTGTTATGTTTGTAGGAGGGGTAGATATTACTTCAGTACAGTTAGAAATGTATACATTTCTAACTGTACTGAAGGGGCTGGATTATTGGACTCTCGCAAGAGGGTGAAAAAGAGTAGAGTTGGTTCGGCGCGGTGAGGCAGTTGACTCGTGTGAGGAGAGTGCGAATCGCATCAGAAGGAGAAGAGTTGGAATAGTCTCATCGAGAGGCAGTTGAGCATTTCCTCAAAGAGGAACGCTTTTGCCTGCCTGCTCCTGTTCATGCCGACTTTGTCATTGCCTGTTCATTCCTTCCCGTGTGCCCATTTTCACATCTCTGCTTAAATGTTCGTCATCCCTGGTTCGTCAAACTGTTTCATCTGCTGCTCACCTGTTCATGTGTGCCTGGTACTATTTGTCGCCATCTTCGTCGGTACACCAAAAGAGCTAAGGCCCCCATCCAGTTCTCGTTTCCCTTTCCTTTCTGTGAACGAGTCTGGTGTGAGGTGCCATAGATTTTATTCCCTTGTATATAATTATTAACCTCCGCCATCGAAGATCGGAGGTTACTGTTTTCACCCCTTTCTGTTTGTTTGTTTGTTTGTTTGTGAACAGTATAACGGAAAAACTCCTTGACGGATTTCGACGAAACTCTGTGAGGGGATTAGGTATGGTCCAAGGATCATGCCATTAGATTTTGGACGTGGTCCAAAATCAAATATGGCCGCTATGGTGGCCATTTTGAAAAAATATTTGAATTTTTTTTTTTTTGCATTTCTACATGTTTTAAGTGATTTCCAACCCCCCCCCCCCCACCCAAAAAGAAATTGTTAGAGAAAAAAAAATTTGCAACTTTTTTTTCAACAAAATTTCGAATTTTTTTGCATTTCTACATGTTATAAGTGATTTCCAACAAAAAATATGCCAAAATTATAATTGCGGCTGATTTTGGAACTTCAGGTGGATATACCCACGTAAAATCAATTTCTGTCTCAAGGAATCTAGTTATGACGAATGAATTGAGTATGTAAAAGTTAAAAGTAAAAGGGAAAGTTGCAAACTATAACTCTGAGCACTGTTGACGTCAAATTGAATGAATAGGATATCAGGTTCACTTGAGTGACCGAGCAGTATTGGCGGCGGAGGATTTGCACTCTACCGAGTGATTGCCCTCTAGTTTATATATTGAATTCCTTTTCTGCCCCCTCTCATTCTGCTGTCATACTCTCCATCAGGGCAATCTTCCCTGGTTGTTTGTTTGGGAATAAATCCCGATAAAAGAGCCAAGTGCCTCGTGTGCCTCTTCATTTCCCACACGTGTGAGCTGCCTCCATTTGGTTGGACTACAGTAAAAGATAATTTCAGGTCATCACAGGATGACCAACAACCAGCACAAGGCGGTCAATATTAATTGACCTGTTAATGCAATATTTATAACCACAAGTTCAAAAAATGGGGTATATTG
Organism: Eptatretus burgeri; assembly: GCF_056783735.1. Lineage (NCBI taxonomy): Eukaryota > Metazoa > Chordata > Myxini > Myxiniformes > Myxinidae > Eptatretus > Eptatretus burgeri. Next base: position 49,727,566 of record NC_140974.1, read on the forward strand.
TAATCGGCTCTGTCAGTCTGTCTCTATCTGTCCATCCGTCTGTCCATCACACGATCTCCTAAACGGTAGTGCAGAAATTCACCAAAGTTGGCAGTTATGATAACCCCATGGCAAGAAGGTATGAGAGCAGTATCATTTTGGCCCTACTCTCTCGGGCTCTGGGGAAAGTGAAAAGGTCAAATACCAAAAAATGCAATGACGGGCACATTTTAAAACACTCTTTGATGAAACTTTATGTAGTATATGCAATCAACATTGCAGGATACATGTGAATTGAAATAATTTTGTTTTTATTTGACTCCCAGTTTATTGTTTTGAATAAAAACCGTAAGACACACAAACCATAAACCACCCCAGTGGGTGGTTGGGGACTTAGGGTCACTCGGGACAAAAAAGATTTTTTTTTTAACTCAACATTTGATTTTGGGTCATTCTTGGTGGAAATTTTTGCCATCTATATCAACTTTGCTTTTGGTGGAAAGCATAGGGATTTGCGATGACGTGACATCGACTTCCCTCCAGTGTGATCTGCTCATGAGTCACAGGCCAGGATGGTGTGCCATCTGCCAGGCACAACCTGCCGATGAGGATCCATGTGGTGATGGCCGGAGTGTCACATGGTTCCCGATACCATTAGCAGTCAAGGGGTTTAAATTTGATTTATTTTCATGCTGTACACTCTCAGACTTTAAAGCTGAACTCGTAACATAACGAGATATCACCTGGTTTTGCTATTTTTATAAATCTGAAGATAGAATCGACGCCATTATCTTTCACTGCACACCGTCCAGGTGCAGTGAAAAGCTGGCAAAGTACTTAAGAAGATTAGCCAGGGAAGCTGAGAGATGTTTGATATGTCAATAAGAGGATAAGACCTTATTTTTACCCTTAAGAATATCTACCATCTTGGGAAGAGGTGTAGAAACCGAAAGTCAAGACTGACACTCTGCTTGAAAAGGGTCAGTGGGAAAAGACAGGTTAAAGGGTCGAAATGCCCTCTACTGCAGATGTAATATGTAGATAATGCCAGATACTACACCAAGGAAATCATTCATGCAGGCTTAAAGCCATTGTTAGAACAACTCATTAAAATCAAGCACCCAGAATTCCCGAAGACACAAAAGACCCCAAGGACCCAAAGTACCTCGAGGACTTAAAAGACCCAAAGACCCTGAGGAGCCAAAATACCCAAAAGACCCCAATGACCCAAAAGACCAAGAGGAACCAAAATAACCTGAGGTCCCAAAAGACCACAAAGACCCAGTTGAACCCAAAGACCAAAAATACTCCAAAGATCCCAAAGACCCTGAAGGCACAACAGATCCTTAAAGACACAAAAGACCTTTAAAGACCCAAAACATCCCAAAGACAAAAAAAACACCTAAGCACCAAAAGACCTGAAAGACCCAAAAGACCACGAGGACCCAAAAAACCATGAGGACCCAAAAGACGCAACAGACCCAACCAGATAATCTGGGACCCATGGAAATGCTGCATCATGTAAAAGGTGACATCAGGTACACAACCTCCCCCCTCCCACCCATACACACAATCCCAAGTCCTCAACCCCCTACCAACTCTGTCCTCTCGCTCTGCCCTACACGTACCACCACACCCAAACTCTGTTCCTCCCTCCCCCTTTCTTGAAATTCTCAAACCCCCTCCCAACCATAATCCTCAACTCCCCCCCTCAAAAAGCTCAAACCCCTCGATTCCAACTCTGTGCCATCTCTGACCTCCTGCCCCCAACCCAACTCTGTCATCCCCTCCCCCTTTCTTCAAGTCCTCGCCTTTCCCAAACCCCTGGTACTCAACCCCCCTCCCAACCCCAAGTCCTCAATCCACCACCACCTCCAAACGACACAATCTCCCTCTTCCAAATACATGAACACACACCCTCCAACTGTGTGTCCTCCCCTCCCCATTTCTTCCCGTTCTTATCAACATTACACAAAGATACACAGGGAAGTTTGGCACATGAAAAGGCCATTCGGCCTATCATGCCTGCGTTGTTACTGTTCCCGTTTGTTTAGAACGATGTTAAAAGTAAATAGAGATGGAACATTAAATTCACAATCATTTCCCCCTTTTCCCCCTTATCCTTACTATCATCCATGGCCCAGTTTGTGTGTCTGTGTGTGTGTTGTTTGTTACGCTACTCCTACAGTTGTGGGCCAATTACATCCAGACTTGCTAAGTAGGATCAGCATGACCCGAATTCGTGTATAGGGGTGTTTTTTTTATCTTTGCCGGTGGTCTTGACGGGAGGGGGAAGGGACGGACGCAAATTCTCCATGAAAATGTGTTTTGTGTTGTTTCGCCTCGAGGTGGGAGAGGGTATTACAAGTCTTCACCATTTACAGTGCAGTATTCCTGTCCCCACGTTTTCCAGTGCAGTGAGGTGTTTTGAATTATAAGCAGTAGGTATGTTTTTACGTCATGCACATAACTTCATGGGTTTTTGGGGTTTTTTGCGTTTTCAGAGCTGTCAGTGGCTTATACTCCACCCAAATAAAGGTATGCGTTGCCAGAATAATGTGTTGCATACTTGGAACAAGATCTCCCATAGGGTGGGTACTCTGCTCGTAAATTTATAATACATCAATTTGCTTTTAAAAACTTTTCTCTAAACTTTATAAAACGCACACAGACATAGCCAAATAAGCTATTGTTAATCTTCATGAAGAACATTGCATAACAGCATCCAAGAAGTGGGTTAATAAATCTTATTCATATATGGCCACAATTATTCCCACATTCTTGTGGGGTTATTGGGCAAAATTTTCCACTAACAGGCTGGCCAGACAAAACATTCGACATAAGTAGTTAGGGAAGGTATTTGGAATTTGTTCAGGGTGTCGGCAAAAGCTCAAAAACTCCTTGCAAAGAAGACCGATGCAAATCTTTTCGATCCACCAACTAATGTCGGCAGACAGGATGCCCATCCAATGGACGACACACACATTGATGAATCAACCTGCCTGTGAAACACAAGAATGACAGTTTATAGCTGGGTCGGAGTTCGAACCCAGGCGAGACAGCTAAGAGAGAAGTTTGCATACCTCTCCGTCTCGGCCATCCTGCCAGCCCCTTGAGAAGATATGGATCAGGAAGTTATTCTTTACAAGCGAATGGAACAGGAAAGCAGAAATAGAACAAAGAAGTAAAAGTAGTAAAAGTAAAAGTAGTAAAAGTTTTTTAGAGTAAAAGAGGTGCGCATTCAAATGAAGATGAGGATCACGAGCCATCAGTGAATGAGGTTTTTTTATTTTTAAACTCTTAATTTATTGTAACATAACTATTGTGCCACTGAAACGTGCCTGTGCATGTAATCCTTCATTCTTTTCTATTCCCATTAAATCTCCCATCTTCCACGGCTTCCCTTTCCCCACAGTTCTGCAATACCTGCTCCATTACTATATTGTCGTTCTCCCCTTTTTCCTCCCACTCTTCTGATTCCTCAACTTTTTTCAACACAATACAATCTCTTGTTTTGCTGCAAGGTGAGGAAGAAAGGCGAATGGATCCTGAATTATTTTGGAATTAACCACGTCGTGGATCATGACATGTTGTCATTCCATGCGAAATATTAACTAGAAAACTTACACCAATTAGAATAAATAAATAAAACTTACGTTACAGGATGACGTGCTTATAATGACGTAAGACACACAAGTGCCGTGTTATGTAAACATTCAACTTTTCTAGGAATCCCAGGATGTTCTTGATATGTCATCAATTATCTATCTAGAATGTTCCATGTTGATTTATGTATTTTATCGAGTTATACCCAACTGCCAACCACAATGTGAGTACAGCATCACACACGGGAGGGATTACAACTCACCTGGCACAGAAACAATCCCAAAGTTGGTTTCCATATCTCACACGAACTTTATTTTCCCAAATTATTTTCCTTCCGGTTTCAGCAGGGAATCGATACATTTTGAAACCCTTCTCTGATCGATTGGTGCATCCACGGCACATTTTACAAAGAATGATGAGCTATCGGTGGAAACAAGATGGCGCCCATGACCCAGGTGACCAGAAATTTGTGGGTCGCTACTCCTTGTATTATGGGACTCCAAACACATTCCCCCGACCTTAAACTTTCTTTCCCTGCTCATTCAGTACATGCTTCGTGGGCATGTACTCCGCAATGAGGACATAATTTAATCAATTAAGCAGATTCTTCTACAGTTCACCTCATTTTATGCCTGGTGTTGGCTTAATGGCTAGAGTGGTGGGCTTGGGATCCCAGGGTCCTGAGTTCAAATCACACTCAGCTGTAGAATTAATACTAGGTGGGGTTGACTCTGCTTGTCATTCTTCCGAGGTCGACAAAATGAGTGTCAGCTTGCTGGTATCCTGTGTCGGAGTGGTGACCCGTCCAGGATTATGTCCAATAGCCAAGGAGACTGCTTAGGCAGCACCAACGCTCTGCACAGAGTATGGTCCTAATGGATGGATGGATGACCTCATTTTATTTCCTTCCCCCCTTCAAGCCATCAAGATAAACTTTACCACAATATTCTATAGTACAGCAGGTACACAAGACAATATACAGTGCATGACACCTTCCCGGAGTAGGCCTTTTAGAATGCGCAAAGCAGGTGTAACGTGCATCGCACACCACGTACATACATACTCACATATGTATACGTACAGAAGGACCTTCATTAGAGAAAGGGACGCATTTGTCATGCATAAACAATGGACACCTGCCTGTCTCGAGAGAGGCACAATTCCCCATCTCAGATGTGCACACAACCGAAGAGACCGCCATTACGCGCACATATGCTAATGGCGTGGGTTCGTTAGTAGGGCTGCGGTGAAAGCTCATTTCATTTTTGCACATTTCTTTCCCAGCAACGAGAGCCTTCCACCGGTGGCCCGTTTGTTCTCATTAGCCGACGGGAGGGCCAAATCCTGGGTGGCCGCGCATCAATAAGTGGTCGCATATCACGTTCGAGCGCAGGTGCTTGAGAGGCGACGGATCCTTAAACAACGCTCTTCCCTCGGACGGCCGAGAATCACTTTCAGTAAATTAAGATCTTCGAGATTTTTACATGGAAGGATACATTTTACCAGAGAGTTTCTGCCCGTGATGAGCGGTTAATCATTTTTTTTTAACTTTTCTTTTCTCCACCTCGAGCATCCCCATGCTCGGTGTACTCTTGCCATATGCAGCGAACATCTCTCTCAGGTTCTGAGGATAAGGAAAAACTCGTTGATGATGGAAGAGGGTTGTGCAAGACTCTCACACAATGAAAAGCAATTTTCAACAACAAAAAACTCCGAATTGCTTGAAGTGAAGATGGCTGTATTTCAAGAAGGGCATTTTACAAAGAGATTCCCAAAAAAGCAATCACGGCATTCCTAAACCAAATATAATCGGTTGGTTGCACTAACTAGTAACTATACATCAGCCACAATATATATATATATATATATATATATATATATATATATATATATATATATATATATATATATATATATATATATATATATATATGATGCGGACAAACTTTTATCACAGTTTACACCAAGGTGATCTGTACTTTTTTTTATGCAGCAGCGCAAGGCTGTGTGGTCGCATCATTGCATGATCAGGGCACAGCTATGCCGCTGATGCAGTGCCCCTGTAGGTTGGGGCAGGAATTTGTTATTTGTTAAGGATGCAGGCGACAGCTTGCCTTCTCTTCGCGAAGGACACCCTGGGACCTTTATCATCCACCAACTCATGTCGGCAGATGGGACGCCCAGTTTAACATCCATCCAAGGTTCAGCGCACACAAATTGATGCCTCGCTCTGCCTGTGAGACACCAGGATGACAGGTCATAGCTGCGTCGAGATTCGAAGTTCGAATCCAGCTGGGCTAGGCGGCTCAGAGGGGAGTGTGCACACCTCAATAGGCCATCGTGCCTGCCCACCACGTTATTAACTCGTATTTATCTGTCTGGCAAACTCATAATGCACGGAAAGTGACCGATGTCCATGTCATCGAACCAGTCAGGAATTCAGGCTTAAATACCATTTCCTAATTGTACTTGTCCATTGTGTACACTCCAATTTTGCATTTGTCCTGCACCGATTTATGTACAAGCTCCCACGATGAGCAGGAGATTGTTGTAGAAAAAGAGATAATTAATTAAAGACGTTGTTTCCCCATCCAAATCGATCCTGCGTAGATCAGGTTTTGGTGCCATGACTCGTCATGGGGAAGGTTGGTCCACAAACCTGACAACTGCCTTCGACAACGCGATGCCACAGCCGCTCCATGAGAGTTCAAGGAATGGGATTTTTTTTTTTTACGAATCTGCCTCATCTTTGGGAAGCCTCCTCGGAATGACATCGAATGTCAGGCCTTGGCTGCAAGACTCGGGCCAGAAATGGTCTCTCCTTTTCGAATTTGACATTCATCGATTGATGGAGCAAGAGTCAGATAATCTGTTTTGAAGTTGTTGTTTTTTACAATTTCTAAGACTTGCAGTAGAGTTGCCATGCAAACAGCTCACATACATGGACATACAGATGAATACACATGACACAACACAAGACAGTTAGACAAAACAAACACAGCCACTGTTCTGTTCTTACGTATGGCAGCTTCGCTACCGGGTAGCTATCATTACTTGGAAGCACAGCTGTGCCCCTCTACCAGTACATTGGTACTCATTTCACCAACCTCGGAAGGATGACAGGCTGAGTCAACCCCATCTAGTGTTAATTCAGTGGCCAACAAGACTCAAACTCAGCAGTCTGGGATCCTATGCCAGCCACCCTAACCATGAAGCCAACACCAGGCTTATCACAACCACTGAGCTTGGGGGAAGTGCTGTCACTTCCCAGGGCAATCTGGGTACCAGCGACGTCACAACAATGACGCCGCCTTTCTCGCTGCACTCAGCTGGGCATTTCCAAAGGAGGAATGTCCTCTTCCAGATTGATGCCAACCTATGAGGATTGCCCATGCTCTGTCCTTTTAAACACTGAACGTCAAGAAAGGAAGCAGCACGCACAATGTTCACCCCGTGCATGAAGCGCAAAGCAGGGTTAACCAATTGGTTCACTTTGTCTGTCTGGCTATAGATGTCAGTCTATGATCGAGGAACTACTTCATTTCAATTGAATGTTGTATTTTCAACACGATCAGAACACAAACATGTAGTTTACAGGAATTTGGCAAATTGTATGGAGTCTTGTCCTGATCACACATGCGAGGAGAGGAATGAGATAATATTTTTACTCTGCCTGACTGCCTGTGAAAAAATAAATGAACATCATTCCAAACAGGTCACTGTTTTTAAGGACGTCATAAAGGACACAAACAACAGGCACGAATAACTATTTTAACACGTTAACATAAGGTGATGAAAAAGACGCCGCAACAACGGTGGTAAACTTCCGAAATAAGTTTTCTTCAACCTTTAAAATATTTATCATATTTCAATTGAATTATATACATGAACACTATAGAACACAAGTCACCTAGTTGGCACTTCCAGTACTTCAGTAAAATATTACACCATCTCGACCAATCAAACCTGGACTATTAAGTGTCTCATTTTATAAAGTCTTTGGTACGACTCGGCCGGTGTTTCAACCACCAACCTCGGATGCTCCGACCATAACACCACCGAATTGCTTCATCTCAGAGAAAAAAAAAAAAAGTTCTTACAAACCTGCAGTGAGTGATCAGGGGGTGGGAAGTTTTTTCTGTTTTGCGTCACCCTGTTCACAAACAAAATATACACTTATTTCAGTTCAATTTACAATGGCATTAAAGTGTTTTCCACCTTCCGGCCTCGTGCTTTGCATTCGGTTTTCTTTAGGCGAGATGTTGTTCTCCCGAAGGGTGACATCACGCGACATGCTGACGCCATGCAATTATGGGAATGGATACAGAACCAAGTAGTTCAATTGGTCCTCGTGTGTCACATGACTGCCCAGATGACGACCATCGTAAACAGGCGGGACTATCTTGTGTATGGAAGGGAGTTAAAGTCTTCTGTTTGACATGAACAAAACACATATATATATATATATATATATATATATATATATATATATATATATATATATATATATATATATATATATATATATATATATACGTTGCAAGCTCTTGGAGATGATGTAGACGTTGTTACATTTGGGTACGGCAGGGTTTTTTTTTACAAAAGAAAAATGAATTTTGAAAAACTAGTGTAAAAATTGTTCCCGGCATTGTAAATGCATCTCAACTCCGCACGTGCTTTAGCTCTAGTAAGCTAGGCTGACCTGATGTTTGGTGGAGGCCTTTTGGTGTAAACTGTGTGTTATACAATGTTGTACGTTCGAGTCGCTGTGCAATTGAGTTCAGCCACTGCAGGTGCAAAGCCTTCGTTGGAACTGCTCTCTGTTTACTAAGCGGAATGCACCATCTTTGCTTTACAGGCCGAAGCCTGACATAGTATGCCTTAGGCCTAATTCTAGGCAGTGATGCTGAGAACGAAATGCACAACTAATTATATAATAAGCGCATGCCTTGTCCTTCGGGCATTGGGCATAATAAAATTAATGAAATGGAATTCATCAAACGGAAACAATAATCATTAAACTAAAATGATGGTTCCTAATCCAGCAGAGCTGTTTCGATGGCTTTGTTTCATCTGCACCTATACTGCTCCGGTGAGAGAAGGCCCACTGTACCAAGCCAGCGTTAGTCCTTTTGAATATTGATGAATGCAAGTTGGTGTGTACCGCAGCAGTGATGGAGGGAGAATCGAGGAAGTGCACCGGAGGGGTTTAGAAATATATGGGGCACCATTTGGCTGAGGATTTAGTGAAAGGTATATAATACTATGGAATAACTACTTTTACAGAGGCCATATAAAATGGTGGATTCGTGACCACCTCTTGCCCCCCCCCCCCATCTCAACATCACCTCTTTCCATTCTCTCCATCTCTCAACTCCCTCTTTCTTTCCTCTCCGACCCAACTTCACATCACATCAATCATCGTACGGGATAGTAGGTATTCCTCTAGATTTCCCAGTATTCACATCATACATTGAGCACAACTTCAACTTTACTGCACAGACTCAAGAGACAAGTAACTTGTAACTTTCTGTTCCACCAGTGCCTATCACGGCTTGTCTTAAAGGCTTCTACTGCCGGTGCTTCCACAACATTTGCAGGGAGGTTGTTCCATTCATTGATCACCATGTGGCTAAAAACAAACAAACTTGGTCCTGCCATCAAGTCTGGATCTCTTCTTGTGCAATTTTAGAGTGTCCTCACGTTGTCGTGCTTTTTGTAGCAGAGAAAGATGTTTGTTGGTACTTGTACTTTCCCATGTTGGAGCTTGTACGCTGTGATCATATCACCCCTGTGGCACCTGTCATACCGCAGGGTGATACGATGTAGTCATCCGCCTCGTGAACCTTCTCAATCCTTTCTCCATCTATTGAGACTTTCCCAAATTTTCTTTCTTATCCCTTTAGCTACTTCCCTCAAGTCCTTCCCTATCTTTTCATTTTTGCACATAGTCTAAGGCTCATTCATGTATGTGCGTGCTGCTAACTGCAGACAGAGACATTAGACAACACTGGAACTGACCAGACAAACGCAGCAGATGAGCTTGGGGGGAGTGGTGCAACTTCCAGGAGCACTCTTGGTCCCAGTGCCGACCACATCTTGTCACGTCGCTTTTCTCTCTCCAGCCAACAGGGCAATCAAGGAGAAATCTCACCCTCACACCTCCCTGGAGTTCAAACACACTAAACTCCCCAATCTGCCAACGTATCTCCAAATTCAATACAAGCAGCGGGGAAACCATTGCAAAGTACTTACTCAATGGAAGCTTCAACGAACATGATGTAACGGCACACCCCACGTCCACCTTGGGATACAAAAAGAATGGGGAGAGTTATAGGCAATTACATAGATAGAAATATAGGATGGAATCGATCGATAAACATACATAAATATGCCAACACCATCAGTGCCTCGCAAGAGACCTGTGTCTGGCATTCCAAATTAGGTTTGTGATGGATGTTGTTCCAGCAGGCCGGCTGCGGGGAGATGAGGACTCATCTCGCCGCCGGGGACAAGTGCTGGTAATGACTCTTCAAAAGGACGAACTCTGGGTTAGAGATTCAGATTCCATATTTTTAGCCACATATACCACATGGACTTTATAAAAGATATTGTGATAACTCGTTTTTTTTTTTTTGATTGCGTAATAAGAATAATGATGCAGGAAAAAAAAGTGCAAAATTGGACATCACTTGACACTTAACGTGACTTTGGTTGGAATTGCTATTGAAACGAGCGACGTGATTAATGTCAAGGAGGTTATTTCAATTCAACACGGAGCCTGGGCATATATATGGTAGTTTAAGGTGTGGATAGGTAGCAGTTTAACTCCAAATCTCACCATTTGGTATATAAACTAGGTCCTTTGGTTGAAGGATGATGAAATTTTGAAGATGTGATGAGAATCAGACTTTCAACTTTTCTCCAATTCAGAAAACCTCTCAAGAACATTGTGGATTCGTAACCCCCATCTCCTCCGTTTACCCCCATCTTCATAACCCCCATCTTCCCCGCTTACACCTGGACTTTATACCAATTTAAAATCAGTTTCACTGCCGATCACACGTTAGCATGAGTGTTAGTTACCTGTGTGCGTGAAGCGAAAAGTGAGGTTAAGCAATTGTTTCACTTTGTCTGCCTGTCTGCATCTACAACCGTCAGTCTATGATCGAGGAACAACTTCATTCCAATTGAGTGTTATATTTTGAACACGAATCGGAAAACAAAGCTGTCATTTGACTGTACTTTGGCTCTGCATTCGTCCTGATCACACATGTGCAGAGAGGAGTGAGATATTCATTGACCGTCTGCCTGTCGAGCAGTCAAACAAAATTGAAAATCATTCCAAACAGAAAGCTTACTGTGTTTTAAGGACGTTATAAAGGACACAAACAACAGGAATGAAGAACTAATGTCATGTGTTAAATAGGGTGGTGTGTAAGATGCTTCATCAATGGCGGTAAACGTCCGAATTTTTTTTCTGATACGACCTTCAAAATCTTTATTTTGTTTCAATTGAATTATGTACTTGAACACTGAAGAACACAAATCGCGTTTTAGAACTTTTTAAATCCTTCCGTTTCACAGTTAGTTAGTTCCCCCCCCCCCGTCCCACTTGGGACATTGGGCAGCCTTGTTGCTGTTTCTGTTAAGTTTTGTCGGTTTTTTTTAACAAGCTCGGGTTGCCAGCCAAACACCCAATCCTCCTCGTTTTTCAAACGGGCTTGATCAAAATATTATGGAATTTTACATTATCTCTACCAATAAAATTTGCCGTCCAAAGACCCCGCACGTCATTTTTAAAAAAAATCAAGACTGTGTGGGGTCAGGTGTTCTCTGAACTCTCCATTTAATTATTTAATGGATTCAAACTGGTATAAAGTAAACCACCGCAGAGAGGCGGTTTCAATCCAGCATGCGATTTTTCAACGGTTTAGATAGAACGTGGTTTAAATTGCACCAGAGCACAAATTTGTGGGAACAATTCGTGACGTCATAGCACAGTGTCCTGTCATTGGTTGGCAAATAAATGGCCGTAACTTGGGAACCGCTTGTCCGATTAACATCAAACCTTGAAAAGGCACATCCGCGGGTCCCCAGTAATATTCCTGGCAAATTTCAATTAGATCGGACCAGTGGTTGTCGAGAAACGGCGATCGCAGACAGACACACAGACAGACAGACACACACAGAGATTGCTGGAATTATAGATAGACTAGTGCATGCCCGCAGGTGCATGCCCGTAGGTGCGTGCAAACAAACAAAAAAAAAACTTTCAAACCGCGTGCCAGAAGCAACAACCACACAGGCCGTTGCTTCGCTCTCACGTGCCCGTACGTGCGTGGCCGTACATACATGGCCGTACGTGGGGAAAAAAAAGAAAAGAACAAATACTTTAAAACCGCTTGCCAGAAACAACCACAGGCCGTTCCTTCGCTCTCGTGTGCCCGTACGTGCGTGGCCGTACGTGCAAAAAATAAAAAGAAAAAACTTTCAAACCGCGAGCCAGAAACAATCACACAGCCGTTCCTTTGCTCTTGCGTGCCTGTACGTGCAAACCCCCCTCCCCTAAAAAAAAAAAAACTTTCAATCCGCGAGCCAGAAACAACAACACAGGCCGTTCCTTCACTCTCGTAAATGATGACTGGATTGGGGCATTGTGTTTATCTATAAATGCGCATAAGAAATCGAGAAATTATTAGAATGCATTAAGTCATCATCTGGAAGTAGTGCATGCCCGTACGGAATGTTCACATGCATTCCACGAATTATCACTTGCATTGAAGTAACACCTGTTGTGATACTTACACACACAGAGTTAATTAAAATCCACATTAAAATCAAGTTTACCTCCCTGTCTTTGCTTGCCATGACATTCGCTGTCATTTACCATTGGCACTCCTACACCACGGTAACTAAGGCACTGATCGATCCCCAACGTAACCGGCACGGCACGTGACGTCATCGTCGGCCGGCCACGCACCAGCCTATGCAGCCACGCCCACGCAGCAACGTGTCCTGTGATTGGTAACTAAATGGCGCATCGGCCACGCCAACGCAGCACATGTCCTGTCATTGGTTGGTAAATTAATGGCCATAACTTGGGAATCACTTGTCCGATTAATATCAAATCTTGAAAAGGCACATCCGCAGGTCGCCAGCAATATAGCTGGCAAGTTTCAATTAGATCGGACCAGTGGTTGTCGGGAAACAGCGGTCACAGACACACAGACACAGACAGACACACACAGACACAGACACAGACACAAAGACCGACACAGACACAGACACAGACACAAAGACAGACACAGACACACACACAGATCGCTGGAATTATAGATAGATGAAATGAGGTCAATGAGATGACAAATGAAGGGGTTGAATCCAGACTGCAGAGCAATGAGTTAGGAAACCCGTCGTTGTGAATCGTTTTTACCACCAAATTGAGATGTATTTCGTTGGCAAGCATGTTTAGTGGAGCTGAATTCCTTAACACTTCCAAAGGCCACAGCGTTTTGACAATTGGAAACAAAAAGAAGTTGTGTACTTTTTTTGATAAATTATTTTCGGAACAATTTTTCTTCAATAAATAAATGATAATAAAAATCGTCTCCATGTACATTGTACACACCTTTATCTCGTTAGCACCTCTTCATAAACATGGCTGAGGAAACGGCGCTTCTTCTTTGTTTTCTTGTCCAGGGCAAGAATGCGGAGGCTGCTGGATCCGTCAACGTTTTGATAAATTATTAGTTTTAATGGCCAATTATTCAATTAGCGCCAACGTATTTTGCCTTTTCGCAAGGAAAAACACAAAGAGAAGAGAAGAGAAGAGAAGAGAAGAGAAGAGAAGAGAAGAGAAGAGAAGAGAAGAGAAGAGAAGAGAAGAGAAGAGAAAAAACTCCGTAATGGCGAACGCGGCTGAGTTTCTCTTCCCCATCGACCACAACTACGCAGCAACGCTTCCTGTCATTGGCTGATAAAAATAGCCGCAGCAACGGTTCCTGTCATTGGTTGGTAAATAAATGGCCATAACTTGGGAAGCACTCGTCCGATTAATATGAAACCTTGAAAAGGCACATCCTCCGGTCCCCAGCAATATACCTAGCAAGTTTCAATTAGATCGGACCAGTGGTTGTCGAGAAACAGCGGTCACAGACACACAGACACACACACACACACACACAGATTGCTGGAATTATAGATAGATAACATCCCAAATTATTCCGAGCTAGTGGGTTTGGCTGGGGGAAATTTTGGCTCACAACGTCTTTCAAGAACCCATATGGCTCGGTCCGACGATCAATTGCAGGTGATCTTTGGCAATAATTTGTAATTTGGCCAGGGTGCCGGCGATAATTCGCCTACTCTTCGGGAATGACATCGAGGGATATTTTAGGTCCACCAACCAATTGCAGCAGATGGGACACACATGAGTTCAACGCCAGCCCGAAGGATGGCTCAACAGCTCTATCCGTGAAGCACCAATCCGCAGTTTATGGTCGGGTAGGAAATCGAACCCAGGTTAAGACAGCTTAAAGACAACATCATTCAATCGGACAATTTCATGAGATACAAAAATAAAATTCACGAACAAACCTGCGGTGTCAAACTTGATCGAGGTCGAAATGGAGAATCGTTAAAAGAGAATAGAATTGATCAAGAATGGGAATAATAAATTTACGATTGATGGGAAACCTTTATTTACATCACTGGGGTGTTCTCAAAGAAACAATTCCAATGAATAACAAAAACTGGTCATGACAGAAGAAAGTAGAGGGGGAGCACTCGGGAGAGTGCAAAACCTCCGCCGCCAATACTGCTGGGTCACTCAAGTGACCCTTATATCTTATTCATTAAATATGATGTCAACAGTGCTGACAGAGTTATAGTTCTTTTCTCCAACATTTTTTTTTTGGGGGGGGGGGGGGTTGGAAATAACTTATAACATGTAGAAATGCAAAAAAAAGAAATCGAAATTTTGTTGAAAAAAAAGTTGCAAAATTTTTTTTTCTCTAAATTATTTGAGGGGGGTTGGAAATCACTTAAAACATGTAGAAATGCAAAAAAAAAATTTCTCTAACAATTTTTTGGGGGGGTTGGAAATCACTTAAAACATGGAGTAATGCAAAAAAAATTTTTTTCTCAAACAATTTTTTTTTGGGGGGGTAACAATTTTTGGGGGGGTTGGAAATCACTTAAAACATGTAGAAATGCAAAAAAAAAATTTTTCTCTAAATTTTTTGGAGGGGTTGGAAATCACTTAAAACATGTAGAAATGCAAAAATCACTTAAAACATGTAGAAAAGGCTGTCAATCCAACACCATGTAGAAATGCAAAAAAAAAAAAAAAATTTCTCTAAATTTTTTTTGGGTGGGGTTGGAAAATCACTAAAACATGGAGTAATACAAAAAAAATATTTTTCTCTAACAATTTCTTTTGGGGGGGGGACCAAGTCCAAAATCTAATGGCATGATCTTTGAACCATACCTAACCCCCACCCCACCAAGTTTCGTCGAAATCCGTCGAGGAGTTTTTCCATAATACTGTTCACAAACAAACTAAACAAACAAACAAACAGAAAGGGGTGAAAACAGTAACCTCCGATCTTCGATGACGGAGGTTAATAAAAGGCTCAATCATGGAAAGTGTTCAAATTAGCCAATTCAAAGATTACATACACATTAAGGAACTTGGACGCAGGATGAGGCCATTTGGCCCATCAAGCCTGCACTACATCCACGCCCCCATCAATTCAATGTAACCGTTTATCAACTTCAATTCACTGGAGGAGGCTGGAAGAGTGGGTCAAGCACAGACATCACCAACGTGTTTTATATTACCTTTTCATGAGACCCTCTCACAGATATCACCATCGTACTACAAGTGTACAATCACCGATCCATACCGAAACTACCTCCCATTCCTGCCAATGCCCGTGTAAATTAGCACGGTGTTATGGCTGCTCCGTGTAAATGTGAGATGAACACCATTCGTTGAACCCGTTTTAAACCCACATTCATAAAACCGGGTCAAATGCATGCTTTGTTATATGCAGTGAACGGGATGTTAAGATATTTCTCTGTTTTTATAAAAAAAAAATTTGCAGTAGCAGTTGTGGTAGTAGTAGTACAGGGAAGCTATTAGCTATTCTGTTCTCCCCAACTAATAAATAAGTCATCTTGTTCTTCATATCACAGCTCTACTGCTACCTTTTTGATAGGCTTTGTGTTGGACCCAATTCTTTCCCGAACTGGCTGACCAGGCCTGAAGTTGGAATGGAGCAATTTTGGTAAGGAATTTGTAACTTGGTCCTGGTGCCGGTGATAACTCGCCGATTGTTCATGAAAGACACCTTGAGATCTTCCAAGTCGACCAACTTAATGCTCGCAAATGGGACACCGAGATATTAGAACGTCCATCCGAGTCGACCACACTTTACGATGCAACACCCTGCCTGTAAAGTCACAATCCGACGGCTTATACTCGGGTTGGGAATCAAACCCAAGCTAGAGACAGCTCAAAGGTATGTTTTCTACCATGCGCATCATCTTTTCAGACGACATCAGTCGATATCTTTTACAATATCTGAGACTTTAACAATAAAAAAATTTTGCAAAAGAGGAGTCTGTAATCACGTAGGAGACCTCAACGTGTGCAGGTGACCTTATGCAATTCCCCTTGAAATAAACATCCACCTATCTTACACTCAAAGCTGTGTAGTTCTGCTTTCCGTCGACATATTTCTGCAAATATACAACGGCGGAAATAAAAGGGCACGATTAAGAGCAAAGGTGTGCCATCGGAACATCATGAGTTTGTGCCACAGGCCATTGCTCTTAGACTGTCCGTGCTAAGCAGTGGACGTGATCCGAGGTTTAATGAAGCCCATGGTGGATAGAAGGGCACTACACAATGGCTCCAGATTGTCATCCTCGGTCATGAGAGTCCACATCCAAGTGTTCTCTGACACTGCGCGAAATGAGATTGGCCATCTGCCGAGAGACTGCCACCACTCAGGTGCCGATCTGCAGGCATCAACAGATATCATGATAAGATGTGATGAAACACCATCCCCTAGATTCCAAAACATTCGACCCTAAGACACCTCGAACCATCGTTTTGCTTCCTCAAGAACCCCCTTCCAAATTCCACCGCTAATTGCAGCAGGTGCACCATTGCAATATTATGACTAATCATCCGCTGCCCTAAAGTCATATTTTCAACATATATAGGTTTTTCTGTATCGGCAATAAAAAAAACTGCCATTTGAACCCCTCCTCCATCTCTCGATCCGTTGTCACAGACATATCGTAAAAGTCATTTTGATGTATGTAGCTCGGCTTTCACCCCGCGGCGACGCTTGCTTCCCGCGATGCCATCTAATCTCGACACCGAGGGGAAATTAACACGTGCGAGCCACCAGCCGGGCCTTTCTGGGATGAAGTGCACGCAAGCGACCGCTAAAGGCGAGATATCTTCGCTGATCATGTCAAGATTTCAAAAAGAAAAGCACCAGGAGAGAAGTGTTATGCGGCCGGTCCACGAGGTCGGCTCGACGCAATCATTCATCCCTCGTCAAACTGTTAATTAAACTAACCACACATCACAAACTCAACATTTGGGGTACAGAAGGACGACAGGAAGTTCGTGCATTGCATTGAATTTATACACATTGTTGCAATCATTTTCAAGTGAGCATTGTGACTCGACGTAGTCATCCTATCTGGTCCACCGTACGATGAGGTTGAAGGCCTCTCTCAACTTTGTCCACCTTACTCTACTCAATGCAAGTGGAGGACACTGTCCTCCAGTGAATTTTTTTTTCAATTTCATCTCCACATCTGATCTTCGGTCTGACATTTGCTTCTTACCGAGCCAATTCTTAATATGTTGCCAGGAGTTCGTAACTCTTGTTCACCACCGGCTGTCGATGTCGATACTGAAGATCGACATTGATGAAAAACCACAATCAATATACCTTTCTCTGTTTGCTATATCGACTCCATTTTGCGTTTTGAGTAGAATCGGTTGGAAGGAGATGTCCCCAAAGTTGTCTTTTGGAGTGCAGAGGCTACCTGAGGTCGATCTTTACATG